>NC_139231.1:103192822-103880799 GCF_977018435.1 Lepisma saccharinum
CTTGTACACTCGGTAACCGCATCGCTGTAGGTAACGGCGAATGGTTCTGGTTGACACTTCAATGTGAAAGCGTTCTCGAGTCCACAGTCGTAATTCGGCCACAGAAACATGATTGTTGGTCTGGATATAGCGCCTAAATATCCGTAGGTCACGCACGCTCAGCAGGCGTTTTCGACCGGGGGCCTTACCTGGCTCTGTAGTACCCGTATTTTGGTGGTGTTTGATGATGCAGTGGACGGTTGACTTGGGTAAGTTCAGTTGGCGCCCTATTACCCGTTCACTGAGTCCATCCCGTTGCAACTCCACCACTCTTCTCCTCACGGTGTTGTCAATAGGTTTGCCCCTGGCCATGGTGATGATGCACTGCGGTTCCTCGGTGCACAGCACGCGCTTATATACGGCGGACTCCCTTATCGTGTCCGTGACGTCATGCTTCCGTCGAATGCGCCACTATCTGGCATTTACCGTATGGGTCTGGTGCCTGGTCGAAGTTCAATGTCACGCGTATTGTTCCCCGTTTTCGTTCTTTACGTGACCTTGGGTGCAACATGCTGGGATCACGATTCTTGCTTGCTCACACGCCTCCTCTTACACACATGCGTCACTTCTGCGGGTCACCCATTCCACCGCGTATGCCTCTGTGCATTTAATCACGTATTCCTTTCTGGTCGAACTTCATTGTCACCAAGGTTGTAGATCTCCGCTAGACGCAAAAAGCATCTCTTGAGGACTTTTGTCGTAGGTTTTACGTTTCTAGATATATCGTAAATGTATAAAAATATAAAGTTCAACTCTCCCCTTTCACTCTCTAGGGTTGAATTTCTGAAAATACCTTCTTAGCGAGTGTTTACGTCATGAGAGGAAGATATCCTTAAATCTTCAGGTTTCTAGGTCCAGGGGTTTGGGATGTGTTGATGAGTCTGTGAGTGAGAACGAGGGGAAGGGAAAGAGAAAGTAATGCGCGCTGACAGGTCGAGGGGGGACTTGACGTCCACCTCTGCCCTGTCTCAGTACGCTCGTATTTTAATACACCTTTCAATTATCCTCATTACTTCCTCAATTCTTCATGACTCTCGTACTCTCCCATTTTACATTTGAAAGTCAGCTGATGATGTGCATCACTTAAAAGAGAACATTTCACTCTTTCTATATTCAGAGACAATAGGCAGAAGGGGTAGTCTGTAACGACCGCCATGTTAGGCACACTTCAGTCATATATTTGAATTTATCTTATTTGAATACTTTCAAGTTAAGAACTTGGATTAAATTATTTATACTTACTAATTGTTTTCATAATTCATGTATAGGGTTTTATCTTATGTTATTATATTATTCGCATATTTTTGCAACATTTATTCAGAATTTATAGGCTAATAATTATCCCAAATAATATATGCAACGTTTTCATTGTTTTTCAAATCCAAAATGGCTGGGATTATTTCTGTCTTTCACGCAAATTTTGTTGTTTAAGCACAAGTTAAATACATTTCTTCTTAATATCGATTTTTGTTCAACAATGTACAAGATTGAAGTAATTTGTCTTCGTTATAAGTACGTAAACTAAATCTTTATTTAATAATTTTTATGTGCAAGGGCAAATATGAATTATTTTATAAAATCAATTTCGTTATTTCTACATAGTTTAGTATTGTAATATTATAGCAAAGTATTTCTCCCTCGTTTTCAATAAAATAACGTTTTTCTATTGGCTGTTTATGTTAGGAGTGGAGAATGACGCTCTGTGTATTTGGCGACGTCAAAAGTTCCACGTTGGCATTCTCAATTGTTGCCAACCACACTTAAGCTTACTATCGCTATTTAGCATTAATCTGACATATAAATTATCAGTATTTCTGGTGTTTTTATGGTATGGGTTTGTAGCATTTTAAGAATGAACAATCTGTTATACTGCGCCTTGCGCTTGAGGTAGCAGTTGAGGTCTTGCTGTTAACGGTAGAGACGCTGTTTCTGTTGTGACAAATTTGACTAATCACTGCTTTCGAGCGAGCAGGACTGGCAGGACCAAACATATCATTTGTTTGAACTGTGCGAAAAAGTATGTAACGCGCGCAATTTGGTAATAAAGTTTTGGACGTTTTTTAAATTTAATGATTTAGTTTTATTTACTGTCACATGTCGGTGGTTACCTTCCAGGGGAAGGGTGGATCGTCTTAGGGCCAGTTTTTCAATGTCCTGTTAATCTTTCTGTTAACTAACTGCCAGTTGGAGATAACAGCCAGTCTTAACCAGCACCGGGTTTTTCAATGTGAAAGTAACTGCCAGTTAACTAAACCATGGTTCGTTCTCCGAAACAGTGTGTTGGCAATTCTGAAGCACGGAAATTACAGGAAATCGATCTGCACGCCATCTGTTAGTATAGTTTCAAACCGCGTCAACTGGCACACAGCCTGGCGTTTAAATATAGAACTACAAGCACGCCGCGCTCGAAAGCACGTTATTGCATTGTGAAACGATAGGAACTGGCTGCGCATTCATTTTGTATGCTTACGAAATAAACTAACGAATGACAGCACTACAAATTTGGTTTTCTTCTAATAAAGGCCAATTCCACATGGGGGAAATGATGTTATGAGGCGCAAGCGCAGATACTTTCTTGTAGAAGAAGAGTGAAGAACTCGAAAGTCGAGACATTAATAATAACGGTTTGTTGATATAAACACTATTATTATTATTATTAATATGTAAATATTGTACATTTGACTGCATGCTTTGTACCTCTCTATGCATGTTGTTGAGCGAAAAAACATGATGTTAATAGTAAGCATGCTTTCTAAACTTCTAAAAATATGAAGGTACGAGTAAAAATAATTTTAAACTTTACTCTAATATTTATCCGAGAAAATCATTCAACAATAAAGCGTGAATTAAATGCAACACACGTAATAAATAATTGGCAAGAAAAAAAATACCCTTGACCAGGACTCGAACTCGTATTACAAAACACAACACGCTCCGAAAGGTGTTGCCGCTAACCACTACACCAAATTACCGATGGGAGATTGTCCCGCCTATTAGAGAATTTGTGGCCAGGATATCCGGTCTAACACAACCTTACCAAGCGAATTCTAGTAACTACGCTGCTATTTCCGTATTTGCATGGACGTTGGTAAGCTCTGCCAAACAAAACAAGTCTTTTTCTGTATCAATTTAAAAGTTTTATGAATCATATCTTGTTTAATCTGACAGTGAAGTTGCGAGTGTGGAACTTCGATAGCTGCACGAGGCATCCATGTTGCTTCGTAACTTCCAGTTAGGCTGGTAACTGCAAGAAGAAGTACCAGTAAAGATAATCGCCACCAGAGTTCCAGTTACGAGCTAACTGTACATTGAAAAACATAAATTTTCACTAACTTCCAGTTACGTGCTAACATGAACCTTAACTGAACATTGAAAAAACGGCCCTTAATCCCGATCCCTGGGTGAGAACTCGTGCTTCCAACTGACAAGTCGGAGTAAGGAGCAGAGTGTTGCCAAATTCGTGACTCCTTACCGGGAGTTGCGATTGTGGTGGCACGTTACAAGTCTTTCACCAAGCCCGTATGCCGAAAAAAGCGCTTTCAATCATCATATCTGATCATTTCGTTCCAACAAACACTTATACATATCACACTACCTAATCTCCTTTCAAAAACTGGTCTAGGCATTTCGGTGGGGAGTTGACCTCCGTGGCGGAGCGATTACTACAGCTCGTTACGATGCGAGAGGTTCCGGGTTCGAATCTAGCCTTGACATGAGTGTTCTTGTGCGTGACCGTTCATGAATTTCATCATATAATCAACTCACCCCAATCTTCCCAATTAGCCAAAAGTGGCAGAGAAGCGAAATAAAGCAAACCAAATCAATATGTTTATTCTAACTTTACTATCATAGCATCGTAACCAGTTACATCATTGTCTTCCAAAAACGGTCGCAGTACTTTTCATGATCAAGGAAACGTTTTTACCTTTCAACATTTGTAAAACCCCAGCAAATACACATTTCAGGATTTAAACAATTTCACTCCCATTCACAAGTGAACCTACGTACCTGATGAAAGACATCAATGGATGCTTCCCACCAAGGCGAGGAACAAAGAACACTTTTCAGGATTTCACCAAATAATATCAACCACTACTTTGTAAAATAAACTTACTGCAGTAAAAATGATATAAATGATACATCAATGTTGTATCACAACTAGGTTGTCAAAAACTAAAATGTGGAGCGCAGATAAAATAACTACCCTAATTCTAACAATTCTGATCATTCATTATCTGTTTTTTTCTGCTTTGGATCTTAACATTTACTGCAGATAACAAGATCGCAACACATAAGGGTTGTTACACTTTAACTTCCTTTCACGATTAACAGAGCGAAGTAAAATAATAATTTTATAATCAACATAATAGCACAATAATAGGAATAAAAATTAAATAATATAATAGTAAGAAAATAACAAGCAAGGCTAAATATAAATATTTGCCGACATGGGCCTCCGTACACCAATTTATTTTTTATGTAATTCAAACGCATCAAAATGTGTATCAAAATTAAATGTATATGTAAAACTTTGGAATATACTCATTATTTATTGTTTTTTTTTTAATTTCAGAAAGAAATGAAATAATTCTCCCGTGCAGTCCGTCATCTGAAGGCAGGCATTATATTTTGTTATTTGAAGTAAATATTGGTGCTTTTTATTGAACAAATTTTTAAATTAGTCAGCATGTATGGTAAACAGTTTGGACATACCATGAAGACATTCAATGAGACAAGTGGGGAAAGTTATGTTAAAGAGAAGGGCCTTCCGAAGCAGCTGGAAGGCGGAATCTACCAGGTCAAAGTGGCTGCTTCGTTTGTTGTGAGTGGTTACGGAGAACCTATTTCCTACAAAATATCCTCTGAAGAAAAGAATGCGAAATATTTTGACGATGTTGTCATTAGATTTCTTCGCAACACACAACTTGTTTGTAGATTCTATCAAGTAAAGCACAGAAGAGACAAAAGCCCAATTAAATTTGAAGATCTAGTGAAGCAAGATGGTGACTTTAGTTTATTGAGATATTTCAAGGGATTTTTGGAAATATGTGAGCAGGAGCGTTTCCGTAATATGGAATTTGAAGATTTCGTGATTTTCACATCTGCTGTTTTGGATTTTGATGCAAGATATGACGATGATCGAGTGCGAATATTGAGTGATGCAAAAGAGAACATACAGTTTGAATTCGTACGAAGGCCTACAATTCATGAACATTACTATTTAGCACACAGTGACAAATTTCGTACTTACACGTTGATTGAAAATGAATATATTCGCAGATTATTGACCGGTCCAAAGGAACTAAAAGATGTCGATCAACAAAAAATAACTAAATTTTTACAGCATTTAGTGTTTGCAGTAGATCAACCAACAGAAGAAGACTTTGATGAAGTTTTGATGGAGGAAGTGAAATTCAGGAAGGTTGGCATTGAAGAAGAATTAGTGGTGAAAGTGATTTGTGACGCCTTACTTAAGTGGACAATGAAATGGGATAAAGGGGGGGCAACATACTTTACTGAAACCGATGCAGCTCTTCTTCTGCTGAGAATTTATTCAGTTCATTTCATGATGGAATTAAAATTAGGAGATATTGAGTTTAACAACTCTGTTCAGCTAGGAGAAATTCTCAATAGCAAATCCAAAGTTTTATGTGTATTTACTGATTCGTCAATACTTAGCTGTCAAAAAATAATCCAACATATGGAAAATGCAGATGCATATATTATGAACGTAAATTCCTTCTGCTCTGTGAATTTTCCTTTGGAAACCATATTATCTGGAAGTGTAACATTCATTCTTATTATAGACTTCAAAACATATGAATTGAAAACTTCACATAGAGATTTACTGATAGCAAAAATTCCTTTTGCATTTAAAAATGACCGTAGTAATAATATATTGCAATCTAGGGTCATCTTTGTTGTGGAAAATTATCCAATACGAAAACCAAAGACCAAATTACCATTTTTTCGAAAAGGATATTATGTGCCTAATATTCGAGAAACACACAACCTGTATAATTTAAAGAAAGATAGTAGGGAATGTATCTTAAATAGAAATATATTGTTTCAGGGAAGATCTCTTCAGTTGGGTACAATTTTGACTGACAAAGGAGCACACAAGCTTGTAACACCTAGTGCGATCATAAAGCTGGCTAGAAATGAGGACATCAGACTAGAAACACAGTATTCTAAAGAGGGGAACTTAGGTATAGACATGTTTATACCACGTCACCTATTAACTTGTAATACAGTAGGCTACAGTTTTCTGGATGGAAGTTATTTTGACATATGTGTAATATATGAACCTAATCTTCACTCTTCTACAAACAGGTACATATGCCACAGGAAATGGTACTTGTACAATGAATTCAGAGAAGAGTTATTATTAAATACAGTGCCACAGAGGAAAGGAAAAATAAATAAATATTGGAATTATATAATTGTCTTGAATAAAAGAGAAGAAGAGGGAAAATATAAACTTCTGTGTGAAACATTCCCAAATTACAAGGTTCATCTATTGCAGTTCCTCAATTTAAGAATGCATTCAAGGTATTCAGTTGTAAGTGGGAAGATCATGGTGGAACAATTCATGCAGAATGTAACTTTCTTGTTATGTGAGACCTCTGGTCATGTGAACGATAAGAAAGAGTTCGTGAACAACTTGTTTCGAGAAGTATCTCCCATCACTGTTTCTGACATCCTAAGCTCGCAAGTAGTTGTTATAGCGGCTGAGCCAGGGATGGGGAAAAGCACATTTCTTGATAGCATTGCTGAAAAAGAAATGGCAGTGAATCCAGAAAATTGGGTAATTCCTTTAGCAACTAGGGATGTCAGGGAAGGCATTCCTAACATTGTCTTAGATGGTGAATTACACAATATGATATCTTCCCTTAGTACATTTCTGAAGACAAACGACGAACTAACATTATCAATCTTTGAGTACTGTTTACTGCAAAGAGGAAATGTTTACTTCCTTTTAGACGGTTACGATGAATTGTATTCCCAGGAAAGGAAAGTTGTGCTAGAGCTTATAGCAATTCTGCGGAAACACACTAAAGGAAAAATGATCATATCGAGCAGACTACACTTCCAAAGGGAGCTAGAAGATGCAGCTGGGACATTTGCATATGACCTCAAACCATTTTCAGAAAGCCAACAAGTAGATTACCTATCACGTATATGGATTCAAAATCTTTCATTAAGTGGTAACGAAGTGAATCGTTCATGTAAATATGCTGGAATTGTTATGGAAAGGTTTTCAAATGAATCGGCCAAAATTGTAACTGAAGTAATGGGTATACCTCTGCGAGTCAGATTACTTGCAGATTTTTTGCAGGAAGCGTGTGAGACATTTTGCAAACAAAGTGAAGACGTAGATTACTCCGAGGTATCGGTGCCTGTAACCCTATCCTCTCTGTTCGAGTCATTCCTAGAAAACAAATATAAAGATTTCCTAAGTAAGGAAGGTCTTCATTCAGGTTCATTCTTTGAAAAATGCCTTGAGTTACTGAAAATAGACTGTAAGGCAAAATTCACAAAATTAGCTGTAGACATTCTATGCCCGAATGTGAAAGTTCTTAATGAAAATCTTCCAAAGCATGTCATTGGAGGCTTGAACTTAACCGAGGAGGAATTTCTCAGGATGGGAATAGTACAGGAATCTATGGGAAGTGTTGTTTTTCTTCACAGAACTTTTGCAGAATACTATATCGCTGTTTACCTGGCTGATCTTCTAACGTATGATACAGTTAAAATGAGGATAAATAAGTTTTTGAAGGATAACTTCTACTCTCGGAACTTCTCCGTCATCAGAATATTTGTAGATACCATATTGGCTCCCACTAACATGCACATAGCTGCCATGCACGATGACATCAACGCAGCGGAAATGGAAATATCAACCAAAGGGGTGCTGAATAAGTGTGACATTCTAGGTAGAACGCCATTACATATGGCTGCTGCGTATGGAAGTAATAAAGCACTCAAGCTATTTTTGAAAAGAGATGCAAAGATATCAACCAAGGAAATGATTCTTGGATTAACTCCTGAACAACTTGCCAAGAAATTAGGAAACAATAAATCACATTTTTTTCTTATCTCTAAGAATAGGAAGAAAAAAATTGAAATGACATCTGGAGTAAGGTTCAATGTGTATACACCCTACGAATTTCACTATGGTGGAAAGTATTTTTGAGGTATCGTCGGCCTAAGTGCATACGTTTGTGTATTGCACTACATTTTAGTAAAAAAGTTTAGTGAAGAATAGGGCCTTATCTTTACTGAAATGCTATTGGGTTTTAATTACAACACTAACTTTAAACATTAGGAAACCACGACACATACACATTGAAGAAAACCAGAAATAGTAGTCTAAATGCAACAATTGTTATAAAGTATAGCATAAGGTATAAGCCAAAGTACCTCATAATTTCAGGATTCATAGACATTAGGATCAATAATCACTAGTAGCATTCTTAAATTAGATCGAACACTACTTTTACATTTTGAATATTTTCATATAAACTATGCTATAATATATATCTACATACATGTATATCCTTACTTTTGTTATTCACCCACATGATCTACAATTGTTTTAGCCAACATGTGTTTTCAATATATTAATGTTTGTACTTGTATATAATAGTCAAAATTTTTATGAAAAAGAAGTAAGACGTGTTAAACATCTGTATCATATTTAGGTAATATCTAATGAATATGTATATATAAAGGTTATGAATTTTATGTTTAATATATTACTTAATCATTTTACACATTTGGCAAATACGTATGTCATTTCAATATCTTTAATATACTCTGAATATACTCAAAACTCAATGATATTTCTTCATGTATACATATTTGTTTTTTGTGTAAACTCATTTCTTATCAAGAAAAATTCTCATGCCATTTGATTTGAAGACTGAAATTTCCTGACAATTATGTATAATAAAATAACTGTTATTTTAGTGCATTTTCATACAGAAAAATATAGTATTGAGGAAACCCTCGTGGTAGAATTTGAGGCATTGATTGTGTTTTTTGCATCGATCTGGATTGTTTGAAATTGATTATAATTACGCTTATATGTCGTTCAAAATATCCCGAGTAACTATATATTACTAACATGATGGATGCAGTGAACGACCAAGCACAGAGAGAGTGAGAGAGAGAGAGAGGAGAGAGAGAGAGAGAGAGAGAGAGAGAGAGAGAGAGAGAGAGAGAGAGAGAGAGAGAGAGAGAGAGAGAAATTATCGACGCCAAAGCGTTCAACAATTGAGAATTTTTGGACGAAGAACGTAGAGTATTGTAAGGTGTTCGTCACACGAAGAATTATTACCTGGTCAACTACCCGCCGTCTGTGTCAGTACTAAAACACGTATGTGCACAGAATGGTCACCTTACTGGAGTCCCAAATTCCTCCCTCTTTCTATTTCTGTCAGCTTCACCCATCATTATCAGTAGGGAAAGGAACTTTAGGTAATTAAATGTTTTTTCTGCGATAAGATACAGACCCTCATGTTTGCCAAAATTCTGATCATACCCTTATATGTCAACACAGCAAATTTTATTTTACATAAAAACACATATTTTCCAGTTTTCCGTATGTAAATACATATTTTGCGAATTTTCATTTTAAATACATAAAATCGCTCATTGACTTCATCCACCTCGAAATCCTCGACGGAAGAATGTTTATAGGCTACTCTGCACCTCTTTCATATCGAGAGTGCTAGGTTTGTTTTGTCTTTGAACACCCTCGCTGGCAGACTTCTGGCACCTCGCCTACAATCCTATTGGGAGAAAATAGCTGTAAGTAGCTGGGGCTGGCTACACGTAACGATATCAAGGCTTTTTAATGAAGCAATGCAGCTATTGTGGCCGGAAGGCATAAAATTTGACAATGTTCTTCTCCTCGTGACAGATGCTGCAGGTTACATGAAAAAAGCTGCAGTAGGCCTTGCCGTTAGCTACCCCAAAATGGTGCACATTAAATGTGTGGCCCATGCGTTGCATAGAATATGTGAAAAGATATGAGCTCTTTATCCCAATGTCGATAAACTGGTTTCAAATGGCAAGAAAGTTTTTATCAAGTTGCCTAGAAGAATAGACATTTCTAAACAAAAACGTCCTGAGGTTCCCCTTCCCCCTACACCTGTAGTTACGCGATGGGCCACTTGGTTGGATGCAGATGTTATGCCCAGAACTTTGAAAAAATAGTATCTGTTGTAAATGATCTCGACAAAGAAGAATTCTGCAAGAACTGTTGATGGAGCCCTCCTTAAAAGTCGAATTGGCATACATCTCAACAAACCTGTCCATTCTCTCTAATTCCATATGAAAGCTTGAATCGTCCGCGAACACTTTGGCAGCTTCCATTGGTAAAGTCCGTATAGTAGAAACGAAACTGCAAGAACTCACTGGATCTAAGTGTCTAAATGTACAGAATTTTTTGGGAAAAACCAAGGTTTTCAAACTTTGTGCCAAATTGCATGTGTTTTGGAAAGTGAAGTAGAGGAAGAGGAAGCTTTGGAAAACTTAAGCGTTAGTGACATTCGTGATTCAAATATGCAAGAATTGTTTCTTGTGACGTGGAGCGATCTCTCTCACAATATAAGATGCTTTTTAGAGATAATCGTCACAGATTTACAATGGAGAATTTGGAAAAAACTATGGTGATCCACTGCAACTCTTCCAAAAAATAGCTCGCTAAGAGGTAAGCATTTAGAAACTAATTTCAGGTATTTAAAATGCATGTTATAGTTTGTTTTTGTTACCAAATGTTTTTATTTTTGTCACATATTTTTCTGTTTTTATCACATATTTTCAACATTTATGACACATAAAAAATAAATATTTCTGAGTTTTTTAGCACATAAAGTTCCGTTCCCTAATTATCAGTAGAGAAGTAAACATGATTTTTAGACACCGTTGCTTCTCTGGCTACATATAAGGCCAGTCAATAAGGGGGTCCAATAAAAAAAATAGGGAAATCTGGAACAAATTTTATTATTTTTCTAAAAGGGTTCTTAACAACATATCAATTTTGCACCCCTGTACCACTCTGGATTTTTTGGCCGCCATCTTTGAAAAATGGCGCCCAAAATCAAATTTTTGCAAATATCTCGCTTGGAAAGCACTTTACAGCAAAAGAGGTTATGATAAAAAATAATCTACATAAAAGTCTCTAAAAAAAAATGTTCTGTGCATTTTTCTTCTGGGATGCTTCGTTTGGGTGCTAGATGAGCATTAAAGTTTAGGTTATTTTTCCGTCCCGTTTTGCAAGCGCGGAACTCGAGAAAGCACCTGTTACATGATGTTTTGCAGTATATCTCTTCTATATAACTGGACTTATTACATTTGTTCTTTCTTTAAGAATGTCATTTATGGTTCAATTTACTTTTATCATTGCATGCAGTACTTTATAGGAAATAGTTTAATGTGTAAAAAAGTAAAAAGAAAGGTAAAGTGCTCCCCTGTGCTTTGCACCATGCCAGTTTAGTGTGTGCGGGAGATAATATGTTTAGTTGGAAAGTCAAGGTATCTCCAAAGGAACATGTTGACTTGTCCAAAAGGGCTATTTACCAATAAAACGCCAATCTAATCGAGGAGGCGTATAAATCGTGCTCCTCTGTTCAACCTCACCAACGGAGTGGTTGGTTGGTTGTTCACATGTGCTCAGGCGAATTCATGGAAATTATTATCATTGCATGCAGTACTTTATAGGAAATAGTTTAATGTGTAAAAAAGTAAAAAGAAAGGTAAAGTGCTCCCCTGTGCTTTGCACCATGCCAGTTTAGTGTGTGCGGGAGATAATATGTTTAGTTGGAAAGTCAAGGTATCTCCAAAGGAACATGTTGACTTGTCCAAAAGGGCTATTTACCAATAAAACGCCAATCTAATCGAGGAGGCGTATAAATCGTGCTCCTCTGTTCAACCTCACCAACGGAGTGGTTGGTTGGTTGTTCACATGTGCTCAGGCGAATTCATGGAAGTTATTATTCTGAAGATGCTAGTTCTTATCTATTCATTTTCACCCCTCAGATAGAAAAAAAACGACGTCCGCTCAGGACTCAATAATACTTTCCTCATATATATTCAATCATCTATCCAAGATTGCTTAAATTCTCAAAACTCCGTATTCCGATCCCTCTATTCAACGAATATACTAATACACAGGAGAGTTCAATGAAAGTCGACCCCCGAATGAACGAATCTCATAATTCCTTACACGACAACCTCGACGACTCAAATTTTGGCCTCACCTTCAGTAATAACTGCCGCTTGTCCTCCATTCACCAGTTCACTGATTAGATCAAAGGACTACACCTAATTGGTAGAAAACTTTAAACCAAGGGAAAACGAAAACAACCCGACTACCACTCTAGTACACCGCGTGAAAACAGAAATCCCTGTACCACAACCAACAGCCCTACATACAACCCCATTTAGTGGAAGAAATCCGAAACATTGTCAAAGCAGCGTCATATGAGGAAAGCCGAGTGGGAAAAATGCTTCTTTTCCTGACAATACGAATATTTTTCTATGATGTACTACAACGGGCTCCTTTACGCCCAGATCAAAGAGGTTTTTTTATTTGGTTTTTGTTATTTAGCTTTGCTTTTTTGTCACTTTTGAATAATCGCGACGATGAGGATGAGGGATGAAATTGATGAACAGATCTCACAAAGAACACATGACCAGGCTGGGATTCGAACTCGGGACCCCTGGCGTAGGAGCGCTCTGTGCTAGCCACTCCGCCACGGAGGTCGACAGCTCGAGAGGGAATCACCATATGTCCAGAGGTTCTTACAAGCCTCTCCAGCCTGTCCGAATTTTATTAGAGAGGAAACAGGTATTAGATGAACTCATCAAGGCAATCAAAATGAAAAAATAATGAACAATCTTATTATTCAATTGTTTCCCCAGGTATACAGTGCCAAAGTATTGTGATACATTGTTTCCGACTTGAGGGCCAGGTTCATCGTTTCCCTCGGAGATAACATTTTTTGCCAATACATGCCGTCTTATCTCTCGCTTTCAGAATCACGAAAGAAAAGAATAACTAATATTTGCCCGACGAAGCCAAGAGCAACGCGAAGCTCAGAAAATCCTACAACAGGGAAATTATGTGAATGCGCTACGTACTAATCAGTACACGATTCCATTGACATCTCTATCCACATCTGCTTCACCATCTCCTCAATTTCCCTCCAGCATCCCACAGGCGAGCACCCTACCGTAGAAATGATGTCTCCACAATAAACCTTCCACAACTAGCGTCTCGAAACAAGACTTGAAAAAGGAAAAATCACATTCGAGGTGTTATTTATAAGCATAACGTATTGGACAGCTATAAAATCATTTTGCAAATGTAAGTGAAGAGTGATGAAGTATTCTTTCATGAAAATAATGAAACAAAAATGTAGAGTTAACTTAACCCTTACAAATACGGTATGCGCCAAAATATACAGTACTCAAACTCGCGCATCTCGAACACGTGGTTGCGTTTGTCGACGGGGCATAGCTCCAGCTGCACGTGTTCGCAGTAGTGAAAAGGAAGTTGTGTTGTGCAGTTGTTGTTGGAAATGGTCTCTCGACGGAGGAAAAAGTATTCATAGTTAAGCATTATTTCCGCTCATACGGAAGCGGTCGTGAAGATGGACCGAGTTTGAAAAAGGTGACTGGTCTAAATGCAACCCAAATGACAATCGTCCACTCCAGATGCCCTAACCTAACCTATACCGCGTTTGTTACAACGTGTCCCGGTTCCCGCGCTAGCTGATCGCTGACTTTTCTCCGTGCTGGGAAAAGTCAAAGCCAGGCAGCCAATGAAAATACGCAACGTCGCAACAGCATCTACGTAAGCGCCTCTCTTCTGGCTTCCATTCGCTCCTCGCTGCCCAGCAGACGATTTTTTCCTCGTTTCTCATTGGCACCGAAACTGTCGAGCGATCGCTAGCGCGGGAAATGGGACAGGTTCTAACAAACGCGGTATAACCTTAGGTTTCCTGACAGTTATGCAACCCAAAAGGCACGATTGATATTTGGGTTGCTTATTGACCAGTCACTATATTGTAACATGTCTTATACTTTTGTTCATCTTTTCATTTCAGTACTGTATATTTTGACGCATACTGTACATCGGTAAAGTAGAATTGCCTCTTTTATCACATTGAGGTTAATGAATGGGATGTAGATAAACAACACATTTTGCGTGGAATTGTTGTAATCAAAATTTTGCTAGGGCAAATAAGGAACAAAATTTTTCAATTTTACAACACAATTGAGAGCTTGATAGGTTAAATATCACAGGCTTAATTTGTACACTATTCATAAATAAGGAAAGAGTAATTTTAATTGGAAAAAGTAGAATCTGAATTATTATTATTCTCCCCAGAAATTGAACCCAGCAAGATTGGGTTCAATTTTTCAATTCCCTAGTTTTCTCGATATGAGATCTTTGACCCGAGACTATTTCAAAAGATGGGCTAGGTACTTTCTCTTTAGGGCTTCGAAGATGGAATCTGAACATGAACAACATTACTTAGTAGAAACGTTTCGACAACTATTCGTCTCTTGCATCAAGACAGTTCCAGCGAGGATGACGGAAACTGTTGAAGGAATCCAGTAAACCATCTCAATGCAGTCTTGACATAATAACGGAACTAATTGAATAGATGGATAACGTATTTGAAGGCTTCGTTTATTATGAATGCACTTTATATACCAATCTCATTAGGGCAGCAACAATGCAAAGTGGGGGGATTCACCTTTGAAGCCTCGCTTGTTGTATCTGTGTGTCAAAAGTATAAATTGCACTGCCTGTATTTTGTAGTTAAATTACATACAAAAACGATTAAAATAGTATTTACCAGCGCTCTCTGTGTTATCTACCAAGTTACAGATGCGCCCATTCCATATGTATGTACTGGTATGTGTGTGATTGTGTGTGTATGTCACATACGTGCACATAAAGAATATTGCCCCTAATGCATTACATCGCTCCATGAGATCACATGAGGCACAGTAAATTTAAGTTTAGGCCACAATGCAAGTGATATAATCAGGTTTAGGCTCCAGCAACTTCCCACCGAGGGTCTCTGTCAGTAACCAATTAATGTAAGTCCCTCAGCCCCAAAGTCGCATGTTCAGTAACTTAGAAGGGGAAATTTATTAGATATCACATCCCACTGGAAAAACGTGACTCTCTTGTTATACAGTCTGCATACGTCATATCAGAATTATAATAGACATTCTTATAATTGTCGTTATTTATCTTAAGTTCTGAGCAGGCTCCTACTACAGTACCACATCAAATATTTCACACATTTTTACTTCATGCTATTACCATAATTATCAACAAAATTATTCATCAATCCATCTCCGGCTTGGTTCATATACAGGTAAGATACAATTTCAGCTTTGTTCAGTCTTGTGGTACTACCTTACGAACAAAATCTTCGCTTACAGAACTTTATGTATGTATATATTTATTTATTCTTCCTTTTCTATTTTCTTCCATCGATTCTAGTTTAACATAAGCATTAAACATTCATCACACAATATAATGAAAGCTAGTAATTATATTAATATTGTTGGAGAAAATTATACAGAGGAAATACATAGAAAAGATAGCTTGGATAGAATTGTTAGACATTAAATGTAATCAATTTTGTTTGTCAGACAAGTACGTACATTTAAGAAGTTGAGGTGGGCCTCCCCGATGGCGCAGTGGTAGCGTCGTTGCCTTGTAACGATACCCAGTGGAGGTACATAGTGGTTCGGATCCCACTTTAAACTGTAGGTCCAGTCCCGATTAGCCTTACTGTGCATAAAGTAAACTTAAAACACCAAATCAATCCAATCCAAGAAGTTGAGGCGAAATAGTAGTACCAAGTCATTCTTGTGGCCGCGGTGGCTCAGTCGGTAACGCGTCTGACTACCATGCTAAAGGTCCCGGGTTCGATCCCCGGCCTGTTCAAATCCGGGAACTTTTCTAACGTTGGAAGCGGCCCCGGCGCCCACCCCGCGTCGAATAACATGGGTACCTGGGGGGTAAAGGCGGTCAGGGGCGTGATGCTGATCACATCACCCCCACTTATGACCGGATCAAGAAAGTGTGGGGCGTTACCCCTACACCCTCTATACGCCTTCATGGCGTGGTGCTATGCACAGGGGAGCACTTTACCTTTTTTTTAACACAAGACTTGAAAGTTTTACAAAAATCAACAAATCTGCTTTCACACTCGAAAGAGCATCAGTAAACTAGCCCATCCAAAAAAAGTCTTCATAATGTCGGTAAGTGATTGTCTGCAACTGATTTTCATGTCATTTCAATCGAAATATTTTTTCAAGTATGTGATGGGAATAAATGTGGCTTCGCACTATCTACTCCGGATCAGTTCAATTTGTGTAAAGCACGATAGTACACGAGAAGTACTTCATATGTAAGTAGAAGGATGCTATTTGACAGAGAACTATACCACTTCCATAGGAAGCATTTAAGAAAGATCTGGATCTAAAAATATCGCCCTTATGATTCAAGGTGGTGGCCTAATTCCAACATGGAAGATTAATAAATAGATAAATGTCAAATAGAATCATATTTTGTAAAAAATAAATGCATAAGATTAATAAATAGATAAATGTCAAATAGAATCATATTTTGTAAAAATTAATGCATGTCCTCATTGCCTTGGCATTTATTCAAACATAACATGAAGTAATCTTAGCATTTATCTAATTAATATAATTTGAAACATCTTCGGAAAAGTAAAACTTATGCTTGCAATTGTACAGTCCAGAGATAAAGTGAGTTGTAACTATCTTAGGTAATTGTCGTTTTTTCCTGATTAATTTTGAACTTTCACTCTTACATATAGAGGAATTTTTATCACCCTAAGACGTTGTATCCTTTAATTATAAAATAATTTTATATTAAATTTGGTAATATTAATGATAAATTTGTATGTGGTTCCTCGTGCCTGAGTGGTCAAGTAGTGGCCTTTCAACTGAACATTACATGTTTGAGTTCTGGACTTGCAATAGATGTTCCTTTGTGAGTAATAATTTCATGTAATCATTAAGAAAATATATAATAATACAAAGAATAAATTTGTTTACACAACTCGCTATTATTTATGACATACAATGTAAATAAGAAGACATTTGAATGTAAAATTGAATTGTATTTCTTAAATTCAAACAATGCTTAACATTTGGATGATAACAATAACTTAATAATTATAATTTTAATACATTTCTTTAATATATACAACAGCTACATACAAACTTTTGTGAGAACAACATTTGTTTATGCACTCGTATAAAATTAGATCTATTTATCTATTTTTATTCTATACATGTTATTAAAATAAGCTACCATAGATAATATGCAATATATTTTTTTTCCAGAGAAACGTGTTTTCTATTTACTAATGTAAAAATTGTCCCTTTTTTATTTCACTATACAAAACAAGTTTAGCATAATTAAGAAGTACCTAATACTCATTATCTTATGATAATTAATTCTTCTATTCGTGCAAGTATAAATTAGCAGACGATAGACAATAAATTATTTCTTCTCAATAGTAAATGCCTTCAACCTTCAAATGTATAACGATATCATTAATGTCCCCGATTCTTAAATAACTATGAATATTGTTGCATTGTTTTAGATTAACAAACATGATATATTCTTAATTGTGATTTAGTTAGTTAAAATTTCGTTTGAATTCAAAGCAATTTGACAATTAGGTGTAAGGCGTATTACTTAAAAGTGTGGACGCACATTTTATAAAAATACTATTGAGTTTACACATTTAAATAGTTACAACAAAATTAAAACTAAATGCAATGCCAGTGTCCAAAAGCATTTCTCAGGGCAAGGTCTTCTATGCAGATTTTCGTTGGGGACCGCTTTGTCAATCCATCATCATCTTCTTCTCATTTTCTAAGCCCTTCCATTCGGGTGCCTGTTTAACAGCGAATATGAATATAAAGGCCCTCAACGGGGATGGAACACAGTACTCACCACACTTGAGGCAAAACTATTAAACATTAGAATCCACGATAACCATGTAGAGTAGACAATACAAGTTATCTCCCGAAATTACATGAGTTAGTATTGTTATATGCTTTATTATTATATTTTTATTTTCTTTCGGTATGCATTTGTGAAGTGAAGAAATTTGTTATTGCAAACCAAACAATAAATCTTCACACTATCATCATGAAAAATGAGTAATTGTTAAGTAAATGAGACGGGGGGAGAAATAGGAAACATTGTTGCGCCAAAGCGCCTACACTAGGCATTGTTGCGTCAAAGCCTTGAGACTTCCTTATTCCCCTCCACCCAACTTTGCTTCATTGCTTCATTATATAGATTTGGTTCGTAATATATTACAGTGAGATTAATATCGTTTGAATTGTAAATTTTTTAAATTTAGTTCTTGGTATAAAATAAATTCATGGAACTTCATTTTAAAGAATTTTGTTATCGTATTACGGCTTGAGAAGAGTATGTATCAGTATATTAATTTTGCTTTATTTACTTACAAATTGTAGTTGTTTTGATCAAGATTATTCAATTTTGTATTCACAGTAGCAAGACCACAAACAGATAACAGCTGATATTCAGAAAATTTGTCTTCCAGAACATTTTAATCTAAAGTTTTTGAAGGCTGTACAGAAATCTCTCGGAATTTTATTCTTTAAAGTTGAAAAGCCTAGCTACAGTCAAGCCAAGCTTGTCATACGAATCGGACTAGGTTGCAGGTTTTCAAAGTTCATAATGAAATTTGCAAGAGTTCGAATTAGAGTGCTAACTAGGAATTAAAAGACAAATATTTTCAGAACTTTTAGGAAAACATCCTTCATTTCGTAATGGCAAATCTTATATCTAAGGATTATAATTTGACATATTGTAAAGCTTCTCACCGAAGATTCAATATATTAATTTCTGTCCACAGCAAGAAGAAAGTTCTACGCAGAATAGTGAAAATCAAGGAATATTCTACTTATTGGTCCCATTAATGCAAATATACTTTTCTTGAAAAGGAAAATTTGGGTTATTATTAATTAGGTTTAATAATTTTATATGTACATATAGCTTGAGCAACTGTTGAATAATTAAACAACCACCAAATGTGCATACCAATATCAACGCCGAATCATTTATCTTATACAGCGTGGTCAAATGATATTATTACGTTCTTTTAGAAATATGTTCCCTAACGCTGACGAAAATTACACTGTTACAAAACTGTTCTCTCATACGTCTAATAATAACTTAATTATTACTGTTTTTGTCATTCAAAGAATTTCAGACATGTTTTCAAATCTCCAGCTACGGTAGAGAGTCTTTATTAATTATTAGCAAGCAAGGATTTGTTCCTAAATTGTTGGTTTACTTTTAGAAGTTTGTGTTACTGTCAATGGAATTTTGATATCTTCAGAACTATCCACTTAAGGACTCAGCGTATGCAGCAGAAGACACATTGCTGTACAGATTGTTTTTTAAGTTATGAAAACAATTACGATAGTTATTATCTCTTATTCGAGTTTCTGACACACGGAATCGAGTCCTTGACAAGATATTCAAAGATATATTCTGGAAAAAATTAGCGCTATGTAATGTTATATTCCGTTTACAAAATATGGAACTGGTGATTTAAGCAGCTTTTCCGTGAAATACAATAACGGTTGCTTTGAAAAATTCTCTGAAACAATGAGAAGTTTAATTATTAATTTCTTCCCAACTGTGGTGCTCTATTCTAATGAATTTCTCAAAGTCTTTATGTGTAAGTTCAGAGAGATTATTAAATAAACGAAATAGATGCTTTACAGAAGGGAATCATACCAAGAAAGTTTACATGCATTTCTGTCTATTCGCAATTTCTCTCTATAAAATGACAAAAATGCACACTGAATATGGCGGGGGGGGGGGAGAGGAAAAATATTCCGCTCCCTTCATGGCTTTGGGGTGATTCTTTCACCAAAGTTTGACTATCATGCAAGAATTTGCCCTCTAATTATCACATTCTGACTATAAAACATCTCAAATAACTTAGAAACGCGTACTACTTTCAAATTATATATTGAATGTGTATGTGGTTCCAAGGATCTTATCTGATGCAGTGGCTGATTTGGTCGATGGCAAAGAAACGCCAATGTCATCCAAACGAAACAAATCCTGTACTTTCCATATGCTAACTTATTTGCAATGGGTGTCTGACAGTTTTATTGTTATATATATATACATATATATATATATATATATATATGTGTGTGTGTGTGTGTGTGTGTGTGTGTGTGTGTGTGTGTGTGTGTGTGTGTGTGTTTGGTTGAATGATACAGATTGCAATGGCATCATTTTAAACACTGAACATGGTTATCTTTTTTTAACATATCTGAAAGTGTCCTCACGTACGTTTAATGTAAGTCCGCATAGGGAGATAGTTTAGCAGAATTTATAAATGACTGAAAGTTGAAATTATTGGAGTATATATATAAAAGCATCAATTCTATTTTTAGACTTTCAGACTTTCAGAGTTTTCCAATTTGTTAATTTTTGAGTTGAAAAACAAATTCATTCGTTACTGCATATGTAGCCTACAGAAAAGTGTCTATAATCTTATAATCAGCTTTATGTTACTACTAATTTGAAAAATAATCTACCTCTATGCACACAAGTTAATTATTATAATACTGCTAAATTAATGATATAGTATAGTGAGAAATGGATCATGACAAAATCTAACTAGACCTACTGTAAATAGTAAACTTCTCGGACTGTAGCCCTAGGCACTGACAAGACGTAATATCTAGAAAATATCACTAGTTTCAAACTTGAGATTTTATATATTTCCCATTGATTTTGCGTAATTATAACTATTTAGTTCAAACTTCTCTAGATTTTTATATAGTGAAATATTCGAATATATGCCTCGTGTCATGCTATCATGTTTATAGGTACTTTACTTAAAAATAGGATCTTCAAACTAGGTAAACTATTTGTGTTGTTAATAAAAATACTCGAAAGAAGATAATTGTTTCAGATTTTAAGTGCGGGTAGTTAATTCAACCAAGTCTTAGTACCGTTTGAAAGTGAACGACCTTAGAATTCAATCATGCATTTGTTTGAAAAGTATTTAGCATGATCCTTACAATTAATTATTAGTTAAAATTACTAATATTATCAGATAAGATTATATTTTGTGTAAATACTTGAACTATATTAAATCCAATGCGGTAGATGGAGTTGTGAAATTTTGAAATGGAAACAATATGAAATGTACAGGTGAAAATTGCAGTGTCTTGATTCTTGAAATACAATTGTGATAGATATGTAATAGAATTCATGACCTTGCGACAACTACATGCATGTATGATATTCCCTGCCTTTTCCTCGCTATATATTTCAGCATCCATATTCTTTCAAGACCGATTTCGTCCAAATATAGTCAGGGAACATTACGAGTATGATGCAAAACTAATACCAACGAACTATCAGGAAAGTAAGCCGTGATTTGAGAAATGTTTGTTACAGTACATTAATCCTTCTTACGTCTTGAATATTGTAGATTCCTTTCTTGTTTGTGACAATTTATGTACTCCTAGTTTCATCCATAAGTAGATATGTGGTTGCGATTATCAACAATACTACTTGAGACGTGGCTGTGACTGCACGTAAATGTGTAACAAGTCTGAAGTCTGATTCATTCATTCTCTTAACCCTTTACGAGCGTCACGTGGAATTGTCCCCCAACTTTTGACTAACAATTGCGAGCGGCCCAACAGTTCCAGGAGTGAACCCGCCTCCCGTCTGCCTGCTCACGGTCGAACTCGCGCCCCACCGATGCATCTGCGCCGTTTCGTACAGCTGCTTCTGCATCACAGCCAGCGACACCTTATTGGCCTGCAGGAAGTCCTTCATCGAGATCATCTCCCCCGACATCCTCCTCTCCCCGTCCGAATCGTACACCGAGTCCGAATCCTCGATCTCGTGACCGCCGGCCGAAGTTGGACCGTCCACGCCACACACGGGGGCTTTCCTGGCGGCGTTCAGCGGCCTCCTTTGGCGTCTAAGCTCCTTTGGCTTTGCCAGACTCGTCCGCCGCCTCTTCAGCCTCTGGGAGTGACGCCTCCACATTCTCCCGGCAGCCCCCGTGGCCCTCTGGCAGCGACAGTCCAATTTGATGATCAGCCAGTTGAGGATCTGCTTGATAACGATCGAAGTGACGTTGAACAAAGAGTAAATGCAACAACAACCCAGCACAAGGAACACGAAGTTCGCGAACCGGTACAAGTGCACCAGCTGGTAACTTGACTCCTGCGTGGAGACATAATCACCGAAACCTATGGTGGCAAAGGATACGAAACAAAAATACAGAGACTCCAGGAAAGTCCAATTTTCGAAGGGCGAATACATCGCCGAGGCACTTGTAGCTACCACGATGGCGGCGATGCTAAGGTACAACATCACCCAGTACACGCTGGGCTTCCAGTCGTCTAGGCTGGACTCGTCGTCCAAGGAAGCCTTCGAGATGCGACGATCTCTCTCCATGTGATGTATCCCTTGAGCCACCCCGTTGGCATGCACCCTCTGCTTCATCTTCCGCAGGTGGATGGAACGCAGGAGGTAGGCGAGGAAGGTGATGATCCGCTCCAGGAAGAGGTTGAAGAAGAGAATCCCTCCAGAGCAGCCCAGGAAGCCGTACACGATCACCATCACCTTCCCAGCGGTGGTGTGAGGCGTCGTGTTACCGTAACCTGAAAGTATAAGAGAGTTTGCGGTGAGATAAATAAACTATGCACTCCTGCGACACAAGTTATAAATCATGCCAAGACTGCAAAAGGCCACGAATTAGGTTCTAGAAATTACATTTTTATTCAATTTTGATCAACATTGTCTCTATTCTCTAAACTTCTACATCCATTTTGTTTGTCATTCTACGGTACAGAATCCATATTTGTTTCCAGTTGAGACTGGTTTGGAGTTCCTGCAATGATGCAACGCAGATTTAGGTCGCCTAACCTATTTTGCGCATAAATAATGCAGAAGCTGGACAAGAGATTTACCCTCTATAATATTGAATTCATATGTTCCAGATTCTGTTTCTGAGTTATAACTAAGCAGATGAAAGTTGTGAATTCTTGGACTATGAATGTTAGGCCCTAAGTTAGTTTGCATACTGTTCTTAGACTGCATGGGTTATGAATCTAGCTATAGGGATAGCTGAAGAGAACAGGTTGATTAGAGCACAATTATAAGATCAATATGCTAGCAATTTCTGGAGCAATGTACTGAGACACCCTGGCGGAAGTTACTTAAGAGGACTCTGATCCCAGAATCGTATTCAAGGAGTGGGCTATTCGACGTTAGTCCCCGAAATGTATTCGTTAAAAAATGAAACATTTCGTTATCATAATTTATTAATTTACTAGTTCCGATTCCATGCAAGAACTTTCGTCTCATGTACATATGTTTCAATTACAACTGTGATTGGATTAGGCGAAAAAGAAATAGTATTTATATTTAAGTCACTGACTGATTCAAAGTACTTATCAATTGTACATACAGAATTACATTTTTTGTTGATTATAGGATAAAGGATGCATTTTATTATCCATCTTCAGCATTACTAGCGCATATAGCGGATTGTCACGTGTGAGTTACCAGCAATTGTGCCATTGCTGACACCCGCATCTACGTTATATTCTTGTATGTCGGCCGAGATTCGGGTTGCCGTAAAATGGAACAAGACACATAATTGTAACTCCCCCACTACTGACCTGCTTCTCACCACACACAAGTGGTTCGCCATTGGCAGCCATTTTTACAGAATTATTGCCTAGAATCGTGACAAAGAGACAAATCCTAAGTTGAATTGGGTGGTACTATGGTTCAAAGGTATGAGAAACTATACTAAAGTCGCATTATTTCTTACCAAGTAAATCAGAGTTAAACATATTAAATGAGTGATTTATATGTTGAAAATCCTAATTATGCTTTGACTTTCATATCCCTCATAAAACAGTATTGCGATAGCAACACTTGCACACAGCTATATCTGGAAATTAGAAAGAACAATGAAAAGGTTCTCTCGAGCTATCGACCACCTGGTCGATAGCCCGAGAGAACCTTTTCATCATTCGTCGCCAGGAAAGCTTCAAGACTTACTACTAGAAAGAACAAGTTCTTGTACCATAGTGGACTAAATCTTAAGCAAGACAGACCATTGTTCACATTTTAAGAATCACTATCTCTCCCTTTTTCTTCCTTCTTTCTTCTGAACTACGATAACTCACACTAGGTAACACGAAGAATATGATTTTTTTAAAAAAGAATCCTCCACAGGCAAGGATCATTAAGTTACAACTAGATTGTTTTATTTTTGTAAACGCAGGGGTTGAACATAACTTATGACTACAGGGATACTTGACATATGGCATAGTGAAAACCCACATAGTTTTTGGTGTACCAAATTTTACTCTTGTGTATTCTGTACACAAACAACAATAAAAATATTTTAAACGAGGCATTTAATTTCTAACCTAAACATTAATCAAATTGATATAATAACAGCAACATGATCTTAGGAATAATTAATTACAGATAGTGAATAATCACCATATATTTAACCAAACATGAATAATTGAAAATAATCATTAAAATCAGCCAATGCCAGGGTTTATAGTAGTGGCAATTACAAAATGATTTTGTCTTTCACTTCGTCTTGTAGTAGTTTATTTATAACTATAAGTGGAAGGGAGTATAAAAAAAGAACAAACAAAATGCAATATATTAAGTCTTAACGCTAAAAATAAGTTTTAGCGGGATCATGTTCTTGAAAATATCCGCGTATGGGGTATTCCAAATTCTTTTACGATGATCTTAATATCCGAGATGGAGGCCTTTGTACCGTGCGTTCGTTTCGGCTCTGGGCCGAGATATGGCGTGACATGGTGCAGATGCCGGCATTTTCGTCCTGTAACGTCTCGCTTATTTACTCACCTATCTTTAACATGTAGACAATTATATTTATATTGCATAACGAGTACTAACCTGTGTTATGATAGTTGGTTAAAGATATTCACGCGCTATCTCAGCTCAGAGCCAAAACGAACGCACTGTATAAAATTCCTGACTCTAAAGGTTTGATGTCTGTTACAAATTCAAAAGGCTTCACCTTCATGGATCGATATCAATGTTTAGAATACACATACAAGTGCCTTCGCAGGAGCTTATGGAATGAAAGTCATAAAAGTGTTGCATCAAGTATGATACACTTTGCCAATGAAATCTTTCGCATGTAATGTTAATGGTCTATGAAGAGCACGGAGAAAAGGGATCATGTCATCAAAGTATGACCAGGATTACAGCCATCATTCTCAAGCCTCCCAGCTGAAATGATTCTATCAGGTATATAATTTGTAAGACTAACCTGATATTGTTTTTGAGCGAAATCGATTTCACGATGGTTACAGAGGAATTGATTTTGCCTTTACCGTGCCGTACAATGTTATTTCTGAACTTTTTCTACACTACATTTGTCGATGGCCAGGAACTTATGTTAAAGTTTTCCAAGCTTATCAAAGTTGGCATGAATGTGTAGTTACGAAACGAACGATGGCGAATCATTTATAAGACATGCCATCCTTCTGTTGCGTCTTGGATCAAGTTGCTTTCCCGTTGAAGACTTAAGATCTGTCCTGGAGATGGCTCCTCAGAGAGAGCAACGACGGAAACCATTAACTTGTCAAAGCGCATTCCTCCATGTCGCCGTCGGTGGGATGCATCATATTAAGTAAGAAATCAATCTGCGTCTTACTGAAGTACTTTCGCACTGATGACATCTTCCTACTTCCGTCCTTTTCCCTCTTCTGTCATTTTCAGCCAAGCTGAGTATCTTATGAAAAGCCAAGAAATTTTTTGAGTGTTCAACTGCAAGTTCGCGTTCGCAATATGTCTGGGACAACCCTTCGGATAAAGGCGGCCGGAGCATGATGCTGATCACATCACCTCCATAAATGTGTGGTGTCTATCTCCACATGCCTTCAAGGGCGTTGCAGTGTGCAGAGAGTAGCTTCGCCTTTCTTTTTTTTTTCTAGTTCAGAAACTACGAGGGCCACTATTTATATTTTGAGCCTTGGCAACACTGATTGAAGTTAGGCGCGATTTGACGTTTGCACGGAATCGTCTGGCATTATTGACCATAACGTACTTCAAATGTTTTGTCAATAGCTTCATTTGTGTTGTTCATGTTGCCTTGGAGATTGCGCGACAACAATAAAATGAATAAAACTCGTGAACATTTTCGTGCGATGATTTTTTACGATTTTCGACGTGAATTATCAAGACAAGAGTGCATCGATCAACTTACTTCCACATTTGGCGATGAAACCCCATCCTTTGCCACTGTGAAACGCTGGTATAAAGAATTTACTCGTGGCCGCCATTCGCTCACCGACGAGATTCGCGAAGGTCGTCCAAAATCAGTTGTTGTTCAAGAAAACATTGATGCTGTGCAAAATCTAATACTGCAAGATCGTCATGTGACATACTGTGAGATTGAGGCAACCATAGGCATTAGTTCCATCAGCATATATAAAATATTACATGATCATTTAGCTGTGAGAAAGGTATGTTCTCGTTGGATCCCACACAATTTGACAAAAACTCAAAAAGACGCTCGCGTCAATTGGTGCAAACAAATGCTCAATAAATACAATCGTGGTGCTTCAAAAGACGTATATAAGATTGTAACAGGTGACGAATCATGGATATATGCATATGAGCCGGAACGTAAACAGCAGTCGACTGTATGGGTGTTTCAAGATGAACCCAATCCAACAAAACTTGTTCGCGCTCGAAGCACATCGAAACAAACGGTCGCCTGTTTTTTTCGAGAAAACTGGTCATGTGGCAACTGTGCCTTTAGAGGAACGTAGAACGGTCAACTCTGAATGAACAGTCAAAAAATCGAATTGATGGGCCATCCGCCGTACAGTCCTGATTTGGCACCCAATGACTTCTTCTTGTTCCCGAATGTGAAGAATAAATTGCGTGGACAACGATTTTCGTCGGCGGAAGACGCCGTTGATGCGTTCAAAAACCATATTATGGAGGTGTCTCAAGAAGATTGGAAAAACTGCTTTGACAAATGGTTCGAACGAATGCAAAAGTGTATTGACCATAAAGGAGAATACTTCGAAAAACAATAAAGCAGTTTTCAATGCCAAATTCGTGTTTTTTCATTGTTAGGCTCAAAATATAAATAGTGACCCTCGTATCATAACTGTTGAGAATCAGTCTTCAAACATCACGAATTCATTCCCATGGCTAGTATTTTGCACTTGAAGAGGCTGAGAGCGGCAACAGATGTTAGTTTTACAGTCATTCAATTAATGTCCACACATCCTGGCTCGTCAATCGTACTGTCGCTGGATGCTGAATGCAACGTGACGAATTCGATCGACGGATAGATCTGCGTACCACTAATTGCTCACAAGCAGACAAGACTCGCGATAATATTGAACTCTTTCTATCTGGAGATATTCATATATAGCCCTTTTGACCAAGCTAGCTGAACATTAAATTAGAAATAGTATTTCTTCAATGTATATTTTTGTAGTCTATGATACACTGCGCCATTGTTTATTTTTAAAATTTTATCGATCTCCTTATTTGAACTAAATCCAATCACAAAAAGTGTCACGATTGTCAGATATATAGTTCTAATACAATTATTGAATAACAATCGAGGAAGTATGAGGCTTGTATTATGATTGTAAAGTGACATATACTTATGTATATGTCACTTGTGTATACTTATTTGCTTGTGTAATTTGGACATCTGTATATCCCACCGGTCTTCGTCACTGCGCTCAAAGAACTTGCACAGTTTCCTTTATCAGGACATAATTGCACCAACTGAAAAAGTATTTTCATCAATTAAAACATTTTTTCAGCTGACAAGTCTTAACTATAAACACTGTTTTATGTATAAAAATCTGAAAAGATGGAAGGAGGGAATTATATTTTCTATATCAAAAGAGAAAAGATCTTTCAGAAACAGTCGACAAGTTATATCAATAGAAATCCATTTTGGTCAATGTAATGTGTGTGTGTATATGATTATACATACTATATGAATATACACACTATATTTTACTTCCATACTTATTGTGAATTTTTATGTGTGCGTAAATATGGATATGTTATAAAATATTTTATAGTCTTTCGCTCCATCACACCGCATTAGCCAAACGAGATATTCAATATCTTTTGACATCGTTTTCTCGCTACTGAAATGTTTATTGTTATCCATCTGTTTTCCTCCTTCTTTTATATAACAAGTAATCATTTCACACCAACTGTTACTGATTAAATGCAAATGTATTAATTATACCAATCTCTTCATTAAGAATGTTTCTAATTGCCAACCGATGAAGTCTTTCTTCCAAAAATGAGAAAAATGGGACGAATTCATCTGAAATGTGGAAACGAGGCAGAGAAGAGCAATCTACAAGCAGCATCAAACTTTTACTGCCTTGCAATAAGCCCAAGTTATTTACATTCAAAGCAGAGATGTAAATGAAGCAAAATAAACTTCGCATCGATTCGGAATTAACGACCAGCCCTTGCTGCTTTATGTGGGTTTGCGAAGGAAAGGGAAATGATATCTGCATTGGCAGCTTCCCCTCTTGGAAAGGGCTCGTTCCAAACCCCGAAACTCCGGCTGAACATTCAGAAGGAGGAAAGGGGGGGGGCACGACACAGCTGCATGGAAGGAATTCAACCGGAAGAAACGCGAGAACAATCATTTCTGTGCACATATAAAGAACCTCATTGCATATGGAAATTACTGACGTTCAGATGCTAGCTGCTGTAAGACAAACACAACACACTAACTTTCTTCTTGCTTGATTTTTATAGCATGTCATGTTCTCTGCATTATAGAATTATTTCCTTTTCTCTTTCTCTTCTTCCATTGTTGTTTTGGCCTTCCATAAATTATGCGGAACGTTTGAAATAAGTACGATAACGCTGAATATATGAAACATATTTTAAAATAACTTTATGCAATTTCAGGGTGTCTACAAAAGAATGTAGTTGCAAAATAAATATTCTTCTTCCCACTTATTACTTCTAGTATTTGGATTTTGATTGAAGATTCGATGGACGAAATAGGTGTTGATATGGGGGTATCATACACAAACACAACGATCTCTCATCTCAATATTGCTCCATTGGGAGGTTGATCTATTCCTGCTGCCACTACACGTAGCAACCTCCGCATAATTTTCTCCAATTTTCCCAAAATTTTATAGCTGACTGGAAGTTGACATAGAGTTTCCCACGTGTGTACAGCACTATTACACGTGCTGCTTCTCATGAAGAACTCGGTTGAAGAAGCACAATAACATCTTTCCTTTGCATTAATTCTCCTTAAGAATTTCTAAGTTAAAATTGGCTGGGCAAGAGAAGAAAAGCCAATTTAAATTTAGTTAGAACCCACTTCAGCTCGTCACTACACTATCCTAGCATCCATCTTTAATTTACAAAGAAAACTAACAATAACCTTCAGTTTGGATGATCAGATAACAAGTGTGAATACAAGTTTATCATCCTAGTGAATCACCCGGTAAGAACGTGCTTGATTATAGATCAAATGCTTATCTCTATCTGGACAAATTGTACATACAGCTTGTGCACACACGGTTACTGTCAATCTACGGTAGCAAAATTATAATTCCTTTATTTACTTTCTAGTATTTACCGTCAACAGCAGCGGCGTATCTAAATCTGGGTTACTCTGGCTTTCCTATAAAATACGAGGTTCAATTAATTTTGTAGATTCAAATTTGCAAGAAGCCTGCAATGTTTTCACAATTGTTCTACATTCTGAATAGTTCGTCGAACAAGTGATGCCACAAATTAAATTGGAACTTTACATCTCCCAGAGCACCTTATTGTGAAGAATAGATGTATAGTCCTTGCCTCCCTTGCAGTCGAGATGTGGCGAGAAGTGACGTCATACAGTAGGTGGCTATAGCACGAGTTTAGTGTGAGTGTAACAAGTATTTCAAACTATGAACTTCTTTTACAGCCACAGTGACTGCAAAATACAACACACCGTGCGAATTTAAGTGTATCAGTCTTATTTCCTAGCAAATCCTGATGTGCACGTAATTGTGAGGTTTACTGTCACCAGCTGCCCAAGCTAATATATGAGTAAACCTTTACTACGCTCCTTGTGTAGTGTAACGTGTTTCATAAAACATAGAGTTTCTAGTTTGCTAAAGAACTGTGCTTGTATCGCGAATGTCTATCCGTAATGTGCAAGACTGGACTTCATACGAGCTAGTCAAGGTACATTGACAACAGTTTTAGACAAACATAAACATGCAATTAATAAATCATTGTGTACGATTCATGAACGACAACACAGCATCAATGGAGAAGTACAGTGAATCTGTTTCAAATGAAATACAAAAATATCAAATTATGGATCATTCACTTCTGAAATGAAATGACGTCATGGCAACGAATGGATCAGTTCCCTCAAGTTGTGGACCAAGCACATTAGAAACAGTCTTGGCCTTGTAACGAAAATTTGCATTGGAAATTCATTGTAAAATAATTGCCAATGGAGATTTTCGGTGGATATTTGGACTCCAGTCGTAATCATAAATCATATTGCTTACCCATTGAAATTTCTTACCACTTTGAAGGTACATCAGGGAGTTCTTGAATTAGCAAAAGGGTTTCTTGAAAGTGCGAGCTATAAATTCGTCGTTTGAATTCTAACCGAGCCGTTATTTTTCACAGAAGGAGGAAGCTTTGTAAACGGGAAACGAAGCACAAGTAAGACTGTCGAAGGCTGGAACCACATCTGAAGCGACGATTCCTTTTGATGATCCGAGAGTGGAAGTGAAAGGAGGAATTAAATAATTATTAACGTTTGAAGATGAACCAAGAGGGCTCTCTTTCGTTTGAAGCGATATCTTCTGCTTTGTGTTTGCCTTTGATGCAAAGGCTTCATGGTTCAATCCTTCCCGTTTTTAATTTTTCAGGCTTCATTTCTCCAAAAGAGATATAGGAGTGGTATTGAGTATTGATTTCTCCATCAAATGAAGGCAATATTTCCACTCGATATATTAAACCTGAACTTCTTTTACTTCTTGAAGGCACATAAAAGGTCATTCGAAGCGATGTTTGTTTTTTAATGTTACGGGTACTTTGTAGCTGTGCTAAATATTGTTCAGAAATTTAATGTTCTTATGTTCACTACATTTGACTGATTGAATGATTGATTTGGTTTATTTTACTTCGATTTTCTGCCACTCTTGGTTAATCGCGAAGATGAAGGTAAGCGATGATATGATGAAGGAATACTCACAAAGAGCAATTATCCCCAGGCCGGGATTCGAACCCGGAACCCGCGCTGTGATAACCACTCTACCACGGAGGTCGGGAACACTACAATTACAAATTATAGTTTTGTGATATCAAAAGCAAATAAAAGCAGCTATTGAAAATTCATGGTGACGTAGTAAAATGTGCTGAAAAAAAAATGGGTGAAAGTTTTTCTTTCATTTTCTCTGGCGTCATATGGAGCCCCTCTGAAACGACGCTCCCACAATGCATGGTCTGCCATCCTTTAGTTACACCACTACGCTTACCTTTCTAGTCGATTCTTTCAACTTCACCCCACTGGGAAGAACAGACCAGTTTACGAGAAACATAAAGTCGTACAAGTCTTTACGCGACGTGAGCAATGCTCATGTCAGCTCAAATACAATTACAGTTAATGCAATGGAATGTTTTTCAACGTACAGAATTCCTTACCCGAGTGGAAAACAGGAAGACGGGAGCGGGGGGTTATAATTGCATTATTCCCCGAAGGAAATTAAATTCTCGGCAAGGACCACGCTCTATTACGATTCATCTCATTACGCAGTTTCCTGCAAGGAGGGTATTCGTGTAAAGGGGAAGGGCATCGGCGGAGGCGCTGTGCCCACAAACAGAATGTCGGTTCCTATCGTGCGGTTTCGTGACGAATGTACGTTGGCTATTCTTAAGGAAACCGCCAATTACCACGCTGTCAGACTTCATGGAAACCAATCAGCGAGTGCACAGATCTAAACCTTCCTTTCAACCTTAGAAACATAACAACGAGATATGACTGTCCACAACCATTTGTTACCATGGAAACCCGAGTTGAAATTGATTCTTACAAACTTGCATTATACTCTATCCTCAGAATCTGTGGAGGAAGGCCGCGGATAGCTGTGGTGGAGAAGAGGGTGAATCGAGTGGACAGAGCGAAGCAGTACACGCTGCTGCGAAGGCGGCTAACTGCAGTCGCTTCCCCCTCCACGTAATCCCGTTCCCTCTCACGTGTTCATTGGTTGAGTCTTCTTGCATCACTACTTGCGCAGGGACTTGTTTTCCTTCCTTTGCTCTAGAGATACCCGGGACAGAGTATAGTCTACATTTACCGGGTTGGAAATGTGTTTATTCGGGCTTAATTTTTATGATTAATCAAGGGTTACCGGGTTTGGTTACTCTGAGGAGGCACATAATAGTTCGGATTCCACTAGGAAGTGTAGATCCAGTCCAAATTAGCCTATTTGTGCATAAAGTGAAGTAGTGGTAGTGGGCGGTTTCTGCGCCCGAAAATGGGGCTCGGTGGGGCTCGCCTTAATGGATTTCTCTCGTAAGGCATGAGCCCCATTTTCTGGCAGTGTTGCCAGCTTCTTACTCGAAAAAATCACCAAGGTTTTTTTTTGGGTCTAACCTAGCCTAAAGCAAGGAGCTGGCAATCTTGCTTGAGGCTCGCCTTAATGGTTTGCTCTTGTAAGGCATAAGCCCTATTTTCTCGCAGTGTTGCCAACACCTTACTCGAAAAAATCACCAAGGTTTTTTTCTTGGCCTAACCTAACCTAAAGCAAGGAGCTGGCAACCTTGCTTGAGGCTTGCCTTACAGTGCATAAAGCAAGGTTGCCAACCTACTGGTGCTTTTGCCATGGCTTTTTACAAAAAAGAGAGAGGAGAGAGAGAGAGGAAGAGTTAAACAACCGACAGCCTACCTACAGCTTTTTTTTTGGTCTAACCTAACCTAAAGCAAGGAGCTGGCAATCTTGCTTGAGGCTTCTTAATGGTTTGCTCTTGTAAGGCATAAGCTCTATTTTCTCGCAGTGTTGCCAAAATTTTACTCGAAAAAAATCACCAAGGTTTTTTTTCTTTGTCTAACCTAACCTAAAGCAAGGAGCTGGCAACCTTGCTTGAGGCTTGCCTTACAGTGCATAAAGCAAGGTTGCCAACCTACTGGTACTTTTGCCATGGCTTTTTACAAAAAAAAGAGAGAGGAGAGAGAGAGAGAGGGAAGAGTTAAACAACCGACAGCTGCCAACACCCACCCTAACCTAACCTAACCTAACCTAACCTAACCTAACCCACCCTAACCTAACCTAACCTAACCTAACCTAACCTAACCTAACCCACCCTAACCTAACCTAACCTAACCTAACCTAACCTAACCTAACCTAACCTAACCCACCCTAACCTAACCTAACCTAACCTAACCTAACCTAACCTAACCTAACCAGGTCTAACCTAACCTAAAGCAAGGAGCTGGCAACCTTGCTTGAGGCTTGCCTTACAGTGCATAAAGCAAGGTTGCCAACCTACTGGTACTTTTGCCATAGCCTTTTACAAAAAAGAGAGAGGAGAGAGAGAGGGAAGAGTTAAACAACCGACAGCCTACCTACAGCTTTTTTTTTCTTGGTCTAACCTAGCCTAAAGCAAGGAGCTGGCAACTTTGCTTGAGGCTTGCCTTACAGTGCATAAAGCAATTTTTGCCAACCTACACACACTAAACAAGGAGAGCCGGCAACAAACACGCACTGCCGTAAAAGAGAGAGAGATGGGTGGATGGTAATATAGTATGTGTGTGCGTGTGTGCGTATAATATGTAGCATTATTAACTAGAGTGTGTTGGCAATTTACTTACAACTAAAAAAAAAAAATAGAGATGCCAACTTTGCTGTAAGATGAAGAGAGAGAGAGATTTATGGCTGGCAACAGTGGTGAGCGAATGCGCCATATCGTAATTTTCCAACTCCGGCAATGTTTGTATATCGTGACTTTTGTAAACCTCTCTCGGGGGAACGATGTGCCACACACACACACACGCGCGCGCGCGCGCGTGCGCGTGTATTGTGACGCTAGCAAACAAACAAAATAATAATAATTGTTGTTTTTTTAGGATTCCTGGCCCCCATAACCCCGCCAGGAGTGCGTGGTGACCAACCAAAAAAGTCAAGGTTTTCCCGTACGGCCTTCGAACGTAAAATTGATTGACGTGGGGGCGAATCTCTTTGGGGATGTTTTTTAATTTGTATATTTACCTGTGCATACTATTTATTATTAATTTAGCCGTTACGGTGCACGTAACCCCCGACCAGCTTGTTGTGGTACTCGAGATGCTGTCGCGGGAAACACAAATATTGCTTGTTCTGCAACGCTTCGCTGAAATAGTAATGCGAGAGATGCAAGTTGAGTTGATGCCCTCGAACCTGGTCCGCTTGCAACACGCTCTGGCAGCACGTGGAGACGATCGTTTGCACGAGTCTGTTTTTCAAAAACACACGTCCCTCACAAGCATCGAATCCTGTACGTTGTACTGCAACAGATCGTCTATCTTGTTTTTCTCGTAGAGCGTCTGCACGGTTTCGCCCTCGGGTTCTAAGCCCTCATTTGGGGCTCGAATCATCATGTGGGGCTAGTCGTAGCCTTTTATGATGTATATTTTGAGGGCAGAGTTGGCAACACTGTGGGCTCACTGTAGCCTTTTATGAGGGGGGGGTCTATTGCCCTCTGTTTACATCTGGCAACACTACCGTAGATTTTTTGACAGTGTTGTTAACCTACTGGGTTTTTCACTGTAAATTTTCATCAAAGGGCCTGAGGGGTCCATGTACTCTTTATGTCTGGCAATACTGTTGGGGGCCTAGTGTTGGCGACACTGTGGGTTTTTACTGTAGTTTTTTATGAGGGGGACCTATTGTCCCCTTTTTATATTTGGCAACTCTATTGGATGTTCCTTTTTTGAGGCTTGGGTTTTGCCAACCCATCCGAAGAAAATTCCACTATATGATCTTTCACTGGCTAAGCTAACCTACAAATAGGAATTGGCAACACTGACGAGCATTAAATGATGATTTCGAGCCTCAAATGATGATTCGAGCCTTGTCGGTGTTGCCTACCCACTCTACAAAAATTCTACTATATGATTTTTCACAGGTTAAGCTAACCTACAAATAGGAGTTGGCAGCACTGACTTATAAACCCACTGGGTTCTCTTGGCATGTTTTTTCATGATGTGTTGCTAGGCTATTGAGCATCTTGGCGTATACAATGTATATATTTTGAGAGGGGGGTTATGGCTTTTTATGCTGTATGAATACTGGAAGCTTGACAGTGACAACCAACAGAGTAGGTAAACCTACATCCAGGAACTGGCAACACTAGTTTCTGACAGTGAATTTGAAATAAAATATTAAACAAAATACATGAGTAAACACTGTGAGTACAAATAGTACCAGTGTTGTGCCCCCAACTCCAACTGGGCAACTGGTGGAAATAATTGTACAACAATTTGTACCTAATTGTACAATACTTGTACCTAATTGTACAACATACATATACACAGACATAAAAGAGAGAGCCTTCCCGCAACTTACTTCATGTACAATTTATATGATTTTACAACTGTGAAAAGAAAGCATATGTGCTCTGTATGCACATATTTATTCTTATTTTTCGAAGTTGAATGAAAGCACATGTTTTTACGCTCTCGTAATACTAACCTTGCTCCACTGATTTTAAATTGCTTCCATCCGCTTTTTTTTTCTGTGTTATTTCCGTATGCACGCAACATTCGCTTTCAATAGACAGAAGGAATGTTAGTATAGCAGGCTCCGAGTTTACAATTTATTAAATTAAACAATAATTTATGTAAGAATATACTTGTACTTACCGAACACAAAATAATAAAAAGCACATGTGAATATTTGCGTGTGTTCATGTTATATGACGACTGAGTAAAAAAATAATATTGACTCCCCGAAAGATAAAAGTTCCTAGTTCGACATCAGATGCATGCAAATTTTATGTTTTGCTCTCCAAAATCTTGATTTTTATGTTTGTGCTATTTGTCATACAGCAGAGGAGGAGGAGAAAAAGGGGGAGAGGAGAAGAGGGGAGAGGGAGGGGAGGGGGTACTATTAGCGCCATCTATTAGCAAACAATAGAAATAAAAAGTAGGGTCAAACTTTTTCAACACCCAAACATTTTAAACGTCCTCGCGTAGTAATACGATCTAGCTGAAGACGTTTAAAAAAGTACTCTTAGTCGACGAAGCTAATTGCTAGGGCCCTTATATTACTAAAATATTCTTTAATTTGCATATTTCTCATACCGCCATATGTTGTTCTATTTGACTTCTTCCAAAAAAAAAATGCTAATTAGCGAGAGTTAATTAAGCAAGGCAAGTAAAAGAAGCAAAATAGAACAACATATGGCGGCGTGAAAATATGTAAAAAATTCGATTCAGAGGTGGATCGAATTAAAGTTGGGGGATATTTTGCATTTTTTCCCTATAATGTACAAAACATTTACCGTACATAATCTTTTCCATTTACAACAGTATAAAATAAGAGGAATGTGTGACAATATCCATATTAATTAGGAAAGTATGTTGTATGCTAGGTTAGCTAATTGTGTCTTCTACAGCTTCACTGTATAGAGGGAAGATGGAAAAAGAGAGCTCTACGGAAACTGACGCTCTTAACAATATTGTACGTCCGTGAAAATTATATATAAATAAGACTTAAGCGTATTATCTGCTTTCATGTCAGATTTTACCAACCTGTGAGCTGTAGTGTTTAGGTGACAAGCGACCTGCTCAAATATGATACTGTTGACAATATTGTACGTTCGTGAAAATTATATATAAATAAGACTTAAGCGTATTATCTGCTTTCATGTCAGATTTTGCCAACCTGTGAGCTGTAGTGTTTAGGTGACAAGCGACCTGCTCAAATATGATACTGTTGACAATATTGTACGTCCGTAAAAATTATATATAAATAAGACTTAAGCGTATTATCTGCTTTCATGTCAGATTTTGCCAACCTGTGAGCTGTAGTGTTTAGGTGACAAGCGACCTGCTCAAATATGATACTGTTGACAATATTGTACGCCCGTGAAAATTATATATAAATAAAACTTAAGCGTATTATCTGCTTTCATGTCAGATTTTACCAACCTGTGAGCTGTAGTGTTTAGGTGACAAGTGACCTGCTCAAATATGATACTGTTGACAATATTGTTCGTATATTGTATTGTATAGGAGACTAGAAGCATATAATTTGGCGAAAAAAAAACCCAAGTAAAGTCATAGAGAATAGTTAAAAAAAAAGTGACAATTATATTTTGCATTGCACAGCATTGGATATTAAATAACATACCCCCAAAAAATCTCTGCATTATGCGTTCTGTAAAAAATTGCCCTACGTGCCAAATTGCTGTGTCAAGTAAACATTTTCAAAGGCACTGTCGTACTTGTGTGCCGGGAAAGCGAATATGTGCGACCAAACTGTGCTCTAAGTGTGGAAAAAATATTTCTATTGCCAACTTTAAGTTGTTTTTTTGACACGTATATATATTATTATTTTTTTTAACAGAGGAAGAAAGTCCGTGCTTCGGAAAACGCGATGATGTGCGTAATGATATCTTTCGTCTCCTGCTTAGACTTGCACCAATCTACTGTGTACCGTCTTCTTCCCTGCATCGCCTCGTGCAGTTCGTCCAACCTCTCGTTCAATTTTTCCCCTGCAGCCGAAAGCAGAATGTTGAGATCACCGCACCTCAGGCCGCCGATCTCCCGAAGATGGTCCTTGAGAACCATTTCACAAGGGATGCGAAATTCCGGCGTCGTTCTTGCTATGATTACAAGTTTCCCTACATCCTCACAATCTCCGTTTACTGCGTGTTTAAATATTTTACATAGTAGCTCGGGCGGCAAATCAGTTATACGAGACATGTTGTTATTATTATTATTATTTTTCACTCTATGTTATTTATATACCCCACCCCAATTTTTGTTTCGTGTTCATGGCGATGGTGGTACCCAGTGCGGCGACCCGTTCACCCAGCGATGCGTCTCTGCTCACGAACCTTTCGAAAGCTGCGTGCTCTAACTTTCTGTCTGCTTCGTGACGTGCATCCAGATCCGTCTGCGTGGTGTTGTAAGCGATGTCGTGATTTTTGCATGCGGCGTCCAACGGATTCACACCCTTGTCCCCTCTCTCCAATCTTTTCTCGAGTTTGGTACCCGGTCCGCAGTACTGGTAGCCAGGTAAATGCATCTCAAAAGGTGACAAGTTACCTTTTGAGAACAGGCACCTGTACGTGTTCTCGAAAAGTTTGGAGCAATCCAAATACCAGCAACTGATGAAACTGTACGATGGTCTGGACATTGCAACGTTCGCCTCGGAAATAAAACCACTCGACGATTGTCGTGAAAATTCAGTCGTTGTGTTCGACGACGCCATCCTGGAAAATCAAAATGAAATTCGCAACTTTTTTCACGCAAGGTCGTCACAAAGAAATGGATTGCTTCTACCTAGCTCAAACGTTTTCCAAAATTCCAAAACAGTTAGTACGCGACAAAGCTAATTTCATATGTTTGTTTCGTCAAGATCACACCAACCTCAAGCACGCGTACGATGACTACGTAGGCGGAGACATGAACTACAATCAATTTTCGGAACGCTGCTGCTCTACTTGCTGGAACGGTGACGATTTCGGATTCGCGTTTATTTATATACGTCGTTTCTCACAACGTTGCAACGTTTAGAAAGTCGTTCATTTTGTTTCTGTATTTTCCGTCGTTGGGTTTCCTCGTCATGTCGATCGTCGCGTAGGGCAATTTTTTACAGAACGCATAATGCAGAGATTTTTTGGGGGTATGTTATTTAATATCCAATGCTGTGCAATGCAAAATATAATTGTTCACTTTTTTTTTTAACTATTCTCTATGACCTTACATGGGTTTTTTTTCTTCGCCAAATTATATGCTTCTAGTCTCCTATACAATACAATATACGAACAATATTGTCAACAGTATCATATTTGAGCAGGTCACTTGTCACCTAAACACTACAGCTCACAGGTTGGTAAAATCTGACATGAAAGCAGATAATACGCTTAAGTTTTATTTATATATAATTTTCACGGGCGTACAATATTGTCAACAGTATCATATTTGAGCAGGTCGCTTGTCACCTAAACACTACAGCTCACAGGTTGGCAAAATCTGACATGAAAGCAGATAATACGCTTAAGTCTTATTTATATATAATTTTTACGGACGTACAATATTGTCAACAGTATCATATTTGAGCAGGTCGCTTGTCACCTAAACACTACAGCTCACAGGTTGGCAAAATCTGACATGAAAGCAGATAATACGCTTAAGTCTTATTTATATATAATTTTCACGAACGTACAATATTGTCAACAGTATCATATTTGAGCAGGTCGCTTGTCACCTAAACACTACAGCTCACAGGTTGGTAAAATCTGACATGAAAGCAGATAATACGCTTAAGTCTTATTTATATATAATTTTCACGGGCGTACAATATTGTCAACAGTATCATATTTGAGCAGGTCGCTTGTCACCTAAACACTACAGCTCACAGGTTGGTAAAATCTGACATGAAAGCAGATAATACGCTTAAGTCTTATTTATATATAATTTTCACGGACGTACAATATTGTTAAGAGCGTCAGTTTCCGTAGAGCTCTCTTTTTCCATCTTCCCTCTATACAGTGAAGCTGTAGAAGACACAATTAGCTAACCTAGCATACAACATACTTTCCTAATTAATATGGATATTGTCACACATTCCTCTTATTTTATACTGTTGTAAATGGAAAAGATTATGTACGGTAAATGTTTTGTACATTATAGGGAAAAAATGCAAAATATCCCCCAACTTTAATTCGATCCACCTCTGAATCGAATTTTTTACATATTTTCACGCCGCCATATGTTGTTCTATTTTGCTTCTTTTACTTGCCTTGCTTAATTAACTCTCGCTAATTAGCATTTTTTTTTGGAAGAAGTCAAATAGAACAACATATGGCGGTATGAGAAATATGCAAATTAAAGAATATTTTAGTAATATAAGGGCCCTGGCAATTAGCTTCGTCGACTAAGAGTACTTTTTTAAACGTCTTCAGCTAGATCGTATTACTACGCGAGGACGTTATAAAATGTTTGGGTGTTGAAAAAGTTTGACCCTACTTTTTATTTCTATTGTTTGCTAATAGATGGCGCTAATAGTACCCCCTCCCCTCCCTCTCCCCTCTTCTCCTCTCCCCCTTTTTCTCCTCCTCCTCTGCTGTATGACAAATAGCACAAACATAAAAATCAAGATTTTGGAGAGCAAAACATAAAATTTGCATGCATCTGATGTCGAACTAGGAACTTTTATCTTTCGGGGTGTCAATATTATTTTTTTACTCAGTCGTCATATAACATGAACACACGCAAATATTCACATGTGCTTTTTATTATTTTGTGTTCGGTAAGTACAAGTATATTCTTACATAAATTATTGTTTAATTTAATAAATTGTAAACTCGGAGCCTGCTATACTAACATTCCTTCTGTCTATTGAAAGCGAATGTTGCGTGCATACGGAAATAACACAGAAAAAAAAAGCGGATGGAAGCAATTTAAAATCAGTGGAGCAAGGTTAGTATTACGAGAGCGTAAAAACATGTGCTTTCATTCAACTTCGAAAAATAAGAATAAATATGTGCATACAGAGCACATATGCTTTCTTTTCACAGTTGTAAAATCATATAAATTGTACATGAAGTAAGTTGCGGGAAGGCTCTCTCTTTTATGTCTGTGTATATGTATGTTGTACAATTAGGTACAAGTATTGTACAATTAGGTACAAATTGTTGTACAATTATTTCCACCAGTTGCCCAGTTGGAGTTGGGGGCACAACACTGGTACTATTTGTACTCACAGTGTTTACTCATGTATTTTGTTTAATATTTTATTTCAAATTCACTGTCAGAAACTAGTGTTGCCAGTTCCTGGATGTAGGTTTACCTACTCTGTTGGTTGTCACTGTCAAGCTTCCAGTATTCGTACAGCATAAAAAGCCATAACCCCCCTCTCAAAATATATACATTGTATACGCCAAGATGCTCAATAGCCTAGCAACACATCATGAAAAAACATGCCAAGAGAACCCAGTGGGTTTATAAGTCAGTGCTGCCAACTCCTATTTGTAGGTTAGCTTAACCTGTGAAAAATCATATAGTAGAATTTTTGTAGAGTGGGTAGGCAACACCGACAAGGCTCGAATCATCATTTGAGGCTCGAAATCATCATTTAATGCTCGTCAGTGTTGCCAATTCCTATTTGTAGGTTAGCTTAGCCAGTGAAAGATCATATAGTGGAATTTTCTTCGGATGGGTTGGCAAAACCCAAGCCTCAAAAAAGGAACATCCAATAGAGTTGCCAAATATAAAAAGGGGACAATAGGTCCCCCTCATAAAAAACTACAGTAAAAACCCACAGTGTCGCCAACACTAGGCCCCCAACAGTATTGCCAGACATAAAGAGTACATGGACCCCTCAGGCCCTTTGATGAAAATTTACAGTGAAAAACCCAGTAGGTTAACAACACTGTCAAAAAATCTACGGTAGTGTTGCCAGATGTAAACAGAGGGCAATAGACCCCCCCCTCATAAAAGGCTACAGTGAGCCCACAGTGTTGCCAACTCTGCCCTCAAAATATACATCATAAAAGGCTACGACTAGCCCCACATGATGATTCGAGCCCCAAATGAGGGCTTAGAACCCGAGGGCGAAACCGTGCAGACGCTCTACGAGAAAAACAAGATAGACGATCTGTTGCAGTACAACGTACAGGATTCGATGCTTGTGAGGGACGTGTGTTTTTGAAAAACAGACTCGTGCAAACGATCGTCTCCACGTGCTGCCAGAGCGTGTTGCAAGCGGACCAGGTTCGAGGGCATCAACTCAACTTGCATCTCTCGCATTACTATTTCAGCGAAGCGTTGCAGAACAAGCAATATTTGTGTTTCCCGCGACAGCATCTCGAGTACCACCACAAGCTGGTCGGGGGTTACGTGCACCGTAACGGCTAAATTAATAATAAATAGTATGCACAGGTAAATATACAAATTAAAAAACATCCCCAAAGAGATTCGCCCCCACGTCAATCAATTTTACGTTCGAAGGCCGTACGGGAAAACCTTGACTTTTTTGGTTGGTCACCACGCACTCCTGGCGGGGTTATGGGGGCCAGGAATCCTAAAAAAACAACAATTATTATTATTTTGTTTGTTTGCTTGCGTCACAATACACGCGCACGCGCGCGCGTGTGTGTGTGTGTGTGTGTGGCACATCGTTCCCCCGAGAGAGGTTTACAAAAGTCACGATATACAAACATTGCCGGAGTTGGAAAATTACGATATGGCGCATTCGCTCACCACTGTTGCCAGCCATAAATCTCTCTCTCTCTTCATCTTACAGCAAAGTTGGCATCTCTATTTTTTTTTTTTTAGTTGTAAGTAAATTGCCAACACACTCTAGTTAATAATGCTACATATTATACGCACACACGCACACACATACTATATTACCATCCACCCATCTCTCTCTCTTTTACGGCAGTGCGTGTTTGTTGCCGGCTCTCCTTGTTTAGTGTGTGTAGGTTGGCAAAAATTGCTTTATGCACTGTAAGGCAAGCCTCAAGCAAAGTTGCCAGCTCCTTGCTTTAGGCTAGGTTAGACCAAGAAAAAAAAAGCTGTAGGTAGGCTGTCGGTTGTTTAACTCTTCCCTCTCTCTCTCCTCTCTCTTTTTTGTAAAAGGCTATGGCAAAAGTACCAGTAGGTTGGCAACCTTGCTTTATGCACTGTAAGGCAAGCATCAAGCAAGGTTGCCAGCTCCTTGCTTTAGGTTAGGTTAGACCTGGTTAGGTTAGGTTAGGTTAGGTTAGGTTAGGTTAGGTTAGGTTAGGGTGGGTTAGGTTAGGTTAGGTTAGGTTAGGTTAGGTTAGGTTAGGGTGGGTTAGGTTAGGTTAGGTTAGGTTAGGGTGGGTTAGGTTAGGTTAGGTTAGGTTAGGTTAGGTTAGGGTGGGTGTTGGCAGCTGTCGGTTGTTTAACTCTTCCCTCTCTCTCTCTCTCTCTCTTTTTTTTGTAAAAAGCCATGGCAAAAGTACCAGTAGGTTGGCAACCTTGCTTTATGCACTGTAAGGCAAGCCTCAAGCAAGGTTGCCAGCTCCTTGCTTTAGGTTAGGTTAGACAAAGAAAAAAAACCTTGGTGATTTTTTTCGAGTAAAATTTTGGCAACACTGCGAGAAAATAGAGCTTATGCCTTACAAGAGCAAACCATTAAGAAGCCTCAAGCAAGATTGCCAGCTCCTTGCTTTAGGTTAGGTTAGACCAAAAAAAAAGCTGTAGGTAGGCTGTCGGTTGTTTAACTCTTCCCTCTCTCTCTCTCCTCTCTCTTTTTTGTAAAAAGCCATGGCAAAAGCACCAGTAGGTTGGCAACCTTGCTTTATGCACTGTAAGGCAAGCCTCAAGCAAGGTTGCCAGCTCCTTGCTTTAGGTTAGGTTAGGCCAAGAAAAAAACCTTGGTGATTTTTTCGAGTAAGGTGTTGGCAACACTGCGAGAAAATAGGGCTTATGCCTTACAAGAGCAAACCATTAAGGCGAGCCTCAAGCAAGATTGCCAGCTCCTTGCTTTAGGCTAGGTTAGACCCAAAAAAAAACCTTGGTGATTTTTTCGAGTAAGAAGCTGGCAACACTGCCAGAAAATGGGGCTCATGCCTTACGAGAGAAATCCATTAAGGCGAGCCCCACCGAGCCCCATTTTCGGGCGCAGAAACCGCCCACTACCACTACTAAGTGAACTTAAAGCACACGTTCAAACTAATACTCAGATATACCAAGCGGATATCCACTTACTTATTTGTAGATAAGTCACATATTGTGTTGATGGGGATTACATATTAATCAGTGGCAGTTCAGAACCTGTACTATGGTATGATTGCATATGTATAAGGATAAACAATCTTGCTTTCGAAGGCTCGTGGCATCGGAACGAGGCACAAACAGAGAAAAATAATAATAAGTAATTTGCTTGCCGTAATGACCTCTTTATGCTGCGAGAGTTCATGTGGTGACACGTTCTTTATGTTGTTTATACTATATATTTCGAGACACGAGACAGGCTGCCGACCCCCGGAGCGAAGTGGATATCGCAGCACCCTACGACTGCCGGGGGACCCGGCGTCGAATCCTGGCCTGCTTATGGGTGATCTTTGTGGGTGTACCTTCATCAATTTCATCATATCATCACTCATGCTCATCTTCGCGGTTAGGCAAAAGTGGCAGAAAAGCGAAGTAAAAATAAATCTAACCAATCAATTAATCTAGACACGAGGCGAAACCAAGAATTGATGTCCGAGACCGAGACGAGAACAAGATACATATTCATAACTCGAGATGTGATCGAGACACTTCCAAGTTACCATCCCTAGTTAAGGCTTGATAAGCAGTTTCTCCTATAGCTACTGGGTTGTTTCCTTAAAGTTAAATTTATGCTTAACGACATACGTTTAGGCTAAGTAGTGTGTTTTAGTTTAATTAAGAGTTTTTATAAAGTGGTAGAGGTTACTGAACACCTGCGAGTGTTTTTACGCCTCCTAAGGAAATAATTGTAATGAAACCAACATTGTGTAGTGTTCAGCTCTCTTGGGATATTAATGTTGTGGCCTCACAGTGGCTGCAATTAAACCGCTGCCCTATTTCGTCTTCTCCTTAATCCCGAAAGGGCATTCAGTATGATGTTAGCGTTTCAGTTATTGATGAGTTCAACCCGGAGGTGAGGAGATGCCTGAAATGTAGCCCAAGTTTACTTTGGGATGAGAAATTCCTGACGCAAACAAAGGAAGCTTTGCTGGCATTCATCCCGCATCACTTCTATCCCAAGAGAAGTGCGCCCAGCTATGCATTATTAGCGTGCTACGTTCCATCTGGGTCCAGAGGATTTGCAGGAAAGGCATGGAGGGTAAAGAAATCGTGCCAAACAAAGGAAACAGGGAGTTGAACTCGTTCCAATCAATTAGACACCAAGGTCCGACCGTCTGCAACTAGAGTAGTTGCGGGCAGGGAAAGAATGTAAAGTTTCCATGCTCACAGCACCGTGACATGAGTGCTCAAGAGGAAAAATGTGTCGATCTCTGCCATTTTAAAGATAATGTGATCAGCATAACTTTCGGGCTGCTCTTATCCCCTCAGGTCCTCATTACTAGGGGCTGCGTGAGTTCCAGAGCTACTATATTTATTTATTAAACTCTTACACAGTCCATAAATATAATGAATATATTTACATATATTTTTTCTGTAATGTGTTCGTGCTTGCAACTTTTAGTGTACCACATCATTAACAAATTATGTGTTTATTGTTAGTGTGTTAAGAGAAGGGACAAGTTAGGAATAATTCCCACCTTAGATCACCCATCCCAGGAATCGAACCCCGGTCTCCTGTGTTGCAGTCAGACAGCAAAACCGACTAGACCATCGCGCCTCCTAATTTTCTATTACTTTTTCTTTATTGATGTATTTCTTTCCTTTTTTTCTATCTCAGTCTCTCTTGCTCTCTCTCTCCGCCACTACATGTGTGTTAATCTTTATGTACTACAGATAATCCTGGATTCGAGAATGGTCTAAGACCATTTTACCTTGGGCTAGTTTGGCAACGCCCCCAGCTGTGTAAGTTTGTCGGTGTTGTTCCGCGTCAACGTGTATATATCAACAGTATCTACTTGAAGCGACGTTTGCGACAGTCGTTCTTGGAATCCGATGTCCAAAACCAACTACGTCTATTAAGAAACGGCCGAGATATTCGTCGAAAGCCTTGGATTTATAGTGCAATTTCCTCGTCTGTTAACTCATGCACGTTCTCGACTCTATGTGCCAAATAAATTCGGCTCCTCAGGATTGAATTTCATGAGATGCAAATGCTTGTACGAATGGAGCATAGTCTGTTGTTGAATGCATCGTCGGAAAGCATATTATTCAGGGTCCAACTTGTGACTTATATGAGGAAATGAGAAATTAAAGTGAGTGATCGTAAGTTACAAAATAAACAAAAATGAGACATTGTTGAAGCTAAGACGTTTTCACAAAAACCTAGCTCATCTATTTTCATGTGCTTAACGCGTCATAATTAATTTAACGAAATCAGACGCACACGTACATCCAGACTACAAACCCTCACACGAACACACTACATCCCCATACACAATGACGTAGAAACAGGCGGTACAGGGATACATCGTACAGCCTCAAATTCTTAAGGTGGGATACGGTACCCCTTAAGCAATCAATCCATATTTTACCCTTCAAATAGTTACAATTGGTGAAAGTAGATTTTTAGTAATACCAAACTTTTTTAACCCATACTATCTCCAAAAGCCCGCAATTTTCATTTGAAAATATTGTTCACATAGAAAAAAACATCTAACATACATTCAACATAAGTATTTAAGGGGTTAATAGAAATACTTCTAAAATTTCCGAAACGTGTGAAGCAAGAGAACATGTTCTGAGTGAGCTAATTTGAAATCAAAGGATGTGAGGAAATCAAATTAACCGAGAATATGCTTTTCGTCTGTTAAATTTGTTCCAAGGTTATACAGCGGTTTTAAAAATAGAAATTTCCTAATACGTGCATAGTGTTTGCAAGTGGAATCACTCAGATTTTGCAAATTTAAAAATAAAGGACGAAGTAGGAGGCGATTGGGGCTCAAGCATGTGCAGTTTCTCCACTGTCACTCTCATATTTATGTGAATTTTGTACCCGCTCCCCTCCACGCCCCTCCTCACACGTCTACACCCGTTACATCCATACTTGAACACAAACCATCACATATACCGCCGCCTTGATGGCCTAACGCTATAACGATTATAACATCTTTGGTTATAGGTTCGACTCTTAGCCTGGTCATATGTGTTTCTTTGTAAGCTGTCTTTCATCAATTTGATCTTACCATCATCACCATTGTCATCGTGATTAGGCGAAAAAGTTGCAGAAAGTTGACATAAACTAATAACAAAAAAATAAATGGGCAATACATCACAATGCCCTGTCTAAGCTCGATAGGTCGTTTAATACAAGATGTTATTGTCACTGTTACTTCTTGTATTACCAAAACTGTCTATATATTACTACTACAACCACCACAACATCAAAATCAACTCCCAATACATCTACTACTTTCTTCTGGTGCAGTAATTCACCCGTAGGGACCGAAAAGTTTGATGTTGAACGATCACCTTGAGCACATTTGGAACGTTATCCGACAAGCAAAACTTGAAACCAGTTTTAATTCAATTCCAATAGTAGATAACTCAATATTTTCCACCGTCATGATTTGCTACATATGACGAAGGGAATAGAACCACTCATCTAGTATAACAAGGCTTCGTTACTCCAGTCCCGGGTACCCAGTCAGATGAAATTCCAGGAGTTTCTCCTGAAGCGAGGAATCAACATCAAAGGCGAAATCTCCTGGAAAGCACAAAACGTTTCCTGTGAGCATTTTAGCTCTTTTACGAACCCAACGACTGTACGCACAAGATCTAATTCCTTTCCTAACTTAAAGTTTCCTTGTTAACCCAGTCGTATTCATTATTGCATTTGGACCTTGAATGTGGATACAATCGTAAGGCGCATTGAATTACAAGGGTTGTTCTGTATTGAAGGTAAACTTTGATGTACAGATGGCCTGAAACTTCATCGTCCACACCATTTGCATTGGTGTGTATGTGGTGGTGCATGATTTTGGTGATGTATGCCAAACATTTTTCTGTCAAGTTTAAGGCCCTGTATAAATTCTACAGAGATATGCCGCAGAGCATAAGCCTTCTACTTGCATAGTGTGTAGAGGCATTTTTTTGTAAAATACGATGTTAATTTTGTATTTTAGTTTACATATGATGCAAACTACAATAAAAATTAATCTACACTTGTATTTTGAAGGAAAAGTACAATTTATTAATCATATTAGTTTGCACCGAACTGCATAGATTTACAACAAAAATCTCGTATAATCTTTCAAGCATATACTGTAAGGGAACGGTAAAAGGTAGGCATTAACACGTGACATGTATGAGACGAAAGTAGTGTATTTTTATCACAATTACGACAAGTTTTCATGCATTATTATTGTCGCTTAGCGAATAATTAGTCGTAATTAAAGAAGAGTGAAACGCCCTTCTGACATTTCTTCAAAGGATACACTGGATAATTCTATATCTCTTCTACAACATTCCTTGTTAATCCGACGTCTGTCGCCATGTTGATAACATTGATTACAATGTTTACATGAACAACATAATCTACAGTATCGACACGTAGAATGCAGGCTATCATTGTTTACGAATAGATACACATGACTGAACCTCCATTTCGGTAACTTCGTAATCTCCAGTTTTTGTTTTTACAATATGACACGAAGTGTACATTTGGTAGTGAATTCAGAGTTACAAAGTTTAACTCCCCTGAGACCCGGTTGGATAATTCTCAAGTAACTTAACCTACTGAAAACAATTAGTCTCCACCACGTAAGATTATCTTCATCATTATATAATCGTTTTTTATGGGCTAATAACTTGAACTGATGGGCAATGAAATGATCTATCATGGATTTTATTGCAGTAAGTCAGCTCGCCCATTAAACTCAATGCAGAAGGTGATAAACGAAAGTGTTCAATCAACTTAACGTTAATAGCGAATGGTCCAAATGTCTCCGAAAGCATTGTCAAAGAGAATGGAACATAGATGTTGAAAACTGTTGAATTTGCGAGTGAGATGTAACGATTGGTTCTCACGCACTCATCTGAACAGTTCGCTAGTCACACTCGTCTCGATACTGTGACTGTGAAAAAAGTTTCAATATGTTCTGAACGATTTCTTGTAGGAAGCTGTTCTTTAATTTTTCATAAACATTAGTGCAGCACGTATCAAAAGCCATGTAATCTTAAACTTTGATCTCTCATAACATAAAATCTTTAAGGGATATTATGAAGCCTCCCTCATTTATACATTAATTTTATTTCCACTCTAAATTTTGTTGCCCCTGAGTTGAGACGTTTCACGTGATACCATTACGAGGCTCTGGCGTGTGGACTCACCACCAGTATAATCCTCTGTGACACTCGTGCTTGCGATTGTCCATTTCATCTTTCCAAAATTCATCCTCTTCTTCGTGATTAGCTTAAAGTGGCAGAAAAGCGAAGTAAACAAATCATATCAATCAAATGTGTTATCATTACAACAATAGAAAGAACGATGAAGCCAAACTAGAGTATATTGGTGCAAGAAAATATTTTCAAAAGCCCTATATCAAGGCAAAAACATGATTTAATATTGATCATACGACTGTACCGTTAGTACTTGGGCACACGTAGGCTACAGCTAGACTGCTAGTGACGATAACCAAGATTTATATACCACTTAATGTCTACGTTATTATCTTCAGCCATTATATGGCTCTTCCCAAACACATCAGGCTCTGCACATGATCCCTTTTAGGTCACAATTCACACCTAAACACAGCACTAATCACGAAAATTCTAGTTATGATCCTAGTATAATTCGTTACATACACACACCGATACAGGTATGTGTACAGTACGTTTCGACTTGAACACATCGGAGCGACATTCCGATACCTTATAGGTGCAAAACATATTTGATCTGAACCCAGCCCCGTGGCGGAGTGATTAGCACATCGCGCTACGACGCTAGGGGTCATGGGTTCGAATCCTGGCCTAGGCATGGATGTTTGTAAGTGTCCATTCATCAATTTCATTATATCATTACTCATCCCCATCTTCGCAAATTAGCCAAAAGTCGCACCAACAGCGAAGTAAAATATATTATAGCATATCAATCAATCAATATTTGATCTTATAGAGTTGAAAATGTGCATTGAGAAATTTTATTTAAGGTTATTTCTAATTTAACTTACAGGTGTGTTTCAAGTACGTCACATTCTCCTGAATTGTGGCTTCGAGCAGCCATGACGGAGGCCAGTTCTTGTAAACATACGGAATTCAAGCAGGAGGGCGGGAAATTTTATCCTTGTTAACGATGGTACATTGTACAGTATTCGGTGTTTCAAACATATGCTCACGTTATTTCACAACATTTCCTTGCACGCGACAAGCAAAATTGGCCGCAAACATGGCGGCCGTGGGCATCCTGACGTCACATGAAACCAACCTATTTGAAAATCACATCGATATATGAATCAATGACACACACGACTGTAAGTGGAGGTTATTGGTTTGTATTTCCATAAATACGTGGGATTTAGAAAATTAAACAATCTGATAAAAAATATGGGTTTCGTTTCCTTTTCGTAGAAAAAAGGCCTGCGTTTGTATGTATGTACAGTGCCATATTTTTATTTAGGGTATTTGTGTCAATAAATGTTGATTCATGTATTCAGTCTCTTTGGATCGATATGTAAATACTCAGAATTCCGCAGCTTGCCAAAATGCTGCTGTAGTTAAGAAACCACAGCCCATCGCGTAAGAGTTTATTTATCTCCACCCGGCGGTGACAAAAAGAAGGGCCGTGTGCACACGGACTGTGCCGAACAAGCGAAATAGGGTTAGTAAATCTGGCATTGCCGAGGTCATAAATCAATTAGATCTTCGCCAACTACAAAGGCCTTTCATTTGCAGGGGGCGGAAGTTCACACGGAGGAGAAAAACACACATGACCCTTTCCTGTGCCAAATGGACAAAATCCAAGAAGCTCGTGCGGGATAATTCTCTCCCACAAGCCATTGCGTGTTCGCGTTAACTTGGCCGAGGAGGAAAGGGACATGTTTTCCATATTGGACAGTTTAAAAAGTCTCAAAATTTAGTTTCAAACGAATGAGGAATTTATTAATATCTGCGAAATCGTGTGGCCAATTAATAGCCTTTGAGAACTTTTTGATAAGTATTTTCTCATCTGTGGTCAATAGTATTACTAGGGCAGTATGAAAGAAAGACGAACGATGCACACACTGGTCTTATTTTACAAAATTCTCAACCTCAAGTCACCTTCCTGTCTCCTTTCACGTTTCCAATTTCTTCACGACTTTCACGATCACGACACCAGTGATCCTCATCTATCTCTATCCCCGTCCACAAATCAAACTTCTTCCCCAACCCTTTTCTCCGTATCAGCTGCAAGGCTGTGGAATCAACTGCCAGAAACCACCAGAACAGTAAGCTTGGTCGCTACATTCAGCAGACGTGTACGCGACTATCTTCAGAGTAATTGTTAGAACTCCCCCTGTCAAGCAGACCAAAAGGCATGTACTATATATGTGTATGTATGCATGTATGTGTGTATCCATACTTAAATTGCAGGTGTAATTATTTGAATTTCTAGTTTAGATTTTATTTACCATGATATAACTTGTTTGTTTCTTTGTGTGTGTGTGTGTGGATATATGAATAACGAGTATATGTAGTTTGTGTTTAATCTTATTAACTTATAATTTCATGTATATGGTTGAGTGTATGAAAAGACCTTAACTTCACCACTTAAAGTAAGACGCTAATAAGTAATAAATAAATAGTATTAAAGTGGGATGACTGTGGATGACTCGTTACTGCATTCCGCTTTGGTTGTGAATTTTTAGCCCCTTGGGGGATTTTATATATAATTGATCTAATATTGAAATATTTGAAAATAAATTCCTTAAATTTACCCTTACTGGAAATTTTTCAAATATCCACATTGAGTCTTACTCAAAATTATTTAAGAATTCTAGGTTTTTCACTAATTTATTACTAGACTTTCACTATTCTGTCATGTGTATAAAGAGACTGAAATTATTTAGTTACGGAAGCTCTAACATATAGATACTGTGGGATACTCAGAAGGGATTCCATTTGTGTAAATTTTACACAAATTGCTTCGTGTTACTACGGTGCCTGAGGAAATTTGCTAAATCATGCAAATAAATTTAGCATAGTTTAGACATTCTCCTTGCAACAAATGGCACACATGTTGAAGTTTATGAATAAAACAACACACTTTGATTTTGGGGAACATTTCGAAAGCACAGCACGTCTGCGCCTAACATAACATTACTGTTCGAGTTTTGGTGTAATTAAAGTTTGAAATCAGCGAAAGACTTTATGATCACTCTGTATAACGTACATGCTTCGTTTCGTGCTAATGCATTTGTCTGCATTGCGTAAAGCCAGCCAGTGTACCTTGCTGCATGTGTTTTCTCGCAGTACCGAGGTTTCGTGTGTGTGTGTTGGGAGCTGTATAACTCACCTCTGATAAGCCTCGAACATACACTTATTCGACACATAAAACTGTCCGTACCTGAAACTTTGAAGCGTGATAAACATGTGACAAAGCGGGTAGAACAGTGTAAATTACTTGTTTCACTCATTCTTTTATCTTGAAACACACTCGAGAAAATGCTTGTTTGTTAGACCTTATCTCTATTCATCCAATGGTATATTTATCTCTAGGTGCTTGTATTTCAAGAATTTCAGGTTGTTCCAGAATAACGACTATTTTCGAGCCAGAACTCTACACTGTGTGTGATTGCATATTCATAAGGTAGTTGAGTGATGTCAAACATTTGAATCTTTGTCTACTTTATTAAAAATATGGATATGAGGCACTTTCGCATAAGACAACGAAGTATAAATTTAATTTAAAATACAAGCGTAACTTTAAAATGAGAGGTTTCATTGAATTATAAATACAGCTTTTCACACGATAAATTAGATGCGAAATAAGGGAGGATAGATGAACATTCTATGTTGTATGCATTTTTTGGAAATTAAAAAAGTAGATGGATTTTGTGTAGTTTAATTATTTTGATTAAAATACAAGGTGGTTATAATTAAAGTGACGGTGTTCAGAGTGGTACAGCACGGGCTGTAATGAGAGTAGCAGTCTGAAACTTCGTAGATATGCTAATGAAACAATGCGCTCGCGAATTATGCAAAAAAAAAAATTAGTTCCAATTCTCGCCACCAGGGTAAAAAATGGCGCTGTAAGCAGTCAAAACGTGGTATAGTTACAGGAAAAACACTATAAATCGCAGAAAACAATACTCTTTGTAATAAAATATCGCTACAATTTCACTATTCGAATTACATGAACATTACTAAAGGAAAAAGCAACAAGCGTCACCAATGACAACCAGGGAGCTCACACAATGGTTAGGCAATGTCACCGACTTTGACGTCAGAGTTACGGAAAATTCCACGTTTCGACTGCTTACAGCGCCATTTTTTACCCTGGTGGCGAGAATTGGAACTAATTTTTTTTTTTGCATAATTCGCGAGCGCATTGCTTCATTATCATATCTACGAAGTTTCAGACTGCTACTCTCATTACAGCCCGTGCTGTACCACTCTGAACACCGTCACTTTAATTATAACCACCTGGTATTAACAATTATATTGCGCCATCTCACTTAAATACACTATTCCGAGTCACAGTTCTTTGGGTGAACGTAACTAATAAACTTAAACATTTCATTTGTGTGTTTAATATTATTCGTTGTTATATTTATAGTAAAAATAGATAAAAATGTATAGGTAGGGATGGACAGTTTTACACTGTCACATAAGAAATGACAAAAAACATTGCGAAGAAAGTGAATCATTCGATTATATTTTTAATTAATGCACGTTACTAGTTTATAAAAAGAGTAATTAAAATACAGTTGCAGTTGCAATTATTAAATTCTTGTTAATTGGACAGTAATATATACATGACACCGAATTGTTGTTTTAGGTTCACTTTACATACAGAACAGCTAATTGGGACTGGACCTACAATTTAAAGTAGAATCCGAACCACTGTATCATGTACCTCCACCGGAGTTGCTTAAACGTTTTTTACACCTAGAGTGATGTGAATTCTGGCATCATATTCAGGGGTCCAATAAAAACTGTCCCAGCTATACACCTGTGTTATAGAAAGCATATACCGATACCACATAGAATTATCGATTATAATCGTTATTTAGCAATTAATCGTTGCCACCACACTTCGTATCGTTATTTGAACGAAAAGGTAAAAATGAGAATGAATATTTGTATCGTCATATTTCAATCTTAAGAGTTCCAATGATGATAACGGAACAAGACTCTTCCTGGAATTCGTTTAAAATTGTCGACTTCCCTGACAAGTAGCTCTGGAGATTTAAAAAGGGCAAGGTATTCATTTCAAAAATCCAATCTTTAAAATTGAATAAAAACTGAAAATCGTTTTTCCAAGAATCGGAGTGCAGCTGTAATGAAAAGAGATTTCTTGTTAATAAGCGAATTTAATAACCGCCGCTCAAGGTGGTTGATTTCGAGTTCTTCATTGATGAGCTGCCTCTACAAAACCATCCTAAGAAATTAAAGTTAACAAAACAATAAAAATATAACAAAATTGAATTCAGAACAGGACCTAATCCCCTCCTCTTCCAGATAAGAAAATAACGAGAAACTTTGTACCTGTTGAGTTCAAAATTAATAATAAAGGCAACCTGCTTGGAAATTTTAAAAATTACTTTTTCGACATCTCTTCAGTCACAGATATGAGTTTTAAGTGGTTGAATGAGTTATTATTTGTAGGAGCAGGTTTTTAAAAATCTTTATATAAACTCGCAAGAAGAGCTCAGGGAGAGGATCTTAACAGCTGGTCAACACATCAAGAGCACCATCACATCACGAGTTACGAGACCAAATGTCCGTAAAAACCTGCGTGCCTGCATTCGTAACGGAGGTGCCCACTTTGAGCAAGACGTTTAATGTTCTTTAATTGTATTTTTCATTGATTCCATTCACATGAAGATGAATGAAGTATTATTTCTTGTACTCAAATGTGAATGTTAGCAACATTTGTACCTTGTTGGATAGCTGATGACACAAGGAAGTAATTTAAGTAATTTGTACGCTTCATGTCATACCATTTTTGTTATTAATATGGTACCAAGTAAACTAAGATTGGATTTTTATCACCACTTGTAAGTTTAGACCCACTCGTTACTTACATGTGATTGTTATTGGGGACAAACTTGTTTTCAACTAACCACTTATTTGTTAGCTATCAGAAAATGCTGAAATATGTGCCATACAATGAGCTGTTTTTTCTCAATTCGTATTTTTATGTGGAAAATTGTCATTTTGAAAGAAAACAAAAATTCTATTATCTCGAAAACAACTAATTTTCGGACGGTGTATCATATCGTCAAATTTATTGCAAATTGCCTCTACTATAACCCCTTTCAGGCGATAAATCTAATTACAGGTCACCCTGTATATATATATGTATACATAAAAGTAAACATACAATTTTAGACTTGGTATTTTGAATAGTCATCTGTCCGCAAAATATACAAGTTTACCTATAGGCTAGGTTTATGCATTTATGCAAGTGACGATGAAAAATTATCCGAAATACACGTGTTTTTGCATACTTTTAAGTGGTGGAGTAGATGCATGCAGAATCTATCGAAGAGGGTCTGCTTCTGGCTAGGTTTGAGTCAACTATGAGCTGTTGCTGGTGACTTCACTTTAACCTTCAACCATTTTGCAGCCTTCCTTCCTTTTGTTTTCGTTATACATGCTCTCTTCAAATGTTATCTGGTGTCAGTTAATCTGCTGACGTAATTCTGTTGCGTTGTTGGGACATGTTGTCAGACTTAGACTTTTTGACACTATGTGTAGTGAAGGTGCATCCTATACATGTAATACATTAACCATTGCCTAGGAATTTTATGATTCTACTCACAGGGCCATGAAGAAGAGGAAACTTCTTTTAGTAGCCGGTTCTGTATTCTACCACCGTATGCATTGAATAAAAAAGTTGAGTCATGGACCTCCACACATAATCTCACCTACACAGGCTACTGGATCAGAACCACCAATAGCTATATACTCCCCGTAATTGCAATGTTTGGTATTTTCCTGTTAACTTAAGTTCCTTTCTTAATTTATCTCACGACTATGAGAATAAATAATAAACTGATGAAATAAGGAGAGGAACACAGAGAAAAGCCTTCATGTCGCCCAGGTACACTTGCTATGGACAGGGGATGGATTGAAAAATATAGACCAGCTCTATTCACTGGAAAAATAATTGATCAGTCACTACGTCACACCTCCGAAAATATACACAGTAGAAAATATCTACATGGGATTCCAAGGGTAAAAGCTAGCATTTTCTTCTTTTAGTTGGCTCGCAGAGATTCCATTTCGTCTAGATCCTCAGCTTCATTGCTTTCAACAGCCACGACATCGTTAGAAGGCGTCCTCTGATTCAGATGAGGGCACAGTTTCAGGGAACGAAACTCCTTCTTTCATCTTGTTCTCTTTGAGAGCTGATCAACGCCTTCCTTGCCTTCGCCTAGCACCGCATAAATATTGACGCCCACTCGTGAGACAGCGCCCAACATGAAGCTTTTCGTGCTCCACTGAAGTGATCTCTCTGACAGAGAAACGAGGGAACAATGGGTATCCATTCACAAGCAATTGTGAAGCGTGTTCAACGACGCGTTTATAGGGTTGGGACATTTGTTATGGTCCGGGTTATCATGAAATCAAGCAGACCTATGAGGTCAGCGAAAACGTTTATACTGATACTATAGCTCTTTTATATGGCGCTTGTCAATGATGGACAATTGCTATACACAAAATGATTGGAAACCACCGATTTAAGCCACAGAAATGAACATAAATAATTTGCTTTTATGAGAACTGAATCATATAAGTTAATATTGAAAAACGTCTGTTCACCCAATTCAACTGTCCAACACTTTCATATGCCTTTGAACTATCTCTGTGTCTTAAAGTTATCTTCTTTCAGGTATCGTGTAAAAGTTATCTGCTTCATTTTCTCATCTCTCTTCATATTTCAGCTACCTTGAGTAAAATGAAAATAAGTGTTCCTAATTATATGATCCTATAATGTGTCAAGTTTCATCAAAATCGATCCGAAGACAGTCAAGGTATTGGCTAGAGGAATTTAAATTCGAAACGATCCTCGTGCATATCTTGCAAAATTTTGTGGCCTTATTCAGCTTTATAGGATACTGATCTGAATAGAAACTTTTTTCTGTAGATATTTTAAAATACGTTTAACATACCAATTATACTCACAATAACTCGGCAGATGAGTGAAACAAAAATTAACTTTTAGAATGGCATTACGAGTTTGATTCCTTAGGGGTGGGGTCAGTTTAACTAATGTGATGCTGATCATAGATAACTTATTTACGACTAAAATCGTGAATATGTTGATCCACGTTTCCTTCACATCCCCTGTGTTGCTACATGCCACCTCCATTTTATAGCTACACATCGTCTTAGATAGAATGACGACATGCGTTAGAAAATAGAGCATCGTCGCCGCATTGGGCGACCTTGTTTAAACATAGATCCCAATGTTGAAGTGTCCCTAACAAAATTACAACTTTTGCTTGTTTAGATTGTGTGCCAAGTTTCATTCTTGCATCATAAAACCCACAATTTTGCCATATTTCATCACCTGTTTGCCGAACATGAAGGTATATGGTGAATATACATAATTGTATCGAATAATGGGAGCGAGCCTGACGTGCACGTCCTCTGTGTAGCTTCACTTTACACATTACTTTCATGTGACACTTCTAATTCATATGTCTAAAGATGTTTAAATACATACTTCAGGCCTCGCCGATGGCGCATTGGTAGCGTCGTCGCCTTGTAATCAAGGGGTCCCGGGTTCGATACCCGGTGGAGGCACATGGTGCTTCGGATTCCACTTTAAAACTGTAGGTTCAGTCCCGATTAGCCTTACTGTGCATAAAATGGACTTAAAATACCAAATCAACAACAAGAACAAATCAAATACATACTTCAAAGTGAGCCTCCATGATGCCGTAGGCCTACTTGTTACGCTGTCGCCTTGTAATCATAGGTTTCCGTGTTCGGTCCCCGGTGAAGATGCATAACGTTCGGACCTCACTTTAAACTTGGATCTAGTTCCGATTAGCCAAATTATGCATAAAGTAGGTTAAAACAAAATTTAACTTTGGCTTTAACACAGTTCAAAGCTTAGACTGTATTGAAATTAATGTGTACATCAGTATGTAAAAAGAGAGGATACGTCTTGAAGTAATACTGACTTAGATCTAATTAGTTTTAGATATAAATTATTTAAAAGAAAAATAACAAAATCTTCACTTTTATCTCTGTCTAACACACATGCAGAGAATGATTTCGGAGATAACATTACTTACGTTGTCAAGAGCTCAGTAGATCTAGATTGGAAAGTGTTGATATCACGTGACTGCATCGATGTGATGAAGGCTCTGAAATTGGCATGCATTATATACACTAGGAACCTCTTGGCAGTTTCCTCCTCACTTGTGCGAAAGGCAAAGTTCTTGTGAAAAGGGGTGTGGATGCAAATATGACACTCTTTGCTTCCACTCACCTTGTGCCTGTGGGATCGAGGGAGCGAAAGGGCCACTTAAAGAGAGGTTCCCCTGGGACCAGAAGAAACTTGAGCACACGGACTTGCTAACTTATCGATCTCCTCTGGAGATCAGAAATCGATGCTCTTGCTGGTCAAAAAGTCAGAAGGTCGTCGTGGAAACGAATTCTACCTGAACATGTTTCTGTATACTTTTAAGCGGTCGAGTAGAAGCATGCAGAACCTGTACAATAGGGTCTGCTTCTGGCTAGGTGTGAGTCAACGATGCGGTGATGCTGTTGGCTTTACTTTAACAAACAACCGAACACAGAAAATAATTTAAGGTCCGTCACATTGACGAAATTAACGATTTTGTTGTAAATCAAATGCGGATCAGCTGTTATAAGAATCACAGCTCAGTAACTATAATACACTCGATACTTAGTGATCACCATTATTTAGTTAGTTTATCCATTTCTCTCAAGTTCAGTAGAAGATCCTTTTCCTAGCTCTTCACCTGTTATAAACACTAAATATTAAAAGATCTAAATGAACAGCTGTTGGGATGCTCACAATATTGGAAACTTTCCTTCCTTCAATCTCAACTCTCCGACTTCTTAATACAGTTCTCTTAACCAAATATATTTCTGGCTACATCCTAAAACTACTCTACGTTTAATAGCTTAAGATTTAGAAGTGCAGTGTAGACATGGTTTGGAACATATCAACAGCTATTTGAGGTACGTGTAACATGGGATATTCCGAGTTTTTATCCGCTCAAGATGTGCAGACGGACAAGTCTTTCAGTGTATGTGTGGGCTATAAAAATTATTTCTAAAATGTCTTAATTTAAATTCTCTCCTGTGATCCCAATTTAAACATTCATGATAATTTTCATATATAAGTTACATGATATATTATTCAGAAACTATTCGAAAACATAGTAGAAAAGTAATTAATTACTTTTGGATTTCTTTCTTTCAGATTTTGTGCAAGGCAAAATGTTTCTTCCTACACCTCCCTGATACCTTAGAGGACTTACAATAACGCACAACTGAAGCCATCACAAAAGGCGATTAGCAGATGCTTGTTGGAGAAAGTAGAGACTGAATTTGAATATTGCCTTGAGGCCTGTAAAGTTACACATGGAGAACTTGTAAGTAGATTCTCTAATATGTAAGCTTCCATTGGATCTCTCTTCATTTAAATCATTAAGAACTTCTATTACAATAAATGTAGTAGGTATTCATTATCTAGAGAGCACATGATACCGGATCAAATTTCGTGAACTTGAAAACTACACTTAAAAATGTTCTTATCTCCAGTTGTGCAAACCAAGAAAAAGGTGTGTCGATTATTCGCAATGTGTACAAAGAGTTCCTTTCCCCACAAATTATCTGGTGTATGTGAAAGTGTCCTTCGTGAACAGTACATATGTCTCGCATAGAATATATACCGGTATTGTCTAAGCATCCTCATCTTGTAATCAGTTTAACATTCAGTTCCTTCTAATGATCATTCATACTCATCGTCACGATTAGCTAAAAGAGGTCGAAAGTGATGTAAAATAAGAAACCACAATGTACCAAATTTCATTCCTTTAATTTAATTTAACCATTAGAATGGTCAAAGCAAAATATCCCTTCTAACACATTTCATTTACTATAAATGCGCTGCAAATATATCGCATGTAATCAATAACCACACCCTTAAAGAGTTTACAATTTCCGTAGCCGGTCGATTTTCATACCCAGAGATGTTATTTTTCTCTTTCGTTACTATGCTTCTTCAGGTAGAACATATATTGGAGGTGATTGTTTTATAAAAAGTTATTCGTGCAAAAATCAAATTCGGATCGGATGTTGAAAATGAGCTTACATTATAGGGAAATGCCATGGGAAGAAATGTATTAAATATGCACTGCTAAATTTTCCTTCAGGGTTCTTCGCTTAACCAGAGAACTTTGCTTAAAAAAAACCTCTTGTGTCTAGCCTTGCGAAACACTAATGGAATTTTGAAAGACTTGCTAAATCTTGTAAGAAGCTAAATTTACATCAATTTGCTACATCATTCAATTAATATGAATACACTTTGGTGTGTAAACATTCAATATTCTATGTTTTTATGTAAACGCATGTGTGCATGTATGCAATTATTAAGCAGACTCCATTTCTAATGGAAACATCTGCTCCCTTGTCTTCAAACCAAACATATATGACTTAAAGAGACTTTATCAATTTGTGTTGCTTTCTTATGATCATTATACTGTAGAGATCATTAAATATACATTAACTACCTTAAGTTAATTTTATCTTCTTCAAGAACGAGAACGACTCCCTTCATCGTGTATCTGATGCCGATTGATGATAAGATAATACTATTATGTTTATCCAGAGAACGAATGTAGTGAAATCTTTTCTAACGTTGTTTGATAACTAAGGAATAATTTTCTGGAAATTTTCACGCACTGCATTTCCTTGCAGGATAATTGCAATGGAATAGGTATTTTGTTGAACTGGCGTAGAGTAGTGGTTCTGATAGTAAATTTGGGATAGGGTTGGGTCACTGATTTAATGATTAGCAAATTTTATATTTTGTTTGAATAGTTTATATACGTTTGTACATATTCAATTTTGAATACTTAGTTTCTAACATACATTGTTCAATCTATACCCAAATAGCATGGAATAGTGCACAGGTTAAATGAACAAATGGATAACCAATACTAGTATATCACAGTCTCCGCTTTCCTAGGTGTGACGGGCGAGGAAACTCTTCCTTCAATAATACATTTCTCAAAAGTAGCAGCATATATATTTATTTGTCCGTCAATATCCGATTTCCAATATTTTCGCTCTTAGTTTCTGGGATGGTTCCCTATCGTAAGAAAATAACACAGACAAAAATATCGAAGTAGATTTATATTTAGTGTTGCCGCAAAGACCTTCACGTTTGGACGGTTCTTGTTAATTAACGTATTATGACACTTTACAAAATTCTTTATATACAATTGCAGTTAAATGCACAAGACTTATTAATGTTGAACAACTCACTCTCTGGAATCCCTAAAGGTCACGTCTTACACCCCACTAAAATTTATGTAGCCTTAGATGTGTTCTCGTAGATATTAATAGTTCACCAGATATAATACGACAATCGGCTATTACGAGTATGTTACTAACGTACTATTCTATTGCTTAACCTGTGTATGTTCCAAAGTGGACTTCACGAGCGTACAAAATGTCAGGTGAGTTATATTCTGTGCGAAAATACAATATGCATTCTCCAACACATCATTCATCTGTAATCGTTGCTGCAGTTGTTTTATCATAGAGAAAAGAAATACAAGTCTGTAAGAGCATCCCATTCTTTGAATTAGCATTCGCTGACGGGGAAACTTTTAGGTAATGTAAATAGTTTTGAATGCCTAATTCTGCCCACACTGTTCTGGCATCCCAGATTGCGACGACGGTGCAGTTGACAAACGAATAGTCATCAGCGCTTGGAGGAGGCCTCGGGACTTATGTGGGGTTATTTTCTGGTCTTAATGATCTGAACAAAGTTCCAAGGTTGGACTATTTAGGTTACGAAAGGTATGAAGCGGCAAAATGCAAATGTGACATAAAATCAGACGATAAGGAGACCATAAGAATTTGTCGCAAGAGTCTGGCGCAGACGTCTCTTTCTACTGAATTTGTCTCCGAGAGTTTTGATGGTATATTCTTTTCTCCTTGTATCTAATATGATATGGCTTCTGTCCAGGACAAAGTACTGAGTCATCTAATTTCTTAATTATAATCGCCTCCCCCTCTTGGAGGCTGGAAGTTACCATGTTCGTTTTTATCTTAAGTCCACTTTATGCTCAGATAGGCTAATCAGGATTGACTGCAAAGCCTAAAGTGGAATCCCAATCACTGCATCATGTGCCTCCAAATGGAATAGAACCCGCGCCCCTTTGACCACAAGGATACAGTGTTAGCCAATAGAGTATGGAGAGGTCCTAAGTATAGTTAGCGTAGAGTGTCAAGAGACCTGGAGTCTTGAGAGTGCTTGTTTCTTTCTCTATTTCATCAATTCTCCACCATTTAGGGAGAGTAACAAAGTAAAGTAACAAAAATTTTTAAAAAAACTCATTTATAGCCGTAGCGTACCCAGATGATAAATTAGGTGCGCATATATCCCCTATATGATCCAATTTTGGGTGGTCTCAGTAGCTGACTTTCGGAGCCCCACCCCCTTTCACTAACTAATTGCCATCATTCAAATAATTGAGTTTTATTTTCGTGTTCTTAAACTTCTTTGAACACTCCATTGCAACGTTGTCCGCCCATGTAGCACCAGAATTCATGTAACTTGTCTATGTATGTGAATTATATTGTCTCATTCACCTTATATGTCATTTATATATCCATGTTGATCCTTTTATCAGTTCTGTGTTAAGGTTAAGAAAATAATTATAGTTTAACAAATTTTGAATTTTTGATGTAATCCATAGATCTATTTAAGTATTTATCTTAATGTGTACATTGTTTATTTGTTTCAAGCCCACTCTATATACAGTGGGGCTAATCGGGAGTGGAAGTACAGTTTAAATCTGAACCATTATGAACCTACGCCCCGGGAATCGAATTCTGCATCCCTTGATTACAAGGCGAAAGAGCTGCTACAATTTTATCGGAGAGGCACAATGTGTACAATGATGGTGAATAATCAATTGTAGGGTGAATAAACACAACGTATAAATCTCAACGTGTTTCCAATACGTACTTAATTATTTGACCCTGATGTGTCAGAAAATTATTAATTATAGCGCTTCATTTGACTTATTGAGTATTTGAGAATTTATGGGTTAACTTTTATATGAACTCAGCCAGAAACGCATTAATCTTTATTATTACAACCGTTTGGACAGAATGAATATTTCAGAGACTGCACTTCAAATTCCATATTTCAAATTACTGTAGGAGAGAAAATGTCATCGCTGCAACTATAATTCACTTAGCAGGAATACTTTGTTTCAAAAGGGGAAAACAAGCAACCCCCCTCGTTAATTTTCACTCTGCTTTTGCAGTGACGCAAGTCGTGACGTAAGCAATGATCTAAAGAAGAGGGCGGATGTGGCTTCTTTCGAGTAGAAAACGAGAGAGAACAGGAGAAGGAGAAAGCGAAAGACATAAACACCAAGTGGCGCGTTGGCTGAGGGCTGAGTCGCAGTAAATAACACCGGGGAGGGGGGGGGGGGACGTCCTAAAGACATCTCATGTGGAACAAGCTTCTTTGAAGAGAGAGAGGGTCTCATCTTGTGAAACAAAGCGTGGACGACGCAGCTGGTGCCCACATAAGGGGCTTAATACTTTCACGTCGTAGGAAAGGAAAATGTACAAAGTGTAAACGGACAGAATAAAAACAAATATATCGTCTCTATCGGGATCTCAATTTCCTTTATTATTCAAGAGAATATATCTTTGTAGGTCTTGAGTGCTATCCTTATTTTCTGACTTACATCTTCATGGATCCTTCATAACTGCTGACTTCTGTTTATGGATGTCACCAAGTGGAATGTCCTAGTGAACTTACCATTTTTTAGATACTACAGTTTGTCTCTCTAGGGAAGAAGTGTATTTCTCTGTGTACACATACATACAAGATATAGAGTATTTTTTAGATACTACAGTTTGTCTCTCTAGGGAAGAAGTGTATTTCTCTGTGTACACATACATACAAGATATAGAGTATTTTTTAGATACTACAGTTTGTCTCTCTAGGGAAGAAGTGTATTTCTCTGTGTACACATACATACAAGATATAGAGTATCAGCTCCAAACATACGTATCCTGATACACAATTTCAGTGACATCATGTCACTATTCTTGATTGATTGATTTGGTGTTTTAACTCTACTTTATACACAGTAAGGCTAATCAGGACTGGACCTACAGTTTTAGTGGGATCCGAACCAATATGTGACTTCACCGGATATCGAACCCGGGACCCCTTGATTACAGGGCAACGACGCTACCACTCCGCCATCGGTGAGGCCAAAACATATTCTTGTAACTATGAAACGGGCGAGATAAAAAAGCTGTGTAATTACGATAGGTTATTTCCGATCTAGATATCACAACATCCTGCGGCATAATATATTTCGTTATCGTCGTGAACTTTTGCACCCTTAGGGGCATCTTATTGCTTAAAGTCGATATGTCATGAGACGGATGGACTTTAAAATTTGCTCCACCTGAAGCCATTGTTGGAATATTCTCTTCACTCCCTCCCTCCTTCCCTCAATATCGCTCATTCAACTATTTGATGAAAACACACAAATGATTTTGGTAAGAAGGTGTTATGGTTTCAGGATTCATCCTAATGGGCTCTCTGTTACAATGTAGTCAAGGAAATTTACACTTTGACCTGGGCAAAATTGCTTCAGAAGGTTTTTAAACAGTTTCTAGCTTAGAAATCATTGCTGAATAACATATCCAAAATCAGACAAAATCGGACAAAGGGAAAAAGAATTTCTAAATGGCGGTCTGGCTGTTTTCTACTAAAGGCAAAAATAAAGTAATTTTACGCATTTTAGAGAGAGGTAATGCTTTTATTTACATTTAATAATACTTAAACTAAAACTATCTTTCAACAATATACCATTTCTTATGCAATTTTGATATTAAAAGTTATTTATAGATGTTAAAAACTGAAAAAATAAAAATTACTTCAAATAAAATCATTTTATTTTCTCTTAATTATAAAGTCAACTTCTAAAGATGAACAAAGTTTAATTAATCGTCTTCATCACCGTAAACACTGGCTTACACATGGGGGAGGGGCTACAGTCCTTTCACAAATTTTGAGAAAAATCAATTTTTTTTAAATAGAAGCAGCAAAGAACTTGGGTATAACGAAAGGGCTAAATGCAAATCCCTCTTTAATTAATCCTTAGATTTCAATGTTGAGTGAAAGTTCCAAATATAAGAAATCAGTAGAACGTAGGTAATGCCCATTTTTATTACAATTCGAGCCCCCCCTCCTCCCAAAAAATGAATCCTGCGTACACTAGTAACTTTAATCATATTATTATTGCAAACATTCGCCACGAGCTGTTGAAGAGTACAATCGATTACGCTTGTATCCACCATCTACGTGTATCTGTTGGAGTTAGGATGTCTATATGATAGTGACAAATGTGCCTCTCTGATGTTTTTGTGTGCCTGTGCGTTCGCTCACACACGTATTCTCTTAGGTGAGTTAGTGTCAGTTCAAAAACAGCATTTGACATGTTCATTCGAAAGCGACGTTAAATAGGAAAAATACCAGTTTCTTGCGAGAGAGGAGGCATCTCAAAGCCTGTTCCAGGGAAATAGTAGTATTGTGTGTTATTGTAAATTTTAAATATATATGTGTAAAACAATAATTACCAATATCCGTGAAACTGCAATCTGTGAAGTTAAATCTTGTATGATCATTAGTATATGAAAGACAGAGAGGCGTATCTGGCGAGTCATAGATGGGGGCGAATATTTTGTGGGGGACAATCATATTTAATCTATTCCAAAATATTAGTCACATCTCACATGTAGCTATATTTCAAGAAATATTCAACATGTTACCAGGGTTTTTTGTCTGTTCGGTTGTAAGTGACGGGAGTGTAAATACCACTGTTTCCTTGAATCGCTATCGAATAAATACATTCACATCTGGCTGAAAATTCAATTCAACCAAAACGTATGGCAATTGGGAGAGAGGGAAGGGTATTTTACAGGTTTGTAAGTTATCGAGGTGCTTTGCCTTGGGTAGAAAAATGTATCCTCTACACTCCATCAGTTCTTTGCTTGTAATTTGGTCATCGGTTTGCACATGTTAAGAGTTCCTCTCTAGTTACTTGATGTTCTACAGATGGAAGTCATTTCGTCTAATGAAATTAATACGAATACATTTTTGCCGGCGTTATGCGTTATGAGTCCACAGGTTCCAGATTAGAACCTTTGACAGACGTGAATGTATCTTCAAAACCAATCAAACGGAAAACGAATTCAAAAAAAATGTTGAAAATTTTAACGTAATCCATGGCTCTACAGTCCTGGAAGGGCCTTGGTCTATCTCCTGACTGCCAGTCTCCCTCCCACAATCCTATCTAGAGGTGTGGAGATCTTCAACCGGTAATGGGGTTACGTGGAGTCGGCACGTCGAACCCTCAGCCATTAGAGGAGATTTTTATCACTACTCACTCGTAGCTCCCCAATTTCTTCACGATGGTGGGTTGCCACCGGTCCTATACACCGGCCGAGAACCCAGAGACTGAACCCAGGCGGACTCGAACTCATGCCGTCCCGCAGTCGGAGTCTAAAGCACAGCCCCTTAAACAACACGGTCACAGAGGACTGTTGGAAATTTTAGGTTCTTTTAATTTTCAGAAATATAACAAGGTATTGACTGGTTGACATAGTATATTTTACGCTAAATAAATAAATTAGATCAAAATTAATTATTTATGTTGAGTTGCATTATATTCCATTATTAGCGTTACTTTGTTTATATGAAATTTTAAAATGTTCTTAATAATTGCAAATTTATCCACATATTAATTTTAATAATTACAGCAGGTAAATTCGTTTGTTTGGATGTTTTTTAAGTCTACTTCTTATGCCGACAGACTAATTGGGACTGGACCTACAGGTTAAAGTGGGACCCGTCATGAAACGCATGTAATCGTGAAATCATTCGTGCTTTCTTCTTTTGTTTTTAAAAATATATTAACAGCCATTAGACGACCTAAGTTATGTTTAAAAATTATCGGGAGGGAACGCGTGCACGTCTCTCTGCCCCTACCTCACCCCCCTCCCCCTTTGCGCGCACACAACACACCACGCTGACGCATTCACACACCTGATAATTTCATATCACGGCGCGGGCATTGGTATCGCTTTCAAGTAAAGCAAGCGTATTGACTTGTAACTTATTACAGGTCATCGAATGCAAGGAAGAAAGAAGAAAAGCTTTTTCATTTACCCTCGATATCCAGGAGTGTTCGCCTCAAGGACGTGTACCTTACAGTAGTGCCATAAGAAAGTGTATCTGTTGCTCCAATCAGAGATGGCTGTCTTGAGACCTTAACAGTGGTTTTTCATTTTGCCGAGGCTCGGTTCGGGAGGGGGAGGGAAACGGACTATTTGTTGAGGCCAGTGTACACAGTATTGGGAGATGGTCCCTGTACGATAGTACGACTTGAAACCGTTGTCCTTGGCAAGGTACAGAAGCAATTCGGCCTTTTCCCTCTATTACTGTTGTACAAATACTTGCATTTTGTAATGATACTACAGCACGAACGATGCCCACACGAGCATCCTCATCTGCGTTACAACACACCGGTGCTTCTACATCATCTCACCTGTAAGGGAAATAATTGCTTGGTTGTTTTCTTCATTAGCTAGGGAGTGTTCTTTCTTGCCGGCGCCGAAATTATTATCATCCCTACTAGTTTTCATGCAGAATCTCCTGAGCATTAAGCCCTTGTTCGTAGGAAAGCCTCTGTAGCCATCACCAAAACCGATAGCCCTTCCATCTGTTTTCAGAGTGAAATCTACACAAGGGATTGCAATGTTCTTGTGTGTTTCATTTTTATGCCATGGAACGGAATGTTGGAGAGATCCATCATCCAAAACGCACTGGCTTGTGCACTGGATTCCTTCAACTTCCATTCGAAAGTTGTTGGTGTATTTGCATGACCTAACTGAGAATTCTGGGCTGCTGTCAACATACTTTTTATCATTCGAAAAATGCACGAGGATATGCATCGAAATTCTCTGAAAGAGTGCTGCATCTAGTATATCGTATCCGACAGGGCCCACAATGCAGCAGCAGGAAAAAATCCTATGATTTTCACTTTGTAAATCTTTTAGCAGAATATTTTAGAAAAATCTTTCTCAATTACTTTGAAGGTGATATCCGTAACAATGTAATGCAATTCATCAAAATTAACTGCTGTACTAGTGTTGTAGAAACTTGAGTCAGAATGGAATGGGGTTTGGAGTCCAATCTTTCAATTCCTTTTTTAATAACAATACAGTCTTCCGTTTCTCTACTTTCTCGCATTTCATTGTGCTGCTCACTACCCTTCATCAAAACTCTGGTATATTCTTGAATTACTAAGTTGTAAGTGGAACACAAATGTATGGAAAACAGCCATGTTGCCTTCTGAATTTCTGTAAATCCGTTTCCTTCTGTCAGGTCTGATTCGAGTCGCACACAGGGTCCCGGATTCGATACCTGGTGGAGGCACATAGTGTTCCGACCCCACTTTAAACTTTAGGCCAAGCCACAATTAGCCTTTCTGTGCATAAAGTGGACTTCAAACAAAAATGCAATCCGAGTCCGGTCCATAATCTGTCACTTCATCTTGTCACAAATTTACCTCCCAGAAACATTTTCTGCACGGTTGGATTTTCAGACGACAAGCAACGTTTTCTGCAAGTACGGGTATAGGGGCTTGAGGTAATTGTGATCTATGGGTGCTGCAATGATGGAGAGACTCTTCAGCATAGCTTGCAACTGCAAATCATCCACGAACCGGCTCTATCAGCATTTATACATGTAATGCTGGTCATTTGTGGTGATCATATTTTAAATACATCTTGTACATTGTAAACTTTTCTCTCACAAATCGCGCACAATTCAGATATTTTCATTCTCAAAAGGCAAAATATAATATGACACAACAAGAAAACACAAATTTTATGTAATAATACACAAAATATTAAAAATAACTCACAAATTAACATACAATGTAAGGAAATTCACAATAGACAGTCCGCCATTTTGAAATTAGTTTTTGGGGGTTTTCCCGTGGTCCGATTTTGTCTGATTTTGGGTATGTTTTTCAGCAATGATTTCTGAGCTAGCAATTGTTAAAAAACCTTCTGAAGCAATTTTTTCCATGTTTGATGGAAAATTACTTTAGATTGCCTGGACTAATGGTACAATTTTCATAACGTACAATCGCTTTCATATACAACGAATGTTAGTGGCAGTTGTGTCTATGTGTTGCATGATTTCATTAAAAGGTAAAAAAAGAAAAAAAGTGAAAATACAAAATCACCTTGATTTTAAACACAGTGAGAGATTTGGATTTTGTTGTATTCAATCACTCTTTACATGAGCGTGTGTGTATACAAGTTTACCGTATACAAGTAGAGTTGCGTCCGATTTTATTGAAGATTGGGACTTGATAAAATGCTGTCGGTAAGTGAAAATACTTTCTGCTGCAATGCAGTTCGGCAATAAATCTAAAGACAAAACAAACATGGAGAAACAGTGGAAGACAAGTAAGGATGAGGGTCCATTCTCCAGAGGTTGCGATTTCCAGTCATGATTAAAAGAGACAGTAAAATGAAATATCGTACGGTAGGAAGATATACAGTCTCAAGATAATTCGCGCTGGCTGACGGATGCTTCATGTTTCCTGGCGTCCAGTGCTGGATGGTCGGCTTTTCCACACTAGCTATTTGGTCATTTTCGTGGGCCGCTTTTATTGATTTCCTGCTGTCCCTTATTTGTTATGCTAAAACAGGTTCGAGATACTTTGAAGTGATGATAGGCTAACTTGTCCTTTCATCAGGTACAATTAAAACTTGCATAATAACACAACAAAATGTTGCACATTTGGGTCTGTATTAGTGACGGTGAAGATATTCAAGCACACACATTGCATTCTTTAACTATGCATAAAGAAAATTCTGTATTTTTTTGATTGCCTATATTCTCAAATCTTTTCCTTATATTCACTCCGTATTGCTTCCAAAAGTAGCATATTCGTGAAAACATGATGCAATATTTTTTTAAATTATTATGTTACAGTTAACTACACACACAAACACTCACCATAAGATATCCATTCATCTATCTATCTACATACATATTTAAAGCGTGATATTACTGAATGGACATTGCTCTGTATAAAGTACATAATATTTAGATATTTGTTGATCTTAGAAATAGTTACTTTACATGAGAAAAAGAAATCGTTTGCAACTCCCCCCCCCCAGAAAAATAAATTAAAACAGACTGGGGACTACTTTATTATGAAGCTTTATGCCACATTAAATTAAAATTACGTTAGGAACACAATAAAAGTTCCATCGCTTAACCTTGTTACTGAACTGTCAATGGAAGTTTATAATATTATGCCTGCTTGCATTCAGAGATACTTGAGGATGCTTTAAAACATTTTGTTAGAATTCATACAAAATCATTGTTCAATGATTTTAAGTTACCCTCCTTTCGCCGATAATGTAGTGTCTTATACTGTTGTCTTGTAATCAAGGGGTCCCATTTAATCGACGGTGCACAGTGATTTGAATCCCATCCTGCACTGTTAATCCAGTACAGATTAGATTAAAAGTAAACATTTTTGTTAAACGTTCCCTCATTTTCCCGTTTTAGTGAAATGTTGCATAATAGAGTGCTGCGTCGAGGTTTTTTTGCTCGATCGTCTAATAGTTCGCACGGATGACGATAGATGGCTTACGGAATCGACTGTTTCTTCGCTCGAGCGAATAACGCTCGAACAGGCAAACGATCGGTATACGCTCGAAGCCCAGTAGTTCATATATAACCGTAATTTGTCTGTGGTAGTAGGCCTTCAAATATGCTTCGTGAAGTGAAAAACGCAGTGAAATTCAAACTAAAGTGAACATAGTCATCATCTCCTCCATGTTAAAATGTAATTTAATCTACCTTACCAATACATACCAATATATGATTAATGGGCTGAAACTACCAGCACTAATTTTACACTCATCTGTACGATTATTGTTACATTGAAGTGATATTTGATATATATTCGAGCGAATCACTCTCGAGCGTGGGAGATTCGATCGAGTTTGAGCGAGCGAGAGTGGTCCAATGCAGTACTCTATTACATAATATAATGGCTTTCTCATTCTGGATAATATATATGTGGAGCTCTCTCGCTTAACTGAACGGTTATCGCTCTGACCTTTGGTGCGAGTGGTCCCAGATTCGATTCTCGCAGGCTGCTTCAAAATTATCGGTGTTGATTCACCGTCAGGGCAAGTGCGGATTTAGTTGAAAGCAATAATAGCTGACACAGGTCTCTAAATTTACATAACAGCGGCGATGGGACACAATATCCTGACGACGCATCACTCAATGGAAAGCTGCTTATACCTTCAAGAGCTCTTATGCCACGCGGAGTTTGTTCTATTTTAGGAGTCATATGAGACGTTTGAAATGTCAGAAGAAAGATTTTAGAGCCGTAAGTAGAATTATACATGATATAGTTAGTTATCTACACGCTATTGCTGCTGGCAACCAGGCAGAAAACGGAATTTGTTATTCCAGCAACAATAATAAATGTAGTAATATTATATCAAAATCAGAAATTAACTATAAATAATAAATATAGTTTCAACTACCATAATTTAATATCCAAGCAACAGATAGTGAAATAAATGCATCCCCAACTCGATTAGACAGGACAGTTAATATCCCTGCAGAAATAGAACGAACATTCTGATAATAAATTACTAAACAATATGAAACCAACCCTAAGCCATCTTACCCCCCCCCAAAAAAAATTCTAATAATATTAGGAGCAAAACATCATAGACCCAACAAACAATAAGACTAAAATAATAAATCGACTTATATTGTAATCTCCTTCTATATAAGAGCTTTAAGAACCTCATAATTATCCCTAAGCCCACAACTTAATATTCTGCTTAAATTACTTAAATAATTTAAATTCAATGAAATATTGGATAACAAAAAACAATTAAAAAATTAATGGAAATAAATTACAAAATAATAATAAATATTCACGAATATTACTTCCTCAGCAAGAAAATATACCAGAATAGTATATTCCATGCTGAGTATATGAATACAAATATAATGTATAGCCGGGCTTAAAGGAGAGTAGTGCAACTCCCATAAAACTAAAATAGGACCACCCGATAATTCTATTTAGTTAGCTAATCTCCCCCAACAAATTAATAGATGGTGGAGCTGCTATATTAGTGATTCTCAATATACGCCTGTGTTCCTGCACAGGCAGTGCAAAAGATGAACTCTTTTCAAGCGAGTAACAAATCTATTCAATGCATGTGAACCCTTCCCACTTAAGGTGAATAGCGACAAAGACTCTCACGAATACCAAAAGTGCGCGGGGGATATATAGTGTTGCCAAAACCGGATTAGTAAGAGAGCGCTAAATCGAACTTTCAGGGAGATAGATTTGCGGTAAGTGCCCTAGCATTCCCCAACCGACTTCATTGGGTTCGAGTGTTCCTACAAGGTGGGCGAACCTCTCTACATGGGACACCGACTGGGAACCTAAAAGTGTCCGCTATTGACAAGTACCTGTTATTCACAAAAAAACAATACAATTCCATAAAACTAGTTTTTTTTTCAATAATTACTAATGAAATATACCGGGTGGTGCAAAATTCCGTTTACAACGCTTGGGAGGTGATTCGACAAGTAAAAACAAGGAAAAAATGCCACGTGAAAAAATGTCGAAATCGGCACCGTTTTCGAGTGACAGGCGTGCGAAAATCGCCTCACGCCATGTGTAAAGCACAATAACTCAAGAAGGAAGAGAGATATCAATGTCGGATTAATAGAATACAAACATAATCGTGCCTGACGAATACAATGGTGCAACAATTGAGGCCCAGTGTAAATTGCGCAAGGGGACTCTCAAAGAAAGTAGGGAATCCCCTGATGGAAAATACAAGAAATTTACTACTATCTTCTACATAATGTTGAGATCGGAATGTAGGCAGTAAAAAATGGCGACGTATGTCCACATGTCCCACTACTGCTGGGACTCCGTTACACACTCGGGAAATAGGAAAATAACTGCAAATCTCCTGTTGTACACGGCTCACATTGCGGTACGAAGAAGAAAAGAAACCAATTTGTCGCATGTCCCACTACTGCTGGGACACCATCCCAAATGGAAAAAAATACTGAAAAATCATAAAAAAATGTTTTCAATCCCTTAATGGTTGGTTGATTTGTTATTTTAAGTTTATGCACAGTAAGGCTAATCGGGACTAGACCTACAGTTTAAAGTGGGATCCGAACCACTATGAGCCTCCACCGGGTATCGAACCCGGGACCCCTTGATTGCAGGGCGACGAAACTACCACTGCACCATCGGGGAGGCCCTTTCAATCACTTAATGTTGAGACACTACTTTGCAGTACAAAAAACAAAAGTTAAACAATGGCCACATGTCGTCAGGCTGTACATACTACAAGAGAGCTCCCCAAAGAAAGTGGGTAATCCTCGAAGGAATGAAGACGGAGAATGGCGAGAAAACGCACACAATGGCATGTAACATTTCCAGGCACAGCACATCTTGAAGGGATTCCACTAAGAAGCGCATAACCTCCGCACATGCAGATCGATGGTATGAAGTACAGCGATCTCCAGCATCTTCACTCGCACCTTTCACTAAAGAACACTATGCGGTGCTGATAGGGGCTCACAAACACCGGTATACTCAGAGACTTTGTTGAAAATGTCCGCCATTGACTTCAAGACAAAGATGGCATCGGCGAAGCACTGATTGTCTGGTACGCGCAAATACCTTTGGCATGTCAACAATTGTCCCAGCAGCGGCACTAACACGAGCAACGAGATCCTCAGCACTTTCCACAGGGGTTTCATACACGAGCCTTTTCATTTCTCCCCACACAAAGAAATCCAGTGGTGTGAGGTCGGGGGAACGAGGTGGCCACGGTAAAGGTCCACCCCTGCCAATCCAACGATCGCCGAAAATATCGTTAAATAAGGCCCTGGCTCCCCGGTCGAATTGTACGGGGGCGCCGTCGTGTTGAAACCAGATAGGTTGTCTACCTGCCAGTGGCAAGTTTTCCAAAAGTTCAGGTAATACGTCACGTAGAAACACCCGATAATTCCCACCACACAAAGTAGAGGGCAAAATGTACGGGCCTATCTAGTGGTCACCTACTACGCCACACCACACATTCACTGCGAACCTATGTTGATGATGGCGCACAATGATTGCATGCGGATTGTCCATATCCCAGACGTGGCTGTTGTGGCTATTGAACATGCCGTCCCTGGTGAACATTGCGTCATCGGTCCACAAAACTCTTGTTGGGAAATCTGGATTGGCAAGAGTTTGTTGCACGTACCATTGGCAGAAATTCATGCGTAGGGGAAAGTCCGTGGGCAGTATGTGGTGAACCTTATGCAATTGGTATGGGTGCAATCCCTCCTCCTGAATAACGCGGAACACATTGCTATGGTGGTTTGTTGCGTACGAGCAATGATACGTGTGCTGGTGTCAGGACGGTCTCGTATCGCGTCCAACACGTCCTCTTCAAATTGCACAGTGCGGGGTCTTCCACAATCCCACCTACGGGGTAATAGAGATCCAGTTTCACGCAGTCGAGCATCAAGTCTTTGAAAGAGTGCATATGCTGGTAACCGCCTACTGGGAAAACGTTCGTGATACGAACGCCGTGCTTCACGGCTGTTTCGGTTTGCCTCTCCATAAACGAGATGCATATCAGCAAGCTCGTGGGTAGAGCACTCCACCATTGTCCTGTTCGAGAATTGCCCAGCAACAAGGGCACTTTCCCTCCGAGTGACGGATCACAACTACCGTGATTAGCACCCACGTAATGTCACACAGGTGTCCACGCAGTTGTTGCAAACCGAGAAAGAACACGGGAATACGTACTCTACGTACAATATTCCTTGGCGCAATTCAACCACACACACACGCCAGACTAAACTCCACGCTGCGACACGCAGAACAGACAGGAAGAACAACGGTCGACTACACTCTCTACGTAGTATCTACCAACAATAATACGTAACAGGTGACCTACACTCCCAGCGCCTCTAGTGGGGCTTTCTGTATCAATTAGCTGAAATCAATCTCAGCCTAATCTGACGACATAGCGTCATTTTCGGGTGAATTTCCTATTTCCTGAGTGTGGGACGGTGTCCCAGCAGTAGTGGGACATGTGGACATACGTCGTCATTTTTTACTGCCTACCTTCCGATCTCAACATTATGTAGAAAATAGTAGTAAATTTCCTACATTTTCCATCAGGGGATTCCCCACTTTCTTTGAGAGTCCCCTTGCGCAATTTACACTGGGCATCAATTGCTGCACCATTGTATTCGTCAGGCACAACTTTCTTTGTATTCTTTTAATCCGACATTGATATCTTCCTTCCTTCTTGAGTTATTGTGCTTTACACATGGTGTGAGGCGATTTTCGCACGCCTGTCACTCGAAAACGGTGCCGATTTCGACATTTTTTCACATGGCATTTTTTCCTTGTTTTTACTTGGCGATTCACCTCCGCGTTGTAAACGGAATTTTGCACCACCCTGTATAAATATCATGAAATGCCTAAGCACTTGAATTTTAAGTTTTTAATTTCTTTTACGTTTAACAAACAAAATTTATTATGCATCCAACTTTTACATACCCTCTTCTTCACCTGTTGTGTAGCGATGCCTCGAACAACAATTTTAGTTTTCTCGTGTGTGTGTGTTCCATAATACGTAAATAAAATACATATGTGTTGTGCGCTTTGAAATCTAGAGAAATATTGAATAATAAGACATTCAGTTAGTGCAGACACGGCTGTGTTTTTATTCATGGTGGCTGTACAATGAACGTTACTACATAGGCTTTTGAAAATATGTTTGGAAGTTGTAGATGTTTAGCGTGGAGAGAACTTTCTGAATTTACTTTTTCGCTGCTTGGTGCTGATTTTTTATTGGGTCAATATGTTGGCAAGGCACTCAGTCTGGTTACAGAATAGCCTTTTTTTAGTATTTGGATAAGAAAATTAGTAAATTAAAAAATGAAACTGACTATTATATAAATTGAGCTGCTCTGGAGTAAAATGTGATGACTCTCACTCCGTTCATATTTGAGTCAGCATTGGGTTCAGTTGATGTACATACAGTCTCCCGTTGCTCACACATTAGTGAAGAAAGTTCATTCAGTATCTGTTAATTGGCAAAACACACAGGAAGTTCTAGGTAATGCATGAACCGCAATATAATGAACGAGCTTTGTCTTACATTTTTCTTGCCGGCTTCCGTGGCGGAGTGGTTAGCACATCGCGTTACTACGCAAGGGGTCCCGGGTTTGAATCCTGGCCTGGGCATGAATGTTTGTAAGTGTCAATTCATCAATTTCATCACATCATTACTCATCCCCATCTTCGGAAATTAATCAGAAGTGGCACAAAAATGGAAGTAAAATAAAACAAATCATAATCTAACATTTTTCTCAGTTTCATACCTTTATGAGTTATCAAGTTTTACTCCAAAACGGCTCGATTGTCAATTGTTGACAACCCATTTTCGAACACAGAATATTTCGCAGATAATCAGGTGGATCCTTTGGGTCAACTGAACCAAAGAGTTACAACAGCATGTACCGGAGAAGTGTAGGTAGAAGCGCCGAGAGAACTTTTAGTGGTCGTCGAAATGACGTGGCGAATGAGCATGCGCTTGTTATGTGTTCACCGCACGATGATTACAAGCGAAATTGGGAGGATTAATGAGCGAAACGAAAGCCGCCAACGTGAATGGTAATGCCAGCTGTTGTGCGATTTACATTGACCGCATTAATTAAGCGGCAAAGTTCGCAAATGCATTAGCGGTGGGCAAGGTCCATTTGCGGCCGCGAGAGCGTACGGAATGTTGCGACGGGCAAAACCTTGTTTCATAACGTGTATCCTGGAAGTCAGAAAGCCACCTTTACTCTGGCGCTAATTGGGTTGCATGCACATCAGGCGTTTGTGTAGTTTCCCCTTTTCTCGCTTGGATGTCGCCCATTTTCGCAACAGTAGAAAACATGAAAAGCTGCAGAAATAGCTACACTCCCTTGCACATAAAAATATGCCGTGAAAGCATCTAGGGGAGGTAGAGATAGAGCAATAACAATTCAATTGTTAATTTCAAAGTTTAAAATATTTAACATGAAAAAATTAAACTGTTTTTTTTTATACAAGGAGTGATAGTTCACTAATCAGTTATCAATTCAATTGGCCTTTGCTTCTATGGTCCAATTTAATATAAAAAGTTAAGTTGAAAAGTTTTACCTCGCTTTTTTTAATGTGCTTAGATTTTATTCTGGCTCGAACTTCTTAAATTAAATTGATCGATTGATTTAATTTATTTTACTTCGCTTTTCTGTCACTTTTGACTAATCACGAATATTTATTTATTTATTGAAATTTCCAGTACAGCAGAAGCCATTTTAAACGGGAAAGAAACAACAGTAAAACAATACACTAGTATTAAAACGAACACACGAAACAAGATAAAATAAAATAAACAAAATATAAATATAATCATAAACAAGCCAAGACAGTACCAAGGTAATCAGATGAGTTTCACAAAAGCATTGCTTATGTACAATTTTTCCTATGTTGGTGATAAAAGATGAATATGAACTGAATATATCTATTTGGTTTGTGATTATATTGAACTGATTCGGTAGCCTTTGGAATAGTGATCGTTGTATGAGTGAGAGTCTGGGAGTTGTAGTGTTGAAAGTTTCCTTGGTCCGTGTTATATGTCTAGGCACTCTGAGGGAGAGTTCGTGGAGTGCGATGCTGCATCTTAGGTTTCCATTAATTATCTTATGTAGTAATTTCATAGCTGCAACGTATCTACGTGATTCTGGAGTATTTATGTTTAAAATTAGAAGCAGATCTCTCTTAGGTAAGTGTCTCTATATTGAATGATGGAGAGGAAAAAGCTGAGAACACTGTCGATCTTGGAGGTATGAAATGATTGATGATATCATGAAATTGATGATGGGGCTCTTAACAAAGAACGGCCATGCCCAGGCGGGAATTCGAACCCGGGACCCCTGAGTACGTAGCGCGCTGTGTTAAGAAACTCCGCCACAGAGGCCTGCTTCTTTAATTAGTTCACTACGAAGAGAACATTTCTGTGTTCCTAGAGAGTTTGAGACCTATGGGGAGTGGGCTTCGCCGTGTATAATTTTATGAAGAGAGATTAATTCAAGCTTATTTATATTTAACAAAGAATTATATATATATTTCAGCCTTCATAAAATACATCAAAATTCAACACTGCAAATACTTATCATTTGTAGACTTTCAAATATACGAAATGTGATACATTAAAAGTTTGAATGCCAATTTGTGTGATGCATACAGCATCATATGGGTAAACGCAAAGATTACGCTTGAGAATTTTTGGCATCCTTTTGGAGAAATAAAGATCTCCTTAGTAGAACTTGCCCTAATGGCAAACTTCAATTTGCGGAACAGGATGTTTTATGAACATATTTTACCACTTTATATATACTGTAAGAGCGGGCCATGAACCGAAGAACCCTTTCCCTTTCCTCTGCTTCCGTGTGCTTCTTCGCGTAAAATCGAATGGCAACATTCGTCCGAAAGTGCCACTAAAGTGAAATTAAGATGGGTTGTAGCGTCCCTATTTACAGCTCCTCGTGTGCTGCTCCCTCCGCCTGAGGAAGCATTCGTTGCATTTCAACCAATAGAGTTGGATAGAATATTTTTCACATCACATTCCACTACAGGAGGAGCTACAAAATGATGAACATTTCTTTACCAATTGAAACACGTACTAATCACTTATTTAATAAATGTAGATGCTTAAGGTGATACTACAGCATACTTTATTATTTTGAATCCATCCATATATGTATGCATGTATATATATATATATTCTATTTATTCATGTACTTGCTATAACGATTTTTCTTTTAATCTAAGTCCACCATTGCTTCGTCCTCTATCATAGTCGTTTCTGATTTATTTTATTACCTTGAGTTTTGTTTATTTCATACTCCTTATATCAATACGTTGAAGATTTCTTCATTTCTCTTTTTTGTAATGCTTGAACATCTTTCAGCACTTTGATTAAACGTCATTTCTGATTCTCATTTATGATATACCTGCTTTAGAAAATCGATTGCATATACAGAATTGATCCATATATCACAGCTTTGATTTATTCTATATTTGAAATATCCATTGCCCAAATGCTCGTACTGGATCCTTAGGAACTTTTAGTCAGATCACGAGACAGAAGAATTCGTAGCGAATTCAGAAATACAAGTGTCTTATTCAAATTCTGGTATCTGGCTGTGTTCCTCCTTGGACTATTTACTTTCAACTCCATTCCAGTTTTCATTAAGAGATCATAGAATCATCAAAACAAAATATTTTTTTCTGGATATTCCACATACACTGCACTGTCTTTGAGGCCAGAATTCCGTGTTTCTTCTTTGGGTTCGTTTTGCAGGTAATGGAGAAAAGTTGCAAATGTAGCCGTCCTTCCCGCCGAAAACATCACAAGCATTCTCGCACGATGATTCCGTAGCACTGAATTCAGTACCATCGCAGGAAAAATAATTCTCAATGGTATTTTCATCTTCCTCTCAGATCAAGCTATTCTCTACAGTGTTCCGAGTATAAGGCAAACAACAGCTTTATGGCAGTCAGTAATATGTCTACACATGCTTCGACGCATATTGTTAAACAATTTTATAATCTTGTTATGTTACACAAACAATACCATGAGGACACATTGATCCCAATATCAAAGATAATAATATAAACAAACTATAATGTACAAATGAATATGTGTATTTACTCTCTCTATAGCCTTCTTAAACACGAAGGTTCATGGCTGCAGAAACACAGGCCTTCCATCTGTCCCTATCCTGAGCAAGATCTATTTACTCTTTTTCTTCCTTACCAATAGAAAAAATCAGAACGAAGTTTCAAGGACTGAAGAAATTTATAACAAAGAAACACAAGTTGATTTTTTTTGCCCGCATGATACCGGGGTAAGGTTGGGACTGTATTTCTATCACAACTACTTTTGTTTACAACATGTATACAATCTGTTACAAGGTATACTACTTTGCTTCCGCCGTTTTCCGACAGGTGGCAACAACAGGAAGTAGCGGTCAAAAGAAGCAGATCGCAGACGTCACGCAGTTAGCTTGGACCTCTGTCAAGATAACCCCATTCAAACATTAGTCGAGTGGTGTGTGCATCGTGAAGTTGTTCGCGATTGAAAATGTCAGTGTACGAGCCAAATTCTCGCCATTTGCGGGAGGGTCTACTTTTTTGTTTCAATATGAAGAAAACTGCGGCTGAGGCTCATCGAATGCTCTCCACTACGTATGGTGAGGACGCTATAAGTGAGAGAACCTGTTGTGAGTGGTTTCAACGCTTCAAGAACGGTGACTTTAACGTCGAAGACCGGCATAGTGGTGGAAAGTTTTCGAAGATGCAGAATTGGAGACACTGCTGAGTGAAGACTCGCGTCAAACTCAAGAAGAATTGGCACGATCATTGGGAGTGACACAGCAAGCCATTTCAAAACGTCTGAAAGTAATTTTCCAGCATGACAACGCACGACCCCACGTTGCCAAAGTGGTGAAAACGTACTTGGAAACATTAAGATGGGACGTCCTACCCCACCCGCCTTATTCTCCAGACAGCGCTCTCTCTGATTATCACCTGTTTAGATCAATGGCTCATGAACTGGCTGACCAACACTTCCGAGCTTATGAAGAAGTCAAAAAGTGGATCGATTCGTGGATCGCCTCCAAAGATGAACAATTTTTTAGACGCGGCATTCGTACGCTGCCCGAAAGATGGGAGAAAGTAGTGGCCAGCGATGGACAATACTTTGAATAATGCCTGGGTAAGCAATGTTTTTCATTACAGCGTCATATTTTTGGGGAAAAACGGCGGAAGCAAAGTTTGTACATAATGTGTCCATTATCCATACTTCACAAACAAGTTTTAAATAGAGTAATCACTATATCTGAAGACTCATAGCTTTGTTTATGTTGATTTAGTTTTATTAGTTTTGTAATTATATATTCATTTTGTTTATGCTGTTATATATTTTATATGGTACTATTCTGGTACAATTCTATTTGCTTACATAATGTTGAGAATTGAAACTGAAATTGTTTTTTCCCGTGAGAAAAAGAGCAGGTTGGAATACAAAATGCAATTCTACCTAGCGAGCATATCTTATTTTAAGTACTAAACTCCTGTGGTATTTGTAGGGGGGAGATAATGACTGTCTGGATTTCGAAGACAAAAACCCTGAAGTTTTCTCCTTAGAAATCTTGGTAAAGTAACTTTATTTCCCTTATTTTGTGCACAGCGGGTTTTTTGTAGTTCTTTTTTATCACATGATGGCAATAAATGAGCCTTTGTACTTGACGTTGGGCATTCGTTATTAAAGAAGTTTTCCCTTCAGCTACTTTTTGCTTTATCCTGAAAGTTCGGAGAAGTTCCCCACATCACGATTCTCTTTTGTCTGTTGCTTCTTACCCACCGGATTTCGTTTTAATTCTCTCTTTGTTCTCTCTAGGAACAAACTCGAGGGAAGATCCGTTAACATAAGTAACTTTGAAGCTCATTCAACAAAAAGCGTAGCCGATGGAGTAGCGAAGGAAAACGAACCTCGCAGACGGAAAAGGTCAGCGAATTTGTTGTCGATCAATTAGGCTTAGTTCGAGACAAGAAAAAGTTGAAGACAAATGGATATTGGATCGGATAAACATCGAATTTGAGGATATTCTCCATCGGATAAAACTTATTTGAATGTAGGATCGACTTAGGTTTTTATGTGAAGCAAAGTGAATTGTTTGGTGTATTACGCTACTAATCAGAAAAACCGGAGTTAAACCCTTATGCGCTGGTCGTATCAATTATTGGTACAGTTAGTTAGTGCTGGGCGACCGCATCAGACCTTGCGCAGTCTTAACCAAAGATTGTGCATCTTGCGATAGTTTGTTACCATAAATACGGCACAACATTGTTACGATATAAATAAATGAATGATGTATTAATGAAATAAGTGATTAAATAAACAGAAATTGGCATCCGTGTCATATCTGGATTAGAACTTTAATGTAGTCTCGCATCTTGGTAACTCCGTGGTCACGAGGGGTACCGTTCGCTTATTACGAGCGAACGTCGAACATCCTCATGCATCTGCACGTAAAAGCAAGTTAAGATAGGGATTTAGGCTACTGAACACACCTTGTTACGTGATTCCCCAGCTTATTATAACGGCACATATCCAATGTTGAAAAAAAAAGGTGGACGTTGTTGGAGTAAATGGGAGTATTACACAGGCTAAGTCTCCGTAAATTTACGGAGGTCCTCGTGCGTGGATCCCTTGGTAATCACGTGTCTCGTAGGGATTTGCTGCTTCGGACCCAATGCTGACTTTTTCCCCAGAATATATTGCTTCCATTTGCACCATCGATCTCCGCAACGGAAGCGCATCAGTGTCACCCGTCCCTTGCGCTCTTCCAAATTGCTCCCTCCCAATCTTAAGTTATTTTTCAACTGAAAACTGAAAAGTACACAGGAAGAAATGTTACGTAGGAAGGATGGAAAATTGAAATGTATATATAGAGCCAAACAATTTGAAAGCGTTACAAGCAAGCGACAATTCACCAGAAAATATTTGACATTTTATTTGCGTGCGTTGAACTTACTCGATGGAAAGACGCCATGAACTTCCTCTTCCTGTGTTTTAACCGGACCAAACGATATTCGGGAGGAAAACAAGCGAAATTAATAACTGCTCAGAAATCTAAACAATAATTTTAAAAAGAATCAGATTAAACAACGCGAATGGAAAATCTGTTTTACTCTATGGATGCGAAACATGGAAAGAAATTCAAGTTATTAGCAACAAAGTATACGTAAATAGATGCCTCGTAGGAATTAGATAGGCAGAAGTAATAATTAAGGAGTAGACATGGGAAATAGTCCATGGGAGCTATCGATCTATGGTCCCTAGATAAGAAATGTAAGGTAAGAGATTTGGGGGGATTAAACTCTCAGAAAATCAGTGAATGAAAGAGGTGAACGGAGATGGTTACGGAATTCTGAACTGCATAATTTATATACATTTCCTATAATTAAATTAATAAGACTTCGATGAGCAGATTTCGTGACACATATAAAAGATTAAAGAAGTCTTCTTTGAAAACTTGAAATGATCCATATAAGATGAAAGGGCACTGTTGAGAAGAGCCTGAAGGCCTATAGATAAGGAGTAAAGAGTGGATCTTACTTAAAGATAGACGGAAGGCTTGTGTTTTTGCGACAATAAAATTTAGGTTTAAGATGTGTGGTATTATTTTGTTCAAAATATATTTATATTATTTTATGACATCAGTTATAAGCTTGACATCCCATATCTAGTCACGAGGTGGTTGAAGGATATGCATTATAAATCTTCCTCACATTAAAACAAGCTTGAATGATGTTTTAAGACAAATTCTATCTTTACGTTGTTGGATGAAGCGTCTTGGATTGGATTGGATTGATTTGGTGTTTTAAGTCCACTTTAGGCACAGTAAGGCTAATCGGGACTGGACCTACAATTTAAAGTGGGATCCGAACCACTATGTGCCTCCACCGGGAATCGAACCCGGGACCCCTTGATTACAAGGCGACGACGCTACCATTGCGCCATCGGGAGGCCCGAAGCATCTTGGAGATCAGGTAGTAAGTAGTACTTAAATTTCTATTTTCTATTTCTATTCTCGTTATTTTAATCCATTTCCTGCCTCTCCAGTTTAAAAGCGACGACGAAGGCGAATGAAAAATCTATTCAATCTATTTAGAAACAAAAATTTGGTCCGATTCACTTTACTCGACATCTAAAATTATAACTGTAATATGAAGGTGTATAATGTTTGTTTTAAACCCATTTTATGCTCAAATAGGCTAATAGATACTGGACGTACAGCTCAAGGTAGAATGCGAACTACTGTGCAATGAGCCTCCGGTGGATCGAACCGGGGTCTCGTTGATTACAAGCCAACATCGTGAGCACTACTCCAACGGGAAGGCCCAGGATTAATGTGTATTTGTGCCATTTAGCTTTGAAACATTAGATGCTTTGTTAAAAAAATACTAATTTCTTACAAAAGCAACTAGACTTTTAACGAATATTAGATCATGAATTTGTAGACGATGTTAAGTTCGAGCTAAGATTACAATGCGATAGTTCCTCTTATACATAAATGCCAAATTTACTAATGCACGTGATACTGTAGTACCATTTTAGCTATTTTAAGGCCGGGTAGAAGAACTAAAATTACAGATTTTCAGCATATTCTCTTAGTTTAGAAATTCTAAAATACAATTTGTTCGTCACTGTGACTTTATTATTCAGTGTTCCTATCAAATGAGAATTTGTGAGCCATATGCCTTATGTAAATTTATTTGACAGTTTTCGTCAGTAGGGTCTCTGTGCTTGCTGCTAAGGTGGCCTGGTAAAGATAAAGATCGACGTGCTGTGTACTAGAGCAAATAGAATCTCAGTAGTTGTATTTACGGTACTATAAACCCGAGAAAGTATGAACCCCCCCTCAAGCAGATTTGCTATACTTAAAACAAGCTTAACATGAGCATATGAGCTTTTTGTTCAAGTGTGGAATCTTGCCTAATCTAAGATTTTTGTGAAAATGCCCTCGGGGAATTTCCTCAGAAAGTATGACCCTCTCAGATTGATTTGTTTATACTTACAAAAGGCACTTCTGTGAGATTGTTATCCATAAATTTGTTAAAAATATGCCCCTCTTGTGGCCACACTTAAAACTGGCCATCCACACACATACACACACACATACACACACACACACACACATACATATTTACTTCTGGTTTAAGTTTAATTGGATACCAGCTTCAATTTGTTTATCTATTATTAAAACAATGTAATTCTTCTAGAATTGCTCCGTGACTCTCTCATTTCTTACATCATAAACATATGATTTTTCACCTATGAGAATAACACTACAAATGGTGTCATCAGGTAATGCCTCATGGAATTCACAGATAATTTTAATGTTTGTCCTGTCATTAACCACAACCTGTTTTCTTTTTGAAGTGTTGATTACAAACATGGGTCTCTGTGTTTTGAATTCATCTGGTGAATAATACATGTCAGTATTGCCAGTAGTAACCCTTTTGAAAGCCGAAAAAGCCTCATATAATTTGAGAAAATCATCCTTGGACATGTCTAAATTATAATTTTCTCTAGGAAAAACCTCATTTCTGCCATTTTTAAGATATATGTTCTTGATGTTGCAGTTATCAAATCTACTTGAATTTTTTTCCTGATTATTGTGTCTTCCGGTCTGAAACAGTACCACCACGAAATCGGGCATGTCAAATTGAATACTGGAGAATGAATTTGTTGCATCAAATTCATAATATGTGCCAGATGCGGGCTTCTGTACGCATTGATATGTATAAAATTGCAGAGGAATCTGTGGATTTTTTATTATATCAGCTTTGTATTTAAGAGCATAACTGGCCTCATATTCAACAACAGGGATTCTTAGCTCCATAGTCTGAATAATGCATTTGCCCTCATCAGGTAGGGTATTAGGCAAAGCTTCCCCTGTAGAATTTAATGTACTGTACCTCATCAAAGCATTATTATCATTGGCAGCTCTTCTAAATGTAATTCTTAACCCGCCCTTCCACATAATTTCTTTGTAATCCGAGAAGAATCCTGGCAACAGGCGCATGGGGAACAGCACTGTGTGATTTTTAGATAATATCTTATCACCAGCCTCAAATCCCCCTATTTTGTAGTATGGAGCCTCGGTTTTGGATAATTTTAATGTAGCCAAAGCTGTGGAGGTAATGCCGGGGTAATCCACTCTGTTTATAACAACGCCATGTTTTCTGATCTCAATTTCAGAGAACAGATGCGGTACAAAATTATCCACCAATCTTATATTTGAATTTGCAGGGTAATCTGTACCATCGAGCTTTACAACATCAAATTTGATGTATAGATCTGCTCTGTGGGGGTGTATAAAGCCATCCCCTACATCAAGATCAACCTCAATCTCTGTGTTGGGTTGATTTAAATTTGCAAATGTCCTCCTGTTTGGGGGGAATGATTGTAGCTCATAACTCTCAATATTTTCCATTGTATGTATTTTTATTTAAATATTAATCTCTATGATAGCAGTTGTTGTGGCTCCAGCAAAATCAACTAATTCTTCTTTTTCATTAGTGACCATCAATTCAATATTATCTATTCTATTATGGCACACAGGGAAATATAATGTTGGGGATGGATTGTAGATGATGGGCTCCATAAATTCAGAATTAGGTTTGAATGTTGCAATAATGCCAGTTTGTTTGTGAGTGCCTATACCATTTGATTTGGTGATCATACCCTCGGCCACATTACAGTGAATATTCAGAGTCTCTATGGCTAAGAATTTAGGTATATTAATAGCAGTGTGTTTGATGGCTGCTTCAAGTTTTGTGTTGTTCTCAAAGCCTAACAGTTCTCCTATAGTACCCAGATGCACTGTTTCTGTAGCAGATACAATCTCTACTCTGTGAGTGACAGAATTTTGACTTAACACTACACCTCTGGGTAATTGAGCATTTAGAGTTGACAGATTATATTGCCCTGGAGTGATGACAATTTTTTGATCCCCTACTGCAATTGTGTTGTTGTGGTGTGTAATATTAGGTATCAGGTACATGCCGTAAAATGCTCTGAGAGCTATTGTTTTGGGATACACTATGTCATCATGCAATTTGAGCTTTAATATTGAATTTTGGCTGGTGAGATGGAATACCCCCATGATGTTTCAGATACCACAAGGCCTTTTGAAAATTTTCAATTGATGGTTTATTTATTTGAGACATATATCTGAGAACAGATAAACACAAATGTCCACAATTAACATCTTTGAAGTTTTGAAGACGGGCATTATTGTAATAAAGATTAGCTGATTTTAGATATTTTACTAAATTTTCAGGTGGAACACCTCCAAATGAATCAAACACAAATGCCTCATTGTTTAAATATTTAAGATAACAAATCCAGTGAGTGCCCTGATTTTTGAACTTATCCAAATTAACAATGCCACACTCTTTGTTGAGTGGTTGTTCTGGCAAAGAATCAGACATGTACACACCCCTAAAATGTTTGATGCCCAGTGGCTTGATTAAAGCTTCAATATCTTGGTTTGTAAGCGGCTCTTGTTTTTTTTAAACTTACTCATGGCTCTCTTAACACCTTTGCCTTTTTTCTCCATTGCCAGGTTATGGCGCTTCTGCTCATCTAATTCTGCCCTATTTTTCTTGGCATCTATTACTGTTTTTGCTATGGCAGCTGATCCCCCGGCCAAGCTCCCAACAGCCCCGAGTGCTGCTAAGATGGCAGGGATGGTAAATATAAATCCCCCTGTATGCAATTTTTTTCTTGATTGCTGTAATTTTTTTAATTGGGGGGTGCTAAGCAACAATTTCATACCATGTCCCTTTGCAATACAAGAGCTTTTTTTCTTGCGCTGCTTTTTGGTTAAAAGACTATCAATAGTTTTAAGAGATTTGAGACCTGCATAAGGTATTTGATACATAACACCCTTGGCCTTCATTGTAGGTTTATTATATACATATTCACAGCCCCCACCCCAGTTTTTGTTTGGTGCTCATAGCTATGGTGGTCCCCAATGCTGATATTCTCTCACTTAAAGAAGCATCTTTGCTTAGAAATCTACCAAATGCAGCCTCTTCTAATTTCTTGTCTGCAACATGTCTCTTGTCAAGATCAGAATGTGTGTTGTATGCTATGTCATGGTCTCTACAAGCAGCATCTAAAGGATTAACACCAGGATCCCCTCTGTTTAATCTATGATCCAATTTTGTACCGGGACCACAATACTGATAGCCTGGAATGTGTAGTTCAAATGGCAACTTGTTTATAATGTCATTAACCAGGCCCCGACCCTCAGAAATATTCCAAAATTTAGGTGGTAGAGTATTAATAATTTTTATGAGATATCCAATCCCCTTAGGGTCATTCACTATAAAATTAGACAATTTTGTGCTTATCATGTCCATAATTCCAACCTTTTCATTGTAAAAATTGTGGTTCCCAGCATTTTCCTCCCCAGCTATCACCAGCAACCTATCCACAAGTTTCCTGACATCATCAACCCATACAAATTCTTTAGGCAGGGTGTTGTATTGTTTGATTCCACTACCTGTCTTGATCTGTGACCATATGGGCTTGATTAAATTATTGTATTTTGCTCCACTGCTAGACTTGACTCTTTTTTGTGTGGGATCATTGTTCTGGTATAGAGCATCTGATTTTATTAATATTTCTTTGTAATGTTCATAATCTTGATCTGTATAGCTGCCAGGCCTTTTCCTAGTCATCAGTTCCCACAATCCAGGTGTTCCGGGGTACTTAACAAAACCACCTTTTTCTCCGAGACGAGATTCTGAATATACAATTATATCATCTCCCATAAATGTTACTCTGAAATTGCCAATTCTATGAATGATGCTGCCGTCAAGCTCTGTGTCAGCATATAAGCCAAACACCTCATCTTTGTTGTCTTTAGGTGTGGTTAAATATTTTTGAGCAAGAAGACCCAATTCAATAGGATCCTGAGTAGCTTCAATTCTTCTAGGAGCAACAGGACTAGGTGTATGAATACTGGAAAGTGGGGTGAATGGATAATCTAATATGTTCCTAGCAGCTACAGGCACGAGCTCTGTGATCAAATCTTGATTTTGCTCTGTAACAGTTTTGATATTCTTACCTAAATTATTAATAGCATCAATTACAGGCTGTTCTGTTTGTTTGTGTTTTTCATAAATTCCACGGTTCTCTGATTTCCATCCCTTGAATCTTTTTACAAGATAATCTCTTAACTTAAGATCATCAATGACTGGTCGTTTCATGGTTGTTTATTTATGTCTCAACGTCTAGAAAATCGTTGATTTTATTTCTGTATTTTCCAGTATTAGGTGTTCTTGTCATATCAATTGTGACAAACCCATAACTGTCCTGGTTCCAGCACCTACTGCAAAACTTGGAAAAATCATTGTAGCTCAAGTCCCCACCTACATATTCATCGTGTATGTGTTTGAGGTTGGTATGATCTTGATGAAACACACATATAAAATTGCTGTTGTCTCGGATCAGTTGCTTCGGTATTTTAGAAAAAGTCTGTGCCAGGTAGAAACAATCAATGTTTTTGTGCCGCCCCTGTGTAAAGAAATTTCTAACCTTGTTTTGATTATCCAGTATAACGTCATCAAACACAACAACAGAATTATCGAGACATTCATGGAGTGGCTTAACATCTGATTCAAAAGTGGCTATATCCAATCCATCATATAGCTTCATCAGCTGCTGATATTTTAATTGTTCCAAGCTCTTAGAGAAAACATACAAGTGCCTGTTTTTCCAGTCTAACCAGTTGGGTGCCAATAAAAAATTATCAACCATTAGTGTAGTTTTGCCACAAGCAGATGGCCCAACAATAAGACACCTAATATTATCAGGCAGCAAGTTGCCATTTCTCTTATTCTGTTGTTCAGGTTCTGGCAGCCTTTTTATAACATCCCAGGTGCTCATATTATCACTTTGTCTGCATCGATCCAGCTGTTTTCCGGATGACCCAGCCATTTGACAAATAACTTGTTGCCTTTTCTGCGGATGATTTTTTCTATGAGATATGTGTCAGGCTGTTTAGTTTTGCTGAGCTCTTGTTCATAGAATCTGCCTTTGAGAATTTCTCCTCGGTGATCTTTTATTATATATGTGTTAAGGGTCCCGGGTTTAACTTGAACCACTGTAAATAATTCTGTGCTCCAGTTTCTTGTAAAGCCTCTCTTGAATAAGTGCTTATATTTGCTGATTCTTACTTGATCACCCACCCTGTATTTGGCCCTTCTTGTTGTTGGCTGGTATCTAGGATAATAAACAGTCCTGATCAATTTTTGCTCATCAGATGAAGTTACTTCAGAGGGTTTCATGTTGATTGTAGAATGGACCGAGTTGTTATATTTATTTAGAAGTTCTGGAAGAATATTAAGCCATTTATAATTACCCTGCAGTGTAAATTGTTTATACATAAGATTTTTTAAGGTTCTGTTGAATCTCTCTACAATTGAGGCTTTGAGATCACTGTAACTCGAGTAATGTTTTATTGCCTGGCTTTTAATAAATTGTTGAAACACTGAATTATAAAATTCTTTGCCATTATCTGTTTGCAAATAGCGTGGTGATCTTCCTGAATGATTGATGATTGTCCTGAGGGCTTCTGTAACACATGTTCCAGTCTTGGATTTGAGTGGCACAGCCCAGGCAAATTTTGAAAATGTGTCTATCACAGTAAGTAGATACTTGTAGCCCTTGTTGATTTTGTCTAAGTTTTTCAACTGCCCACTTGCCATTTCAATCAAGTCGCTCTGCCATAAATCATCTATGCCTTTTGTGACTACTGGGAGTCTCTTATAATTATGTCGGGCTTGTCTGTGTAATTCATCAACAATAATTTGTCTAGACATGGTATGAAAACAAGAATATTGCAACTATGGGGTGTTCAGCAGCTGATACTGCAGGATTTTCTAAATATAATTTGTCCCCTATTTGTATATTAAATTCCAGAGAGCCATCATCTTCAACATATGCTGTTTCTAATGTATTGGGATCTGTAAAATCCTCTAATTCTACACTGGTGATTTTCACTTTGTTGTCAGCATTTGTTATTGATAAGGTAGGGTAGTGGTATGCCTGTGGCTGATGCCAATATTTGATCTTGATTGGTCTCAATGTGCCCCCAACAAAAAACTGGTAATAAAATTGTGCAGGGGACAGCATATATATTTTGCCACCTGGTGTAAATGGTGAATCATATTCTTTGTTGGGGATGCTGTACAATTCAAGAATTACTGTATGTTTTGGATTCTCGATTATGCCTGTTATTTCCTTTTCTGCTGTAAGCAATCTGCTTGTTACAGATTCAAGGTGCTCATTGATGGTCCTAACAACATCATCGTGGCCTGGCTTGATCTTTATGTCCACAACAAGTTTCTTGTATTGTTGCACAATCTCTTGAAGCTGGGTGGCAAAAACAGACAGAGCATTTGCTTGATTGGATTCCATGGTCCCTAGCTGTTGCTTGATATTGGCTACAATTTGCTGTAAATTTTCAACAACTGCCAATTTTGAATTTTGAGCAGTAAGATCATGGACCTGTCTTCTGATATCCTCAAACAGGGCATGCAGTTCATTAATATGTTGATTGGTTGGTAGAGTGGCCACTGTCTGAGTGAGATGTTTGATCTCTGCTTGGATATTCTTGATATCTTCTGATTTCAATATCCTATTCACTGCCCTCTTAATATTTTTAAGTTCCTGTGATGTAGGAAGATTTGATACTGTATTTTGCAAAAATTCAAGTGCCAATTTTACATTATTTAATTCAGATGCATCAGCCACATTTTGCATAGCATTTTGGAGCAGGGCTATATCTGCCTGAGAGGGTGTGGATTGTTGTAAAATTTCAAGTTTTGTTTGAATATCATCGATCAAGTGATGAAAATGAGATAGTTCAGATTCAGTGTTGAGGTTTTCAAGCTTTGTGATTTGTTGCTGGACACTGACAAGTGTATCTACAATCCCAGGCAGGCGAGTTTCTTGTACATTTGCCAAATCATTTTGCACTGCTGCTATTGTACCCTCAAGATGGGTTATGGTACTTTGAATTTTTCCAAAATCTTCATATGTTTCGAGTTGCAGCTTAATGTTTGCTACACTCCGAGTTATTGCATTCAAAGCATCAGAAGATGGCAAGTTGCTCATAAAATTTTCAAGTGTCTCAATTTTTTCTTTAACCTCGGCTATGGCATTGTGTAGAGGATCCAGGTTAGGTATCTGGAGTGACTGAATCTGTTCTTTCAGAGTGGAAATGACTAGATCAAAATCTTCTTGTGATTTTATGCTTTTGACAATTGTTTGGAGCTGTGCCTGGACATTATTTATTTGCTCTTCCAATTGCTGTTTCAATTGCTCAGAGTTGTTAGCCTGGGTCTTAAATTTGGCTTGAAGAGCTGCTACAGCCTCTTCTAAACTTTGAAAATTATCTAATGTTGCCAGGTCAGTATATTTCTGAAGCAATAACTTGAGTTCGGAATCAATTTTGAGAAGAGGGTCCATGCATTGTGATTGTAAATTTGTAATTTCTAATTGAAGACTGGCATTGAGTGTAGTTTGTAAAGCTTGTAAATCACTTCTTAATTTCTTGACTCTGACATCAAGCATCAGAATCTCGTCACTGTGATCTTCATGTCTTGTATGGCCAAATATATCATTAGGCATTTTGTTTTAGTGGTTATTTATTATAGAGTATCTGATTCTTAATTCTATAAAAAAGGGTATAAGCTTGTCATAAGATCCAGGGACCTCAATATATAAGCAGTCACCAGCAGAAACAGTATATACAGTGCCAGAAATCATGTTTGAGTGCTTAATTCTATAAATATTTCTCCCTACTGAAATTTTAACATCACCCTCAGGGGTTGTAATAAATTGCAATTGCCCACCTACAGGTAATTGGTAATGATTTAAATTATTGTTAAATATGTACAATGTTTTGCCTGTTTCTTCATCAACATCTGTAAGTATGCTGTTCAGATGAATAATTAACAAGCCACTCAGTTTAGACATTACAGATTGTAAATCAGGAGAGGGTTGTGGTGTGGGCAGGTCCATAATAGCCTGTTTTTTGAACCCAAATAAGTTCATAGGCATGTTTATTTATTTCAAATCATGCTCTGGAATTGGGCATTGATTTCCATTTTTCAAATCACAATGCCCCCAAGGTAAAGTATGCATGTTACATGACAAAATGCATCTCTTATCATCATGTGGGTCCAGAGCCACTTTTGTTACAATATTTGAAGTCAGCAAGTGATTCTCACTCTGAATTCTATTTTCTGATGTTCTGATTGAATTCTGTGATTTGATGCAATTTTTGTAATCTTCAAATACAAGCTCTTTTTCCACAGTAACTCTGCCAATGCCCTTGGCTTTTTTGACAACAGCACTACATGTTTTAAAACTGTACATCTTGGCACTTAACCCAGCAAATTCCACAATAACATCACCAAGTGTCTCATCTTTTAACTTGCCAGGCACCTTTTTGTTGTGGTGTTGTTGAATCTTTGTATGTTCAGTGGTATCAAAATATTTAAACAATTCAGGCTGTGACATATCTTGATAAACATCTTCTGTTTGAATTTCAAGAATAAAACTATCCGTGTCCATGTACAATAATTTTACACGATCACCGTAAAAAGGTTTCAGCACATCATAATACAATATTAACATATGTAATTTGGACAATTCCAATATCACAGCCCCTACATAAATAGGTTTATCAAACTTAATCTTTGTTTTCATCATGTTGAAAAGTGCCATGTGCTCATCATAAATTTTTCTGTAATTGAAATTAGGCTTTGCAACCAATTTTTTGCTCCGGCTGGGGTCAGTAATTATTTTAACATCGGTATGTTTTCTGACATTTTCAATAGTTTTGCCATAGACAGAATTCACCATCAATTTAAACAAGGCCTTATCAAATTCGCTTTTTGCAGATGTTCGAAGCTCTGTGTTTGTGTCAATGTATGGTTTCAGCCATTCTGAGTGCCTGAACCTCAAGACTTTGCCAACTTTGGTTACTTGAACACCATGTTTCATCAGGAACTGGAGGGTTTTGTAATATATGACATATCCCTGTTTCGGCTCCAGGGTCATCATGAGCTTCTTCTGTTTAGAACCAGGTGGACACTGAACCTCGGGAATTGGGGGCAGATCAGAAAATTTATTGTGTAAATCATCAGGAATTTTCAGATATGTTTCTAAGAAGAGGCCATATTCATTGTCATCAAAATCTTTAAGATTTTCAATATTGAAATTATCAACCCACTCAAGCCCTGCATATGGCAGTTTTTGCATCATGGCGTGACCATAGAGGTTGTTTGCATCTACATAAAGTATATAATTTGATGGCCGTGCTGGATCATAATCAGGCATATGCTTGTTATTTGCTCTGGCATATCTCTGGGAACATTGCACCATCCCTCCTCTTATACATTTCTCCATAAACAGATACATATCTTGATCGTGGATTAGATCCAATTGCATTTTAGTTTTGAAAAACATTGCAGACCATGCTAGGCCCGGAGCACTGAAAAAATACACTGGATCCAGTCCATAATTTTGCATGGAAGATTTTCTGAATGTCTGGATTATATCAGCTAAGAGGGTCACATCAAGTTTCAAATAAGCCATGTGATAATCACCAAATGTCTTGCATTTTAAACTTTTCCACATCAATTTGGCATGGTGATAATCTTCATCAGTAATTCCAGATCCTCTGATTTTGCTATAAAATGCTTCTTGTGGTGGCAGGGAACACTCATCAAATTTAGAAAAATCTGTGACATGGTCGTATGGATATACACCCTTCCGCCTAATTAATTTCAGGTCCTGATCTGGAAACAAGGCACGTGTGATTTTCAAGTCATCATCAGATAATTGAGTGGTCAGTGTGGCCAGGCTAGCAGATAAAAATCTGTAAGAATCAAGAAATCTTATGTGAATAGGAACACCATCAACTTTAATTATCTTGCTAATAGATATATATTTCTCATCATTTTCAGCTAAAATATTTAAATTCTGCTTCTCAAACCCCTCGTACCTGATCAAATGATGGAAATCATAATTGGATGCTCCATGGCAAAATATGGGGACAAATCTTGGTCTCTTGATCTGAATATTACAGCTATTACACAGGGCCTGTTTATATCGACCATCTGTATGAGAATGGTGATGAACCTTGATATTTGTATCTGAAAATTCACAATCACATACCGGGCATTTTTCTGCATTGTTGAAATCCTCAATCTGTTCCTCTGTTAAAGGCAACATAGGCTTTGATATTATTAAGATGTTAGATGCTATGTCACGGCACTCATTTTCTATTCTATCTGCAAATATTTTGATGGCATTTGCTCCCTTGTATGAATATTCTTTAATAACAACACCATCCTGTACAACCATATAACAAAAACTGGAAGGTTCATGTAGCTGGTATGGTGTACTTGAAGATTCTTCTGGATCTGGGCTACAGAATGCAAGAGATTTGAGGTTCGATTCGAAATCACAGACAATATATACAGGGTGTTCCAACAAGGCTTCAAACTTTTTGAATTTGCAATTTTCACTTGGATTAGGCATCACCATATGAACAGGTTTATGGTTCCCACAGTATTTCAGATGCTCAATTAACTTGTTTTTAGCAATTTCTGCATTCTCTTCCCGAACCCCCTTCACCATTTTTTGACCATCAAATACAGTTAAACATCTTCTGCACAACTTGAATATTGTATGAGTTTTGTCTAGTTGTTTTCTGACTAAAGCTTCAAGACTGTGTATCAGAGTGTAATGATATGTGCCATCCCCTTCAATTAAGAGCAGATCAATCGGAATTGCAGATTCATCATCAAGTGTACTGATTCTGAGAGGTTCTATCAAAGAATTGCCACGTCCAGTAGAACAAATAAAAACATTAATAGATAATTGTTTGCCATTGATGTGCCTGGCCCTTTTTTCAAATTTATCAATATTCGGAACTGACATTGGATATTCTAAACCCTTCATTGCATCGTCAAAAATATGTTCATGCTGTTTGTAATAACTTATTCTCTCAGGATGCCTTGAAACTAGAAACAAAGCAGCTAATATACACCACAGAAAACATTTCTGGTCGGTATTTTCTATATTAACCACGGCTCTTCTGTTTTTAATATTGGCAGGTAATGGCAGATAAGTGGAACCTTGTAATGGGCTGAATTCAGAAATATTAACATATAACTTGTGTGATGAACCGCATAAGCTCCATCCGGACTCTTTTGCCGCAAATTCAGAGTGTTTGATATTTAATTGATCAATCAACCTGCTTATTATTTTGTCTGAATTTGTATTTGAGTATACAGGTACAGTTTCTGTTAAGTGGGGATGTGTAAATTTTGTGCCGTTTGGTTTCTTATATTGTACAAACAATTTGAGGGAGAGCTTATAAGAGCCATTTTGTGCATTAAGAATTGCCTGCAGATTAGGATTTATACTGTTTAAGAAATTCTCAATACCGCATCTTGGCTCTGATACAAACCGGTGATCCCTTAATTGACCGTTAAAACTGCTACGGATAGGTGCATGGCGTGGCTGCTTTGCTGCTCTGGCATTAAGAGGTGCTTCGTGCCTTCTTTTCAGACCAGATGTAGATGGTTGAGAGGGCAATGCTGATGACTGTGCAGAGCAAGTATCTTTATGTTTATATGTGAAATATTCCATGTTGTATTTTCTATTGCATTTGGGGCAAATTTTTGTGGGAGTTCTGCTTTTGTCTGGATTACAAATTTTTTGATGCTTGGCCCAATTGGGGCTGGATATATTTTTATTGCATTGATTACAATATTTTTGATTCGGCATTTTTGTTGTTGTTTATTATATACAATTTCCTGGGTTTCAATTCAAAACTTTATACTGGATAAAAATATCAGTTGGGTTCAGCACTGTGCTTTGTATGTGTGTGTATGTATGTATGTGTGTATACACTTAATATTTTTGGCTTTGGTATTTATATAAAATTTCCTGGGATTCAATTCAAAACTTTATGCTGGATCAGTTGAGTTCAACACTGTGCTTTGTGTGTGTGTGTATGTGTGTATGTGTATTAATAGTTTTGGCTTTGGTATTTATATACAATTTCTTGGGGTTCAAATTCAAAACTCTATGCTGGATCAGTTGAGTTCAGCACTGTGCTTTGTATGTGTATGTATATATGACCTTACTTGGATTATTCCGCCAAATTATATGCTTCAAGTCTCCTATACTTTGGTGGAGCAGTGGGTTCCACTGCCAATCCAGCAATGGTGAAGAATCTGCACTGTACCCTGGCTTTTATAGTTTTACAGAGCCAATAGAAACACTGTGGGGGTACATTCAGAAACATGAGCTATTCTCTAACATTTTTGCCGAAGTACTTTCTTCTGAATGTATCCCGTTTTTCTGCTGAGCATACATGCAATCGAGACCGCAGCGCCTCCACGCTTAGGGGAGCGGAATTGTCTGGAACTAATTTGTAAAGGATCGCTGCTCCAAATATTGATCGACACGCCGGTGCTGGGCTCGAAATGAGCTGATCGCTGTGCAGAAAGTATCGATCCCACCGCTTTGGGGCCGTCATGCGCACATATTGTTCAAGTATTGATCTTATACTTTCTCGGGGCTTGATTTTATATATGAACAGATTGCAACAAAGAAACTGAATATAACAAATGCAAAATATCCCAGTTTCTATTCAATCCTTTTATCTGAATTGAAGAAACCAACAATTCACATATCCCCATACCGCCATATGCTTGCCCTATTATTTTACTAATAGGCAATGTTCTCGAAGAGTCCTAATAGGCAATGTTCTCGAAGAGGCCTAATAGAACAAGATACAGCGGTATGAGAAATATGTGAATTAAAGATATTTTAGTAATATACGACGTCTAAGAAAGGAATATTCAGCTCCAAAGTACTTTGTTTATTGCTTGCCACCATTTCCCTATTACTGGCAAAAGAAGTTAAAAATGTTGACATAATGAAAAAAATGGACTTGTTCCCAAGCATTCACCGAGTTCAGGCATTTGCACATAGATGGGTCTGTTGTCACGGAGCAATTCTAGAAGAATTACATTGTTTTAATATTAGATATGTAAATTGAACCTGGTGCCCAATTGAACTTAAACCAGAAATAAATATGTGTATGTGTGTATGTGTGTGTGGGTGTGTATGTGTGTGTGTGTGTGTATGTGTGTGGGTGGGGGTGGGTAGGGGTGGGGGTGCATCTTGGCTTAGTTTTAAGTGCTGTGTTCAAAATAAAAATATAGTGGCTGGTAGCTGTATCCAAGCCCTATTATAATTTTTGTTTCTGCATTCTGTCACTAATTTTGATCCTAGGCCAGTAATATTTTATGGGGTGACTCTGCATGGCCCCCAGAGCAACATACTGAAATTTTGAAAAAATCGATTGTTTTATTTTTGCTATTTTCACTAATTTTGATCCTAGGCCAGTAATATTTTATGGGGTGACTCAGCATAGCCCCCTGAGCAACATACTCAAATTTTGAAAAAATCGATAATTTTTTGGATTTTGATTATCTCTGGAACCATGAATCCTAGAGACATGGGGTTTGTTGCTTTGGACTGGGCATGGCAAGATGCAACTTTTTGGTCTCTATAAATTTTTCAAAATATCTTGTTGTTCTCTAGATCTTGAATAACTTACCTATTTTTCAAGATAGAGGCATGGGAGTTGTTTATTTCAATTCTGGATGAGATTTAGAAGTTTTGTTAAAAAATCGATAATTTTTTGGATTTGAGATTTTTCAAAAACTATCAGTACTAGAGACTTGAAATTTTGTAGGCATATTTTAGACATGATTCTCTACATTTTATGTCTCTATAATTTTCCTGATATATGCAATACTTAAGCTGTAAATGTCCAATTTTTATAAATAGAATTTTCTGAAAAATGCAATATTAACAAAATTGTTAATATTTTGAAATCTATACACGCTAGGGCACTATAACAGTTACTATACTTAAGATATCATACAATATCAAGAGGGGCATATTTTTAACAAATTTATGGATAACAATCTCACAGAAGTGCCTTTTGTAAGTATAAACAAATCAATCTGAGAGGGTCATACTTTCTGAGGAAATTCCCGAGGGCATTTTCACAAAAATCTTAGATTAGACAAGATTCCACACTTGAACAAAAAGCTCATATGCTCATGTTAAGCTTGTTTTAAGTATAGCAAATCTGCTTGAGGGGGGGTTCATACTTTCTCGGGTTTATAGTACCGTAAATACCACTACTAATCTCCGACGATTTTCAGGAAATTTTTAGAATAAAGTCTAGCAGTTTGAGTGGTTCTCAGTACCTCATTTCGAACTTACTTTCTATCAATGCTCTTTTTCTCTTCCTCGTATCACCTTTTCGAAAACCTTTATATCTAGATTTCAATTAGCTTAACATGAGATGAGCTCTTTCATATCCAAAGCAGAAGCCACCGATCACTTAAGCTTGTCGCTCAATTGAGCTTCGGCCACTTATCCAAAGGCTGAAAAAAAACTCCACGTTTTTCCACCAGGAGAAAAAATATTCGAGGAAGAATTTTGCGCGTACTTCAAACTCCTTATCCATGTCCAAATAACAAATATTCACTTAAAACATCCCTTTTAATGAAGATTTTTCTAAAATTGTACAGTGCAGTCACAGTATGAAATAAAAAATCTGGTCGTTTCTCTTCTGCTGTAAAGCACGTGGCATAGCACGTTTTCATTTTATGCTCAGATATTCAAGTACATTTTATGCACAGATAGGCCAATTAGGACTGGAATTACAATTTAGAGTGGGATACAAACCGCTGTGCAATCTGCCTCAATCGGCGATTATAACCGTGACTCCCTTGATTACAAAACGACAGCAATACCACTACGCCATCAGGAGGCCCTTGTTTATTGCAATCAGCATAGCAAAGGTACATTGTAACCCCTCAGTCTTTTGGAAAGAATAATCCATGTGCCCATATGAACCAATAAGCTTGGTTAAACTCAGTTTTTACTTCATTTCAATTCCTCAGGTAAAAGTAGACAGAGAATCGAGCGTATAATCAAATCCATGCCATGCTTGTATGCAAAAACCTTCGTTAATGTCGATGTAATATCCAATTTTACGCCATAGCACATTTGCTTCAAACAATACCTTTCGATCATCGACTATTGAATGAGATAGAGCTGTTGAATCTGGAAATTACACATTTTTTTGTTGAGTTAAATTGAATGGGAGTCTAGCTAAATAATTTCTGCTGAAAAGTAATAGAGCGCATGCGTCGCTGCTGGGGCAGCTGCAAAGAGAAGCAAGTTGAACCTTACGCTTATATATTTTCGATACCGTCGCAATGTTACAGCGAGGTAGAAAAGAGACTTATTTAGGCCAATGTGCAATTTAAAATCCTATTTAAATATTGCAAAACATGAGAAAAAGCTAATGACATACAACAGTTCGGCTGTTTGTTTGTTATTGCTGATGATTCCCGCCGCGATCTGCATGGTCTCTTTATGGGGCTTTGACTCTTTTGACTGGTTATTTCTGATTTGCGGGGGTTAAGTTTTCTACAGGCAGGAAACGCCTCTGTTTGCTCTCTCGACGTCCAAGCTCTTTTGTTTCGACCAAGGCGAGAGTGAAGACTTTGAAAGTGAGAATTTCTGCTTGATGAATGCTGGAAGAATCCCAATGACAGCTTCCAGATAGGAGGGAAAGGCGAACAATTCAAACAAGATTGTTTTTCTTGTTTCGAAAATTAAAATATAGTCACTCGAGTATGGACGAAAATTGAACACAATTCGTTGCCGAACACCGTTGTACATAATCATTAGCGTATGAAGGTTCTTTTCGGAGAATGCTGGAATTGTAAAGGTGGCTATTACATATGCGGGATTCACAAAAAAAATCATTTTCAATCTTCGTAGTTGAAGGACAATAAATGTAATCGGGGTCATTAACGGAGAGTTTGCATATAGGTACTGCTTTGTTTATTCCCGAGTTCTTTATTGTTTCTATTTGAAAATTTAGACTTTAACAAAATTTCAGGAGAGGTTGTACCTACATCAGCTCCCCCCTGCTCAAGCCAGTGTATATAATACAAAGAGTTTAGAGTACCTAGGTACAATAGAATGCAAATGAAAAAATAATACGATGGTTATATTTTTGTACACCCCCTATACGCCTTCATGGCGTGGTGTTATGCACAGGGGAGCACTTTATTTTTTTTTTTACCTTTTTTAATTTAGCACTGGAATAAATATAAGACTCAGGAGGAAACAAAGTAATGGATTAGAATAATTTGATAAAAATTGACCGATGCAATCTGAAGTGGGCAAAGTAGTAGTGAAGAACAATTTTTCCTTCCCTCGTAATGCTAGCCGTTCATCCTCGTTCTTGGCATTACAACGAGCAGGGCAATCAGCTCTAATGCTTATTTACAAATCTTTGGCTTCGACCAGTTTACAAGTGGAATGTCTGAACAGCACTCACATCCATCTGGTGGCAGTAGCTGTAAACGAGACACGGTAGCAGACGACCAGCTGGAGACAGCTTTAGCAATTTTAATGTCAGCAGCAGCTGTTCTTACGTAAGATCACCTAATTAACCTACTAACATATATATTTTCCTGTGAAAATTACTTATGAGTAGGTTAGGTAGGTTAGGTTTCGTAATGGTAGCATTCCAATTCTGTTGCCTTGTGCAGCGAAGGATGGGACTTGAGTCTCAGGATGGATGCCTGCAGCCATATCGCATTTGGTATAATAGTACTGAAAAAATAGCTTCTTATGCCATAACGCCACGCTGTTATGGCTGTCTCTAGCAACTCGCCACTTGTCAAGTATTTCATAGACCTACAAAATTAACTGCCAAAAGAAAGCCTGTAAATTTCACACATGAAAATTATAATAAAAGGCATCCCGTTGAAGACGTATAGCCAGACCTTAAACGATTCAGTAAATTGCGCGAGAGGAACGTAACGAGTTTTGGACTTGCCCTCTCGTCCTCTGACGCTTCTTCTGCGCGCTACTTAAATCGTTTTGCTACTTCCAGTGTTCGAAAGGGACGTGTCCCCTATCGTCTCCCTCAGGAACAGTCCCGCCTGCAGGGTTACCTGGTCATCTCGGTGACAATTTAGCACGGTTTTAGCTGGGAAGTTTTGGCGCTAGCAAAACACCCGTTATGAAATATTAATGAAACTTCATCTTTTCCCATCATAAACAACACCTTGCCGGCTATATTGGAAGTGCTTTAATCCCTCTGGAGCTCTATTTTCTTTTTCCTATTACCCGAGAGACCTCGCCGCCTGTGACATAGGACACCGTACTTGCCCGCATGAGGCGAGAGAGCGATAAAGAATTTCACGGTACTTTTCTAGGCTGCTAAGCGGAAAGTGTTGTGGTTAAAAAATAGGGGAGATGTCTTGCAATACTTTTAGTTTTAGAAAACACTCAATTTAAACGAGAAGCAATTATTCATACGTGCAAGCGAAAGATGAATGAATATGGAAGAATGCTAACAAACCCTGAAATGTATCGTCAGTCAGGTTTGATGAATTACAACCATTAGAATTTAGAGAATTTCTCTATTAAAAGTCTTCATAAATTCACAAAATACTCAAATACGTCCAATTTTGGACGAATGTCTGTGCAGCCTCATTGTTCAATCCTTGATCTCGTCTCCAATCTTCCTGAATTCGACTTCCTTCTAGAGAAGAGTTTTGCAATTTAAATTACCACTATGGTGCTGGTGCTGGAAGTTAACGTTCACAGAAATTGCTTTACAATTGCAATTACTTTTAGGTACAACTTAGGGTGATGCTGATCCCATCACCCCGACTCACGACCGGATCAAGAAAGTGTGGGGCGTTACCCCCACACCCCCTATATGTCTTCAAGGCGTGGTGCTAAGCACAGGGGAGCACTTTACCTTTTTTCTTCTTCTTTTTTAGGTACAACCCAAAAATGCCTAGACTATAGGTGTTGTAATTCCCAAGAATTCGACAGATTGTGGTGTTGATTCTCAACTCCTATGTACATATAGAACCTTACTTTTCTGTTCACCACTTCCCCACTGTCCGTTATTCAAACCTTACCAATGTGTCAAATAAGATATATTACATTTATCCATACACAATTAATACTGATCGAGAAGACAATCAGATGGATGCAGATGCGTTACATTGGTATCAATTAACTCTTTTTCTTCAACATGTGTTGCGTTTGTTGCAGTAATAGTTCACAGGATATTGGTTGTTAATAAGAACAGTGATATGAATTCTAATGGTGCAAAATACAACATTCTAATGTTTGCTGTGAAGACCACTAAAACATTGTTTTATAATAATTACTGATTACTAAACTTCATATTCCTTCCTCTTTTACTCACGCCCATAAAATAGATTCGAGTGACGGATAATGACATTTCAAAATACCGATATCCGCTTTGAATGAAACGGAAAGTGTGAATTATCTAAAATTCTGAATTCCGTTAAAAAGTATTCGATTTTCTGTATTCACCATAAAATTTATTTTTCCGATATTATGTTAAAGTATACACATTTGTTCACTCGTCATTCTTCCAGACTACAAATATTTGTCGACTGTAATCACTGAGAGAATACTCTTTTCTGATGTGTTAATGTCTTATCTCTTCACTCTAGTCGTAGCTGAATTACCTTTATGCAGAACTTAATTTCATATGGAAATAATTTTCCCATCAGAGAAAAAAGCTTCGAGTCATATTGTTCAACGTCAGTAAATTGATTGAGTTGAGTTGTTGCTTTAAGTTCACTTTGTGCACATATAGGCTAATCGGAACTGGACCTACAGTTGAAAGTAGGATGCGACCCACTGCGGGCCTCCACCGGGTATCGAATCCGGGACCCCTTAATTACAAGGTGACGTCGAATTCTTTAGTTAATCATAGCTTATAAAAATTAAAATAACAAAAATAAATGAGACTTCTGCATATTGACAGACCCCTTATGATTTAATTCTTTTTTATTATGTCAAACCGAAATCATATATATATTGTTCAGAATTTACCAATTTCTTCTGGAATGGTTCAAATTTTCAGTTTTAATGGCTTTAGGAAGTCAGGTGGAAACACTGTAAAAGTCCATTTTCTTTTTTTCTTCACAGAAACTTCCAGCTCTTCAATCAACTTGAGGGGAGATACTTCTCCAGGGCTCTTGAATTGGACGTGTCTTACATTCTGGAGCGTCTTGGAGAAAGGGAGAATGGATGTCCAACTGCCATCTCATAACTAAACATGCGACAGTGAATTGTTTGTTATTACTACAAAAGAGGGAGGCGGAGAAAGCTGATCGAAACTTGACACTCTGGGGAAAAGGTAACCAGCAGTTAAAGAAGGATTCTGCATTCTGAAATAAATTAGGAGAAAATCCTTCCATTATCCATACATTGGAAGACTGCATCGAATGATAGTTTTGGAAAAACGTTGTTCATTTCTTCGATTTATCTTCTTTCCTATCACTTTCTTTGCACGTTCATTGTGACTTGCTTATTTTCCAAACTCTTTTGAAAGTTTTTTTAATAAACAAAAGAAGTTTTGTTTATTTCTTCGACTTTTCATTTTACCGTTCATGTTCGTTTCACGATCATTCTTATTTGATTACTTTCCAGTGTTTTGAAAAGTTTTTTTTTTTTTGTAAAATCACTACAGCAGACTGATTTTAGTCAACTATCTTATTTGAATTATGAACTATGTCCTCTTTCATTGCATAGGTAACTAACTACATTTAATCTGTAGGATCTGTCGTGCCGAAAGGGTTGTTGAGAATCATACCCTCTCCTTCTAAGGCTCAATGGCGAAATATACTACATACAGTTGTAAACAAAAGAAAAGAATAACCAATTACATTGCAAACATTTTAAGTTTTGACGTGGATAGCACATTCATTTTATGGATTACATTATATATTATCGTTGTCAATAAGTCAGACTTAATGTTGTGTTATGTTCCACGTTACATAAATAATCGTCAACTACGACGCAAAATGTTCAAGTGTGTGTATATATATATTAGATAAGGAACAATAATTTAACACCTAGTGCCGGACCCTGTGGCCGAGTGGTTAGTACATCGCGCTGCGACGTCACGGGTCCCGGGTTCAAATCCCGTTCGGGGTTGGTTGTATGTGAATGTCCATTCATCAATTTCATCATTTCATAACTCATCCCCATCTTCGCAAATTAGCCAAGAGGCACAAAACGCGAAGTAAAATAAGCTCAATCAATAAAAAAATAACACTTAGTATATTACAATCATGTATTGAATGGTTTAATTAATGATGCTAGATTAGCTTTACTAAAAATATTAAACGTAATATTTTATTGCAATATGTATGTATATAATACGAATATTATGGAAGTTTCAGTTTTATTTCACATATTATTACTAACTGAAAATATAATAATTTTAGATACACAATCTCGAAAGGAGTCCCGGCTTCGATACCCGGTGTAAACATGGTGGTTAGGATCTACTCTAAACTGTAGGTCCAGTCCCGATTAGCCTATCTGTGCATAAAGTGGACTTGGTAATTAAATTCGTACAGGGAGAATTATCAGCTTTACAAGAAAAATTATAGTATTCGCATCTTTACTCTAAATGATCAAAACTGTATTTTCCTTTTCTTGATAATACCACAGATAAGGGTTTATCTGTGATAATACACATTTTGTAGTCTACGTGGTCTTGCCATATTGTTTCATGAAGTAAATACTCGTATAGTTCGTAAGATATGGACAGTGAACGGAATGTTGAGCATTCAACGCGCATCTGCATTCTTCTGTGGAGATCCTCTGAGAAAACTTCGTTTTCTTGTGCATAAAGACTGGCAACCCTGAAACTTCCTCCAACATTCCTTAAAAAGCACGTAACAAAATCACGTCACGCACGGCGCAGAGGTTCTTGGGTCCTGAGAGATCCTGATTCGCATTCCTCGGGTGCGGAGGACGCACATCCTTCGGGAGGGCTCAACCGAAACTTCTCAGAGCGATGCCTCACGCTCTGATTCTGCAAAGGATCTTACCGCCCATGCATCATTCATCACCCCGCACGCAGATTCTCCGACCGAGAGGTGAAAAATGAACAGACCTAATAAGACATTGTCGGACGAAATGGACCATAAAATTTTCCAAGTTCGGCTGATTGATGGACATAATTTCTCATGCATGCCTTTTTCTCTTTTCTCGGTGCAATTATTTGAGGATAGATGTCGCTCTCAAAAGGCAAAATCTTTTTTATGTTTTTAAGGTACTAGTTAGATATAGCGGAAACACATTTAACTCTTTTATTTTCAAATTAATTTCATTTGTACTTACCTCATATGCATAGCGGAACATTTTTCAACTTATGATTACTTCTTTTTCAATGAAGAGAGCGTTATTTTTAACATTATAAGTATTTATTGGTCGTTGCTAATTGGTGACCAAATCTTGACTCACGTTGTCTATCGTCAGCTGATATGCAGTGTTACCAAACTTATGAACCGATAAATGCCGCACAAACTATTCACAAAAGGTTTTTAGGCTAAAATTGATCCACAAACCATTCGCGGAAGGTTAGGTTAGGTTCAGTTAGGTTAGGCAAACAGAAAATTAAATTTAATAAAAAACCGCTCACACGTCATCTTGTAAAACTACCGGGTGGTTGCTACACTGACAGGGGGTTACATAATCGAACGCACGGAACATTTGATTCACGTAGTCGACAGTAATGGCGGCACGAGCTATCGTGCAACGGAGATACATGAATGTCGAAAATTACATTATTTACCGGCCGAATAAGTTGCACGAATGGAAAAAACACTATTCCCAGCTTCCTAAAGTCCACAGGAACTCAATTCCGTAAGTACTTTCCCGTCTTTTATCCTATAAATTTGAAGAAATGTGTTTCCGCTATATCTAACTGTTACCATTTTTAATTCTCATTGTTATTCGCTATTCTTCCCAAAATCACAAATATGCTAGCCATTCTAACATATTACATTTTATAACTCATTTCTTAACATTTTTACCAATGGGTTCAGAGTATGTCCAAAGTGTAAGTAACCTTTTTATATTTGTGTTGTCGGTCAAGGATCTTATAGTGATAACAGCCGAAATATATCTAGGATAAAATGATAAATGCTAGGAGTAAATCTGTACGTATTGCTGAAGACAGAAATTAATAAACTGAAATATCATTTTCCGTTCCTAGACTTGTATTCTCTCGACTAATATCAAAGAAACTGTAGTTTAGTAATGTGAAACTTAGTACACTAAAATAGGAATGCCGACATCCGCTAAGCCAGCGCGCTACGTCGCCTGAGAGCCCGGGCTTGAATCCACGCCTGCACATAGAAAAGTAAGTGCATTATGTGATACAAAAAAAATCATAAAATCTGTAACTTAGACTAAATGTGCATCATCGAGTAAGATGCAGGAAGGTGCATAAAAAACGTACCAACTGATTCATCAAAATGCATCTCAACAGATAGTAATACTCACTTGCATCGTATGAAGCGCTTTGGTATCACCTTTACGATATACAAAAAATGCATCAACCTGTAAACCTGATTCTTCGTAGAGTCCATAAAACACACATTAATGCGTTTCGATGCGTTTCGATGCGTTTCTCGTGCATTAATCGATGCGTTTCTCGTTCATTAATAGATATGATGCATCTAGTTTTCTGTGTGGGCATGGTTTTTTATGAGTGTCCCTTTCATCAATTCATCAATATCACCACTCATCGTCGTCATCGCGATTAGGCAAAAAGTTACAGAAACCCGATGCTAAAACAACAAAAATCAAATCAAGCAAGGATTTTTATAAATAAAACCTTAAGAAACGTATTTGGTTCTAAAGCAGATACGACAACAGGAGAAATGGAGAAGTTAGATAATAGTGAACCGCGCAATCCATAGTTAGCTACTCCTTAGCATTAATCTTACACAAGATAAGAACAGGTGGAAAGTATGTGTTGTAATTAGGAAAGTCAAAGAGTTAGTTTGCTAGTTAGAAATAAGTTTGAAAATTTCCTCATCTGCAGAGAGGCCAACGGAGACACGAAAATTCCAAGAACTTTCAATTCAGGCAGTGATGGAGTTTCTCAAGTACAATGCAAAGAATTAGCTCGCCAAAGTTTCAATCGAGAGTGGACATGCATTTTTGTTATTCGTGTCCCACAAAAAAAAAACTATATGGAAAACCACGCTGCGCTTCTCTGTGTTCGTAGACCTTAGATAAATATACCGGTGCTTCACTACTTGTTTGTCGATGTGAGAGAGACTTAACATATCAGAAGTGTGGAACGATGCATAGTTCATTACACGCTCGATTGGGTTTATTGATGTATATAATTTATTATAACAGATTATACATATATAGTTCTATGTCGAGGGACTTAGGGAGGCTGTTTCTGTGCATGTATTGTGCAAAAAAGCAACACAATTCGAAATGCTGATTTGTACATAAAAGGCGTCCTTTGGCGCAGGTTGGTTGTGGTAAGCCTCGGGGTTGTCCTGTGGAAACATGTACAGCATCAGCTGCACATGATGCGTGTTTCAGCCTAAGGGAAGCTCACCTGAGCAAAGGGCAACGCAGGTGAACATGAGCAGGGTGCTAGTGGAGTACTCTGAATAAAGACTTCAAGGACGTCAGACGTATATTAGAAAACAAACTTATTCACAGTTCACAATTTACACCGATAGGATGTCTTAATATGCAGGGAGGAAAAGACATGTATTCTTTTAAACACTTCAATATTGATTAATTTGGTTTATTTTACTTCGCTTTTCCGACACTTTTGACTAATTGCGAAGATGAAGATGAGTGATGATATGATGAAATTGATGAAATGACACTAATAAAGAACATCCATGGCCAGGTAGTCGAACCAGGGACCCCTAGTGTCGTAACGTACCGTGCTAACCACTCCGCCACAGAGGGCTGACAAATCCTTCAACATGTTCCACTCGTAGCTCTACACACTAATCGACACCTTTAAGAGCATATCTATAGAAGTCGGATTTTAATAAGTTGGTTTATTCTAAATAAACTCTCCCTCTACTAAGTGAATAGTTGCGGCGCATGACTGCCACGCGGGAGACCCGGGATCGATTCCTGGGGTGGGTGATCTAAGGTAGGAATTTCTCCAGCCTTGACACCGCATAAAGCGGCTCTGCGGCTCACCTAGCCTCAAATCAATTGGTCCCTGGGGGCAACCCTGTGGGAGGGGGGAAGGCGTAAAGACTATTCTTTGGGCTAAATGCTTCATTTCTTCTTCTCATGCTTCATTTTAGTATTTCGTGTAAAATATTAGTAAATGTTGTATCAACAATGTGCTATTCCGGTTGTCTTATTTAAGGGGCTTTTTGGTCATCCATCTCTCCAAATTGAACTACATTTGAATACCAATCCATTTTTGCTCACCACTGTACAACTTTCTGTCAACAACTGAAAATGATTAACACGTGGTATTTTCCTCATCACAACCGTGCAAAGATTGGTGAGTAGATGGTAAGCATTTGTTAACAGGTTCCCTTGAAATTTTAAACATTTCTATTATGTATAACAAAGTAACATGCTACTAACAAAGTAAAGTAATTCATTACTTTTCGGATTACGTAACGGCTACAGCCATGCGTTTCCAACTTTGTTATTTTTAGACCTGAAATTAGATATCCTAAGGAATTCCTAGATAGGCAAATTGATAGTAATTCAGGAACTAGGCATTGATTATAATAAGGAAGTGGTAAAGCTTTTGAATTGTGCAAATTTGATCAAAATCGGACAAGACGGTCCACAATTATACGTGGTGCACACCAAAAGTACGTGCCGTTTTGTTCTGAAGTCAACATTTCTTCTCTTTTCAGGGAAATAACTATGGCATCGGAGACTTCCATCCTTCGTCTTCAAGCAGTGTCAGTTTTGTGTGCTAGGTGGCAGTAGTTGAGTGACAGTGCCTGAAGGAGTAAGACGCGTTTCTGATACTGCCTGGGGAAATGGAATTTTCACTTGAAGAGCAACGGGTAATTGTGAAATTCCTTACCGCAGCTGGACGTTGTGCAGCCGATATTCATCGCCAACTGGAGGCCGTGTGTGGTGATAGTGCTCTTGCAGAAAACACTGTTAAGAAATGGGTGCGTGAGTTCAAAGATGGACGAACGAGTGTGAAAGACGAGCAGAGGTCTGGACGTCCGAAAACAGCATCAACTGATGCTAACATTGACCGTGTTGAACACTTTATCATGGAAGATAGGCGTGTCACCATGCAGGAGATTTGTGATACCCTGGGGCTACAGAATTTTTGCCGAAATTGACTATGAAACGACCACAAATGGCTAATGGCAATTTCATTCTCCACATGGACAATGCACCGCCACATCGTGCTAATGTTGTGACCTCATTCTTGGCTGACCACGGTATTGAACTTCTGACACATCCACCATACTCACCAGATTTAGCCCCGAGTGACTTCTGGTTGTTCCCAAACCTCAAGAATTCTCTTCGTGGACGCCATTTTGGCAATAGATCATCCCTGGGAAGTGCTGTTTTCCAGTATCTAAAATATACCTCCAAATATGACTATGCCACATGCTACACAAAATGGACTGAGCGATGGCAACTATGTATCAATAAAGAGGGAGAGTTTGTTGAAAAATAAACACAGGTTATTTCATTGTATTTCATTTTTCTTGAAAATTAGAACGAAACGGCACGTACTTTTGGTGTACACCTCGTACATAGAATAATGACCTGGCCACAATTTTGATCATTTTAGCTGGGGATTTATATTTTTATCACAACAGGAGATTCTTCTATTCCTTCTTAACGCTCCATGCATAATGGACAACCTCTACTATCGTCGCGCCGGCCCCCCGTCCTGGAGTGGTTGGTACATCGCGCAACGACGCCAAGGGTCCCGGGTTCGAATCCCGGCCTGGGTATGGCTGTTTGTGAGTGTACATTCATGAATTTCATCATATCATCACTCATCCCCATCTTCACAAATTAGCAAAAAGTGGCACGAAATTAAGCAATTCACTCAATCAATCAATCTACTATCGACGCACTTTCTTATGAACATGAAAAATTGAAACAAACCACTTTTACTCATAAATGAATAAAAAATGTGAAAATGTATATTTCCTTTTATTTTGGGAACCATTTTATTTATTGATTTGGTATATTTCATTTCCCTTTTCTGCTACTTTTGGCTAATCGCGAAGATTAGGATGAGTAACGATATGATGAAATTGATGAAGAGACAGTCACAAAGAACATTCCCGCCCAAGACGAGATTCGAACCGATACTCTTAGCGTCGTTGCGCCACTTCAGCACAGAGGTCGCCTCTCTATCTCACCGTTTTATGATTTTAAAATTTACATTCTTCTGTCTTTCAAGCAACCAAATTTATGTTAAAAGTAACATCAATAATATCAACTGCCGGAATGCCTCTTCGTTGCCCTAGTAAAAACCATCTAAAGAAAAATCAGTCTGGGTAGTTATTGATCTTCCCTCGCAAAAGAACATATGGCTCAATACTTTACATCGTTCGGCATTAGCTGAGGACAAAGTGAGTCCTCGACTACCCTCTTCGCGACGAGTTTTAACGGTTGTTATTCTCCGAGAACCGTTTACTTAATATTGCTATCCGGTTTAAATTAGGAGATACGATCCAGCGGGAAATGGGCGGATTACCTTCTTGTGTAAAAATCGAGCATCTGGTCGCGGACATCGATTTTCCTTTAATGAGTCTCCTTGTATGCAGAGTACGTGTTTATGGAGTATCTCCTCCGCTATGAATTATACAGAAGCTCGCCGCAAGGAAAGAAATGAACTTATGGAGCGCGGATGCAAGTAGAAAGGTGGGAGAAGATTAGTAAATAAGTTATTTCGGCGAAAATTGGCATGCGAGGAATAATGCATGACGGGAAGACAGGCTCATAAATCTCAGCGAGATGAAATCCATGACCAGGTGAAAAGTTAATGGGAGCTAATGGAAAAGAGAGGAATCCTTCCGTGAAGGAACGTGCCTACTCCTCTACGCTCATCTTCGCTCACTGGAAACGTGCGCACATGTTGTGTTTGAACGGATGATCCATGCGAGGAAAGGAAAAACACATGTAGCAGTTGGCGTATTTTGAAAAATTGACCTGGTTTATCGCAACAATTGTTATTTATTGTGTATATTTATTATAGAACGTTGTATATTAATTTGATTGATTTGGTTTATTTTACATCGAATTTCTGAAACTTTTGGCTAAACGCGAAGATGAGGATGAGTGATGATATGATGAAATTGATGAACATAGCTACATTCACAAAGAACAACCATATCCATGCAGGGATTCGAATCAAGAATACCCCTAAGCGGTAGTATCCTCGTTTCTCACTCTTCTAAATTTTTACATATCTTGTTTTTTCTCAATTCTCAGTTTTTCTCATTTGGACAAACACAAACATCCATGTCTTACCCGGGAATCGAACCCTTGGCGTCACAGCGCGCTGTGCTAACCACTAGCCCACGGCGGCCGACTATATTAATTAGATATAATAGAAATAGAACACAATGCAGGCATGCAACTAAAACAAAAACAGAAGTTCAATAACTTGAAATTTTCCTGTAATTTCTACATGTATAAAAAAATGGTTTACCGGTGGTAAAGCAGATAACATGGGAGAATACGTCACTGGTAAACAGGGGAATGGCCAAATCGCACGATGCTAGATTTCGTACTGGATGTTCCACTTGGACTTGGACTAGTTGTGTTGTACTTGCTCATTAGCTACTCCTTACCGTAATTGTTTGTATATTTTTGTTCCCACAAGGCATTGCGCAGAGCAGACAAGCTATAATGATGGACGAGCGACTTGAACAAGAACGGCGTAGGAGAACAGCTGTTATTATTAAAAATTAAAAGAATTAACAGAAAAACATGTGCTAGATAGACTCGAAAGAAAATATGGTAATCAAGATGTCCTCAACAAACTTTTTAATGAACTTGGGGACATGGCATTCTCAGGATTCATTCTCTAAAATATTTTGTTCAATTAAATACGTACAGGTAATAATGAATATTTTTGTTATCCACTAATCACATCTGTCGTGTACAGATCTCATCGCTTTCGATAAATTCCTAAATATTAATGAACGCGAATGCACCTCATTTCTGTCACGAGCAGCGAAAAAAAACAAAAAAAACAGCCCTCGGAATACCAGACAAAAAAACTCTTTTCCTTGCCAAACTCACAGATTATCTTCGCTCTGATTTGCTATTACCACAGAATCTAGCAGAGATGACAGTTGCTGAGAAACATACATCAAGGCATTCACAATACTTATGACTATATTTACTAATTTTTCATAAATTCCTCATAAATATGAATAAAAAACAGGTGACCTCTAAATAGGACAGTAGTAAGAAGAGGGGTGAAACTAATGGGTGTTTCTTGGAATACATAAACTTTCATTTCAAATATCATACATACATTTGCTTGCACCTCTCTCCTTTAAATATATATTTAAATGTATGTTCTTTGCATTTGTTTGTACATCGAAATACCATGTTCAAAATGTTCACATTTATTCGAAGTGATTTTTTTTATTGTTTCTAGGAAGTAAAACATATATCATATTAAAGATCTGATGGTTGCCATGTTGAAAATGCTGATGCTAAAATTCTGCCTCCACAAGATGTGGAGCTTCTTGCTGGTGAAGAAGATATCAAGGATGATATTGTAGGACCTGTTGTGATGTACCTGAAGTTTAAAAAACCTTGAAGTGTTTCCAGGACTAACTGAACTTAATGAATAGAACCTGAACACACTATAAAGGTATGACATCCTCGAATTACAAAATAATATATCTATTGTTACTATTATTAGCAAGTGCAAATTGAAAATGTATTTATTTTCCGCCTGAGTATTATGGGATAGATCTTATAAAATGGGCTATAAGTAACTCTTCAATCCTCGAATTTTGCTGATGCAATTCACTTTTAAATGTAGTGAGAAGAAAATAGCGCGTTTACACAGTATCTAGTAGCAGCCTAAGTGCATGGTAAATTTATTGTGTCACCGAACAATCCTGCGCCTTGCAAGAAGTTGGCATTTACAAGGGTAACGTTATTTATTCATTGAAAAATCATACATGCAGTGGAACCGTTTACTCAAAATGGAGATATATTTCGAGTCAAAGCCTTGCTTTGCGCAGCTAGTACCCTCTGAGGAGTATTTAAAAAATATTTTAGTATCTCAGCAAGAGTTCCATGGAACAATACCTTGCTCCAAAAGAAAATAGTTGGCAACATTGACAAAAAGCTGTGGAATCCACTAGCCAGACAGTTGTGACGAGAACATAGCCCTGTTCCCGCGATTGATGGCGGGACGAGTCTCTCCACGCGGAAGGCAATAAATTAAAGGCTCCAGAGAGTGTGAGTGACTTCGTTCTTCGAATGTCCCCGACTCACTAGTGACTACGGATTACGGAGTATGCTTTCGCATTTCGCCATGCGTAAATTACACTTACGCAGCTGATGGAATGTCTTGCTGTAACTATAAATTGGTTAGAATTAAGATTTGTTTTCAGAGAACTGCGTCATACAAGCTTTGTCTGCAAATTGCTGAGGTAACGTGCCAGCTAGAGAGTATTTTTTTTCCTTTTTATGTTACTTTTTTCTTGTAGGAGAAAGGACCAGCTTCAGATGCACTGTACTGTACTATCTCAAACCATAGTTTGTTAAATGTTATTGTTGATGTTTCCGACAAATTTTAGGCATGTGTGTGTGTGTGTCTTTTAAATTCTTTTCTGTTCCATCTTTTATTGTACTGTTTTCTTGTTTTGGTTTTTTTTTGCTGTTACTGTTTCAGTGTAAAATGGTCATTCAGTACTGTATCTGAAACTTTAGGTAAGTAAATAAATATTAGTAATGTGTTAGAATTAGGCAAATGAAGCGGGCCATTTCGAAAACACAAAATCTTGTAAAAGATGCTGTTTTTTAGTTTTGTTTTAAGTCTACTTTCATGCACAGATAGGCGAAGCGGGACTGGGTCTACAGTTTAAAGTGCGATCCAAACTACTATGTGCCTCCACCGGGTATTGAACCCTGGACTTCTTGATTATAAGGCACCGACGTTACAACTACGCCATGAAGGAGGCTGAAGTAAGAGAGAGCAGAGGAGACGAGAGGAGGCAAGACGAGTGCAGATGAGACAAAAGGAGACGAGACGAGGGAGATATGAGAGAAGACGAGAGGAGAGAAGAGGAAGACGTTAACACTACGATAGAAGACAAGACCAGAGGACACGATACGAGAGGTGTGGAAGGGAGAGAACACAAGCGGAGAGCAGGGGAGAGGAGAGGTGAGATCTGGAACACTCGATGTTCAGGGGGTAAGAAAATTAAAAGAAACTGTCAAGAAAGATGTGCACAACTTTGTTGCCTTCTTACTTTATCTGGAGCAAGATAAAATAAAATTTGGACGCAACGTCGGTTATGGGACAGTAGTTCTAGGCGTCTTGTTTCATCAGCCAACCGGAAATAATTAATTTTTCCTTCTTTGGAAGCCGTAATCCGCGCCATCCGCTCGTAAACCCTTGCCAGCCCCACCTGCCAGTTAAGCGTAAGGAATGTGCTCATTTTATGAAAAAAATACGGGGCGCGTCAGCGGAAGAATCATTACTCCGGCCGTAAAGTCAGCTGAATTTTGCAACCTGGCACACGCCCATTTGCAAAAGAGGATGCTCCGAGCAGCACTTTGCGAAGGCAGGTTCCGCTACCTCTGTTTCTGCTTACGAGGAGACGGTTACTGAAAGAGTTAATAAAGTCGCAGAGTAACGATTTCACAAAATTGATTACATGAATATCGCAATCGGACTCCGTTGTGTAGTGGTTATCACACAGCCAAACTTTAAGAGTTCTGACCTCTGGGTATATCATAGGGTTTCTTTGAAAGCATTTGCTTTAGAAGGATGCTGAGTTCAATTCCCGATAGGGGCAGAGGGGTATGGTTCAGATCCCACTCTAATCTAGTCCCGACTAGGACATCTCAGCAAAAAAAAAAAGTTGACTTAAAATAAAGTTGGCCGAAAATATCTTGCCATGTCTATCAGATCTTCCACTTCTTGCCTCTCTGGTGTTGTCAGAGTGATGTATTTTTGTGCTTAAGATAACGAACTAGTGTTTTGAGGTCGCATTTTACTTTCCGCGATCGTCCTGACTAAGGCCCGCCTTAGACGGAAGCATATACCCTAACATTTTTTCTGCTTCAATACTTTGCAGGGAAGCATTTCCTGTAACATTCCTGTTAGCTTTTGCGATTGCGATGCGAATCGTGCAGAGAACGTTAGATAATATATACAGCACGAAAGACATATCAGCTGAGCCAGTGCCCGTTGTTTACAATGAAACAACTAATTTATTCTTCCATACGTGTACTATATACGCTATAAAGTATGTATATAAGCAACGCCATTGATTTGTATCTAATACCTTTATAAGGAAATGTTATTCCTCTCGGTTGAATAGTTATCGTCTTTTAAAAACGTGAAGTGATACATTGTTTACATTTCACTCGGCCGCCATTATATCTGCTCTCGTGACCTAGATCTTGCTTCTGATTGGTTACGAAAAATGCTACGGAAATAGGACCGATTCTTTCCTTGAAAAATGCCATGAAATACGCCATAGCATCTGAAATGCCATAAGATTTTTCAATTCACACGGTAGGATTTTGGTCATGGCATAAATGTTAAGATAAATTCTAATGAAAATCTTTAATAATGTAAAGCATTCCCCCATTTACTCGCGGAAACTGCTGAGTTGGTTCTCTTAACTATGGTCACAGATGCTTCATTTCATTCTCCTTCAAATCTTTCATTCTCTCATGTTCCAAGGCCAAGTTATCGTACGTCTTCAGTCAAGTGACGTCAAGGAAGTTAACAAGAACAAGAATGAAGTAAGCTTAGACCCAACTTTGTCGGTCTCCACCTCTTCTCGTTATCTGTGACGTAACAACTTTTGTAAGTCACTGCTGTACATTCCAACAAACGAACGACCAAAGCAGCCTATTTGGAAATTTTCGTGCAGCTCGTTAGGAGAGCAGTGGTTGGAACTTCTCCTCAGTGTATGCTTTTTCGTTAATTAAGAATTGTCGGAAAGGAATGCTGCGTTGCAAGATAGGATTTTAATTCGTCATTAACTCCTCATTACGCTGCGCCAGAACCATTTTGAAATTTAAAGTGGGATCCCTGGATTTGGAAACGAAAACCAGAGAATTTAAGAAGTTTGGCTTAGACGTTGCACTTAGTGCTGAACAAGAAGATGCTCCTTAGATCTGAGGATACACACGCATGCAGTGGTTGTCTTCGGTCGAACACCAACGTTCGCAATAAAATAATATCAGTCGCAGGTCGAAACCGAAGAATATTTACAGTGAAAGGCGGATAATTTTTAGAAATTCCCCTGTTGGAATATCACTGCTTAAAATGTGGTATAATATACCCAATAATAACACTTAATAAACTAAATTGGACCCCGTGATGCAGTAGCGGCTTTTCATTGGTGGTCTGACGATGGAACCCCCATTCTTGCTGTTAAAACCAGCTTTGAAAACTGATACCCACTACTCCATCTATTCAAATAACTCATAAGTTAACTTCCCGATTGGGTCAACACCTAAATTTTGAGGTTCCACTATAAGATCGAGCTCCCCACCGTTCGCAGCGAAGGAAAAAGTGGTAACCATTCAGCTACACGGGCATCCTAGAAACACTTGGACTAATTGGGACTGAAACTAAAGTTAAGTTGAAATCAGAACCGATGTGAAATGTTCCTGAACCGGGAATCCAACTCGGTATGCGTTGACAATTAAGACGACAGCTTTAGCCACTATTATAGAAGATATAGACCATTGCAATGATTTAATTGCTTAAACAAGCCTTTATAATGTCTAAGACCCTAACGAGCAGCTTTTTTATATTATTTGACAATTCCACAGACCCGAACTGAAATTTGGAACTGAAATGAAACTGCCTGCATACAATTTCACCGGCCTATTATGGCCATTACACCATTGCGTCACTATTTTCCGGAGCTGGAATATGAAATATTGCACGAGGAAGTATGAATCCAGTCGACCAATCCTCGGGGTGCTAAGTACGTATAATATTTATAGGCAAAGTACGAAGCCGCATTCAATGGCCCACTGTATTTTACAGAGATTAGGTATTCCGTGAAAGATTTTTCCATGCGTGTTATTTCTGGCTGTGTGGACGTGGAAGCAGTAACCAGAAGAAATAGGGGGGAAGAGGGGGGATAGAAACGTTTCACGGATGTTGCGAACCGGCGCAGAGAGGGATGGTCTTGTAGCTGGATGAAATACAACTTCCCCGAGCGGAAACTCCAGCGAAGCGTGTCGGTGATGCTCCATTGTTTATAGTTCTCGGCTTTTGAACCACATATCATCCGCTTCATTTTGTACGTTCCCAATTTTTCAAAGCATATGCTTTTTTCGACTTTTTTTTTTAAGTGGACAGAAACTAGGCCCGCATCCAGAGTCGAAACGAACTACTATTTCGAGATATAAAATTACTTTATTTTCCTTTCTCGTGTTTATGTGCAAAGCAAACCTGGGTTTGTTATTTATTAAGCTGAATCTTTCAGCATTGTTGTAATTCTGTGTAGGAGGCTGGCCCCTGTGGCGGAGTGGTTAGCACATCGCGCTACGACCCCAGGGGTCCCGGGTTCGAATCCTGGCCTGGGCATGGATATTTGTGAGTGTTCATTCATAAATTTCATCATATCATCACTCATCCCCATCTTCGCAAATTAGCCAAAAGTGGCACAAAAAGCAAAGTAAAATAAAGCAAATCAAATCACAAAAAAAAAAAAAAAAAAAATCTGTGTTGGCGATGGAATGCACTGAGTAATTCTGTCACTTTGGTTCTCTCTCGAAAGTTTCAGGTTCGAGTTCCACACTGCACTATCATCGATTTAACTTCATTACAATTCACCCATACCGCAGCGGATAGCCAAGAGATACAGATATGCCACGTTATAATGTTAAAGAAGCAAATACTATCGTAATATCTAACACAAGATTATGTGAATGTCGACTCTCTGTTTTCAAAGTACAACCAACTCGTTCCTACGGTGTTCTTTTTGGGACGTCAACATCACTAATGTTGTATTGAAACAGTTTGATGCATTATTTCAAAATGAACTTTATCTACTTTATGGAAATATTTAAGGAGCAAACCGGTGCCTTGTTTGGCTACAAATGAAGATGACGTATGAAGTTCATAAATAGCCGACATCACTAAGAATCTCAGAAATGTTAGTATATTTGTACTATCAGGGACTATACTAAGGGTGAACAGGGGTGGGCAGCGGTGGGCAACCATCTATCTGAAAGTTACTGTGCCAACCATCAGCAAAAAAATCGTAATTTTCAAAGTATATTTTTGTCGGAATTTTGATCAGTTGAATACTGTCGGTTCTAGAAATGTCCACTCAATAAACTTCTCATTTGATAAACTTGGTTGTAACTTGGAGTTATTTTATTTTATTGATTATAATTACAAAAATCGTAGTAAATATACTGATGATGAGGTGGTCTGTTGAATTTCATTACTTTTTAGCTTTTCTTGGAAATAAATTCTGAAGGGGAAGAGAGAAAAGTAGTAGGGATAGAATGAAGAGGATAAAGGCAGGGAAAGACCCGGACTATCTGGCGGGGAGGTAAACGTAACGTTCACTGAAGCCAGAGGCCTCAAGGTCAAAGGCTGACCGAAGCATGTATATGTATAAGTATACTTGTTTGATCATCCATTCTCAAAACCGATATGGAAAATTGAGGTTTTTGAAATCAACTTTATGCATAGATAGGATAATTGCAGTTTAAATTGGGGCTGGAAGCGCTATGTGCCTCCAACGGATATCGAACCGGGTGCCCATTGCTTGCAAGGTCCTGACGTTACCACTACTCCATTTGGGAAGCCGATATAGGAAATGAGAAAAAGAGAGAAAGATATAGATAAGAAAGTGGGAGAGATGGTTAAATTGAATAGGGAAGACAAAATCAGTTAAGAGAAAAACTGCATGCAGAAAAAAGAAGATGGAGGAAACGATGTGGAGAGAGAGATAAAGAATAAGAGAGTGCAACTCATTTCATGTCCTCGAATTTGGAATTATACGTAACAATAAGGGGAGTTTCCCACGAAGCCAGATCTGCAATTCTTGGAAGAACTTGGAAAGTTCACCGAGGCGAATGGATGGTCGAAAGAACACGGCTGCCTTTTCCAGAGATGGGCGGCATAAGTGGACGATCGCGGCGGCTGGCTCGGAGGAGGAGAACAGCTTCTCCCAGGACCCAACGAGGCGCGGAAGATCACCCGGAGTTCTCTCAGGAAACAAGAAGGGAAAAAAAGAGAAGGATTTTAATGAACGATCCAGTCCACGCGGAAGGAAACTAAAATGAAGAAGTGGAAATCTCATTACAAAAGCTCGTTAATGGAGGAGCGAAACTCCCAAACTTTGTATGTTCACGGTTTCCGGATTTTACAAGATCCTTGTTATTTATCCTGTAAAAGTCTGCTGATGAAGCAGCTTTAACCCGGCTTTGTGGACCAGTGTTACGGTTGCCAACCAGGTACTTCTGAACCCTCCGTGGTGTAATCAGTACGCGCTTATCAGTATCTTACTCTGCCTTAAGTATTAAATGGCTAATAATTTCTGATGCTGCACCATTGGCAAACATGATATACAAATCTTAGTGCAAGAATTGAAAAACACAATAGTGCCTCTCTGTATATTTGACTCGTATTATTAGTATTATCATTATCTTTCAAATTTAGCAGATTGGAAAATCGAAAAGTGTCTTACAATCTTGAAATTTGAAGGTACACTATTATCAAATTCTGACTTTTAAAATGTATGCTGTAATGCATTTATTACTTGAGTTCAGAGTAGACTAACTTCATTGTCCTGGAATTATGCGAATGAGGGCTTGCTAAAGTATTATATCAATTTCGCAAATTCTACATGTATATACATAAAATAATCACTATATTTTTTCCGCAAAGCAAGACAACATGTGCTTTTTCTTTATAAATCACAATAAACCAGAATATACTCAACCAAACACAGTGACGATAGTTTTAGCTTCAGAGAAGAATTTTTAGGGATTAACTATGTTTTACTGTGTTTATAATCTTTATAAGTAATGTTCAATTTTAAGTAACAGCTTCATATTACAACCCTTTCTACTACTGTAAATGCGCTTTTCTAGTGGAGCGACTAGGGATTTTAACCCCCTTTTCTTTAGCCAGATTTTAAGAAATCTGAGTAAGGGAAAATAACCAAATATAGGGTCTACCAATTTGAACGTTAGATCTTTAAAATTACGAGATAGATAGAATGAAAACCACAAGTGATAATGACATATATTTTTTTTTTATTTTGAAGAGCAAACAATGGCATTATGTTTTGAACAATATGTCGTTCAAATGTCCTCCTCTGCTTCGGTGGGTGGAATGGATTCTGAATGTCCAAATTTCCAGCACGTCTGCACACATATTGAGCGGTATAGCCTCAATGGTTCGTTCGATGTTCCGTTTCAGGTTACGAACTGTGCGTGGCTTAGTCTCATAGACCTTAGATTTGACATAACCCCATAGAAAATAATCCAGAGGGTTAGGTCACGTGATTTTGGTGGCCAGTTCACATCACCCTTTCTGGACAAAACTCGTCCGTGGACGTTTTCCTGCAACAATTCCATTGTTTGGCGAGCTGTGTGGCAAGTCGCACCGTCCCGTTGGAAAAACACATTGTTGATGTCAAGACTTGCCAGTTTAGGCCACAAAAACTGCACCACCATATTCCTGTATCGTTCCCCAATGACAGTCACGTGATTTCCATGTTGGTCCTCAAAAATATAAGGCCTGATCGCGCCATTGGCCCAGAACCCACACCACACGGTCCCTTTTTTAGGATGAAGGGGTACGTCCAGAATCACTTGCGGGTTTTCATTGCCTAAATCCTACATTTCTGTTTGTTCTGTCGGTCGATTATGTTGACCATAATTCCTCTCAATGCACGAAATGTCTGTCGATGTAGAGGTAGCTTGTGGCTAGGCAACAGATTTTTCAGAATGAAATTTGAGCAGCGTTAATTGTGTTTTTGTAACTATTCACCACACGTAGAGCATGTTTTCGGGGGACCAGGAAATCTAATTGTATTACAATCCTAGACATTCAGTGTTGGACGAAATTGTGTGCGAGGAGGTGCCTTCGTGTTCCTTTCTTTCGTCTCTTCGGAGAACCGAGACGGGGGATGCTACCATTCGCCATTTACAGAGAGAAAACAGATCCACACAATTGGTGTGTTTTCAAAGCGAAATAAATGTTATTACCATTCTTCTTTTCGCACTCTGTCCTGGGAGTTGACCACATTCAACATCCACGCAACTCCAGAGAGATCCTGGTGAGAGTGAATGGATGGGATTACAGCGCCCTTGGGTATTATCCAGTTCACGTTGGATCTACTACTAAGAATACATGAAATATATCGTCCTGAACTTCTGTGGGCTTTCAAATTATTTGTTTTTCCCAGGAAAATATCCCAGTGGAAATATACAAATGTCTTCTGTTTGATTGTGCAATGTAGTGGTAACATTATTTTAGTGTACTGGTCATCAATCCTAGAACATTGTTCAACTTTACATAAGATCAACTCTCGATAAAAAGATGTCCGGAAGAATGCCATGGTAAGGGCCATACCCACTGGAAATCGAATTTAAGTGGAAGTGGAATTGCTATTTCATACATATACTCGTAATTTCAGTTGCCATGCCATTAATTTTTACTTAGTTTTTGTCTCCTACGACCATACCAACCGACCGATGAGGTTATATTCCTTTGTGGCACTATTTGGGAGATCTATCAAACCATCAAAATATGTTTTTATAGTTCTGGGTACTTCTGAGAAACTGATAGTTGACACTAGGAGACCACGGATGAACAAGATCGTACATAATGGTACTTTTTTCAGCATTTCTAATTAGTAACGTAAAACTTGGCCTTTGAGTTGTTCATTAAACTTTCCTATGCTCGTAACAATTCATTGAAATGTGTTACTATCATATATTTTAACAATATGACGTATATTGTACAGTACAGTACATTCTAATGTTAATGTTAATTAAACATTAAATGATTTTACCAACTTTAACTTCGTTGCCTTCTTGATACTTGGCAGAAAGAGTGGGATGCGGTAACGGGGAAGGAACAAGCTTCACGCTATTAAGCCCACCATAGGTGCATGGCATTCCTTGTTCCGCCCCTCTGGTCGAGAAGAAGTTCTTCTCACTCGACTCAATGTAGAACACAACCACCTAACTGTTTGTCCTCCCTTTTGGTTTGAATTGTTGTTTTAAGTCCACTTAATATTCAGATAGGGAAATCGGGACTGGACCTACAGTTTAAAGTGGGATCGGAACCACTGTGCAATGTGCCTCCACCGGGTATCGAACCCGGGACCTCATGCCTGGGAGATGACGACCGAGTTTTTGCGAAGATCCGAACTCTTCTACTTTCCTTGAGAAAGCTTTTTGTTTATTCTTACTTTTTAATGTGTTGTGTTTGTCATGTCCAGGGCCCTTTACAAGCTTGCACTTTTAATTTTTCCCAAGGGGCTTTTTACACCCCTTGTTTTAAAATTTTATGTAAGAACTTTAGATAAGGGGATATTTCCCCATATACACTGAAGGGTGCAAAATGGCCTAAAGTGCCGACGCACAGAAAAATTTTAATTCAATGAATCAATTTAATGACTGAAATTTTAATTGCCTTAAACTATGCACTTTCATGAATATATTGTCCCATAACTTCATATTTTTTAATTTGTAAATTGTGAGTTTTATTATAATTATGCATTTAAAAAAAACAACTCCTGATTACTACGAAGTCATGTCAAACTCAGTATTCTGGGGTGATGCTAATCTATAATGTCTATAATGCGTAGCAATTCTAATCTCCTAATCATGTACTGAAGAATGAGTCCATTACTAAAAATGTTACGAGACCCATTTATACTTGGAATTTCAAATCTCCATGCTTTCAGTAAAACTCTATGAAATAGAAGCATTTGGGGAAATTCACAGAGGAGGAAATTTCCCTCGGTATAGGCGACAGCTGGAAAAGAAAGGAGAAGTTTCCAAGTGAGCAACATGTGACGTGGATCAATAGCGGTCCCTTTCCTTGTGGAAATGGTGCTGACATGTAAATGGAGCCGCATCGTGGGGGTAAATGGTTTGTCCTTGTTTCCGACCGCGCGATTAATGTAGATTAAGCAGCGGACGGCTTCCTTGTTTCGACGCAGAAACTCCACCGCTGAAAGGAACTGTCATTCAGTTTTCGAATTTCCTCTACAACCATCCCTCAGTTAGTAAAATATTAATGAATATTTCATTACTCAGAAGAGTTTCAATTAATTAAGTGCAGATAATGTAACGTACAATTTATTTTTCTATAAAAGAAACAAGCATTCTTTTAGAATAACTTTCTGGATATGTAATACAAAGTGATTGGATTTAGATTATTTTACGTCCCTCTTCTGCCACTTTTCGACTAATCGCAACGACTTAGATGAATGATGATATGGACGAAGGGTCAATCACAAACATATGCAGACGACACAAGTCACACAGAGGATTATCCTGGCTGTGTGCACCAGGCGCCAAAGCCTAGGCAGCCTGCAAAAGTTCAGCCCAGCGCATACTACGTGGACGAGAGGTTGATACGTGAGTACGGGAAGGTCACCCCTTTAGAACATCCAGTAGAGAGTGAGTGGAACGTTTTTCCCAAATGGGTTCCGAAGTTGTGAGAAATACACATAAGAACTGATGAACGTTCATTTAAGTTTTTGCATGCTGCGCGATTTGTGAAAATTATTGTATGTTTTGGTTTATCTGGCTGTAAGTGTTAGTGCTTGAATATTTTAAAAACTAAACTCAATGGTACAACAGCTCTCTAAGAAACAGGGCGCTGCCCGACCGGCCTTTTATTGGGTGACGCGTGGTCAACGCATCGAGTCTCATCGCCGCTGTTCTATCTTTTGAGACCGGGGGCCTCTAATTCTGTTTTTCCAAGTAGCTCCTCAATTGTCCTCACGACGCTGGGTCAACGCTGAATTTTGGGGGCTCCGAACGGAAATCGAACACGGTACCATTCACACCAATGGCGAGAACGCAAATCATTAGAGCCCAATAAATTTCAAAGTTCGCTTAATTATACATAATTGTATAATATAGTATAATCATGTACAGTGCTTCATTTCAGAGCTGGCATCACATTTTGCCTGTACGAGAATGCTGCTTTATGTATGTTAATTGTTGCGTGCTATATCTGCTTCAGCAAACATAGATATCTACGTTCCAATCACGCATACCATGTATGGTACAATTTTCAGCTAACTGGGTTTAATTCGTTACAGTTCGGTACGTATGTTCAGTGTATGTGTTTTCCGCATCGGGCTCGAGGTGCATAACACTAGTGTATGCCGTTTAAATCATTATCACGCTCACTCACATAAACATACACCCACACACTCACTATATTTGACTATAAATTGAAACATAGTATTTTAACTCAAACCTTCTTATTTTAACAATATTCCACATATGTTGTCTCCACTTCCAATCAGCTACATTTTAGGGGGATTTGTACTTTATGCAGAACATCTAAAGTATTGTATTAAAATGATAAAATGTGAAACTTGACATGTTTACAAACAAAGAGGGGTAATTTTTCAGATTTTTTAAATGTTGTATTACATAAGTTTACTAGGTTGGTTTGTTTATGTCGAAATTGGTATATTGGTTCAATACCCGGTGGAGACACACAGTAGTTCGGATCCCACTTTAAACTGTAGGTTCAGTCCCGATTAGCCTATTTGTGCTAAGGTGGACATAAATCAGTAAATCAACAAATCAGCATTTACCTCTTGGATTGATAATGTTATGACACATACATATTTTAATTATGGCATGAAACGCACTCCTGTGTGTACTGATCAGAAAGATATTTTCCCCAGTATATCTAAGTATCTAAGTATTATTCAACATGTGTTAATTATTACGTAAAGATTTGGAACGTGAGAATAACCACACGACAATATGGAAACGTGACCGCCACTTCTATATCGGGTATCATAGAAATAAAATATTACCAGTTTTAAATTACAGATGTACTGGAAAAACAACAGAGATTTCTAAAATTTGCAAGCAACCATTTAATTCGAAACTGAACTTTATAAGGACTGATCCTATCTCACAATAACAAGAACATGCCTTTGATCATTAGAATTGTTGTTTTCTACCAAGTATTCAAGTTCATCTTTACGTTTCCGATAATTGAGGTGGTTCCAAAGTATCCTTCATAGTTTCTGAATGACTTTTCCTGTCACTCTGTTCCTCTGACGCTTAACCTATTACAATCTAGTGGAAAACGATGCTCTTTGATTCCACGTTCACAGTTTGAGAAGATTCCATATTCATGACTCCAGCTGGTTTGTATCTTCTGCTTTATCATCCGGAATCCCTCCCTAATGGATCTATGGGGGAATGCCGCAATGAGGAAGGCCTCATGGCTGAAGTCCAAATTCGCTCGCGAGTTCCAGAAATCCAATTGTTGTTCATACGAACAGCAGAAGAGTAGATAGCGGGTGTGTAAGGATCACCTTCGATGGATTTCGATGGTTTGCTACAAGGAAATAAAAATCACTGCTCAATCAAGAAAAGTATTTCACTGACTAATAGTGGTGTATTGAAGACAAACGAGGACAAACTCGTAGTGATATTTTCTAATTCATGGAATGGCCTTTTCTTCATTAATATTTTTATGTCGATAATAATTTAATTAGCGATTGAAGGAATTTATTTATTATGTATATATTATCAAATATGTATGCACACACACGCACGCATGGGGCACCTCGGAACAACGGATTTGCGAACTCACACACACACACACACACACACACACACACACGCACACACACATATATATATATATATATATATATATATATATATATATATATATATATACGTATGAACAATTCCGTTTTAGAATATTCCACATAGATCCTTGTTTCATAAATTACAATTTTCATTCTCTTGTATTGCATCCAATGAGATAAACACTATCCACAATATTATTTTGAATTTGTTTATTTTTTATAAATGTTATAACCGTTATAAATATGTATTTTTATGCATTTGTAAAAATACTAAGTACAATTATAATTCAGATAAAGCTCTACTTCATTCTGTGCTCATTCATAATTTAATGGAATGAAAAATCAGATGGGGGCCTTAGAAGTTTGTAGTATGAAACTTGCGACCTAACATGTAATAGCAAGGGTTAATTTTGATGTTTTAAGGAAACATTCTTGTCTATTGCGGCAACACACACCTACCTAGTTGATCAAACAGAATTTGACAAATTTATGTAAAGCAATTAATGAGATATATGAGGAAAACGGAATAATCAAGCAGCTGAATATTAAGTGTGACATATATCGATGCCAGTAGTTCATTCCGTCGGCTCATTATCCGGAAAATTAAATTGCTTATTTTAAATGAATTAGAGACGAACTCAGTAACACATTATCGGCCTCACAAAGGAGTTGACCCTTTCAACCAGCTTTTTCATTATTCTCAGTTGAAAATATAATTGGTTGTGTAGGATCATGGAAATATCTGAAAATAATTATTCTCTGATACAATTAAATGACACATTCAGTAGATTTGTTCATTGATATATTGAACTCCGCTTCTAACAGCATATATAAATTATAACTTTTATAAATAGTAGTTTTTGTACAGTATTAAAATACACAATTACTCAACCGTCGTGTCTTTTGTGACAATTGGAACAAAGATAAAATATTACCCAAGAATAGCCTGAAGAGCGGAATACAGGTATTAATAGTTGCCACCCTCAGCAACAATGAAATGCAACCAACATTGACGTATGCGGGTGAAGCTGAAGGGGCCACAGCCCATTTCAAGACATTTTGAGCAAATCAAAATTTTCAAGTGAAAGCAGTAAACAACTCGGGAGAAACCAAGGTGGTAAATGGAACCAACCCTTAAAAATAATATATACCCACTTTTGTCGTTGAGAATAATTTTAATAAGAGTGGGAAGCTCCAAATACACGAAATATTTTATTGTATACCCCTTCATTCCGATGACGTTATCTTTGGAACCATCTGGGAGATGGGGCAGGATCGATATGGACACCTGTAAAAGTTAGAAAGAGTGCCCTGATTCGTGATACAGGGATTGGAAAAAGTAATGTTCTGATTAGCGCAATCTGGGAACCGTGATTGTGCCTAGGACAACCCTGATCCGCATAGTTGAAGCCGAGATTGGGTAAAGTGTGTCCTGATCCGTGCAGTCCGTAGACCTTCATTGGTTCTGGAAGGATGAAGTTTCTAATTTTATTTCTTCTTCTTCTTCTTCCCTTCTGAGCTCTTCTGCTGCTACTGTCGGTTCTTTAAGGTACTTCTTTACTAAGAGAGCGTTTCGAATAGATGTTCCAGTATCAAGTGAAGCTCTGGGCCACTTGAGCTTTTTATATATAGTTTTTCTTTCTGTGACAGCAGCTACAGCAGTTGCGAAAAATTGAAATAAAGGCATTCTTTAATTTGTTTGACGCAGCCAATATTACGTACATATCGCACCAGCATCCTGACGTACTTCGCCCACTTATTAATATGTATGTATATGCTACTTTTACATATTTACATGCACAGAAACATCGACCACGAAGAGTCATTGTGACATTTAAACAACTACTAGAGCCCCTTTAAATGTACCGTATAACGCCGCCGACCTTCAAAGATGAGTTATCAGCAGGCACGGGAGTTTAACAAGAAATAGTAGGAAATAAAACAAAAAGTCAGCATTAACTCGGAGAACGGTTGTGTGCAGGATAGAACATGCACAGCCGGCTAACGTTCGGAATTTTGAATCTCGCTAAATAGATCTCGAGGGCAGATATACGTAGTACCATTTTCTTAGAGTACGGAGTCATAGTCTGATTATCGATTGATACGCAAAAGAGTTACCGCGAGGAGTGGTGCGCCATCAGAATTTAATCTCAGGGACCGTGCCTGCACAGGAGAACCGGTGGAGACGATCTTCACGTCTAGAACCAGAGGTAACGAACATCCTCTCCTCTTACATCACGACCCTGCCAGTCCAGTCAAGGGAAGTGTTTTAAAGCGTAAATATTGTACGAGTTACCTTCATTTCTCAGGGGTGTCACTCCATACTATAAAAGTATATCTCACATAAGTGAGTAGCTTTAGGTTGGCATAGCCTAGATTAAGATCCCTAACAACCCTGCAGGGGTTTTATACGGTACCTATATAAAGGTGCAAAATAGTATCTTTTGGTCAATTATTGCAGCACAGTAAGTATAAAACATAAATATTTAAAGTATATATAAGCATAAAGTATTATTGCAAAGTAATTGAAATATTGAATGAAGTTCTGTCTTTGCGGCGACATAGCTTAGTAAGTTATTTCCAGTGGCAATAATTAAATACATTGTCTCTTTGCCGCCATTTGTATTTGTGATGCGCGCCAATCGTCATTTCAATGCTTGGCATCAAGAACAGAAATACAAGTACTGGTTTTTATTTTATCTGTTATTGGTAGGTTACGAGAATCTGGAATGACTTTCGATGTAGGGAAATCGCAATGAAGTAATTTGGGTTACAATTTCGCATTAAATTTCTTTAAAAAATATATCCGTTTACGAGGATAGATAAAAAAAAGGTAAAGTGCTCCCCTGTGCTTAGCACCACGCTATGAAGGCGTATAGGGGGTGTGGGGGTAACGCCCCACACTTTCTTGATCCGGTCGTGATTGGGGGTGATGTGATCAGCATCACGCCCCTGACCGCCTTTACCCCCCAGGGTTTCCCCCAGGTACCCATATCATTCAACACTGGGTGGGCGCCGGATTTCAACCCTCCAGGGATTGAACCCGAGGCCTTTACCTTGGTAGACAGACGCGTTACAGACTGAGCCACCGCGGTCTTAGGAGGATAGTGGGTAGTAAAACCACAAGCATTGTCAGTACAATAACATACTTAAATTTATAGCTTCCGAGCTGATATTGTTATGGAAGCTATATAGTTTGAAGTATTGGTTTTGTGTTGGATTTGAGCGACACTGAATAAGGCATTGCTAGGCGGGAGATGAAACATCGATTTTCCTAATTTTGGGAGTGCTCCAAATTCGGTTGCTATTTTCAAATCTGTCTCTTAAGAGAGAAGGGTGTGGCGTCACCATGAAATATGAAAAAAACTGTTGCTACAGGTTTGAAAATTAGTTTCCTTTCAGCATTTATTTTATAGCGTAATTAGTTTATGTAGGTGCAGTTTATGAAAATTGAAAATTACAGCAAAATATGTCCTGAAATATTTTGATCTAAACCCCTTTGCTTTTTCAACGACGCATTTTATTAGATGAACGAAGAAACTCACATCAATGTTAGAGTATCAGTAACAGTACAATTGTGTAATAAACAATTTGAAAACAAGTATGTAGTGGAGGAGGGTAGAAGTAGAAGACAGTCGCTAATATGGTGACGACAATAACAACCGTAAATTCTAAGGGTTTTTATTTCTTGAATTTTTCTATCAGGCTTATGGTATAAGAAGACTGGCATTTTATTGAACTAGAGCGATATCTGGGAACAGTTTTCAAGATATCGGATTTCAAATTGCATTAGGAATAGCAACACACTATTTCATTGGACCTATTGTTACAATAAATTCTCCCATATTTTTAAAAAGAGGAACAACGCTTTGAATGAAAGGATGAGATATTTTTCTTCGCAGGCAGTAATTGTGTTTCGGATACAATAGAACTGCAGGGAAGCCATCTATGTATCTCCCATATTATCATGACTCTTTCACTCTCTGGAGGTCATTCCGAATTGGATTCTATTGATTTGGCTAGAAATTTATCACCCTCGATATTTTGCGAGAACGACACCAGAGGCGCTGAAGATGAAAATGTAAATGGAGAACGTCAGCTCGTGTGTGGTAAACGACCTTCACGGCTTTCAATAACGGGCTTTACAGCTCCTCTCTGCCTCCATGCGTTCACTATGCGGCGAAACCTTGCGTCCGGGGTCTAAACCCTTTTTTCATTGTTTCTCTCAAAACAAAGGAGGCTTCCGTCGTTGAGCATTCAGAGTAGCGCACCTCCCAGATGGGTGTCAACAATATTAAATCTCAAGTTGCTGGTGGAACGGGTTGTTGACAGTTGCTATACTGTACCAGAGTGGAGATTCGTTGAAATCTTCATTAGAAACGTGCACCAAACCTTATAGAAGAAAGACTTTATGTTGAAAGTGTATCCCATGTGTTTATATTTTTCATCAAAATTTATAGTTTGTAGGAAATCCTTTTTTGCACCATCATAGTGAATAAAGAAACCTAAACGGAATTACTCACATTCTATAATTTGAACAATTATGATGGAATAAGAAGCAGCAATTTCGGAATTAAAAATATAATAATTAAAAAGCAAAGTTTATGAAATTCAACCTATATTATGTCCCGGGAATCTCTGCTTCGCTTTCGCTCCGTCCACCTCCATCCTATCCTTCGGCGCATCCTTGCTGCAGAGATTCCTCGAATAGAGTATAATAGTAAAAATGGAAATACCGTAAGTAATGAGGTTTTAGAAACGGATGCTTGAACTTAAAGGCTCTTATTGCATTTTTGTTAAAATGCATCGCTTTTCTTCCACTTTTGCCTAATTGCGACTATGAGAATGTGGTGATTAGATTAAATTTATGAACGAACTCTTACAAGAACATCCATTCCTAAGCCGGAACTCGAACCCAAGAACGTCGAGGCGAGATCGAAAGTCAACCACTTGACGCTCTCGACCACTGAGTCGGCTAAAGATGCTTTAAAAGTTGAAGAATAACGTAGTTCTTCCTACTGATTTAATACCAAATTAATTAAATAAGTTGCAGTCCATAAGTTCTGGTCTACAATAATTTTCTGACGTTTTTAGAACAAATACGTCAACAAGACTTCTGTAGACGATATGACACGCATGGAAGAGGAAAGTACAGTTTATATGATCCTTCTTTCAAAACAAAATTTTAAATATCTGTAGGAAGGGAAATTATTTCTTTCTTCTGAATGGAAACATTGATTGATTTGCTTTATTTTACTTCGCTTTTTGTGCCACTTTTGGCTAATTTGCGAAGATGAGGATGAGCGATGATATGATGAAATTGATGAACAGTCACACACAGCCATGCCCAGGCCGGGATTCGAATCCGAGATTCCTGGCGTCGTAGCGCGATGTGGGATGCAAACAGATGGAATACTTATGCAGCTGACAGTACATTTGTTAATCGCACATACCCCCCTCCCACGCAGTACAAGGTGTTGCATTTGAAAGGCCAAAATTGAACTGTGACAGTATTTTATATATTTTGCAGGTGGTAGATAGTAAAACAACTGTCCATGTTTGCGAGGAATTTTTAACTTTATATTAGCAAACTACTTTTACCAAAGGTAGTGGAATGCGGCAGCATGATGTCCAACCCTGTGGTGGCTATCGGCACTTGAATCAAACACAACGGTGCATTGATGTTTCCGCACTCTCGGCTATATAAACCCATCCGACGCCATGAGAAAGAAGCGTCTGTGGAGATTGGATCAGTAACTAAGAGGCGCGGTGGTGGCGGACAGGACATTTCTGACGAATACATTCATCACATCGCTGGAGTTGGCCATATCAAAATCAACTGTGCACAAGGTTGTTCACAAATCTCTGAGAATGCACACCTAAGAATTTTCATTACGACGCACATTGTAACTAAACGGCAAACCCAATAGAACAGATTTTGGAAAACAGGAAAACGATCTCGCCTTTCTTTTCCTCGTGGATGTGTTTCCGGGTGAGCCAACTTTACAGATGCATTTAGATTTGGAGCTTCAAAGGAAAAGGCTGAAATCAGTACCCTAATCTCGAATACCGTTATAGTACTTCCTTTGCAGTATATCGACATGAAGGAGTCGTTTTTTCTTCCTTAGATCCAATAATGACACTCACGTTCTTCCAGCATGATTTGATCCATCCGTACGGCTCTTGCAGGTACGGATAAAGCTTGATCACATGTTTCCTGGCAAGTGTATTTGGAGAAGTAAGTCATTTCCGAGGCCACCCATAGTACCTGACATTGCCCCCGTTTGTGTTGTTCTCTTGACGCATATCAAGGACGTGGTGTACGAGACCAAATTGAAGCTACGGAGAAGCTGCGTCAGCATTTTACGACAGTCATCACTGCAGGCAACACAGCGGGAAAATGAGTTTCGGCTTGACATCTTCCGCGCGACTCATGAATCTTCATACTTCGACTGCCAGTCCCGCACTTTTTGGCTCCTTTTCCTGCATTCCACGCACGTTTCTTTTTATTAGAGAATGTAGGTGAAATGAGGGTGGCTAAGATCCTCACCAACATTCCCATTTAGGAACGACAATATCTTCGCATACCGTAAGTGCCACTGAAACTTCACGAAAATTATCATCCAATATTTTGAATACCTATTTGTTAAACAGAGTAGATTCAGCAATTCTTATCGTTTTCAAGTTTTACTTGCTGTAGTGCTCGAAGTGGAGACTACCAACTGGGCGGATGCTTGATCGAGTTTGGGAATAAGTGGGGGGGATGCTTATATGAATGAACATTAGGTCGGGGTTGCTTATATGAATGAACATTAAGTCGGGGATTGTGTATCTGAATGAACATTAGGTTGGGGGGTTGTGTATGTGAATGAACATTAGGTCGGGGGTTGCTTATATGAATGAACATTAGGTCGGGGGTTGCTTATATGAATGAACATTAGGTTGGGGGGTTGTGTAAGTGAATGAACATTAGGTCGGGCGTTGTGTATGTGAACGAACATTAGGTCGGGAGTTGCTTATATGAATGTACATATTAGGTCGGGTCATGCTTATGCAGATTTCCCAAGTTGTGTTGCTCTATGAAACTTATTCTTACATGAGGAGATAGCATCCCCCGCATTCCTCCCACTTCTAGCACTGGCGTGTTGTACCATTTTTACTCACTAGGTCGCTTATTACTATGTGTTGTTTCTTCTTCTACATTACTAGCTTAACTCGACGATACAAATGAAAGATGACAAAAAATAGTAACAATTATGCTCAAGCCAGGACTTGAACCCAATAGAATAGAAAAGTATTTTTATTTGCTACAAAGCGAGGTTCAGCTTTAGTCTGCTCTACTATATAACCCAATTGAACACTTCATCAAGATTTGCAATGTCTACTTTATGCTCAGATAGACTAATCTGAAACATTGACCCTACAATTTTAAGTGGAAGTCTCCTGTTTTGAAACATTGTGTTCAGTTCTTGGAACGAGCCAAGCTCCGGCATATTTCCTTATTCCTTCGAAGGCGATGACGACGCAATCGCAACCCATTAATCTTCCAGCGCCCTCTCTGTAAATTCTTTGCCCTCGATTTCTGCCTTGTTTCCACTCCCCGCCCTCTGTTTGGCGTTTAAGTAGGGAATGAAAAATTGGGTTGCTACCAGAGCGTAATATTGGATTTTATCTGATTAACTTGCGAAGTTGCGCTCCTTGGGATCGGAGCAGATGAAAGCACCTCAGACACCCGACGCCAGCGCCTGATCAAATTGCACAACGTCACTCTCCAAGCATTTGCATTCGACAGCGGCCTCTCGAAGGATCATAGGTATCGGAAGCATTCAGTGGTTTTCTCGATTCTTCGTGCGATTTTTTTTATTGTCACTTGAGAGTGAAATTCTTTGCATGTTCTTGGTTGGTAGATTGGTTTAAGTCCATTGTATGTACATAAAAGGCTTATTGGGACTTGGCCTACAGTTTAACGTGGGATCCGAACGACTATCTGCCTCCATTTGGATGTTCTGGGGTGTAAGGGGGTTGACTTTCTGAGAAGGCCCCAACTCCAATCTCACTTCTACGTAGTATACTGCTTATTACAGGTCAACGAGGCTCTGGCGCCTGAACCTATGATCAGCACACCTTCTCTCTGGCCTCTGTTGTTGTATTCGCTTTTATGTGTTCTGAGTGCCCCTTTACAACCAACTATTGTATTGAGATTTTATCATTGGAGACAGTAGTTTTAATTTTTGATAGTAGTGTATGTCAGTATTAGATTTCTAAAGTTCTTTAATTTTTTTCGTGAATCTTTGTCTGAAGAAGACACTGTTAGAGGGTGGAAACGTTACGTTTATAGTGTATTTTTTATAATCAATTTTGCCTTGGTCAGCGTTTAAGTGTTTTGTGATGCATTTGTAGCACTTCAGGAAAGGCGTTTCTTCCTTCACAATGGAGCCTCAGTTCCTGAGTCCTCATATGCATACAAGTAACATAGAACAGTCAATAGTCTCTTTTGTGTCCTTATACAGGATCAACGAAGTTAGTACTAAGTTGTGTTTTATACAGCGTACAGTGATACATCTATAGATTGAATTGTATATGCAAATATGCTGTATAAAGAAACAAACTGCCGGAGTACTTCTTCAGGTGAGTGTACTAAGGTACAACTGGGATAGTAGCCTTTAAAATACTATCTTGTCTTCATTTTACAAAAAATAAAGATTGTATAATATTGAAAAAATGTGCTAGCAAACACAGAAATAAGTAAAATTGAAATTGTACAAATGAAGTAGTGCAGTTATATCCTTTCACCACACAATTGTAACTTGACATTATCAATTGCTTATCTTTTTCCTACTACATAGGCTATTCCATGACTGCATTTCTAGAGAACTCATTTCTCGGCCTCGGTTGAAACAAATTCTTATTGTTTGGAATCGAACATACCATGTACCCTTGACTTTACTGCAAATCCGAAGTGATAAGTTACATCTTAAATGAGTCCATTGGCGAAATGGATTTGTAGTAAAATGGCATGTACGTACAGTCAACGTCAATAAAAATGGGACACTTAGGCCTGAAATTCTTGATTCACCTTTAATGCATTATGTATGCTGCCGACTCTGTGGCGATGATCTAACTTCAATAGTAAGTTTTCAATCCGAAAATTCCTCCATCGCCTTAGAGTTAGGCGAAATCTCTTTACCTGAAGCAGAGAGAAGAGATGCTCTCTCCAATTATAGTCATGCAATATGTTAGTAGGTAAAGAGATAAACAATGAATAATGTCCAATAAAGAACCATTGCCACTAATATTAAGACAAATTCCGCTATATTCACGTAAGTTCCTTCCTTCATCATGAAACTGCTGTTACTGTTCCAATTTGCAACTTATGAGCACTATAGTTATTCCTCCGATTCATTCTTCAACCAATTTCAATTCCCTCTGAAGACATCAAACTTCCATTCGAGATCCCCTGCTCCTCCACGCTTCAACCCCCCCCCCCTCCAGCACAATTTCCTCAACCGATCCAATGACGTGACGCTGATTTCCGTCTCACACGGCCAGCAAAAGTGTTTCGGTCGACCGTGACGTAATTTCCAACTTCCGTTTCTCTTATTGATTGGTCGACGCTAGAATGAGCAGCGGTTTGAATTCGGTTTCCATCTGCGGACGACGTCACTTCAGCATCGCTGCTATGAGATGTGGAAAGTCAGAGAGCGGACGGCCTCGTCTGAATTTTCCGCGACTCCAACTCCCGCCGTTCAATCATAGAGTCACATTCGTGCGACGACTCACTGGTTACTGCGAACAGCAATATTCCCTCGTTTACGAGTCCGTGAAATATAGACGAAATCTTTTGTTCAGCAGCAGTGGATCGTGTAAATGATATACTCTAGCAGCTTGACATAGTCAATGACTCCAGACTCTTTCTGCACCGTTCATTCACTGACAAAGTTTGCTCAAGCTTGTCCATGTAACCGTGAACTAAGCCAGCCAACTCGTACAGTTGATAAGCTGCTACGAGCAAAGTTGAACAGCTGGACATCGACGACCACGATCATATATATGATCGTGAGCGTGTTGTGCAGCTGATCAACTTTCCTCGTTGGGTGTCATTAGAACGGACGTGTTTCTCGCTACAACACATAAAGAGGCTATTAGTTTATCATTTTTCGCAAAATGTGTGTGTTCCTTACAGTACTGCCACACGCCGTTTCACAGCAGGAAGAAAAGTTATAGATGCGATCAAAGATTATATTGGGTTGCAAACATACAGGCGGCAAAACAAGGTAACGAGCTTTCTTTGAGCATTATAATAATTATTACTCCCTCTGTCCCATAATTATTGTCCTGTACACCTTTGTTTGTTGTCCCATAATAATTGTCCGATATTCAAACTGTGACACTGGTGTATACAGAAGAAGAAAATGAAACACGGGAATGTGTCATACAACTTTATTATTCAAGGATCAGTACAAATTGGCAGATCAAGTATTAAAAAAACATAAATAAAAAGTAATCAATCCAGGATCATTACAAAGTGACCAAGAAGTTCGACAAAATAAAACATCAAGACGAAAGATATTGTTGGTCCAGGAAGGTTGTCATCCCATCAACAAGCTAGATCTAGTGCTGCAGTGCTGCTGTAACCTCGTCGTAAATGTTCCGAGGACACTCCAAGCGGGATGGCAGGGCGTTGCAGCGGTTCAAGTGTGCTTTTTGCATATGGGGAATCCTGTAGTTGTTCCCACCTTGGACGCGCATAATTTCAATGAGACATAACTGCAAAGTGAAAAAGACGTTGTTGAGCTTGTCGCGTGTCAGATCAGAGAAAGATGTTTCAACGGCGGCGATCAACTCATCAATAGTTTGTGGAGCTGCCTGATGCTGGAGAGACTGAATTGCCTTGAAGTATCCCAGATCTAAAACATTCAGATCCGGACTGTTTGGCGGTTGGTATACGAGATCCAAAGTGATTCCACTGGCCGCTGCAGCATCCATCCAGGCGCGGTCATTGGGATATCTCTCCTGCTTCCAAAATTGATATCTATAAATCATTTTACAATTTGTTTGAATGCAAAGAAGAGTTACAAAATAATCTATTTATAATTGGAGACTTTAATTTACCGTTGATATCTGATTGTTCATACAATTTACAAGAAGGTGGGCCCTGTTATAAATTGTTGCAAAACTTTTTAAGTTTTTATGATTTACATTCAATAAACAATGTTAAGAATGGCAATAACAGAACCTTAGATCTTATACTTACTAATGTGTATAATAACATTACAGTATCTAGAGATGAATATCCTCTTGTTAAGGAGGATTTACATCATCCTGCATTAATTATAAATGTGTCTATGGAAATAAAGTTCAAGAGTATTAAAAATAATATCACTCTCAAAAGGAACTTTTGTAAAGCAAACTTTATGCGCATGTACGAATTATTACGAGGTATAGACTGGGCATATTTATACAAAATAGGTAATGTAGAAGAGGCCATAACGTATTTTTATAATGTAATTAATAAGGTATTTGATGAAACTGTTCCATATAAGAAAACTAATATGCACAGTAAATATCCACGATGGTTTACCGTAGAAATTATTAATAAATTAAAACTAAAAGAATATCATAGAAAACGAAAGAAAGATAGTGTAAATAGCGAGGTAGAATATAAAAAGCTTAGAAAAATAACTAAAATATTGATAGATAAAGCTTACAAAATCTACATCAAAGAAATAGAACAAAATATACAAAAAGATACCAAAGGATTCTGGGAATTTGTGCAAAGTAAAAGGGGCAAGAGAACCAATTATAATCCTACAATGGTCTTTGGAAATAAATTACTTGAAACGAGTCAACATATTGTTAATGGCTTTGCGTCCTATTTTAAATCAGTGTATGTAGATAGTACTGGTGTTTATAATCCATCAGAATATTCTGAAACGGTAGTCCCTTATGAACTATCAATTAGGACAATAACATCTAAAGAATATTTTCAAGCCATAAAAAAATTGAAACCAAAAAAATCAACTGGGCCGGATGGAATCCCTCCTTACGTATTAAAAGCATGTGCAGAAATATTAGAAAAACCTTTGTGTTCAATATTCAATTTAATAATAAAAAATCAATACTTCCCTAATCTATGGAAATTAACGCAAGTCTGCCCCATTTTAAAAACAGGAGATTCTAGAAATATAGAAAATTATAGACCCATTGCAATTTTATGTGCACCAGCAAAAGTATTTGAACATATTATATATATGCGAATATTTAATCATGTAAAGAGTTTTATAAGTGAAAGTCAACATGGATTTTTTACTGGTAGATCGACAACAACGAATCTAATTAATTTTGTCCAATATGCACACAACATACTGCATGATCGTTCAAGTATGCATGTCATTTACACTGATTTCTCCAAAGCATTTGATAAAATTAATCATGATGTCTTGTTAAAAAAACTTTCAAGCTTTGGGTTGACACATAATTTTTTATCTCTTATTGGGTCGTATTTGAATCATAGGAAGCAGTATGTAACATATAAAAATGCTAAGTCATACATATATACTGCACAGTCAGGGGTACCTCAAGGATCCAACTTAGGACCATTGTTTTTCATTCTTTTCATAAATGATTTACCGTTACATGTTAAACATTCATATTGTTTAATGTATGCTGATGATGTAAAGTTATATAAACAAATTAACGGGCCCCAGGATGTTATGAAACTACAAACAGATTTAAACAGCTTATTTGAATGGAGTGTTAAAAGTAATCTTGGACTCAATATCAAGAAATGCTGTTTTATGATAATATCAAATACAGAACATACCACACATTATGAGTACTTCATTAATCAGGAAAAACTGAAACAAGTGAAAAGTATTAAAGATCTGGGAGTAATAATTGATTGTAAACTAGAGTTTCATGAACATATATCTCATATAATAAATAATGCGTATAGATCTTTGGGTTTTCTAATAAGAAATTGTCTCAATTTTAGCAGTACTACTTCTATTAAGCTTCTGTATAGTGCCTTAGTTAGAAGCAAACTAGAATATACATCTATTGTTTGGTCGCCACTTTACAAAACCCACATAAAACAAATAGAACAAGTGCAAAAGAAGTTTTTGAGATACCTATATTACAAGAGGTACAACATGTCTGCATACGCAAACAGAGTTTCATATGTCCTTTTACTGAAGGAATTCTCATTTACGACACTCAGCAATAGAAGAGAATTAGGACAACAGATATTTCTTTATAAAATTATAACTGGATTGTTGGATAATAGAGAGTTTCTTCACCAAATATGTTTCAATGCTAGCACATGTAATTTAAGAAAAAGAAATTTATTGCTATATAATATCCCTAAAACTGAAAAGTACAAACAATCACCATTAATTAGAATGAGTAGTATGTATAATAGAATAACATCCACAAATCCAAATATTGACTTTAATCTTAACATTTTGAAATATAAAAATGCTATAAAAGCCACACTTAACACAGATACTTTCACAAATGGTTGATTATTTATTGTATTTATTAATTCTTGTAGAATATGTTCTATATGTATCCCTATATCCACATAAATGTGTGTGTGTATATATATATAATGTAAATATATGTATGTAGATAAGCTTAAGGATATGTGCCCATTAATATGTGTATGTATTTATTTCATTGTTGTTTTTATCCTATTATGGTCATATTTATTCTGTACACCTCATGAGAAAGATGATAATATTGGTTGTGGATATATGAATAATTTATGTGTGTTGTGTATATGTTTGTATGTGTGTATGTATATGTAGATGTGTATGTATATGTATATATATATATATATATATATATATATATGTGTGTGTGTGTGTGTGTGTGCGAGCACGTCATTACTCTACGTTATATAAGTGTACTTATGTTATAGTTAATAACTATGTAATATGTATGCATGTTATTTAATCTCATTTATATTCATGTTCACATTATTTATGTTATATTAATGCCTCTGTAATTGGAGATATCCTTTCTCTGTAGAAGGCAAATAAATAAATAAATAAATAAATAAATAAATATGCGGACGCGCATTGTCCTGCTGAACGGATTCTCCCTGCGCGCAGTCCATGAGACCATTGTGCATCTATTGCTGGGATTAACTTGTTGAAGAGCATGTCCCGGTAAACATCTTTGGTAACAGTTAATGGTTTGGTGACCATTGTACCAGCAGGACGATTCCTGCTGTTCTTCTTGGCAGGTTCCTTGCTGACGAACGCCCAAATGTCTAACTTACTATTAAACCACTGCTTGCGACCAGGATCCCAACGAGGCCGGGTGACGGCAGCAAGAAATATGATCTTGAGAATAAACGATTTGCTTTTATATGTTCGCTGCGGGTCCGGTTCGTTGGGTAGTAAGTACAATTTCTGACCGTCCTTCATCAGGAAGAACCATTTTTCATCCATATGAACTGTCTCCATCATCATGTTGAACTTCGGATTTCCGCTTTCAGGACAAGCGACTGTGGTAGGATCCAGCATTGACAAGGCAAATTTTAGACGTTCCGTCTTGTTGCTATCAGTCAATGGCTTCAACGCATTCGTATGCACTCTGACCTCTCCTGCCTTCACACGCCTGTGTAGGGTACTCTTAGCAACGTTTAGCGCCACTCCCATTGAACGAATATTCTGCCGCTTTCGCAGCGGTAGGTGCTGTAGTCGTTGTAGGGCAAGATCCATGTTCTTTGGTCCGACTTTGCCTTTCATCCGAGATGCAACCGCAGCACAAATGGCCCCATTTTTTCAACTATTGCCTTCCCTGATGCCAAATGCGACGTGCTGTTCTCGTACTTACATGAAATCTCTGTGCCACACTTGTCATGGCAGCTTTCTTCACTACTCCAGCCGTACTGTTTTCCAACAGAAACTCGCACACTGCCTGTCGTTCACTGTCCGTGAGGTTCTTGCTACTACTGTCGCTTTCTATCAAGGATTGTGTGTTCATGGCTGTTCTTCTCACACGTACTCACTGAAGGAGTGCTCTACTAACGATTTGCAGAGTGCCTTGCTAGACCGGTTTGCATACAGTGCCACACCGGTGTGTTGCAACCGAACGGCCCCTTTTGGTAATAGTCTGGGCGGTATTTGTTGCTCGTTGCGATAAGGTCACGTTGTTCCTCTTCACAATCTTGAAGACTGATCTACTGTGCTTCTCCTCATGCGTGTGCTTTCCATCTGCCTCTTCGTCTGTAATTCCTGTACTACCATTTTGGCATACCGGACTATAAATATGGGACAGAGGGAGTATAACCCAAGGCCTAAGAGGCTGTGAGCGCCAGTGGCTAACCACCGATTCCCGGCCTGACTACCACGACCACTGTGCACGAGTTTTTGAACATTCGTAGCATTATATATTTTAAAAAATAAAACATATAATGTTTCTTTAGACCAGCAACCCCTCACAGCAGGCTCCGGCCGGAGATCTGAAAGGGAGACTATATTAAATCGTCCTCAGGAAGATTTTTCTATGAGACCATCCACGATATCATGTCACTTTTTCTTGGCCTTTTTTTCTCTCTCTCTTTTCTTTCTTCACAACAGAGTTAACTCTACTGATAATCCTCGCTAATATGGATGGAGAACCGCACCTGTCGTTGGTCAGAGCAAGTCTCGGTTCTAGCTGGGAGGACTAGTCTTGCCACATACTACTCAACCAACAAATACCCGCCTCTGCTGTTGTGGAGTACTTACAGGGTGGCCACAAAATGGCGTACCCCTGGGTTTTCGTCGGAAAGTATGTTGAATTGTTGTTGATTTGCAATCGTTCGATCATGATGAAACACATGAAACTTGATTTAAAGTGCAAGCCGTACCGTCCTTGTCACGTTAATGAAATCTCTGATGCTGATAGGACGTGACGCCGGAATATCTCCGCAAAATATCTGCCAGGACATGGCGCAGAATTCAGCTGTGCTACGATCATGATTGTCCCAATACCGATGTCCTGGACAAGTGAACTATAAGGTACGTGATCACAACGGTATAACAACAACAACAATCACTGTAGTATCGGAACAAGGGGGCCCACTTTGTGATCTCCCTGTATAGACCTTCCTGTAGCCGCCACGCACACATTGTAGCTATCCACTAATTATTTCGCAACGGGAAGCTAACCTACATGCTGAGCCTTAACCACATAATCGAAATATCGACAAAGGTCTGTATTTCAGTCAACAGAGTTTACCACCATATTATACCGATAGTTGGACAATTCAGCAATTATAATTACTTTGGGCATCTGCAATTGTCGAAACCAAAACAATTTGTTAGGTTACAAAGGTAATAGATGAGAAGTTTACATTAACATATCCCTGCACTTATTTAAACGATTCTACCACATGTTTGCATTGGAACTGAGAACTTATCGGTTATTTTAATATTGTACATTCGGAGCAGCACAGAGCTTAGAATTTGAAACATTATTACAGTTACTTATCAGATAATGATGGTATACAAATTTAATAATGTAAAAGTGTGTGAGACTGTATGTTTGAAAAACCTCAGGGTTGACTATTAGTTAAAGAGGAACACTAACAAATATTGTAGTGCTATTCAGGATGGCGTAAGCAGCGGGGGGAGGGGGCTGATAAAGCAAACCCCTTACTCCGAACTTAAAAAAAAAGCAAACTTTTCAAATGAAAGAAGTAAAGAACTAAGGGAAAAATCAAAGCGGAAAATGCAAACTTATCTTAAAATGGCCCCCAGTTACCACTTTTGTCCTTGAAAACTTTAAGGTTGAAAGTGCTAATCACGAGATAGTCCATTGTGTATCTCCCCCTGGAACGCAGTTATGTGATATCCATCTGTACAATTCTAGCCCCTTCAGAAAATAATTCCTGCGTACGTTAGTGTCTGGATGGCAGTTAAATCTGCTTGGAACTTAATCGTAATACTTGTATTTTCCCCTTCCCACATTATTTTCCATTGTTACACATGAAGGAAGAGTAAGAAGGTAGAATAAGGTTTATAGTAAACAACAGGCATATTTACGTAGCTTCATAACATGTGAAAGAAGAACAGAGAAGTTTTACAACTCATGCACATTATAATGATGAAAAAAATGAGCAAGAAATTGATGGTTAGATGTTTGAGGTTTGGTATATATAATACTATTCTTAGCTGATATACAACTTCCATGCTCTATGTTTCACAATTCCTTCCCGGCCAAGGAAAGAAAGTTAGTTGTTATATGTTACTCAGGAATTTGAAATATAACTAAGTTTTAAGTAGGCGGAATTTATTATACTAGCATAACAACAAGTTAGTACATTTTCCAAAGAGTGGACTACGACTCATTACACACATCCATAAAATATTATACGATTGCTGCTATTGTTATTACGAAATAATTTGAATTAACTTCTATTATATTGAATCAGAAGATTTATCAACTAATGTCCAGAGTTGGATAAGTTGCTACAAAGAGTGACGAGTTGCTTTGCTTAAAAGTACCATGTTGTCGTTATTTTACCTCTAAAAGTAACACTCGTTATCTTGTGATATATAACATTTTTGAACTGTTTACACAAGTATCACATCTGTTCTCTGTAGTGCATGTTTTATTTCAGCGTAACTTTACAGGCACAAGTTTGAAACAACACAACCAAGGAAGTATTTAGGGGGAGGGTGCAGGGGGTCCCCCCCTCCGAAACAATTAGCAAGTATATACGCGTAAATTAAATAATGAAAATGTACTTGTTTAGCATTTGTTGTATAATCTTTGCTTATTTATTTCCTTTGAACTTACTGGAAGGCAAGATTATATTGGGATTATATTGCATTGAAGGATTGTATCAAAGAAGATTTATGCATACTACTACATATGATAATATGTATAAAATATTAATCAGGAAGTTAACTTTTCGTTAACTGGATCTAACATGATCTTTTTTTGTTATTCAAAAAGGATTCAATTCTTTATTTGTTTGACATTAATATCCTTGCTTTATTATACAAATTTTAGTGATCTTGAATACACGTAGAGCTAGATAATGAATACGTGCTGTTCAAGAACGTATTTAGGGGGGAGGTCTAGGGGTCCGGCCCCCCCAAAAAACTTACTATTACAAAAATTAAATAATGAAAATATTGAAATAATAAAATAACTAAAATTAAATAATGAAAATAAACTCTTCTTTAATCGAGTTTCTTTTTTATTTCCGCCATACTTATTTGAAGGCAAGGATTACATTGTAATCATACTTCTTTGAATGACAATGGCAAAGTAGATTTATGCAAGATTTATTACTACCTACAACGTAACATTCATAAAATATCACCAGGAACTTTATTTTTCGTCAACTGGGTATAACAACCTTCTTTATATTTAATAAATATTCAATTCTTTATCTATTTGACATTAATTTCCTTTCCAGGGCAGTTTTTTTTGTACAAATTTTGCTAACCTTAATTACACGTTAGCTAGATAATGAATACGTGCTATTTTTACCTATTTATATAAAAATATATTAATTAATTTAATATTTTAATTAATACTATTTTAATTAATTCAATATAATAATTATTTTTGTTCAAACATTATTATTATTTTGAGACACTTGGTTCGGACTCACCCCCCCCCCCCCGAAACATATTTCTAGATACGTGCCTTTGGCTGTTATATCTCTACTTATTCCGTCTTTTTACCTATTGATGCAACAATAACAATATATTAATTAATTAATACTTTATTAACATATAATTATATTATTCTTTATTATTATTATTATTATTATTATTATTATTATTGCTACTATTTCTGAGACATTGGTTCGGATACAATGCATGTTTCGTCCTGGGAATGAAATTCTTGAGTTCCGAATTCATCCAAATAACGTGAAGTAACGAAGTACAGTTACAATTACTCACGCAATTTCAGTAACGCAGTATAGTAACGTGAGTATCGAAAGAATAACCCGTTACAACTCTGCCAAACGCCTTTTATTTGTTTTCCATAGAAATAACTTTAAAAACCATGATATGACCACACAATAAAGGAGCATGAATTCACAGGAGGAAAGGAACCGAGGGGTGGGGAGGGAAGGTAAAGAATAGCTTTTGAAGCGGGTTCCCAGGAAGCACTGAGAAGGTTGCAGAAGACTTTCTGCTTATTTGTTTATGGCCTTCTTTCCGTCGGCGTGGGTAGCCGATGCCTTCAAAATCAACAGAGGACCGGAGCGTCCTTGCTTCTTCTTCGGCTATATTGGCTTTCTGTTTCCATGGAAACCGGGAAACGCTTCCTTTGTGTAACGGGAAAACCAAATGCTATTTTGAGATGTTTACCAGACATGTGTAAGATGTATCCTCGCGCGATGACGTGTGGGCACGGAAAACAATTTCATGCGCTCAATTCCACCTTGGTAGGCAGCAATCTACCTCGAATAAAATAAAGCTCTGATGTGCAGAAAGCGGGACGATATAGGATGGAGAGCAATGCATTGCCGAAGTTACCTGAAATGAAAATTTTATAGCAGAATTCCAGAGAAAGGCACTTTCATTTTAGAGGATTTATTTGAGGAACTTCCATCGAGACTGTATTTTTGCATCTCTTATTTTGATTTCTTAAACATTTTACGTCATTGGGTTAAGAAGATAAAGAGACTACACAAGATCAAGCCCACACCCACGTCGGTATCAGAAGAACCTATGGTTGCGAAGCCCTGAGTAGTATTACTCCATATTCTCAATAAATGTACTGTGTATAGGGAAGCAAAACTATTATTAAGTTATAAATAAATAATTTATATTAGTGGTTGATGCAATGTTGTTGAATTGAGTTAGAACGCTTCTAAGTACGATATTTGTACAGTTACGAGCAAAAATGTGTTATGACTAAACATAACTAACTCTTTAGCCTTCTTAAACCCGAAGGTTTATGGCTGCAGCAACACAAGTCTTCCATCTGTCCCTATCCTGGGCAAGATCAATCCAATCATTTCCATCCTTACCGATTTCTTTGAGGTCCATCTCAACGTTATCCCTCCATCTTCGTCTTGGAGAAGTCCAACAAGAATCCTGTAAACTCCTCTTTCCTCTCCCATTCGTGCCACATGGCCTGCCCACCTAAGTCTTCTTGATTAAATTATTTTAATAATATCGTGTCATTCTATAGAATGAAGGGATCTGAACCAGTTAATTGATGGGGTGATGTAAACTACTCATCATTCATCCTCTTGATGAGATCACTCGTCATTGACATGACGAGTTATTGCTTGGCATGCGAAAGGTACAAATAACACAAAGGAATTAAACTACTGAAAAGACAATGGCAACTCGTTGGATTTTGTGAACCGTTGAACCTGTATCATGGCTGGGTGTAGGATAATTACCTGTCTAACTGAAGTCTCTGAGCTGAATGTAAATAGCGAAGTCCTCTGTAAGCTTCTCTCTAAGTGTTGACCAAAGCGTGCTTCCACTATCGACCTCCTGTCTTGCTGACCTCCTCTCTCTACCAACTCAATTCCCAAAGTCCAGTCACTTCCCAGCTTGTCTCACCTCTATATTCCCTGGCCATCGAGCTCTTCCCCGATGCCGAATCGCCGAATCGTGTTTATTATAATTGCTACCATGCAAACCGCTGACACCAAACCCAGAAGTGTTACCTATTTCCTGAATGCTCAGGAGGTTTGCATGGCACAACACAATGCATTGTAAACATGCCTAAGAGGCTTGAGACAGCTGAGAAAAACAAGTGAATGCCCTGGTCAACTTGAAGCGTTCAGAGAGACTTAATAAAATAAACATACAATCCTATGGATTGATACGTTCGCGCCTCTTAGGAAAAATTTTCTCCTTTGAAAATTTAAAAGTCAAATCGCAAAGCTTGACATGACTCAGGTTCGCCAATTCCATATATTTTCTTAAAAAACCAAATATACAAAAAAAAAATCCACCATAACTGTCTGTTGTTTGCCGTATCCCGAAAGAAAGAAAATTTTTATTCCCTAAACTCTAAAATGAATAATACCCTTAATACTAACAAATTCGTATGTTTATACGATGTAAAAAACAATAATATATACTATTATAGGACTAGAAATCACAAAAGTCGTGTCGTTAACTGATAAAACTCTTAATGTAGCACATGTGCGTGCACGTAATGTATATTATGTATAATTGCTCATCAACCTGCTCCTAGTCAAGAGTCTGTGATGTCTCGCCACGCGGTAACGACTCTGTGTGTTCCGCGAGGCAAGCGGTTGGAGCGTCGTGCAAGATGGAACGGAATTCACAATGTTTATGTATATTTCCACTTGATATAGACTCTTCAAACACATAGAAAAACCTTAAAAAGGTGCACAAGTAAGTACACGTAAGTAAGCATGTAAAACATTGTCACATCTCACTGTTTTGTCCGTGTGAAAACCTGATCATATCAAAGTGCGTATGTTTTACGAACTACGTAACATCGTTGAATATATGAACTTGCATGGCTGTATTGCACATTCCAATGTAGTATTATACAATATTCAATGCATATAGTGAGTTACACTGAAAACTGTCGCTGGTAAAACTTAATTATAGCGTTCAATTTTCTCTTCTACGTTAAACTGTACACTGTATACATATATATGGCTTGGTGAATACCTTTGTATGACTGCACACAAAATTAATAATCTTCCAAGTGACAAAACTATGTGCTTGAGTTTAAATATCAAATAAATGTTCTGCGAACAAATGTGTCGCTTTCAATATTCCATGTTGGTGAGAAGAGAAAAAAAAAATATGTCACTAAAGCATGCTTTCTAAAAATGTTCGAAAGTGCTGGAATTATGTTTTTTATTGCTTGCATGTCCGTTTATTATTCAAAGTGCAAAATTTCATCGTAAAAAAAAAAAATTAGGCACTAATTGATGCACTGGTCAATTGACACCACTGATGCTTGTCGCTTCCTTGCAGTATAATGTAAACTTAAATGCATATAAAACTAGTTCTTATGCATGACACAAAACTGAAAATGTATATAAGGACTATGGAAAAGTACTGTTTCGCATAATGCATGTTAAATGACCAAATAGATACACATGATAGGAGCTCACATGTGTATGTGTAGAAACACTGTAGCACAATTCTGTAATTATTGTTTGTGACCAGAACTGCTGGTTGTAGAATGTATGTTTTCTCTGCTTCCTCTTCTTTCTGGATTGCTTGTCGTCTTGACTGCATTGGGGCAATGTAAAAAATGTGGTAAATTACCCGTAGAACTTGGGAGATGGGGAAAAGTTGTTGTTTTAACTGCAAACAGTGTGGAGGGGAATTTTATTTAGCTCCATCACTAGGTGTTGTTGATAATGTGTAGTCCGCTATACTTGGAAAATGTATGGTTGACTACATCCTTCCAGTAAAAGATAGTCTCCGTGTAGTAATAAGTAGAAATGTCTGCATGTCTCCCTCAAATTGGTGGTGACGAGTCTCTTCTTGAAATAGTACTTAAAATGTCTGCATGTCTCCCTCGTAGAATGGTAATCAGTCTTTCTGCCTGGTAATAGACTGCCTGCGGATGTCCGTCACGAAAAAATGCCCATGGATGGTGTAGGTATTGCTTGTCCATGGCGCTCCGTATAGACAGGTTAGGTTGAATAAAGGGAAAATTATGACAAAGAAAGGAAATTGCAATAGGATGGGTATATATAATTCAAGTATGCATGTACACAAAACCAACTAATTTCCACTGCCTTTTCTTTAAAATCAAATTAAATTGTCTCATCAAAAATAAAATATGATTAAAATAAATTGATAAAATAATTGCCATAACTCTTTGAAAATAAATAAGGAAAAATTTAAATAAAATATCCAACCGTAATTAAAATATTAATGTCCATGATTAATGTGTTGCCTTAACCTATTAATTATTACTGCGCTGCTCTAATAATTTATTGTCAGTAATAGACTTCACTTCAAAACTACAAAATGTAAAATTCTTAACCAAAAATAAGTGTTGCAAGCATGTTCTAAATTCTGTTGAAAATTATATAAAATAAATTATGTTGTGAACCCTTAAAATAAATATATAAAATGTGAGTTGCGCAAAGCAAGCTATTAGAGTGCTAAAAGTTGCTTTGACAAGCCTCTAATGGCCTCCTAATAAACAATAGGCCGGTGCAATTTACCGTGGTTCAATATAATGCAATATAAAACAAAATTTCAGTAAATGCTACTTCTGAGTTTCGTTGAAACTTCAGGTGGTAACAAATATAGCATCAGGGAATTAAAAGGTGAAATTCAAATTTGAAACACAATAAAAATAATGAAAAACTTTCTCAATTTCAAATTTCCTTTAAACGAAAGAAATTTATCCACTCAAAACTTCTTGAGTCCGCCGTATACCTCAAATCACTTGGTCGTCTAAACAGACCCGCCGCGGAAAGGTATACTTGACCCATATAAGAATGGTGTGTCAATCCCTTAGGTATGTTTAAACAAAATAGATAGAGAATAGTTATGCTATATATTAGAATATAAATACAAATTAATAGTTATTACCTACTGTACTAACATTAACATGAAGTTAATCAGTAAGAAGTAATAAATTTATTGCTGCATTGTCGAATAAGGTGCAAATTGGGTAAATAAGCTAAATTTCCTAATAATAATTATTAATAATAATAATAAATTCTCAAATTATAACATTGGTAAACCACACTGTTTAAATTCGGAAAGGCTAACGATGCCGTGGCGACTTTTGCTGCACATGCCTGTGCCAATCACCGAGGCTTAGCCTGGCATGTTGCTAATAATCTTGATTATTCTAAGTGCATAAAGTGCTAAAATTGCCCTTTTGTAGAAATTTCCCTGATTTTATCAAAATGTCGTTTATCTTGATCCTGATTTAAACCAAATGTACGTCGAGTTCCCTAAAATTTTACTTACTATAAATATATCTATGAAAAACGGGAAAATTTTGCGAGAAAAACGCAAAAAAATCGTCTTGTTGTTCCTTTGTAAAATTATTGGTCGTGATTAGTCTGAAGTGCATAAATGCGACGTTTTACGGAAAAAATTTATCTATATAGAACAAAATATCCCTAACATTGTTTACATGAACTTCTATCGTAAAATTCAAATTCTGATGGCTATATGTGTAACTAAACTGATCCCATAAAATTTTAATAGACGACCGCCCCTGGCTGATGTAATCTCAATGCTAAGTGTTTTCTAAGCTTCTAGCGTGTTCAAAGTACTCGGGAGCTTCCGTGCGGAGAAAGGAATTTGCAAATTCAGCTGCAATGTATTTCTGCTTATCGTTGCATTCCGACGTTCCTTGTAAGGACTGAACTAATTTCTCTACAGCGAGGAAAATCGTAGGCTCGCTTGTCGTGTTCGGTCGACATCTTCGGGTATGTTCGGGTTCCGTTCGGGATAGCGAACGAAAAAAATCGTTGCTTTGGGCAACAAGCAAAGGTGCGGAAGAAGAAAATGCAAGGCGATGGTTCGCTGATACATTGAATGACGCGTAACTGTTTACAAAACTTTAACTTACTACGAACAAGGTTTAGTAAGCGCTGCGGGAGTTCGAAATAAAGTCAAGGTCTTGAAATGACGTAATAAATGGGATGGAAAGAGAGAAAACTTCGTTGTGCTTGCGACAGCGTGTTACTAGAACACTTCCGCGCTCGTAATAACAACAGTTGGGAAGCTGTTAGCAAACTAAATGACTAATAAACCTTGCATAAAGTACAATCAAACATAAAAAATGAATTATACTTAAAATTTAAATCGTAATTAATATAAAATTCTAGGCGAACGTGAAGTCGTAAAAAATATGGTCTGTAAACGATACAACAGGTTCGGGAACCTGAAAATTTGGCTGACTTTCTGCTTTTAAAGTAACACTTGAACCTTTCTCGACTTTTACTGGTGACTGATTCACAAATACCTCTTTAACTTTTACAACTGGCTGAACACAGTGTGAAATAGGCAATTCACTTTCCATTTTGCGACTGTTTTGAACAACATTAGGATCCTTGCTTACGGCAAATTTCTGAACTCTATCTTTAATGGATAAAATATTCTTCGGCAAATCTATACTGTCGTCTTTAGTGACTAAACTATTTCTGGATACATCTTGAACTTCTTGTTGTACCCTAGGTTGAATAATAATGGACTGAGGCAATGGAGGCGGCAGTGGCGGATGACTCGTTTTTAATGGTACCACTTCAACAATCGGTGCAATATCGTCGTAAATCTGCTCAATGGGCGGTGAATCATTAAGTTTGCTTAACGGTAATTCGTTGGTACACTCATGGTCATAAGTAATAGATTTCTTGCGGTGACATTGAAAATAACAGATTATGAAAATTATAAAAATACTAATAATAAATGTTGTTAATAATAAAATTGTAATTATATTATAAGGATAGTCAAAGGACTTGTTCAACAGATAAATAAAATTAGAAGCTTTTACGTGTGGAAGTAATCCGTTTAAAATAACTAAAATCGCAATGATTTTCATGTTGCTTAGGCAATCAAAACAAACAGTTCTTCAAAACTAACACGTACTTTAAGCCTGCCTAGTCTAATTAGTAGATAGTTTAACTCAACTTTTAATTATTTCTGACTCTAGGCTCAATTTATCTGCGTAATTTATTTATTTAATATATATTTCTTTATTCTCTAAATTTATTAGCACTGGTTAACTTATCTTATTTTAAATTTTACTGCAAACTTTTCTTATTTTATTTTCAGGTGTTAACTTTGTTTAAAAACTTTGAAATCAATCGAACCGTACTGAGGTACAAGGTAAGGAAAAAAATTGAGACTGATTTACTCCTGACTACCTGAAATAAAATAATAACTATTATTTATGCGATCTTTAAATGCATTAAAATACTAACATCACTAAAACTTGAAGAATCTTTAATTCTCTCTACTCATTCTAAAATATGCTTAGCATATTATTGTGGCAAAGCTTTAAAACTAAAACCGTTGTGGTTTACTCATAATCATTCTGCGATGGCAGAATGGATTTCCAGGATTATCGGTAGCTATCCAATATCCGAAGGAAAATACTTGTTAGTGGAGCGCAATAAAATCTTGACGTCGACGTCTACATATTCATATAATATAAATATTCTCATAACTGGCGCTTAAAATAAACTTTGCTAATATAATCATATACCTTCGTCTGAAGAGTAACTAAAAAATTCTAGTGATGTATTCGCTGAGCTAGTATTGTTACATACTGCAAAAACTTTTGTGCCTAAAGCACATTATTAAATAATAAGTCTGCTTTTAATCTTTAATATTATTAGTGCTATTCTATGATAAATTATTATTATTATGTCACGCGAGTGGATTTAAAATATTAGACCTGTTTCACTTTAATAAATGCCGTAACTTGGAGCTAAAATTGCAATATTTATAGTTAAAATTTTAAAACAATCTGCATTTTAAAGTTTTTAACATTCGAAGCTACAACGTGCTAAGGATAAATATTCAACTGTCAAACGAAACAATGTTTCGGACAGGAAAAAAAATATAAAGACATACTAACAAAAATATCTCGTTAATATGTGAGAAACGTCCACGCCGTGTGATGCTCTCCTAATTCTCTTCTAGTTATTCAAAATAAGTTGGCTGTGCCTAACTTTGCTTAAAGCATATAAGTATATGTATATCTGTGTACGGATTCATTCTCGTCACTACTGCTTACCTGTGCGGATATCTCTCGTCACTGCAGCCTATTTATACATCTATTACTTCTCAACTAGAACTTTTAATTAATCGGGCGGTTTATATCCTAAATCACGGTACGAACATTGTACATGCGTGTCGAGGAATATAATTAGCGTTTCGTCTCTTTACATATTAACATGAATTAAAATTTTCAGGCAATGTATGCGTAAGTTAAGGTAACATAAGGCAAGTGACTATCTCGTATAAACTTGACTATCTCCTTAATCTAAGCTCCCTTCATGAGGTGCTAGGAGACTTCAGTCATTAAGAATATAAATGAGTGGTCCTCGGGGCCTTATTCGTTCCCAAAACTATATATGTATAAAAATGTAATATCCTCGTTGCAAAAATCTTAGCAGTCATAGTTCAAGCATTCTAAATCCTTTACAAGTTACGGTCAGTTTTAAACAAAATTTAAATTAAACTTTTAAGAAATTTCAATTAATAATAATAATAATAACAATATATTGACTCAAACAAGCATACTCTGTGCCATAACTCGTTAAAATGCACATAGTGCTGATTGACTCTGACTCGGTGGCACTAATTTATTTTCCTCATTCATAAATAACGTTAAAATCCACTTTTAATCCACGTTGTTAATTAATAAAAATGTTAAGGGTAAAAAATCGTTTACTGCTGACTATAGCTTACTGCATCCTCATAACCAACGTTGTAATAATTTTCGTATTCAAGATTATGTAAAAAAAAATTCTAAAATCACTGTCAATGCAAGAAATCTTCAAATCTAAATGCCTTTTCCTTATTCCTTATTTAAAATTCTGGATGGTAAAAAATTTCCCAGGTGGGAATTTGTCGTAGCCATGGTACCGGGTTCGTGAGTGAACCACAGAGCTACCAGGAGCAGATTGATAGGGAATCGTCCACGGACGTCCCTGGGCCGGCCGCATTTTTGGCAAAATGGGCCTCCCTAAAATCCGACATCGAACCTTCCGCCACGCGGAATGCCGGACGCTCCTGATACCAAAGCGCCAGCCCGACGCGGGTAACCGCGACGGAGCTAGGGCGCAGTTCCTCCGCATTCTTACATTTCGCTGATTATCGACCCAAACTTGAAGTCGATAAATTTAATCGAATTCATCCTCATGTTAGACTAAACATCTATCATGGCATATATAAATTCTTCTCCCCCCATAAATGCAAAAAACTTTAAGCCCTATGTATTTTCAAAATAAAATATGGCAAGGACATACTAACGAAACTAAATAAATGAGCAAAATTTTGGGGTGGGTAATGAACTAGCACTCCACTACGTGTCAAAATTTAGGGTGGGGAATAATTCTAAACTGGTTAACAAACTCTTTTCTCATCGCATTTCCGAAAAAATGCATGAGAAGCCCTAGCAAATCCACGTGTCAAGCTTTCGTTGGGGTGGGTTTGAATAAAACTGGTTATAAAACTAATATTTCAATTTTCATTTAGTTCATGGTGAAATAAATGAAAATCCCAGCACCTCGACCACGTGTCAAAATTTAGCTAGGGGGTTAAATTTAAACTGGTTAACATTAACTGCAATTCTTTTCATTTCCGAAAAATGAAAAGGCCTCAAGCACTCCACCACGTGTCATGCTATTTTCTCATCGCATTTCCGCAAAAATGGATGAAAGCCCTAAGCACCTCCATCCACGTGTCAAGCTTTGGGGTGGGGTTGCTTTAAACTGGCTAACAATTTCTTTTCATTTCTGAAAAAATGAAAAGACCCGCTAATCTCCACCACGTGTCATTCTATAGAATGAAGGGATCTGAACCAGTTAATTGATGGGGTGATGTAAACTACTCATCATTCATCCTCTTGATGAGATCACTCGTCATTGACATGACGAGTTATTGCTTGGCATGCGAAAGGTACAAATAACACAAAGGAATTAAACTACTGAAAAGACAATGGCAACTCGTTGGATTTTGTGAACCGTTGAACCTGTATCATGGCTGGGTGTAGGATAATTACCTGTCTAACTGAAGTCTCTGAGCTGAATGTAAATAGCGAAGTCCTCTGTAAGCTTCTCTCTAAGTGTTGACCAAAGCGTGCTTCCACTATCGACCTCCTGTCTTGCTGACCTCCTCTCTCTACCAACTCAATTCCCAAAGTCCAGTCACTTCCCAGCTTGTCTCACCTCTATATTCCCTGGCCATCGAGCTCTTCCCCGATGCCGAATCGCCGAATCGTGTTTATTATAATTGCTACCATGCAAACCGCTGACACCAAACCCAGAAGTGTTACCTATTTCCTGAATGCTCAGGAGGTTTGCATGGCACAACACAATGCATTGTAAACATGCCTAAGAGGCTTGAGACAGCTGAGAAAAACAAGTGAATGCCCTGGTCAACTTGAAGCGTTCAGAGAGACTTAATAAAATAAACATACAATCCTATGGATTGATACGATATTTGGACTAAACATAGGAAATTTATATGCTCTGAGCTAGAATTTAGAAGTCGTAAGTTAGCAATGAATAGTCAAGATTAGCCGTAATAACACATTCAATACTACAATCAAGAGTGGCATACCAAAGGCGCTGGGATGTGGGGAAGCGGGGCGGCCCACACCAATTTTCATTTCTTAACTTTGTTAATCATGGAAACAGTTTTCTTTCAAAATCTGTGCCACGTACTCGTATTACTGAGTATTCTGTTAAAGGTTGTTGATCATTGATTTGTTAACCAAGCAAGTAAGATGTATTCTCTCTACGCAGTCAGTAATTGCAGTGAATGCTGTGATACTGCTTAAGGCCCTTCCAACCTTAGTTCTCATTTGTGACGAATGTAAGTCTGTTTCAAGAAAATGAAGATTCTACTAATCCTATCCTAATATTCTACATCCTAATTCTAATGTTCTTGGATTAGAGGGTGTGATTTCAAGATTCTATTACCCCCAAAATATCTTCACAACAGATAAATATGATTAAAAATACTAATTTTGTAACGCACTTCTCATATAATATAAACATTCTGAGGTAGAACTGCAACGCAGTCGTTGAGTATGCCTATTGCAGAATATACAAATTTGTATACAAACACATAAAATATTAGCCCCCAAAACAATACCATAAATATGCTGCTGATCTTAATATCCTTGGGATTTGTTCTTATAAGCAAGGAATGTAACTGAATTATAGAGCATACAATGGTCACATTACTATATTAAATATATTAATATTTAAATCAGACTTCAACGGAGCGTATTCATCTACAAATGCTTTTAAAATTCCAACATTTGTCACTTTTGGACATTGTTCTGGTAGGGTAATAAGCAACTTGTAATTGCGTTTGTGAAAGTCAACAGATATGTTTGTGGTTAATAACTAATGGCATGCTCAGTGAATTATTATCCGAACTTGAATTTCTGCACTTCTCTTATGAATGCTATAAATCTCTTTCGTACAAAATCTCCAAACCATTATTGAATTCTGTCTCATTCGAAATTATGGAAAATGAGAAATTGCCGCATTATGGAATTCATGTGTCACATTGATTTAATTCATAAAAGTTCGAGTATGCGATTAACTTCTCCTGGTACTATGTCACCTGATGAATATAAGATTGATTTATTAGGCCACGTGTGTAATAAAACGATCCCGTGCATAAGTAGTGTATTAAACACGCGTGCCTTCATAGTGAAAGAAATGCTTTTGCCTTAGGCAAGATACCCCTTTTATTGCAAGCCGACGACGTTACCAATATGCCATCGGAGAAGCCAGAGTAGTTTGTGGTTCTATAAAGAAGTTTTACCAACGTTTCGTTGAATCTAAATGTCATATGCAATATCATCAACTGTAGACTTGGAATGTTTGTTGGAAAATTGTGCGAAAACAGTGCACATTCCAGGCAAGGAACTTTTGAAAGTATCGCATGAAAGGGAATAAAAGAAAATATAACATTTAGCGAACTAACTCACATGTTTATAAAGACCATAATCGATTGAGGTGAAAATAATTGGGGAGAGGGTATACAAACCAGGGCCGGCGGAAAGGGGGGGGGGCGAACCGTGCCATCGCCCAGAGCGCCAAATTTTCAGGGCGGCAAAATTTGAAAAGAAGAAAAAAATAAGCCTATTGAAAACTTGATAGTTATAATATTATTTATATTATACACCGTGTATCAAAAATAATCATCCGATTTAAAAGTTCTATATTTAGGAAACCAATGGACATAGAACCTTGCAGTAAGTTGTGAAATACATGTTGGAATATGAAGTTTCACTTACAATACGTTTTACGTTTTTGCAGGTAGGTACGTTCCGAAAGTCTTAACGAAACGAATTTAACGAGAGTAACTTGGCTCGAGTTATTTTACAGACTTATGGAACGCTCTAGACGAAAGCGCAGGCGCAGCGTCCTCGTGGCGTCGAGCGGAAGGCATGTCCTTATGGCAGAAATAAACTCTACTGCTGACACTGTTACTCATCTTAATCACATTGGGCACACTCGTCTTACACATGTTGCTTCATATGCAGTTTAAAGCCATCATGCACGCGCGTTGCCTGCACGCAGCAGACGATTCTCACCGAACAAACCAGTCTTCTGGCCCGTGCGTTTGGTGAATCTCGTTCTTGCACGAGAAGCACGGAAAGCGACTTTTGGGACAGCATAACGAAATGCACGAGAGCACTTATGGGACGGCCATTTACCATAACTCGTTTAACGCGTTCAACACATTCGACTTTCGGAACGGGCGCCTGGTGCTGCTCACTCTTTAGTCCGCTTCAAGATGGCATCCCAACAACCGAAAGCTTTCTGCGTTCTCCACTTCAACAAATGTTGTCCGTTACAGTTGTGCAGCGTGAGTTTCGTCGTAAATACGGTGCTGCACCACCTACTGCTCACAGTATTCGACGTTGCACGCAGAATGCTTCCGGTTGCTGGGTTGCCATCCTGACGCGGACTAAAGAGTGAGCTGCACCAGTGGCACTTACCTGCAACAAAGTAAACCTTATTGCAAGCAAAACTTTATATTCCAGCATGTATTCTACAACTTACTGCAAGGTTCTATGTCCATTGGTTTCCTAAATATAGCATTTTTAAATCGGATGATTCTTTTTGATACACCCTGTATAACTTGGAAATTAAAATATGCCAACCCACAGTTTTGAAGTAACATATCAGTAATCTCACTTTAAAAGAGTGCCACAAGGTGGGAAAGTAGATTTGATGCCTTAACTCCGTTGGGATATCAAGTGGGAGAGGTCTATGATGGTTTCCTTCAAATAATTGGCGACAATAAAACTGTCCAATAGGTCACACATGAGGCTCAGTGTATTGCAATCCAGTTGTGTGGCTTTACATTCCTTTGCTCACTAGTTATCTGGTCTTGACTTCTTACTCCACGTAATGTAATGAGCAAATGTCTTCAAAACATTAATCTACGATGTTGTTAGATGATTTCTTGCAAACATATCAGCACTTTGAAAAAAGCAGGAGTGATGAAAAATTTCAAAGGATCTTAGACGCCACTTGGCAACCTGGCAGGGCCTCCTTTCCTCCACTCGTGGAGGCGTCGGGGGGGGGGGGGGGTGTCGACCTGTGAATCCCGGTTGATGAGAAAGAATTGGCATCGAAATTAGAAATAGATGATCCAAAGATAGGCAACACTGTACAGGGCCGAAATCGAAAGAAGTTTCAGTATAATGAAACTGATAAAGATCCACAAAAACAGTACAAAGTTGAGTTTTATTACCAGGCCCTAGAGGCTTATTTTAGCTCTAAGAGAAAGATTTGAGCAGCTTAAACATCATAGTGAATTTTTCAATTTATGTTATGATATTAGTAAGCATAAAGACATGCCATTTGATCTTTTGTCTGAAAAGTGTAGAAAACTTGCCGGAATGTTAACACATGAAGACTACTGAATTAAAATATGAACTAAAAGTGCTTTCGGCTATAATAAAACAATTACACCAAAGGAGACCTTAAACTGATAAACGGTCATGATTTTGCACCTAATGTGAGTGTAGAACTTCGGATTTATTAACTTTGTCGGTAACCATGGCAAGTGGCTAACAATTTCTTTTTTTTTTAAATGAAGGCTAATAAAAATACTATCTTCGGTCAATCATGTCTGAAACACGTTTGTTTCCATTTTATGCAAGATAGCATTATACGAAAGAGAATATTACATGCAAAGGTAAAGTTCCCTGTGCACGTAGCACCATGTCATGAAGACACATTTAGGGGATGTGGGGTAAGGCCACACACATTCTCGATCTCGGCCATTTTGGAGGTAGTGTGATCAGCACCACTCTCCGGCCGCCTTTACCTCCCAGGGTTGCCCCAGGTACCCATTAATTTGAGGCTGGAAACGCAGGAAAGAATTCAGACCTTAGATCACCCACGCGGGAGATCTGGGAATATTAAATGTAATTATTTTAAAATTGCAATCATATATCACAGACCTAATATAAAATTAGTTTCGCATTTTTTAAAGTTGAACTGTGGTCGAGCGAGATATCCTCTTGTGCTTAATAGTATTTAAATAGCGTAACAAGTCTCATTATTTATTATATTGCTGATGTTTTTCTTAGGAATACATTGATTTTCAATTTCCCGTTGTTGCGTAATGATGGGGGGGGGGGGCCTTCAAAAGGGAGCGGCATCTGCTACCACCGCCCAGGGCGGCAAAATGACTAGCGCCGGCCCTGATGCAAACCACAACACATCCCGGCTGACCTCGTCTTAGTCCCCTCTATAGTAGGTGGGAGTGTTATGTCAGTGGCGTGTTAAGCGTGATACAGTGAACTTTGATGCTGTTCTTATTGTCCTCAGCTATTTTGAATGAAAGCTGCAAAGTAGAACGTCAATAAAGATTTTCAAATGTTAGAAGAATGTTAGGTAACAGTTTCCTTACTGTGGAGAAAATAGGTCAGGAATTCGTTGGTCCTGAATTTTGAAATTCATTGTTCATTTCAACTAATGCTTGAAGTGTAACTAGGAATTTGGTGTTGTTTTTTTGTTTGAAGTTCAGATAAGCAAATCGGTACTGGAACTAGAGTTTAAAATGGGATAAACCTCTCGAATTTGCCCCCAAATAGAATCGAGTAGGGGTCACCGATTACAAATCTACTAAGTTTTTGTTTACAAGTAGTAGTTAGCATGTCGTTAGTTAGCGATTGAATCACATAGTTTATTGGATTTCCCTTTCAGATGGAAGAAACACATCGTTGCGGCCCACTGTTAAAATCAACAATGGTATTGATATATGTTGTTATCTGTTGCTATTGTTCCTTGAATTTATTCTAATGTTCACCATGTTTACTTCATTCAATGTGTTCTTCAAATAATTTTCTTGTGTCAATAGCAGGGCTCGAAAAATCCCGGTCGCCAGGTCGCCATGGCGACTAAAAATTTCAGCCTGGCGACTGATTTTTTGCAGTAATATGTACGAAATTTTGAAGATTCTAAGTTCAAATTGCAGTGCAGCGTAAGTTAGCATTTTTTTTATCAACGTTGTGAACATTCCATAGATTCAGTAACAATTTTTTACTCTTTGTCGCCAATTTCCTGCTTTCTCAAATGATTTAGCGATGTCTTGAATAACGCGATGCTCAGCTTCTTATACAGAATGTTTCAAAAGTCGCACAACCCAAACTTTGAAAATGTATATCATGAAAACCGTAAGAGATATTTACACTGGGTTTTCTGCATTATAAAGCCTCATCTATTGAGATATTTTTCATTGCATAAAGTTATCAGTTTGCGCCATACAAAAAATCAGATAAATTAATAACTGGCGGAAGGCAGGGTTAAAAAATTTTCAGAAATGAACTTTTGAGTGAGAAAAATATCTAAGAAATTATCGAAGGGTCATAATTAGATGTCTGATGACTGATACCATGTCAGTCCATCATTTACGACCAATATTGGTCATGTGCAATATTTGATGGATTTTTGACTGACGATTTTATGGTTTGAGTGAATAAGTGATATTTTTGGGACATATCTCCGTAAATGGCAATGCTAGCAGGTCAAAATATTGTCAACAGACGCATGCAACATTTGCCTAAGTATTGGCCGTACATTTACATGAAAAATCATAAATCAAGATTTTGTGCTGAAATTGAACTCTTGAGAGAATTCTGGACTGGTCCTGGTTATTCTCTTCGCTCTCTTTCGCCGCTACTGTACCTGTTTTTTTTTAATTGATTCAGCATGGCGTATACATTGGAGCAGTGTGTGTGCTTTGCTGAAGAGTATTTTACTACTAATGAAAAATACCCTGCTTCTGTTGTACCTCACAAGGCAACTGTTTCACGACAAGTCAAACACCAACAAATGATCCCACAAATTGTCAAGAGTTGGTATTTATTGTTGAAAATCAATTCTCAGATGTTCTCTTCAAATTAACAATGTTTTTCAAATAATGTAATTGCTTTTATTTTGATAAATGCTAAAATAAATTTATTAACCCAGTGATCAATTTAGTGCAGAAAACCAGGTGTAAATATCTCTTGCGTTTTCATGATATACATTTACAAAGTTTGGGTTGCTTGACTTTTGAAATAATCTGTAGTATTCACAATTGCTTGTAGGTTGTTTCCTGGCGCCTGATTTTCAGAGTTGGCGCCTAGCTTTGAAGAAAATATTTCGAGCACTGGTCAATAGGGTAGCACCCAATACAATACAGTTTGTCTGTGCTTCTACTCTTATATACAGTAGAACTTTGAGCATGCATTTACTTTCTACTCCTCTCATTCCTTGATGGGTTTTACTTACTTCCAGTTTCCCGAGATGGCAGTATCAGCTGTTCACTCTTCTTCCTTCACAATATGTGTGGAGAATCACTTACTTGACACTTACAGGTGTCAATGGACTGGTGGATCTGAGGGTCGGCACTGGGTGCGCCCCCTATTCAAAATGACGGAGGGTTCATTCGGCCAACTGTAGCGATGATCTTAGATCTACATTAGTGAATGCAGCAAAGGAGAGAAGAGGTGCTCCCTCGAAAAGTAGTGTATATATAAAAACCACTAGGCAATGGATGATGTCCAGTTATAAAAAACTATTGTCATTAACGTTCAGAGAATTATTTAAATTGACTAATTTATAACCAAGCTGCTGTAATGTGATTGGAAAGGGCTTTGCACTTGAGAGGAAAAGTACTGTGCGAATCGCACCAGACTGTAAAAAAGGATAGAATTGCATTAGAGTAGCATCTGCCTGGATGGAAAGCTCTCCTTGTGAATGCATTCGGAACCAACAGACCACGAACCTTTCCTGTAATTTGATGTCGAAACTCACAAGGAGCCTTCAATCAGATTCCAGAAAAGGTTTCCTCTTTGGACGTCGACGCGTAATTAAAGAAGGGAAGAAGAACGGACTCTCTCTGTCTCTCTCACTCTCTCTCTCTCTCTCTCTCTCTCTCTCTCTTTCTTTCTCGTTCCTCTATTCTAGTAGCTTCTTTTCAGCCGACTGAATTTAGAAACTTGCTCTTCCAATTCCTTCACAAAGGAGTTTTCTCTGGAGGCGAATAAACACAATTTAAATTATACTCGTCACATTTTATTATCCGCATCATTTGTTTGTATTTGAATAAGTTAAATATTATATGTTGTCCTCAAAGGGGTGTCAGATTAACGATAGTTTCGGATTATTGAGACTTCATGAAATACTTTAGTTTAATTAGTTTTATTTAGTTCTTTAATGCCACAAGTTTACTTAACTACATACAAATTTAGTGTACTACATAGTTCATTCAAAAAATATAGGTAAGACAAACATGTGGTAATGGTAACAGAAGAGGATCTGTACTTACCACATTATTTCATTTTTTTAAAAAAATCTCTTTTCGAAAAACCGCTATAATATTCCAAAATCTGAAAAACTACATCAACTTGGAATTCCTTCTAGAGCATTCAGGTGAAAGTTACTATTGAGAATATATAGACAAGAGCAAAAGCAAACTACACCATTTTTTACTTGAATGCTCAAGAAGTAATTCCAACTTTATGTAATATTTCAGGTTTTGGAATATTATAACGATTTTTCGAAAAGAGAGAAAAGGTTGAAAAAAAATACCCTGGCGTCGCCCAAAGCTCCTGCTGTTCGAAAATTCAATTTTCCATCTTGGAAGACAGGGATGCTGTACAACAGGTGCAAGCGAGCCTATGTATTTACAAGGAAATTAATTACCTTTTTGAGAGGCGATAAACGCACGTTACTATTAACACTAAAATTAAGGTAAATATATAGTTGGCTCATGCTTATTGCACCGTGCTATAAGATACGTAGACTAGATGTAGAAGTATGACACATATTTACGATCTAGGCGTGATGTGATCAGCACAACGTTCCGGCCGCCTTTACCTACAGGAAACCTTTTATTAGAAGTTAGGTAAATCCCAGACCCGCTTTATTCAGGGACAAGTTTGGGAAAATTTCCAATCTTTAGATCACTCAACCCTGGAATCGAACCCGTGCCCCCGTGTGGTAGTCAGACGTCATGCAGACTAGCTCACTGCGGTTCCAAAACATTAACGTACTGAAAGCTACGCAAAGACTCAATTTTCACATAAATATATTTCCTGACACTTCATTACTCCACTGTTGGTTGCTACTGATATGTGAAAAAATTCACGAATTCTACATGAATTTTGTAACGTGCGTATTTTAAATTTTTGTGCAACAAATTTTTAGAAGCAATTTTCAAATTCAATTAACATATTTTGATTTTTGTTTACATGTGCATTTCAGAAAAGAGTATCTCAACTTCTTCTTATTGAGCAAGGATTTAATGTTAAAAAATGAAAATGGGCATCCCTCCTATTTTCTAAACCCCTTAACAATAAAGCTATTAATATATTATTATGTTATTAACAAATGAAAACAAATACTTACTCCATTGTTCTCGTTTAGAACAACCTGTAGACAAAGGTAGAATTGGAAAGAATCTATTGTATTTGTTTACAAAAATATGAATGGTGTAAATATAACTTACGAAAAATATAACTTTAGAATAAATGATCAAGTTTTTTTTATAGTTTTAGATTTTCTTTAGGGAGATGTTCCCGTGAAGTAGCTTCACAATTGTCCTTATGATGTTGAGTAAATATCGAAATTCTTTTGGACACTCCCTGTAATGGAACCCGGAACCTATCGGACCGAGAGCACTGTTTGGCTACTGGGGAGTCTCTTCTTCTAGTTTGGCATAGATATATTCATATTTGTAAACACATCCAAATCTCTTGTTCCAAGGATGTATTGTGGTTTATGTATTCGGGTAACGTCTCACTTCCAAGGCAGATCAATTGGAAGACAATGGCGATTTTTCTTTCCCAAAATGAAAAACTTCCGGTGCAGCGGCTTCCAATGCCGCTAAAGAGAAATCGATGCTGGATTGACTTCTGAGGGCAAAGGGTGATGGATCCTGATCACAGTCGATTTCTTCCTAGGCCGAAACGTTAGAGGAGTGGAAATAATGTCTCCGGTGTCACCAGAGACTCTATGGAGACGTCATTGCCAGAAATCGATGGTCCTTTCGTGGCACACACATTTCTTCAATCTCTTCAGGCCGTGGAAATAGAATTTTTACTCCTAGTTTCCTGCTCCAAGAAAAGTTCTTGTCGCTTTATACACTCTTCAGATGGAAGGGAGCCTGATGGGTGTCGGAGCGCGTTAAGTGGTGGCCAACTTTCGTTATTGCCACCGACGTTCCTGGTATTTCTTTATTAATAATCGCTCTCTCTCATCGTCTCGATTAGTCAAAGTGACAGAAGAGCGGCACTAAATAACAAAAACCTACTGTTGTATGGAATGTGAGGTTTGATTTGATTATTGTTATATTCAAATTCAAATTCAAATTTTCTTTATTAAAGGGCGAGGTTCAGCCTGTGGCTGTTCTCCCACCTAACCCCGTTTGACATTTACCTGGTGTACATAAAGAAAATCATAAAAAGAGAGAAGAAAATACAATTAAAAGGAAAAAAAAATGGTTACAAAGAAAAGAAAAGAACAAAGACAAAATTTAAAAATATCAAGACAACACATAAAAAAAGAAAGAGAAAAAAACACATTCACACAAACACACACATACTAAACATTTCTGAGCAGGACATTCACGCACGGATGTTGATATTGATGTACATGATTATGCAAGTTTTGTGAGGTACGATAGAACAATGCATTAAGTAAATATTACAATATAGTATTACAATATAGTTCATGATTTGTCAAGGATTGGCGTTGCTTTCCTGCCACTTTTGGCTAAGGGTAATGTGAGGTATGTAAGTGGAAGCATTTAATTTTTTTTAAAAAAAGGCTTACGCAACGTGTTTAGGTAACAGCGCTGAACATTCCGTTACGTGCAAGTCGTTGGTGTGGAGCAGACTTCCTTGGCGGAGTGGTTAACACATCGCGCTACGATGCCAGGGGTCCCGGGTTTGAATCCCGACCAGAACATGGGTGCCCTTTGTGAATGTCCCTTCATCAATTTCTCCACATTATCACCCATCGTCGTCTTCGTGATTTACCAAAAGTGGCAGAAAAGCGAAATGAAGCCAAACCAATCAATTGTTGGGGGTAGATTTAAATTCAGACAACTCTAATCGCTTAGACCGATTTCACTCAAAAATGAAACACTAGACTGGCCATAGGTGTTATCAGCTACTGTGAAGATTTCAGATCAAAAGCTGTAAGTTTTCTGCAGTTAGCCTATCCGGATGAGGATACTGGTGACTTATCCACTTCCTATCTATTCTCAAGAATGTAATATATATCAAAGTTATTTTATTAATAAATTATAAATATCGCAGAAATTTGCGCCATGCTATATATGTTTAGTTCTTCGTATCATTTGAATCATTTACTTCAAATTCAAAACTGCAACAGTCTTCCAAGGAATGTGTATTTCCATCTTATGCTAATTTTTCTCATATGGAAAATTCCTTGTTGGCTCCACTTTTAGAGCTTAGGGAACAAAGCTAATATGATATTTAGAGCAAATGTCACGACACAATTTGCGTATAGAAACTTTGAAATACCATGCGTGGTTTAGGAGTAGCGCAAAGAATAGCACTCTTTGCAGGATAATTTATTTCAAATTCCAAAGCGATAAGTAAAGATCTGTTGCCGCTGATTTAGAGCTCGGATAATATGATTTTTCTGCCTCACTTTGCAAATCACAGAAAATCAAAGTTGACCACGAGACAAGTGTGTCTGAAGGTGAGGCTCTTTTGATGCCACTCAAAGCAAACAGGAGAAGAGTTTCAATTTCCTCCGCCGAAAACATTCAGTGCTGAACCAATATTTGCTCTCCGCCTGAAGCAGGTACAACTGGAAGTAAACGGAGTTTCTAACCAGATGAGGAAGTCTGGGGAAAAAGCAAACAGCTTTAAGTTCAGTTTCTTGGGTTCACTCTCAGACCAGAGTATTCTCCCATCTACGGAGCGGAGTAAACAATCTAAGGAAGCATCAAGAACAGCTGGGAGCGGGCGAAGAGGTTAAATATAAATGTTCGTCAATGCCAGAACAATGCTGTTGCTAGACTGGTCGTCTCATTACAGCTTACTGTTCGAAATGGAATATTTCCTCCTGCTCAGGACATTAGGAGTCATTTACGGGTACTTAAGGACAGATAATTAACTGCAACACAATTACCTATGGACTACTCTATCTTGCCTCACAGAACTAGCATAATTATTTATTTTTCAATTTCAATATCCTTATATGAAACCCTGCTCAGAAATGTTTAGTATGGGTGTGTGTGTACGTACGTGCATTTGTATGTTCATAAAGTATCTGAGGTCCTTTCTTTCTTGCATATAGTTTCTTAATTTTTAATTTAGTGTTTGTTCTTTTCTTCATATATTTTTTCTTTGGTTTATGTACATTAGTAACATGTACAAACTGGGCTAGGTGGGAGAAGAGCTACAGGTTGATTCTCTCCCTTCAATGAAGAAAATTTGAATTTGAAATTTGAGACTGTGGTGCCAAATTTCAATCTTTTGGCCAGCTAATGTTCCTGTTCTAATAAGCATGAGATACTAAGCCTGGATTTAGGAGGAGGTTCGGGGGTTACGGGTTACAGCCCCACTGGGGAAAATGCTTTCCAATGAATGGAACTAAAAATTAGATAATTGAAATGTGGTTTAAAGCAACAACTAACCATCTAACTTAACTGTGAGATATAGTTTTATTTTACAAGAAGGGAAGTCGAGTATTGGAATCTTAGACTACGTTCACCGATTTTTGTTGAGCGCCATCGAACCACTCAACCTCGACAAAAAGCATCACTCAGTGGCATCCGCTGTGAAGCAACGTATCCTACCATAAGATTTACCGCACGTGTACGAAATTATCCACAAAAGGTTCACTCCAGGCCTCATCACCAATCGAGGCAGAATCGACCACAAGGGAAAAAACTTGGACGAAATATCCCCGCGCAGCTTTCCCTTCTTCCCTCCACCTAGGGCCATAAGGAAGCATCCCCTCCACGCGGGAGTACGGTGCACAGGAGTTGCGGGTCTGCGAAGGTTGTTTTGCTTGTGGTTTATTTATTTATTTGTCTCTTATTTATTTGTGGCGGAGATTAAGGCTCATGCCTTTTCTTACACTCAACCACATACAAAAGTTCATAATATACAACATATTCATAAATTGATTCATATATAAATATTGCAAATAACGATCACACATATAACTTTCATGTCAAACCAACAGCTGTAAAAATATGTACCACTATAGAAAAGCTGGTGCACATACTGGAAAGAAAGAAAGTGACAGAGAGTGATGCCAGAAGTTCCGCATCACATTGTAAATCCCATACGACCAAAGAACAAACCTAGACTTTTTGTTTCCATATGTCAGAGTTTCCAATTACAAAACGCGTTGTTGCCCCATTACTGATTTTTGCTTAGTCGTAAATGACACCTTCTGGTGTCAACATGCGCCCTTTGCTCGCGATTCAGGCAGAGGCAGAGGATCGGAGACCCATGGGTTTGCTACCAACGAGCTATATACCGTGCTTCCATTTCGATCTTCAGCCGAGAGATCGGGAGAAGCGTGGCGGGCGGCGCTGACGGAGATGCCGACATTTGCGGCCTGTAATGCCCGCTTATTTTTATAGACATATGCAGACATTTATATAAATATTGCAAAACGAGCACTAACCTGTGTTATAACACGCAAAAGTTCTTCTGTAATTCATCCAAGTTCTGCTCTTATATACACAAATAAATACGCTATAGAAACGATGTTAAGAGCCACAGATAATAAAGCATTTTAATCATAGTTTTGACCAGTAACGTCCTGCTTAAGTTTATATCCTTGAAAGAGTTTTGTGGCCATGGGAATCGTTTGGAGGTTTCAAATGTGCAACACTGTATCAGGATTACACTGCAGACTAAACGGTTAAAAGTGAATGGTTTTCGTGAGCTTCCTTGCAATCCGAAATATCCGAGCTCGAGTTTTTTTTGTTCCTTCGCGACTAGATGAAGACAGAGTTGTGAATATAGTGGCGAGCAATATAAACCAAGAGTGTGTTAATTTCGTACTGTGCGCAAGAGTGTTATTGTTGGTTACTAGCAGTTACTTGTTTGTGCTATTTCAGTGTGTATGTGTGTTGTGTCAGTGAGACGATTGGAATGCCAGCCGCAAGGTTCACGTTAGAACAAAGATTTTTTATGTATGACACGTACGTGAAAACAGACTTGTGTCGATACGTGTGTAGGCAATTTGCAGTGACGTGCACTGAGGAGTAGCTAGTCTAGCAGAGATAGATCAATCAATCTCAAATCTCTAATTATTTTCAAATCACAATATTTATTGTTTTGTTGAAGCCACAGTTCATATGCAACACTTTTTTTACACGCGTTTCTCGTTCCTCGGTGCGTTCAGCGGCCTAGCTCGCTCTTTCTCCGCCTCACAATTCCAGGTAGAAACGGGTTTTCGAAGGGAAAGGGAAGATTTCTGCCTCTACCTCCCTTGCCCCCTCGGCCCCACTGCAATGGTTGAAAGCCCATGCTTTCAGGTCCCCCAGTCTATCTCCTATAGGACAGATAGGGGATTGGTTTCCCTTCGATTCCCTTGTAAATCCTCTAAAGAACTAAGGGGAAATTTTTCTGCAATACTTATGATCTCTGTATTTACACTACTTTTTACACGTTGTACAATATGTATGTATAATATGGGATGTACTTTTATTATTTATGCAATTGGAACGTCTTATGTGCAGACAAAAAATTTATGCTTTTTTTTAAATATGGAATATATAATGATTAAATAACAAATAATTGCTCACGCTCTCTCTTGCTCTCGTTTTAGTAGTGTTTTATTTAAATATACTAATCTCTTGGCCTCCAATAAACAAAATGGATAAGCTAAACAATCATAAATACGGATGTATTTATTTGAGCAAGTGAACGCGCGTTCTAATTCTTGTTGTTGGTTTGGTTTATTTTACTTCGCTTTTCTGCCACATTTGGTTATCGCGTAAATGAGGATGAGTGATGATATGATGAAACTGATGAAGGGACTTCACAAGGAACAATTCAGACCGGAATTCGTGACGAGCCAGCATTCTTGTTCTTATGTGTTGTACTCTGCCTGCAGTGAATAATGAAAAAATTAGAAATGAAAAATGTATCCCAGAACTCAAAAAGCCAAATGAAAAGCATTGAAGAAAGTAGAAAAAAGGTTTGTTTAAAGGTATGTTTTGTTACCCATCGCTTTTTCTAGCTGTATAGATTTAATCGGAATAAGTAGCTAAGAGCTTGGAAAGTCGTGAGGGACAATCATAAACAGAGAATTCTAGGCTCCTGATTTCACAGTGCCCTGCAGATGCACCAGGAGGAAATTATTTGTATTTTCTTCTCTCTTCCATCGCTTTACCTAATTTCTGCCATGACGATGAACGTTGAATAAATTAAACGGATGAAGAGTGGTTGGAAAGAAACACTCATGCAAAGGCCAGGGCTCGAGTCCGGATCCTTCAGTAACGAGATCGTGAGATAGGGAAATTAGGGAAATCAAGCAATGCAAAATTTTTGAAAAAACGTTAATCATATATAAAGATGATATTTCAAAAATTCAATTGAAAATTACTACTCAGGAAAAATCCAGTTTTCTTTACCGATACCCACGTATCAGAATGGTTAGCGCCTTCCTCACATGTTTGTTGTCGGCCGACCTCCGTGGGGGAGTGCAAGTAGTCCCGGATATACCCGATTGAGGTATATAGTGGTTCGGATCCCACATTAAACTATAGTTCCGATTAGCCTTTCTGTGTATAAAATGGACTTAAAACGTCAAATCAACAATCAAATCAACCAACCGTGGGGGAGTGGTTACCACAGCGCGCTACAACACCAGGAGTTCCGGGTTCGAACCCCTACCTGGACATGGGTGTTCTTTATGTTTGTCCCTTCATTAATTTTGTCGTATCATCTTCACGATTAACCAAATGTATCAAAAAAGCGAATCAAATCAAATCATTGATTGATTGATTGTTTGATTTGGTTTATTTTACTTCGCTTTCCGCCATATTTGGCTAATCGCGAAGACGATACGATAAAATTGATGAAGGGACACACAATGATCACCCATTGCCAAGCCGAGATTCAAACCCGGCATCTCTGGCTCAGAAGTCAAATCAAATGGTTTTTGATTTTCGAAAGTGGGTGGAAGTTATGTGTACAATTTTTTGTAGTCATTCCTAACTTGGCAATTTTTCCTGTATTTGACGTTCTTCTTTTAGGAATACTGGGCCCTAAAAGGGGGGAGGGGGTTATGACCCGTTGGGCACGCCACTCATTGCTACCCCAAGTGTCGACGTCACCGCACGTCACTGGCAATTTGTACAGAAATTCCCAGGCGTTTCAACTCCACACAGAGATACGGTTAGACATCTTGTTCTTAAATTACGAGAAACTGGATCGTTTGATTTTAAAACACCTAAGCAAAAACGACGGATTCTAACCGAAGCAAAACTCGATGAAATTGGTGCAGCGTTAGAACGTTCTCCAAACAAACCTCTACGCCGTGTTTCACAAGAGGTGGGCGTGTCAAAATCATCGGCACATACAGCCACTAAGCTACTAAAATTAAAACCGTACTCTTATAACACAGGTTAGTGATCGTTTTGCAATATTTATATAAATGTCTGCATATGTCCATAAAAATAAGTGGGCATTACAGGCCGCAAATGTCGGCATCTCCGTCAGCGCCGCCCGCCACGCTTCTCCCGATCTCTCGGCTGCAGATCGAAATGGACGCACGGTATATATAAACACTAGAGAGGCAACGAGGCAGCCATCTTGGAAACAATTTGAGCGGGGAGCAGGTAGCCCGTAAGTGGTCAGGCAGGCTGAACAGCTGACCGGGGGGCAGACGTTAACAAGCCGTAACCTATGCATTGCAGGAATACTTACGCATTATAAAAGATTTCTACTATCGCACAGATGAGTTGTTTACCTTTTCTAACGAAAGGTTAGAGCTGTATAAACTGCTAATACAAAATTTGCAGGTATATTGCCTCTCTTTTGCACAGAAAGATAGCCCTTTGTGACACAAAATAGCTTGGAGAATTAAATACTTTCTTCGTTTGTGCTTATTTCATAAGGCTCCGGTAAATATGTAACTGCAGTAAATTATTATCCGATATTATTATAGCCGGTCCTAGGGAGAGGCAACTCAGGCCCCGCGCCAAATAAAATAATTGTTTGCATCCAGTTTTTACGAGTTTATCGGACGCTGATGCTTCACGGATTGTTTTCACAGACTTAAATATATCCAAAATCACTTAAATCATATTCCAATCAAAGAACTACATAAGATTCGTGTTCAAATATTTTAATAAAGAGTTGTTAGTGTGTACTATTCGTTTAATTATAGAATGAAAACCATGAAGTGAGAATATTATTTTACATGAAAGACCGTTTCACAACAGCGTCAAAATTCAATGCAATGTAAACAAAAGAGAATTACGATAAACTGTTATTTGTTATGATTAAAAATTACCACTTCCTATGTAGACAATGTAACCTGCAAGAAAAGGAATGTGAAATGCTGAATGACACCTGTTGTTTGAACAATGCCAATTTTCGTGGCGGCCCTGAGATTTGCGAGATCCCAAACTCTATACCTAACATTGGTACATTTTTCTATTTCATTATTCATATAATAATACTCTACCATAATTGATTGATTGAGTTGGTGCTTTAAGTACACGTTATGCACAGTAAGGCTAATCGGGGCTGGATCTACAGTTTAAAGTGGGATCCGAACCACTGTGCCATGTGCCTCCACAGGGTATCGAACCGGGACCCCTTTATTACAAAGCGACGACGCTACCACTGCGTCATCGGGGAGGCCCTTACTCTACCATAAAACACCAAAACTAATGTACAGTCACGGACACGTTTGGGTTGTAACAGCCCAGGATTGCTACAACCCAGAAGTATCTGTGACTGTACTTGTTTGAAGTTCATTTTCAGTCATGATATTCTACTCATTTATCAAAAATAAGTACGTATAAATTATCGATTTCGCGAGGCTTCTGTAAGAGTAGGCTCTAGGCGACTCCTTGTTCGCCTACATACAGGGCCTTCTCTGACCAACCTGTATCGAGGTGAAACGAAGTCAGAATTTTCGCGAGCATAAGCTCTTTGTGAAAAATAAAATGTCCAGTAAATACAGGTTGCATTCATGCGACAAGCGTTGTCTGCTTTCAGTATGTGATACTTAACAAGATGTTCGTATCCTGCACGCATTCAACAAGTGAAATCCAAAGACAATTCAATTCTGCTTCCAAAAAAAACCCTGCTATTTTAGCCTTCCTTGGACGCCGAGTAGTTTACAGTATTACATAGATTACATTGTCTACATGTATTCCATATGTATAGTCACATCAGAGCCGGCCATAGGTGGGTGTGGTGCCTGGGGCATAAAATATACGCTGGACCTCTAACTACATTTTTTTAGAGATCTGAAAAAAATCAGATTTTTATCAATTAGTCTGAAGTACAGGTGTCCTACATTATCACAAAAGCAAAAATATTATAATGAATAAACAATTAATTTATGTACATACTTCGTATTATTACATGAAGCAATAAGATGAACACGTTGAAGATTAAAATCAAGAATTATGGAATGCTAATGAGAGTTTCTAAATTTGTCTTCCTTTTCATTTCAATATGAAACTAATAATTTACGTATAAAAGTGGCAATTTATATCATATCCAACATTCTCTATCATAATTCTCGTTTGCTTTATTTTCATTGAATTTTAAGGCTGTAGTGAATTTACATGGTTTCCTATAAAATAATAGTTACTTATACTCCATGATTTCACGAATAGTACATATTACTTTTGATAAAATGTTTGGATCCGATTTTTATGTAGTACTTTAATTAGAATATGGTGTCAGTAACTTTGATATTTTAAAGAATGTAAAAACAATCCCTTAAGTCAGAAAAAATCAGATTAGTTGCTTAATTGGAATTAAATCAAGAAGACTTAGGTGGGCAGGCCAAGTGGCACGAATGGGAGAGGAAAGAGGAGTTTACAGGATTCTTGTTGGGAAACCTGATGGTAAGAGACCTGTAGGAAGACCAAGACGAAGATGGAGGGACAACGTTGAGATGGACCTAAGGGAAATCGGTAGGGATGGAAAAGAGTATATAGATCTTGCTCAAGATAGGGAAAGATGGAAGGCCTGTGTTGCTGCAGCCATGAACCTTCGGGTTTAAGAAGGCTAGAGAGTTAGTTAATTAGTTGCTTAATTGGAGCACAGGCGTCCAATAAACTCGTTAAAAACGTCATAGAAACAAATATTCTTATCTGCTGTGGGGCCTTCTGAAACACGGGGCCTCGTGGTTGCTGACCCCCTCCGCCCTTGGACTGGCTCTGATCTATATTTGATCTACACTGTCTACCCGTAGACGTGCGACACTGCTTACGATATACCTAGGTATAGTGTTGCTCACGGGACAAGCCTTTTGAAATTCGAGACTGAATGCCTTTCTCGTCTCGTTTCGAGACGAGACACGAGACGGGACGGGACGGCTTTTGAAAAGCCTCGTCTCGTCTCGAATGTCTCGAAGAAATAAAAGCAAAATATTTAATCAGTTGCAAATACTTGTTTGCTTGGAAAAAGGTATTTCAATTAGAAACGTTGATAAGCGCGTGTTAAGTCAAAAGAAGACTATTCTAGAGAGAGGAATGAATGAATGAATACCTAAACTTATTTTCAATATTCTTTCGAAACACAGGGTTACTCCCAATTTTTATTTTTCAATTCATTCCCGGTTAATAATTTTATGTTACGATAGTACTCCAGATACTAATACAATTCTGAATAACATCAAGTAAAAGGGGAGGTAGAGAAGGTTGAAGGAGGGGCCAAAACATCGTGGAGTATCTGAGTCCGAGATTTATCTTGTAAACAAAGTCTCAGCTCTATAGGTTGGAAAGATAAACGGACCGACGGATAGGGTTTATTATTATTATTTAATTTTTACATCAAAGGGTGTACAGAAGTGAATGTTATTAGATAGTAGGAAAAACATTGTGGGAAACATGGCAGTACAAATTGATAAGGAGTTGTTGGGAAAGTTATTAAGGAGTCCAAGATATTAGCAAGACTAAGAGAAAGAGATAATTAAGGACAAATAATCTTGCATTATCCCACTCCGAACAGCTGAGAGCTAAAGAGGAAGAGAAAATACGGGTATTATGGAAAGAAGTAATTAGGTGATTTTAGTGTTTACAGGGAACCATGACAAGATTTTACCACGTGATTATTTGCACGGGTTGCGAAATTTTTAGAATGTTATGGAAATTTCGGAAATGTCTTTGTTGAGAAAATTCTTGTTGTTTCCCTCAGGCATTCTACAGGTGGTTGGATTCGATTTTTTTACGTCCGTTTGAAGATTATTTCCAATGCATTTTTTTTTATTTATTTATTTCTTATTTAAGGAGAATACTATTCCTTGGATTGTAATAACGAAATACTGAGCCTGATATAGAAGAGATTTCAAATGAAGGAAGTGCACTAAGTTCTGTATAATCGTCGTAGAAGGAAACGTTGTTCTATGGGGACTCCCCGATGGTACAGTGGTAGCGTCGTCACCTTGTAATCAAGGGGTGCCGGGTTCGATACCCGGTGAAGGAACATAGTGATTTGAATCCCACTTTAAAGTGTGGGTCCAGTCCCGATTAGCCTTTCTGTAAATCAGATGAAGGAATGTTGTAGCTGTTCTTTTTATTCTGTGAATTTAGCCTTCAAGTTTATGAGCAAAATACATGTAGTGTCTACTGTCTACATTTTCAATCGTTACTAAACAAATTTCACAAAGTAGTTTTATCAAACTTCAGAGGGAAGCTGACACCAATGTCAGGGTGGCGGGAGCCTGTTTGCGGCCAGAGTGTATTCCGAGACTATTTTTCGCCGTTCCTCACTGACAGAGGTTTCGCTTTGAACAATGGACACCGTTGCTTCAGGGGGCAAACGCCAAACATAGGGGCAAGGTTGACCTGCAGTAGCGGGTAAGTGCCATAAATCCAGGCCTAAAGTAGGAATGAAGGTTGATGCAAGGGAGGGGCAATAAAAATTCTGTAATTTGCTTTGCTTGCTGACAGGAAGTTTTGCAGGAAAAGCTGAAAAGGAAAACGGCAGACTTTGAATGAAAGAGGGACAGTGAACACAAGTGCTTTGTATTATTCGCCGACACACAAGCTTCCATTTCGAAGGTGAGGCTATCAGCAGCGAAGTTATTAGAGGGTTGGAAGCAGTGACGACGCCAGAGGAGGCAGGGGGACGCCCCATGTCAGACACCTCGCCACCCCCTCCCCCGGGCCCTCCAACTGAAGTTAATTAAATATCGAATAATAAGAGAGTTCATTTATAAGAGTATGACGATTTTCACCTTTTCAAAGTGGTGTATTCTGCATGATATCACTTTCCTGCTTATAATACCAATTTGATAAACAAATATTAATTTGTTTAGTATATATATATAGCTATGTGTATGTGACTTTCGTTCAAGATTCGAGCGCCGACCTGGGCATAGGTGATTTCTCATTCATTTATGTCCTGTAATATCCGAGATTAACCTAAGTTTTAACCAGTCTTAAGAAATGGGAAAAAGTGTTGAATGTGGATGGTTTTAAAACAACACGAATATTTTCAGGACCACAAGACATCATCTGTAGTACGGGCAAATTATTCTGATCGTGGTCGTTAGTGACAACGCTAATTATTAAAATACATTCAAAGTTGATTCAAGATTTGGTTGGTTGGTTGATTTGATGTTTTAAGTCCACTTTATGCACAGAAAAGCCAATCGGGATTGGACTTATAGTTTAAAGTGCCTCCATTGGGTATCGAACCCAGGACCAAAGGTGATCGAAGAAAACCCGACACTACATGTCAGTTGTTGTGGATTCATCGCGGTTTCTTACTATTCAGGGACTTGAATTTCGAGATGATGAGCCTGAGGCAAACCTTAACAAAGGGAATTTCTTCGATACTCTTGAAGTTAATGAGGGGATATTATTTGGAAATGTATTGAACGTGAACCTTAAAATGCAAATCCACTTAAAATTCGATTCAAAACATATCGCGGGCAGGTAAAAGAATGCTTATTAGGATTTGCCACTCTTCAATCATTGGATGCAGGTTCGCTCTTTCTCGTACATATCAAAATCGAAGAACTTCTTCCCATGAACCCCATAGGTGCCTGTAATTGTGTAGCACAGACATACGTTGGAGTGGAAGAGTAAGAGTAAGTAATGCCAGGGTCAGAATATTTCTTGAATTATGAGATAACTGTAACCTTTGTCTGATTTTTTTAATCCTGTGATAACATTTCCCTGAAAGGTGAAACATAAATTTTGCCCAAAACTCTTCAGCATTACGAAGATGGTTTTTCTTAAAATCTTTGAAAAGGCTTGCTCGAAACAGGATGCTGGATGCAAACTGCCTCATTTGGCTGTTCTTGCCATTGAGGAGAAATGTCAAGTCCTGGACGTACCAAAGGTGGGCAATGTGTTCTCCAATGCAGATAGAGCAGAATTCTCCTACAGGAGAAGTGCCTCACATTGTTTCTAATACTTAAGAAGATTCATTTCTTCCAACGTCACGTTTATTTTGCAAGAAAATTAAACTCTTCGAAGCATTTTTTCGTCATTTATATTATTATCTTATAACTAAAATATTTATATCAGTAGTTTCATCTCAAGAAAGACGATGAATTATAAAATTATGAATGTCTTCCAATACTGAAATAGGCCACTAGAGACAACGCAACTTATGAATAAAAAAGAATTAATGTCTTTATTAAAACGAATCATGTGGAGATAAACTCGTAATCAAGAAGTAAATTTAGGCAGTAAACGTCCACTCTAAATAAAAGACAAACACAAAACACCATACATGAATATAATAATAATAATAATAAGATCTACGTTAGGAATAAGGATATTAAATTAGGCACCTGGAATGTTCTGAGCCTTTACCGGCCTGGGGCATTTCAGTGTACAGTTAATGAGATAGTTAAGTATAAATTAGATGTAGTAGCTGTCCAGGAATTTAGGTGGCCAGAAGAAGGGAATTTTAAAACTAAAAATTATACTTTTTTCTATGGTGGTACTGAAAATCATAATTTTGGAACAGGCTTTTTCATAAATAATAGAATTATCTCGGCTCTTAAAACAGTAGAATTTATTAATGATAGGATATCATATGCAGTTTTAAAGGGTAGGTGGTGTAAAATTATTTTAATAAACATACATGCACCAACGGAAGATAAAGATGATAATACTAAAGATGATTTTTATACAGAGTTAGAACAGGTCTTTGATAAATTTTCTCAGTATGATATGAAAATTCTGTTAGGTGACTGTAATGCACAGATTGGCAAAGATGAGACATTTAAACCCACGATTGGTAAAGAAAGTCTTCATGAATTAAGTAATGATAATGGTATAAGATTGATTACTTTTGCAACCTCAAAGAATTGAATTGTGAACAGTACCACTTTTAAACATAAAGATATCCATAAATATACCTGGTCTTCTCCAGATGGTAAAGCTCATAATCATATAAATCATATTCTCATTGATAAGAGAAGGCATACTAGTATAATTGACGTTCGTACACATAGAGGTGCTGACTGTGCCAGTGACTATTATTTAGTAATTGCTAAATTAAGAGAAAGACTCTCAGTGATAAATCATAAGCAACAAAATCTAAAAGTTCTAAAATTTGATACAGGAAAGTTTACTGATGAAAGAATTAAGAATGATTACCAAATTAAACTGTCAAATAGATTTGATGTTTTGCAGGATTTAAATGATGATGAAAATATAAATGAAACAGACGTAAATAAGAATTGGGAGCACATAAGTAATGCAATAGAATCAGCAGCTAAAGAAAGTATAGGATACCATAAACCGAGAAAAAGTAAGCCATGGTTTGATAATGAATGTCATAATCTAATAGAAATAAGAAATCAGGCTAGACTTAGGTGGTTAAATAACTCTGATGATACAAATCTAAACAATTATAATAGAATAAAGCGAGAAGTTAACAGCACGTTTAGAAGTAAAAAAAGAGATTACTTGAAAAGCAAAATTAACGAAATTGAAACAAACAGCAAAAATAAAAATATCAGAGATTTATATAAAGGTGTAAATGAGTTTAGAAAGGGGTGGCAACCTAAAGTAAACTTGATAAAAGATAAAGACGGTGATTTATCTAGCTGACCCAAGCGATATTCTAAATAGATGGAAGAACTACTTTAATGACCTTTTAAATGTCCATGTAGGAGATAAATCAGAAGTAAATGAAGTCCACACAGCAGAACATTTAGTTCCAGAACCTAACTTGACTGAAGTTAAAGATGCTATTAAAAGGCTAAAGAATAACAAAGCACCTGGCATTGATTTAATACCAGCTGAGTTAATTAAATATGGTGGAAATTCATTAATATGTCAAATTCATAAATTAATTTGTTTAATATGGAATAAAGAAGAAATCCCTCAACAGTGGAAAGAATCCATAATTGTTCCTGTGTTTAAAAAAGGTGATAAAATGAACTGCAATAATTACCGTGGAATTATTCTACTCTCAACAACATATAAAATATTATCTAACATTCTTTTAACAAGACTAACCCCATATGCTAATTAAATTATAGGTGATTATCAATGTGGATTTAAACGTAACAGATCAACTACAGATCAAATTTTTCACATCAGACAGACACTTGAAAAAAGTGGGAATATAATCAAAATGTCCATCAGCTATTCATTGATTTCAAAAAAGCGTATGATTCCGTCAAAAGAGATAAATTATATAATATATTAGTAGAGTTTGGAATACCTAAGAAGCTTGTTAGTATGATAAAAATATGCACCAGTGAAACAGAAAGTAAAATTCGTGTTGGTATTAATATGTCTGACAAATTTACAATTCATGATGGGTTAAAACAAGGAGATGCATTATCTTCATTGCTCTTTAATTTTGCCTTAGAATATGCTGTTAAGAAGGTAAAAGAAACTAAAGAAGGAATAAAATTAAATGGTATGACTCAGTTGTTAGCATATACAGATGATGTAGACTTACTGGGGGATGATGTGAATACAATTAAGAATAATGCTAAAATATTTTTCAAAACTGCTAAAGAGATGGGTTTGGAAGTTAACAAAGAGAAAACTAAATATATGCTTACAGGCCGAAACCAAGTGTTAGGTAATAATCAAAATCTAATTATTGATAACAACTCGTTTGAACCAGTTTCCAAATTCAAATACTTAGGAGTAATATTAACAAATGAAAATTATATTAAAGAGGAAATAAAAAGTAGGCTTAATTCAGGAAATGCATGTTATTTCTCTCTTCATAAACTTTTGTCTTCTCGTTTAATATCTAAGAAACTAAAAGTTAAAATATACAAAACAGTAATTTTGCCTGTAGTATTATATGGGTGTGAAACTTGGTCCCTTACATTGAAAGAGGAACATAAATTGAGAGTATTTGAAAATAAGATCCTTAGGAAAATCTTTGGACCTAAAAGGGATGAGGAGACAGGTGAGTGGAGAAGGTTACATAATTTAGAAGTACATAATTTGTATTCATGGTCAGATATTATTAGAATGATTAAATCAAGAAGACTTAGGTGGGCAGGCCATGTGGCACGAATGGGAGAGGAAAGAGGAGTTTACAGGATTCTTGTTGGGAAACCTGATGGTAAGAGACCTGTAGGAAGGCCAGGACGAAGATGGAGGGACAACGTTGAGATGGACCTAAGGGAAATCGGTAGGGATGGAAAAGAGTATATAGAACTTGCTCAAGATAGGGAAAGATGGAAGGCCTGTGTTGCAGCAGCCATGAACCTTCGGGTTTAAGAAAGCTAGGGAGTTAGTTAGTTAGTTATAATAATTATTATTATTGTTAATATTATAATTATAGTAATAATAATTATTATTATAAGTATTATTATATATGTATATATATGTGTAGTGTTTTCGGGCGTTTTAATGTGACTGCCCCCTTACAATATTTTGTTGCCAGCCTTCCGCCCCCCCCCAGTCACATTTCCCTGACGCCGTCACTGGTTGGAAGTAAATTTATTAGGACGAGGAAAGTAACATTAGCTGTGGACAGTGTTGCACCAAAGGACGTGATGTGTGCTACTGTTTGTATAAATTATAGGAAATTTAAGCAAAAAATTATAATTGTTGAGACTTGAGAGTTGTTTCCTTCATTTGATCGTAGGAAGAGGTTTTCTGAGACAGTGTGGGATTATTTTACACATACATGAGAAAGGGTGGTTGTTTAAAGATAGAGACGTATTTTGCACATTTTTTAAAAGTTCAGATAAAACGAGAATTTAGCATTACTCTTATGAAAAGAAATAACGCAGTACAGGGAAAGAATAACTCTTCACATTTCTCGCACCTGGTGGAATGCAACCCACATGCACGAGAGTATTGCAGGAAGTCTATGAACGAGGATGAAGAGGGATATGTGATATTTAACTTAGCTGCGGGTGAATTAGTGGGTTCTAATATTCTTAAGGTTGATATTGGGTTTCAAGTCCACTTGATTCACAAATAGGCTAAATCGCGAACCGACCTACAGTTTAAAGTGCGATCCGATCCACTTTGTGCCTCCATTGGGTATCGAACGCGGGGACCCTTGATTACAAGACCTCGACGTTATTACTACGTAATCGGGGAGGCACCCAATTTACACAAATATGTTGATTCCAATAACATGTTATATGTATAATCTGATAATGATGCACTTTTGGTGCATCTAAACATATTTTTTTTCAACTATAGCATGTCAAAAAGAATCATTGAAGTTGGAATTTTTATAACTTCAGGAGGCACGGCTCTGTAAATGTGCGATATAAAATATGTGCAGGTTTGCCTTCCATACGTGGTGGTTTTGTCACGTTTCTTCGCTTCGTACAACATACACTTTTGCAGGAACGGCTTCATGCATCCTCCTGGGGCCTTGCTCTAGCTAAACAAAAATATATTTCTATAGCATAATCGAGGGTTACTTTTTTATGCCGAACAAGGATTTTATTGCGATCATACGGCTTTGAATGACAGTATCAATGAAGATTTATGTACAGTCAGAGAAAGTAGTTCTTGGGCCACGAGACCTACGATATCGTAACATCTTAAAGCCTGTTGTCTATGCAACCCAAATAACAACATTGTCGTTTAGTTTTGCCTGGCGGACCTGGATTCTCGGGAACAATTGAGTATTGACAGCACCGTGAGTCACACCCCCAGGCCCAGCCACAACAAACAACAGCTGACTGCCGTGAGACCATCAGAAAAAGTTTTAGGAATTGGTTTCTTAACAACAGCTACTCGTAAGGAAACTTTCTCTTAACTGATATTAGAGTCATTGTCAAGAAAGTTCACTGAAATGGTGGTTTTCATCGAATCATCATCGCGCAACACACATGCTGTCAACCCAGAAGTCCTTGAAAAAGATTGGAGTTAAAAACAATTGACAAATGATAAGACGAATCGATATTCATTAGTTCCAACTTAGAATTTTGTGTAAGGCATGGATCATCATGTCCTATCATTCATTTCATAACTTCATTAATCATCCTCATCGCCTTTGTTGACGCAAGTGCTAGAGTAGCAATATAAAATAAACAAAATTAAGATATTAAAAAATAACATTCCCAGCGATTTCACGCAGCGATTCAGTTGCATGTAGACAAAGTTTCATAAATCGGGAACCAAGGCCCCCCTCGTTCTGCTTCACTGTCATTTTCCCTCCACTTTGCCTGCCGCGATTAACCTGATGTTGATTAATGCAACATTATTTTTAAAAAAAACAACCAACGAAACAATCCACAAAGTGTAACAAAGCAGCGCATATTATGAATACGTAAATTATGTGATATTATGCTAATCTAGAATTTAGTAATAAAATGGGAATTTTGGGGGCTTCAGTTAACTGGATGCACATCCATTACGTAATCGCGATATCATTAAATTGTACGAAGCGTGTCTACATCTACGTAAAGTGTCAGCCCCGTCAGAGGCGTGCGCAGACCCTCTGATTAGGGGGGGCAAGAGCATTGATGATAGTTCAGGCGGGAAAGATAAACGTAATTTCATCTCACTTGTTTGAATTTTATTGCATTGATGGGTGTGTTTATATATACAGCCCTCCCCCCACCCGCCACACATATACATGCATACACACATATATATAAAACACACACACACACACTCACACACACACACATACATATACATATATACCAACAGTAAAAATCATATAAATTGTCTCTCAAATGTGCGCGTTCCTTTTAGCAGCAGTACTTCTCTCCTCGGTAATTTAAAATGCATTCGCTCGCAATAAATTTTCACATCCAAATTTTTGCAAAATGAAAACAATATCGATTTAATCGCCATATTATTCTCTTTACCTTTTTTTTTTCATTTAGATCATTTGGCGTCCAGGGTTAACTCCCGCCGACCCCTAGCTACGGCTCTGAACTTGACAAGACTGCAAGAAAAGCAGACATTGCGAGCGAAGCGAACAAGAAAATTTTACAAAATGTATTTATATTTGTATAAAATTTGAAATCAAGGGGGCAATTGTAGCTCTGTCCTCGCCCCTTCCCCTCGCAGGTGCTCTTGGCGGTCTGGAAGAAATAATGCAAGAAAGATGTAAAAACTAATTCCATCTTTAATATCCTTTTGTCCTTCTACTCTTACATTCTGCTAGTTTTGCTTTCCTTTACTTCCATGTTTGCCCCCTTAAAAATGATTTCCGTTCAAGGTTGAGGGAGGGGGCTGTGGTTGCGCCACTGCACCCCGTTCCCCCGTAGTTGCTTTGAACTTTCATCGCCTTGAAAATACTGAATTTTGTTTAAGAGTATAATATCGTTTAATAACGGCGATAAGATTCATCTATCCTAAATTTCTAGGTGAAAATATAATAATATAGGGGCATAGTTGTCTGGAAGGGGGGCAGGATTGCCACATCTTCCCCTTAGAAAACGAATGTCAACCAAAGAGTACGTTTTCACATGTATAATTTGATTTCAGTCATAATAATTTACATTAATTATGGTAATGAGGATGCAGGAATGCGAGAATTTCAAATTCAAGAGGTGTCTTTTGAGGGGGCAACACTATTATCGGGGTAATATGCCACATGGAAAAATACCTTGCTTGTTTCTTCGTGGAAAAAAATCTGCGGACGTCCATGATTAGGGGGCATTTGCCCCCCCCCTGCCTCCCTGTGCGCACGCCTATGGTCCCCGTGATGGAATATGCAGTGCAAAGCCAGCGCTTTAAGATCAAATTTGTTTTGTTTTTGTTATTATTAGTAATTACCTCAGTTTTCTTCCACTGAAGTTAAATTATTCATCACGATCATTTACGATTACATTAAAGACATGAATGAACATACACAATGAACCCATTTTGGTCGAAACTCGAACTCGGAACCTTGTTCGGCAAAAAATACAAATATCCATAAGGCATGAGTGTTTCATTGGAGATGTTCCTCTACTTCCGTCATTTTATCACTAATATATTTCTGTAATATACAATAATAAATCACAACTACCTAAAAATAAATATTATTTTGCATTTTCACATGCAAATGTTTTTTTTTACGGTTAGTGTGAACTGGCACCTGTTTATTTAGATTGTTCTTTATGTTTCGTGTGTAGTTAAAGATAGGAAAAATGGTTGTGGAACGATTAGGGACATAAGAATTCCATCCGTGACGAAGTGTTAGCACAGTGTGCTACGATGTCTGATGTGCTGTGTTCGAATCCCGTCGTGGGTATGGGTGTTCTTTGTGAGTGGCCCTTCATCAATCGTCGTCGCGATTAGCAAAAGGTGAAAGAAAAACGACGCTAAATAAGAAAATAAAAAGAGGTTAAAAGAATCATTCTTATTTCCGGACGTGTCCTAGATTTTATAGTTGTGTCTGGCCTCCGGAAGGAATTTGAAAGAAATCTCAAATGTCTTATACGTATTTTGGGCATCACGTAACTTCAAATTAGATGGAGAAACAGAAAATCTGAGGGGAGTCTACGATAATGTGGTTCCTTGGAGAAGTATGTTTAAATCAAAGAGTGTACAAGGTTGGTACTGGATGTTCAGAAAAAATAATTACAATCCCAGCTCCGAAATTACTTCCCGATTTTCTAGATCCGGAAAAGTCCGGTTATATGTATAAAAATGCTTACTTTGTGAAGGTTTATCGGGACTACAAGTGTTGGTAATTTGTCCGAAGTAACAAGTTTCATTCCAGAAATTACATAAGCAGTCCTTATTGGAGAAATAAGGCACACGATTCTGTTTTTTCCCAGTGTATATTAGTTTTTTACATTTCAATAAACAAGAACTTCCAGACTTTGTTTATGAAATTGTGAACTTTTTCCTTCCCGAATTCATGAATTATTTTCTCTTCCTGGCCCCACCTCGACGAAAAACGTTCTGTCTTCCATACACAAGTTGAAAGCACATAAGGCCGTGCTATTAATTAGCAGTTGAGGAATTTTGAACTCAACCGTTCACTTCAACATTAATTTTTGAGCTGAAGATGTGTCACATTCTCGTTATATGCTACAATGTCCTAGTAACCTATTATATTCACTTCAAATGCGTTTGTGTCCAACGTTTTGAGACAATTTGTCCTACTTTCCGCTGAAGAGTGACCTGATAGCCCTATGTGTGATGAAAACTGTTTTTACTCAAGTTCTGAAATAATTTATTCCAGCATTCCTTCAACTTCTATTACCTTGTTATTACCTCCAATGCTTACACAACATTATTTCGTGCTCGACCTTTGGGTTCAGAAATGTTTACAACACCACCATCTCCCGCGTGTAAATAGCAGGCAACAACACTCTGGATGACCATAATGTATACAACTTGTTTACTACATATTTTACGAAAATATTAGAACGTTAGCTTCATATAACTGTGGATTGGAAAGAACGAAATAAAATACCTGTTTTATACGCACACTGGAACGAGCGGAGGCCTGCTGTGAGTCACTCTGGCAGTGAAGGTCACTGATCGAAGGAGTTGGTTCTTGCTTGTTACAAGCAGGCGCCTTATCTCTGCTCAAGGAAACACGGAAATCTTCGTTACTTTTTTTTCTCGCCAGACTAATGGTGAACATTTACAGGAACGTAAGGAGTAGTATCGTATTCTATTGGAATTAGATTTCGTGACGTTTAATAGATATCATAACAATATGTAAATCTCTTTTGTGACCTACACTGAATTTATGTTAAAGTTTCATTGACATGTGAAAGCAGAAATTTAGAGATCCTTCTTCCTTACGATTTCTAAACAATCGAAGAGTGTGGTGAACGTGAAACTACTTCGCAACAACGATATGCATTATACAAATGGTCTCTAATCAAAAACCCTATTACATCACAAGAAGTAATTTTTAAGACAATTCTACCACGTATCCAACGTAACCAATATTCAGATTGATTCCAAGCTTCTGTTTGGGTTCTTTTGTGTCGCATTTTTACCTCTTGCGATAATCACGACGATGAAGATGATGGGTACTGATACGAATGCAATGCTACATCTAAGCCTCAACAGGTTTCGAACCTTGATTCTCTGGCTTTGTAGAGAGTTACGGTGATTTTTATTTTTAATTTCATTTGGTATTTTAAGTCCAGCTTTATGCACAGTAAGTCTAATCGAGACTGTATCTATAGTTTAAAGTGGGATCCGAACCACTATGTTTGTCCACCGGGTATCGAACCGGGGACTCCTTGATTACAAGGCGACACCGGAACCACTGCGCCATCGGAAAGGCTAAGAGAGAGAGAGAGAGAGAGAGTTACGGTGACTACGGTAATGAAGAATTAAAAGTAGCAGAACGACTAAGCTATTATTTTGTCAATATTGGGATTGTTAATGAATATTATGAATGTCAATACAAATTGAAAAAAAAATACGAAATTTCCATTGTGGCGTTCCAAATCGTTAATTTTTCTCTTTCCACACATTACTTTGCTACTAGATATTTGCATGCTAAGATGTAGAAAGTGCTACATTTTCAGTCTGTGGAATTGAGATTTCTTTCTGAGTGGGAGAAGATCACCTCACATGTTTGGATTATACCCCCCCCCCCCCACACACACACACGCACACAAAAGATATCGGCTGTTGTTTTTATAACGAAATATAACATGTATGAATTGTGTCAAGAAAAATTGGAGCCTATTCACATCCCTACGGAACTTGGAAGAAACCCCACGTGGAGATTGGGAAGTTCTGTTCCGACAAAATCGGGGTGTATAGTAAATTAAAAAGCAAAGTTCTACCTTGTGCTATACACCAAGCCATGAAGGCGTATAGGGAGTGTGGAAATAAGGCCCCAAGCTTTCTTCATCAGACGTAAGGTGGGGATGATGTGATCAGCAGCACGTCCCTGGCCGCCTTACCCCCCCTCTCTTCCCCACAGTTTTCTCCAGGCACCCACTTTATACGACGCTGGGTGGGCACCGGAGCAGCTTGAACAGGTGGACAAAATCCAGATTCTCCCATGTCGGTGATCGAACCCAGATCTCTCGCATGGTAATAAAACGCCCTAATGACTGAGCTACTGCGGCACATATAGTATAGTAGCCTATGTAATTAAGGCAATAATTGTTTTAACGTTTCGTTCAACGTTTTTAGGCGAATCATTTTCGGACATATAACGTGTAGCTCTTGTCGGTTCTGCGACCTGGCTTGAGAAAAGGCGATTATCTGACTAACAACATTCCACCTGACAAGTCACGTGACGTTCTTACGTTTCCTGTGCCTGTTGGCTTTTGCATGAAAGACGAGTTGCTCTTGAGACAGACAGAATCACCCGATCACCTAATGGTGCAATGTGTGTTGCCTATCCTTCCGGCATTATTTACTGCCATTAAAGTCTTATGGGGAAGAACTTTTTTCCACCACTGTACACTACTACTTATAATAATGAGAATAAAATATTAATCAGGAATTTTATTTTTCGTCAAGTGGACTTAACATCCTTTTTTGTTATTTAGCAAATATTCAATTCATCACCTTTTTTGACATTAAACTTCTTGGCAGGACAGTTGTTTTTATGCAAATTTAGGCGATCTTAACTACACGTAAGCTAGTTATTAGCTAATATTCGTGCTGTTATATTACTATTCTTCTACAATCTTTGTAACATTTCATGTAATAACAATAATAGAATTGATTAATTTACATATTCAAGTGAATAGACCTATGAATTATATTAATGTATTAATTTAAACATTTGCATAATTGTTGTCGTTAATGTTATTATCATCATTTTTTCTGAAACACTTGGCTCGGACACCCTCCCCCGACATATATTTCTAGATGCGTGCCTGCCGAAGGATAAATTAGATCAAGCGGTGGTGGTATCTGACTTAGAGGCTAAAGAGAAAACAAAGAAGTATGTCCGTCATAAGCTGAGCATAAGAAAAAGCACAATATCACAAAGAAACACTTTTTGAAACTTATGTCATAGAAAATGTTTAACAATATTAAAAACAATAAATGCTTTCTATTTGTAATATACTAAGTATTGAAATTTTAAATAGTCTTTTGTGTTCGTACTACACATTTAAAAACTTTTTTGTTGCTCCCGAGCGCCAAGCTTAGAATTTAAGGAAGAAATGTACATTTTCATAGTGCACGGAAGTTCGACATTCAGAAAGAAAGAAGGTCTAGTGGAAAACATTTCAAAACTTCCAAAAGGAATAGCAGTAATGAAAAGAGTACTCTTGTATGGAAGCCAGAAAAACCACAAGGTAGATTTCATAAGATACCTAGCAATCAGTAACCAACAAACTGCATTTTTAATATTAATGTCCTCATGATTAACGAACCTTATTTATTCTCACCACGCAATGGGTAAAATATTTGGAGCTTTATCCCACTTTCCGGAAAAATATTTCGTGTTTCTGCTACTTTTGACTTTTGTTGGCATGATATCCCGGATCACGTTTACGAGACGAGACGAGACAAAACGAGACGGGACGAGACGAGACGGGACACGAGACGGGACAAACGAATATTTTGACACGAGACACGAGACAGCATTTTCACGAGACGAGACGGGACAGACCAAAGTCTCGTCTCGCGTCTCGTCTCGTGGGCAACACTACCTAGGTAATACTAGTCTTGAACGTATCACCAGTTCGGCATATTTGACAGAACCCCAGAGGAAGCCGAACGGAACCGTATCTGGTTTCGAGCCACCACCTGTTTTTCGGCAAAGCTCTGTTGTCAATTTTACCTGCAGTGTTTAGACATCCATTTGTTCACTGTGACGTTTTACTCCCATGGTTTTTATATGGCATAAAAGAATAGCAAAACACAATAACACAACCTAGCAAAGATAACGCAACCGCAACTTTGCGTTCAAAAATCTCTAAAGAAACTGAATTAGCAACATCTCATTTAGTCCACGTGGTCTTGACGAGAGCTGTCAGTTCTTGGACGGACGCTATTGGTGGGAAAGGTTTCAGGGGGCGATTTATTGTACTCCACGTGGACCTGACATGCGGTTGTTAGGGGGAAAACTGATATTTCGGAACTTTCTTTGAAGTAAACTGAGGTTGCTTTCGGAACGACAACTTTACAAGGATGGGCATAACAAATCAGAAATTTCCCTCTTTTCTCTTGCGAATTCTACTTGCTATACTTCAAAATATAATAAATAACAGTAATAAAATAATTAATTAAAAAATATGTAATGTTCATTTTGTTATATCACTTGTATTTGTGCAGTTGTTCGCTGAACACACCTTTGGCATCGTGCACTTCCTTCGTAAACACGCAATGTTTTGACCACTCAAGATGTGGCTGCCGCGTCTTCAAATGGCCACAGCTTGGCCGCGTGAAAACCGGTTTAGACCCTCTTTAGTGTTTTTATATATATATATATATATATATATATATATATATATATATATATATATATATATATATATATAGCTCGTTGTTTGCTACCCAGCGGCGACCGTTAGACTTTGCCGTGGCGGTTGGTTCAACGGGTTCATATAACCCTTCCTGCTTCTCGAGGTACAAGACAAAAGTAGAATTTGAAGTTGGTTCTTTGAGAGATCGGGCTTTTGTCAACGTTGATTATCCGTGCTGTTAAAGTCGTATTGATTACAACTACCGTGCGTCCATTTCGATCTGCAGCCGAGAGATCGGGAGAAGCGTGGCGGGTGGCGCTGACGGAGATGCCGACATTTGCGGCCTGAAATGCCCGCTTATTTTTATGGACATATGCAGACATTTATATAAATATTGCAAAACGAGCACTAACCTGTGTTATAAGAGTATGGTTTTAATTTTAGTAGCTTAGTGCCGATGATTTTGACACGCCCACCTCTTGTGAAACACGGCGTAGAGGTTTGTTTGGAGAACGTTCTAACGCTGCACCAATATCATCGAGTTTTGCTTCGGTTAGAATCCGTCGTTTTTGCTTAGGTGTTTTAAAGTTTAACGATACAGTTTCTCGTAATTTAAGGACAAGATGTCTAACCGTATCTCTGTGTGGAGTTGAAACGCCTGGGAATTTCTGTACAAATTACCTACACACGTCTCGACACGAGTTTGTTTTCACGTACGTGTCATACATAAAAAATCTTTGTTCTAACGTGAATCTTGCGGCTGGCATTCCAATCGTCTCACTGACACGTCACACATAAGCACTACAATAACACAAACAAGTAACTGCTAGTAACCAACAATAACACTCTTGCGCACAGTACGAAATTAACACGCTCTTGGTTTACATTGCTCGCCACTATATTTACAACTCTGTCTTCATCTAGTCGCGAAGGAACAAAAAACTCGAGCTCGGATATTTCGGATTGCAAGGAAGCTCACGAAAACCATTCACTTTTATCGGTTTCGTCTGCAGTGTAATCCTGATACAGTGTTGCACATTCGAAACCTCCAAACGATTCCCATGGCCACAAAACTCTTTCAAGGATATAAACTTAAACAGGACGTTACTGGTCAAAACTATGATTAAAATGCTTTATTATCTGTGGCTCTTAACATCGTTTCTATAGCGTATTTATTTGTGTATATAAGAGCAGAACTTGGATGAATTACAGAAGAACTTTTGCGTGTTAGAACACAGGTTAGTGCTCGTTTTGCAATATTTATATAAATGTCTGCATATGTCTATAAAAATAAGCGGGCATTACAGGCCGCAAATGTCGGCATCTCCGTCAGCGCCGCCCGCCACGCTTCTCCCGATCTCTCGGCTGCAGATCGAAATGGACGCACGGTATTTATCTGTGTGGCATCTGACACAATTGAAGTTAAAAGTTGACCAAAATGTGGCATGGACTTCCTGAAACCACTCTGTGTGTCACATTAACACCAGCCATTTTTTTTAGTGTACGGGTGAGTCGGTTAAAAGACAGTGAACGAACATCAGTTGACGGAATGACTTCAATTTGGAGGTATGCGAAAAAATACAACAAAAACTCGCTCTTCTTTACTAAACTGAGCGTATTGTAAACGAAATAGGACTTAAAAATGCTTATAACAAATACAGATACTCCACACACTCATACATATAAATAATTGGTATGAGTGGATTATAAATGGTGCCAATTAATGTTAATAATACGCCACATGTGTGTATATTAATATGGCATTTGGCATCTACAGTATTTTTTTAAAACCCTATCCTATGAAAGCTTCCTTTTAACCTTCAGAAACTAAATATCCTGAATTCTCCTTCATAAAATGGGAATATTTATTTTCAAGTTTATATGAAGATGTATTCTTTCCTATACTATTTTAGTACTTGCTCAGAAGCCAATTTCCAGAGCTACAACACAACAAAATGTGCATGTAATTTTAGTAGGTTAGATGCTATGACGAATTTAATGAATGCTTATAAAACAATTTAAAATGGCGGACATATTTTTAAAATCGCAGGGAACCAACGATCAGATTTGAGGGAGATTTTTCTTCAATGTATTTCAGAAGATGCCCTTAATATTTTTCACTTCGAACTATTTTTAACGTCTAATTTTGGCCTATTTTTGGTATAATATTATATGTATGTATTTATGTATGTATGTATGTATGTATATGTATGTATATATATATATATATATATATATATATATATAGCCTCTATACGTATATATAAAATCACTTTATGAGAAATTAAATTTTAAGTACTATTGCGTTCATGACACATTGGTTATCACAAAGCATCTTGATATCGAAGTTTAATTTTGAATCCAGAAGAAGAGACTTCACAACTCGACCAGAAGTAAAGAAGAATCTTCAGACTAAATTCACGTACTTTTCGTTGGGACCTGCTTGCGCTGATAACGAGTCCCTTTCCCATTTCATCCGAAAGAATGGTCCTCACTGAAGCGACATTTTCGGCGGACGGAAAGGGGAGGTCGCCTTTAACGCAGAGAGCAAGTTGGTCTAGGCGACCTCTCCAGATGAAGCACGTTCTCGAGAGAGTCCCTAAATGGGCAACTTGGATCGCAGGCCGCAGCAGCGATCCGGAAGGATTGCCGGAACAGGAGTTCGCAATTATCAACACGCCCATCGGGCATTTCCTATTCTTTCCCTCTCTCCAGTAGCCTTCAGTCCTAGATTGTCTTCGTGGTAGCACAGGGTGGATCAGAAGCTTTGGTCTTCCTCTGATCTGAAGACGATCATGTTGCGGTCGTTACGTTTAAAATGCCTCTATTGAAAGACAGTAACTTCAGAACATACACGTATATGTCATTTTCCTCCATATAATGAAAGCCGATAATAATGAAATGGAAGTCTCTATAGTTGCTTCCATACTGAAGCAAACTGGATCAGAAGTTGGACGGTGCATTTTGACGAATTGTATCCCAAGCCTGAACAAAGTTAATAAGAAAACTAAACTTTCTAGGATGTGTTCACCAAGTATCCCTGAACATCAGATGAAAATTTCCAAGATTTTTCGTTCCGGAAAAATTCGCCGTCTTAAGAAGAGTAAAGAAATAAATAAAGAAAAAGTATTTGCTTTCTTTTATAATATAGCTTAAATATTCATTTTAAAATTGGCCCATGAATATATCCTAAAAATTTCAAGCTTTTGTTTTCCCTCAAAATCTAACATGCTTGAAAATATCCGTCATATTGTTTATTAGTTTGGGTATAATAAACCAATTTTATGCTATAGAAATGTAGTTTTTGACTGATTTGGAAGCAAATCATTTTACAACTTATTTTTTACTGATTTGCAAAATGTGAACACACAGCACCAGATTTCCCCTGGAAATGTAGCATCCATCTAACAGCTTCACATTTGAAAGGAATCAAAATAACTTTCATCCATTCTTAGATGCAATGGGAGATACTTGCACTATAAATCAAACCACGCCAAGACTAGAATTAACTGAAGCCTCCACAAAGACGTAGTGGTGACGTCATCAACTTGTAATGTAAGGGGTCCAGGGTTCGGTACACGTTGTAGGCACATTACGCAGCGGTTTGCATCACACTTTAAACTGTAGACCCAGTCCCGATTAGCTTATCTGTGCATAAAGTGAACTTAAAACCAAACTAAAATAAACTAGAGAAAAATGCAGAGTCCATTGTCTAATCTAGAGACAGAAACAGTGAGGAACAATGGATATTCATCAACCATAACAAGGAAAGTAATTCACAGTCAAGTAAGGAAATAAGGAGGTCAAAAACGGACCCTCAAATTACAATACGATTTCTAAAGGAAGAAAATAATAAGCTAGAAAACTCCATGCCATTCAGAAATGAAGCATACACATGACAGAATAGCATGCGAGTGCGAAGAGCTTACAAAGAAGAAGAATAAACTACAGTGATGTGATAAAAAAATAGTTGTTTAGGAACCCTAATTAGAATATGGTATCTCATACATTTTGTTTACAAAATTGGCTTCAAATTAGGAGATCTGTAAGAAAAGTGCCGCACGATCAATTTTTCTTGTTAAATGTTTTTTTCTGAGAAATCCCTTTCGCCCTGAAACACCGTAGAGGACACCAAAACTTTTCAGAAAATCGCCATTCCGCTCGTGCTCGGTATTTTTATTGTTTGCTATATTTTCTTTAATTTGAAAATATTAGCCTGTTATGAAGTCACAAACTCATTGAAACCGTAAAATAGACCCATTCGAATACCGTCGACCAAGATTAGTAAAACAAAGATAAAAATAGAAAAAATAATGACAATTATGATTGAAGACTCAATTGATTTTATCAGACACGTACTGTAGTAGAAATATATTACATATTCCTTTGTTTATATTACTTTGGTTGGCGTGTATCAAATTATTGCTGATAATAAGGTTATGTACGCTATCATCTTTCTCATTAATGGAGAGCTTTAGATCTGTTCATTGTTACAATGACACATGATTAAATATAGCGCAGGAACACAATAGATGTAACATTTAAAATAGACTGAATGGAGTACTAGGCATTTGGGCATGTGGCGGAATGATATAAGAATGACGTAGATGATTTCCCTTCTCTTTCATTTCTTGGTAATCGAAGATCATGACAAAAAACATTAGAAAGAACTTACAATATCATATTTTGAAAATTCTGTATCTGAACGCCATTTTAGACCTACTTCCTTAATTGAGTAATTTCTTTAAGTTGTATCCAACATGAAAAGGCCTGGACTTCACAATCTCAAGATTTCTATTCTCAAAGGTTGTCAATGGAGCATGTTTTCTTTGTTGCTAGTTTTTACGTCGTCGATTACGATGCATTGCGAATATATTTTTATATAACAGTGCTGTATGCTCGAGATTGAGATCTCAGTTATAATAAACGTGCAGTTTTACTTTGAAGATCAATATTTAAAATTCACAATAATGAACATGTGTGCTTCATTAGAATCTTTGAGTATACATTTTTCAATTTACTTTTATCGTCCCAATCATTTATAGCAGTATATTCTCAGCCTAATATGTATTATTCTTATAGAGCAATTTCAGAAAAAAATATCAACCTTGATGGTCAAAATTATAGTGTATATTGATTTAAAGGAGAACATCCATAGACTGCAAATATACAATATATGTGTTTCTAAACTCTGAAATTTATCTGTAAATATTACCTAATCAAGTACTGTACCAATAACATGATTCAGAAAATCAAGATTCATTGGTTGTCAATTGTATCAGTCTACCTTCAAATTTATGTTTATGTACAGGGTGGGCGAGAAATAACTAGGCATTCAAAATTTGCTGTAGCTTTTGTAAATTTTAAGCAACCTGAATAAAACTTTCTGTACATATACATTATAGAATATGATTACATATGTGTATACGAATTTCACAATACGATGATATTTGGTTATCTTTACAGTAAGATGACTAACCACTTGATCGGCCAGCAGCGAGCGCAGATTGCGCCACACTACGAGACGTGGAATTCGGTGATTGCTGTGCATAGGTAGTGGCGTACAGAGAAGGGCAGAAATGCAACTATCCGGCCGGAGACAATAACTGTCATATGACCACTGGCTCAGTTGCACAGCAATCACTGAATTTCACGCCTCGTAGCGTGCTACAACCTGCGCTCGCTCCTGAGCGGTCAAGTGGTTAGCCCATCCTGTAGTGTTGGGAGATACATTTGAAGAAATCTTGCTATGCAAGAAGAAAGACTACTATTTATAAATTTACTGGGTTATATTTTCTTTATTGAATCATATACATAAATATGACTGCGTCTAAAGTGTCAGTAACCTCTGGAATTGCTCTGTTATATAAACTGGTGAATTGGAATTGGTAACTGGCTACTTACCAATGGTAGAAACAATGGTTCCCACGAAGTGGAAGCTCCCAGCAAAATCCCATCTTCTCCTCTTATGGATGATACCATCGGAGGTAGCGTTCCCATAAGCGTAGAGCAACTCAAGCACTCGATCCATCTCCACTGTCCCGTTCTCCAGGCGAACCTTGAACTCCTCGTAGAGCTTCCAGAAGTCGCTCGACCTCTGCAGCTCCGATGTCTCCTCCAGAAACTGGAACATGGCAGCACCACCCAGCATGTAGAGCACCATCACGACGGCAAGCAGCACAAATCGCGCGTTGTCTTCCGACAAATGCAGCAGCGTGCAGCAACCAGGACGGGAGGGGGTCAATGAGCATCCTCGACCCATGGCAACAACTTCTCACTTCACAAATCACTTCACACGATACGCAATCACAGCTGCTTGAATGGCTTCATTCATTACATATACTTAACTAACCGTTAAGTTTTAAATTGAAACAAACTAAGCACCACAAGTCAACAACTGAAACTATTCTTTTTTGAATGTCCAACAATTTTTTCTAATTTGAGAAACTTTTAACTATGTCGTGAAAAGCGAGTACTAGGAAATGTTTATGAAAACAAGATATTTTACAATCCCAGTACCAGAAACAGAGAGAAGAAATCAGAGGAAAATAGTTAGGAAGTTCTTGAAGAAATATTCTTCTCTATCGGTTTTAGAGATATAGCTTCAACGCACAATCATTGTGATTTCCGAAACAATGAAAGAGTAACAGAAGAAACTAAAGAACTAAGCATGAATCTTCATCAGCTACATTATCAAAAGTTAAATTATTCCCACGTTTTTCAAAATGTAAAAACTACCTCCCTTTGCATATTTTTGAAAACCTTAATTGTAGGTGATGGATATATCTTATCATTTTGTGTACAAGTGATTCTTGAATAATTCAAGAAAAAACTATTTTCATTTTTCAAATGATGAACTATTGAAATGAACAATTTTTCAGCAAGTTGAAATAGGAAACAAAAGTGTGAGAAGTTTTCATCTTTAGATGTTGATAGTTTGTTTTCTTAAATCTTGTTGGACATAATGACTAATAAGATATAGTAATGATATAATCTCCTTCCGATTGCAAGGTGAGTTTATTCTTGAGGAAGAGACAGTTTCTATATACTGTGTTATGAATTTCGCAATTAAATTGTAAAATCGTAGAAGATATTCGAGTTCAAACTAGCTTAGTGTTTGATTAAACAAAAGTGTTTTTATCGTGAATTCACCAATAATGATGTGGAAATTTTGTTTAGAAAATTTTAGAATGTAGTTACTACAAAGTCTTGAAGTGGGTTTTATCATGATAGTAGGCATAGAATAAAGCAGTTGATTAGAATCATTATTCTATGATAAGTATTTGTATAACATACAACAAAAGTACTGTTAGTGACCACTCTTTCCTTCGTGAAACTGCGATGTAGATGAAAACAAGCAAAATAGATTAATGGATGAAAAGCTAGACACAATCTACACTTTTCTGTTCTAAACTTTGATAATGAAATAAAATTAAAACGAGGAAATTTTACTTGATTCCAATGTTCCTAAGATTGATTTTGTATCCGCAATATATACTTTTAACATGCAAGACGAAACACAATCGAACTTCCATTTCAGTAATTTGCCTCTAGCAAAATTTATAGTAGCAAGCGATAAATGTACTTGCCACTATTTTACATTCTACAGCTTGATCTGAACAGTTTGCCGTAGGGTCTCCGAATTTCCTTAGGAAGGCATCGAAGTTACACTTTACATCACTGCCTCCTGTTTGTTTCTCACTTAAATCAAAGTATCGTAAAGCAACGTGTCACATCAAAACAAAAATGACATTTTTGAAGAAAACTTCTAGTTCGTAATTCTTCAGTCAACACATGAACTATTTAGCTAGTTATCGCACACGCACGAGAATAGATTAACTTGTCTCTGCAGAAACGCGTCGCGAAGCGCGAGTGAAATTATCCCCCCCGAAACTGCTTTACACACGGGAGAGAAAGTTCGGACTGTGATGCTGGTTGCCTAGCACGTGGGACAGAGGGGAAGTTTCGCCCGCTGAACGGGGCTTCGTCCTTACTGCGCCTGCGCGGGAATTTTATTGAACTTGGGACGGTGCATTCAGTAAACCTTGCGGAGCATATTTACTAACTTTTCTTCTGTCAAGAAGCAGATCTGACCAGAGTGTCGCTTTTGAATTTGACACTTCCCCGTGAGCGCAATACTGAGATTGTTCGATAACTGGTGGAGGCACATTGCACAAAGGTTCAGTTCCCACTTTAAACTGTACGTCCAGTCCCGATTATTTTACCTGTGCATAAAGTAAACTTAAAACAACAAAACCGAATTCAAATAATTTCAATATGATGTGATTGTAGTTTCTTGTCGGTGGGATTACTCAATCGTTGTGGAAGGATTGTCATTAAAATTAGTGGCTTCGCCGATGGCGCAGTGGTAGTGTCGTCGCCTTGTAATCAAGGGGTCCCGGGTTCGATATCCGGTGGAGGCACAAGTGGTTCGGATCCCACTTTAAACTGTAGGTCCAGTCCCGATTAGCCTTACTCTACATAAAATTGACTTAAAACACCAAATCAATCAATCATTAAAATGAGCGAAAAGCTCATTTTTGGAGAAGAGTCAGACACTCCTCCCCGCCCATTTTTCACCTACCGTAATGTTGCTTTACACCTTAATGGGGTCCATTGTAAATGTGTCTATTGCCAGCGTGCTGTACAAGAAAAATATCTTGTTTAACTGTTGGACAGTTGACCAGTGGCGTCTCGTCCCTTGGGCTTCCGGGGCTTAGCCCCTAAAGAAAAACGGAAGTATTCACGTAATTATCAATCACCATAACGCATAACTATCACACAGTCTTTTAAAAGGCGATTTTTACCCACGTAAATTCATCGTCTGTTGCAATGGATACGACAGCGCTCCTAGCGGCATTGATGTCAATTATCGTTTTCCGGGGTACGTCGCAAAGGAAAGCGTGGCCTACACCCACCTACGCTACAGTGAAGGTCACATGCTAGCAGAGAGAGGAGGGGAGAGTGCAATGAATTTGAGTGCTGATTCCGGGCTAGCTCCGTTGCGTCGCGTTCGATCTCGCGTGATGTTCTGTAGTGTTTTGGTGGCTTTCATTCGCCATGTTTGAGTGAGTTTGGCAGGGTTGATGTTCGAACACAAATTGATGAAGGACATAGGCTGTCAATTACAAGACACAATGAATTTGTCCGGAAAAATAGGCATATATTAAATAGAATTATCGATTGCTTAAAATTCTGTGGTCGACATGAACTTGCTCTACGAGGACATAATGAAAGAGAACAATCTTTAAACAGAGGCATCTTCCCAGATTTTTTATCCCTTCATAGAAGAGGGAAAACTAAAGAGGGAACTTGGTGTTCTTTATTGTAGTGAAGAGTTGAAAAACATAAACTCTATCAGTAGATTGCATTCATTTTTTATTTAAAATTATTTAGAGGGTACCTTTTCAGAAACAGTAAAAATGACAAATATAGTTTTAATAACTCCAGTGGCAACAGCTGAATCTGAACGATGTTTCAGCACATTGAAGAGTATTAAAACCTGCTTAAGAAATGCAATGGGACAAGAGAGACCAAATGCCTTGGCACTTGCTTACAATAGAGATAGAATACATTTCAAACAGAGGGCTTCAACGAAAAAGTAATAACAAAATTTGCTGAGCAGAAGAACAGGAGTCAACGTTCGTAGAAAGGTATGTTTCACAACAATACCTGTTTCTTTTGTAATCATGTGAATTGTCATTACATTTTAAATTCTTTAAAAAAATAAGTCCAGTTTTGTAGTTTAGAAGAAGATAAATACCAGTTTTTTTTTGTAATTCTTGTAAATTGTCATTACATTTTAAATTCTTTCAAAAAAGTAAGTCCAGTTTTGTAGTCTAGAAGAAAAAAATACCTTTTTTTTTGTAATTCATATGAATTGTCATTATATTTTCAATTCTTTAAAAAATAAGCCCCGGCCAAATTTGAGGCCACGAGACGCCACTGCAGTTGACCAAGATAAAATCACCTTTTACGAAAAGTTCGAAAAACGCATTTGAAATGTATTTCTCTGCCCTATTGGGTAGTTTACAAAAATTCACTACGCTTTATATTGACTACAATTATTGCAATATATTGAAAGCATCTAATGCAATAATATTACTCCAAACAGCACTGTGAGGATTAAGGTTTTTGCTTTTGGGGAGATGCTCACTTAGTGGCGTATTTGTGATTTCATTTTGGTAGTTGTTTTGGGGGGTATATGCAAATATGTATATACAGGGTGTCTCAAAAGTAATAGCGCAAACTGACACAGGTGAAAGTACACGACAATAGAAGCAAGAAAGTCTTAATAAACATGGGTCTGCAAACGAGCCGTTTTCGAGATAATCGCGAATGTGGGATTACAAGCCGCTACGGACTTCATTGTTTGTAAACGTCGTCCTAGTTGGTAAAATGCTAATAACACAGTAAGAAGTCATTGGAGATCTCATTGCATGTACAATTCTCTGTACTGATTGTATCCACCCTGTTTGATTACAACGCCACCTCTCGGAAATGTTCTGTTTTGTAAACAAAGAGCAAACCTCGGACCGCGCAAGGAGTAAAGCACTCGGTGTTTAGAAAATGCAATCAATGACGGCTTGTAACCACACATTCGCACACATTATTAGCATTTTACCAACTAGAACGACGTTTACAAACAATGAAGTCAGTGGCGGCTTGTGATCACACATTCGCGATTATCTCGAAAACGGCTCGTTTGCAGACCCATATTTACTGAGACGTTTTTGCTTCCATTATCGTGTACTTTCACCTGTGTCAGTTTGCGCTATTACTTATGAGACACCCTGTATATGCTACGAGTCAGTATACTAAACTATTGTGTTGCTTTTCTAAGTACCTTAGAACATTTGTTCTTTCTATTAAATCTTATGTTAACATTTAGACGTAACGTAATTTAGAAATAGTTTATTTACATTCTAAGACAATCCAAACTCAGACACAAAATGAGCTTTCGAACTATTAACACCGAAAACTTGATCATATTTGTATTGCCAAGTTCAAATTTAATGTCCATCTAACCTGTCTACATTGTGAACACTTTCCTACATGCAGAATATCAGCACTTTGACATAAACACTTAAGTGGAAAACAGCCTGATGTTGGCTCAGTGAGATGCAGAATGGTGTCCTGCTTTAATCCGCAAGGCTACATACTTTTCGACAGGGAAAGTCTTGATGACTGGAGCATTAATAGTCACGAATGATTTTGCAATTGTGTTTGTTACATAGTTATGAAAGGGTATGCTTTCAATTTTCCATGAGGGGGATAATAACATCCCTGACAGGGATATTTTTTTTTTTGCCGGGATACCCGACACCCCCTCTCCTCGTCAATTCGCACGCTGCCGAACAGATATAGGCAGCGAAGCAAGACGGGGAGTTCAGTCAACTGCGAAATAGTGTTTCCAAGACATCGTCCAGGCTTTTCCAACCAGTGTCCAGTAACCAAGCAGTCAGGAGGAGAAGACCAAGAGTAGCAGATAACTTGCCCGACACGCTTAATTCTGGGTGTCCGTAACGGCGACGTCCGCTTCCTTGCAGTACAAGTGTAGGTTAGAAATAATTCTCCATAAGGTGAGACACACGGATAAAATTCACCCCTTCCAACTGTACACTCTAAAGCGAAACGGCTACACCAATGAACACGTGAGAGGGAACAGAATTACGTGGAGGGGGAAAGTGACTGCCGTTAGCAGCCTTCGCAGCACCATATAGGGGCTATCCACGAGTAAACAAAAACATATCAAACGGCACAATCGATTGTGGAACTGTAGCACAACAACTTCCGGTTCACGGCGGCCGAGTAATTCAAGCGCGTACTTGTGTCCTTTCTTCTAGTTTTGTATATCGAATGAAATGGATCATATAAATGCACTTGCCAACGAGGAGAATAAGAGATATCAGGGCAAAGTAGAGGCCTTTGCATATCAATTGGATTAGCAACTAGGACGTAATACGGCATTATTCCAGGATGAGATCCATTTGCTGATCGTCGTTGCATTGGCGATATTTGTGGCCTACATATACAGGCCGTGTCCGAAAGGTGCAAGACCGTACTTGAAGCGAGCATCCTCCGAGTATGGTCTTGGAGTGCGGTCTTCAAGTCGTGGACTGGAAGTGAAAGTCTTTCGAATTGCACTCCGACTGCAGCGCCAAATACGATCAGGAGATAAAACTGAGTACTCGTTGTTTTCCTCGCGTTTTAAAAAAAATATTTTTCACCATAGAAATCACATAGCATTTTCTACCTGTGTCGCTGGCTTTCTACCTCCGTGATTATAAACAAATGAACAACGAGTGCGGAAACCACGTTACCTAGTCACCAACCATCTGCACTGCGAGCTGTGCACTTGCGTGCTTCTGTTCTTGGCGCTTTCGAACTATACTAGGTGACGTCACTTCCTGCAAGACCATACTTAAAGTCTGTACTTTGTACCTTTCGGACAGAGCCTTAATAGAAAGTAATCTTTTCTATAGAGCGAGAGCTCTTAAAACATGTAAATCTTTGGATGAATACATTTATGTTTTAAGTGAAAAAGTGCGAGATATACGGACATATAAAAAACGGAAAAATGAGCTTTTTCTCTTCTTTTATTCAGTCAGAGCGAGTCAGAAGGATGTGGTAAGGCACACATGCTGGTTTCGTTCCCGTCTGAACGCAGAAATACAAAATGTCCATTGTTATTTTAAGTCAATTTTCTACTATCTGTGTTAAACATGACGATGAAGATGAATAATAAACTGGAAAAATTAATAATGGGACAAACACAATGACCACACAAAAATTTATTTCCTCTGGTTGCAAAAAAATGTATTTCCTCTGGTTGCAAAAAAAAATATTTCCTCTGGTTACACACACACACACACACACAAAAAAATCTGATTACACAAAAATTTAATACAGTTCGTGTGTACTTCAAGAACGTAACGTGTAACCTATATGACTATGACCGAGCATCTTTTGAAAGGAAAAGTAATATTTTTGCTCATATCACTAAAACAGAGAGAAAATCAAGATTTGAATGATTTCTCTTCTACCTTTAATGAAGTGCAAGGGGTGCGGGTCGCAACATTTTTGGTTGGGAAGGGAACAGGATGGGGTATTTTTAAAGTCCTGACTTTCAAAACAGGTAAAATAATGTTATTTTCCGACTAAATTGGGAGATTATAGGAGCGGAAAATATTCAACATTACCCGATACTAAAATAAATGTTAATTATACACACAATTTCACCCTCGGGTAATGATTTATTTTGCATTTCTGGAATAAAAACTGCTAATTTCAATAAATTTCGGACATTTAGTACAAAAAAAAAGTAGGGAATAAACTACTTTTAAACTCTATCATTTTTTCCGAAGTCTGGATCGGAACGGGATATTCTTTCAGGTCCCGACTTTTTGGGTTCCTGCACATCCGTTGTCATTACTGCGAAGTCTACTCCTGGTAATGGGCTTCCAATTTTCACGCCTGACAGCTTGAATGCAATAATTTTGGCGCCTAGATCTCGAGGAAATGGATGAAGAAAGATCCGTGAAAGATTATTTAGCCCTGATCGTAGTTTACATCCTCCTTGTACACACCCATTCGTTCCTTCCATACATGACACAATCTCAGCTCCCTTTAGCGGCATGTTGTGAGCCTACGAACCGGAAGTTGTTGTGCTACAAGTATGGCGTCCACGCGAAGGCACTTCCTTCCTGTGGATAGCCCCTATACTGCTTCGCTCTGTCCACTCGACTCGCCCCCCCCCCAACCCTTTGTCTGCCTCTATGTTAGGTTTTGCTCCAGGGATACCCGGGGCAGAGTATGATTTCTGGATCCGCCACTGTACCGAATGTAGGATCGGAATCATATGAGGTTGCTTCGGGAGAGCCGCAGTCGTCGTCGCCTTGTAATCAAGCGGTTCCGGGTTCGATACCTGGTGGAGGCACACAGAGGTTCATATCCCACTTTAAACTGTAGGTCCAGTCCCGATTAGCCTTACTGTGCATAAAGCGGGCTTAAAACACGAACTCAATGCTTCGGGAGAGCCAGGATACGCAAGGAAACCAGAAGCGTTTTCGTGTGGAAATCTCTGCTTCTGGCTACGGGAAAAGATTCGCAGTGAACACGCAGGGGGACGGGGGCTGATGGGGCTACAACCCTCCCGAAATTTTGAGATAATCAAATTTTCAAATGAAAGTTCGTTGAGAATCGAAGAAATTGAAACGTGAAAATGCAAACCCTCTTTAAAGTGACTCCCGATTACTATTTTTGTCTTCGGGTATAATTTTAATGCAGAAAAGCTCCAAATATACGAAATATATGAAATATATTATTGTGTATCTCGTCCCCCGTAGAGCGGATTTTTATATTATCCAGCATTACAAATACAGCCCCTCCCGGAAAAAACCTCTGCTCCACGAATATGGGAAAAATAATTTTGTCTACATTTTTATTGGCTACGCATTGCATACCTTGTGTACAAAGAATACAGCTGCAAGATTGTTATTTTTACCAACAGTTATGCTGGCCTCCGTGGTGGAGTGGTTAGCACATCATGCTACGACATCAGGGGTCCCGGGTTCGAATCCTGGCCTGAGCATGGATGTTTGTGAGTATCCATTCATCAATTTCATAATATCATCAATCTTCGCAAATTAGCCAAAAGTGGCACAAAAAACGAAGTAAAATAAAGCAAATCAGTCAATCTATTAATCACCAACAGTGACGTGCGAATGTTTTTTCGTTGTTCAAAGAAAGGTCGCAGGAGCTGAAAGTAGTTCCAGGGAAGTCCGTGAGAGAGCACAATCAAGTGGGTTGCGGACCGAGACATCTAGTGTCAAAATTTGAACCACGTTCAGGTGCGAGAAAGAGGTGACACATGAGGCAGGTAATTTTTGGATTCTGGTTACTCTGTTCTAAAAATTTCCGGATCCGAACTGCAGAATCAACTACCCGGAACCTGTGACCGAGAATAGGATATCTGGATCCGCAACACAAAATTACCGAATATTACCAGAAACTTTTTTCGAAATAGAGAGAAAGAAACAACACTATGTGCATCTGTACGATTTCTTAATATTATATGGGCCTGCCAGATGGCGCAGTAGTAGCTTCGACCTCCTCTTGTAATCAAGGGGTCCCGGGTTCGATACCCGGTGGAGGCTCATAGTGATTCGGATATCACTTTAAACTGTAGGTCAAGTCCCGATTAGCCTCAGTGTGCATAAAGTGGACTTAAAACACCAACTAAATCAATCATTAATATTATATATATATATATATATATATATATATATAGACACACACACACACACACAAGGTGGCTCAAAAGGTCACTTAACATCCCCGGTACAAGGCCACTGCAGCGTGCGTGTGCAACATGGAAATGGTGATGACCAATCGTTGCCAGGCCAAGGGGGAACCACATTTACGCCAGCCGCACGGTAGGCGGCCATCTTGATGTCCGCCATCTTGAATTCAACTTCAGAAATATAAACATTAGCCTTGTCACTGTGAACGACTCTTAATTCAATGGAACCGTCACACTAAATTTTTCGCGACAACCATTCATAATACGCAGCTCTTCGTGGATGTATCCGATTAAAATCGTGTGCAATGGAATGCGAACTTCTCTCCCTAGAAATCACTTTGATCTCGATGCGCTAAACAAATTTTAAGGCATTTTTCTAACACCTCGAAAAGGACTAAATTGGTACAAGAATTCAGTCTTAACTTTTTACTGGTTAAAGATACGTCGAAAAAACCTTCACCATTGCATTTTTCGTAAAATTCTAGCCTGATTTGATATATCATATCACCCCCTTCCCATTTAAAATTCTGAAGTTGAATTCAAGGTGGCGGACATCAAGATGGCCGCCGACCACATGGGTAGCGTCAATCTGGTTCCCCCTTGGCCTGATAACGATTGGTCATCACCATTTCCATGTTGCGCGCTACAGTGGCCTTGTACCGGGGGTGTTAAGTGACTTTTCGAGCCACCCTGTATATATACGTATAGGGTGTTTCAGAGCGACCTAGACACTACCTTTTTTCTCGAGAACTGGAGATCGTGACCCAAAAAATGGGGTCTAAAGTTAGGGAAAAACTCGAAAATTTCAAATGGCAAGGGGGGTCGAGTAATACCTCGTTTTAAAGGTCACAGAAAACGTGAAAAGGTTGCGAACATGATTTTGTAATCCACTGACCGGTACCAAAATGGCGACCAAAACAATTCCGACCCCTGAAGTTGGTGTTCTAAAGTGAGGAATTACGTAAGTAAATAGCAAAACACAAACACTGGACAGAGGAGGAGTAGTAGCAGTGGCGTGGCGTGACTTTTTCAAAAGTGTTACCGGCCATCAGACGTTATCATCTCCACCCTACTCCCCCCCCCTTACCACACACACAAAAAAGAACATGCCTTTGATCCGCTCAATGATTTATTTAGCCACAATCACTCCTAGAAAGAACTACCACTCATGAGAGAATTACCACGAAAATCCAGTGAATAGTGGTCGAGCCTTGTCAACCCTCTCTGTTTCTTTGCAAAGATTTGGAAAGGGGAAGAAGAACCACACATTCGGGACAGTTTGACGTTTCTGCGTTGAACAGGCGACAGAATTCCCCTCCTCCAGCGGTGGGAGGAAGTCCAGATGTACGTACTACTGTTGCCAACTTAGTTTTTTGGAGCAAGGTTTGTCCAATTCAGGAATCGCATCAAGTACTTATCTTTTCGTCTATTACTAAATGGTCTCAGTTGTAGTTAAATCCAGCTTTGGCTTTGCAGTCTAGCTCTTGTTGCTTCAGAGAAAGAGTATCCCTGTTTTAGACGGGATTTAGCTCTTTTCTGGAAATCCAATGTGACAACACTTGCTGATCCGGTATGCCACAGCGGCAACTGGGTCCCTAAACAGGCATATGAATAACCCCCTAGCACATTTGCCTCCAAGTCTTTCCCCGCTGTTCCCTTGCATTGGCTACCTTTCCTCTTATTGCTTCTTGAGGGTAGCGGGACTGCCTGTCTCTTCGCTTTTGTCGGCTGCAGACAAAATGTCCTCTGCTATATACACTCAACTGCAATGCTGTCGGTTAACTTATTTAACAATGTTGTTATTTTATTGAGAAAAAACTTTTTAATTTCTTTTTTTTTTTTTTACATTTTGCTGTTACCTGCGGTAACACCGGTTACATGCACGCCATGCCTCTGAGTCTTAGTAGTAGTAGTAGTAGTAGTAGTAGTAGTAGTAGTAGTAGTAGTAGTAGCAGCAGCAGCAGCAGCAGTAGAAGTAGTAGTAGTAGTAGTAGTAGTAGTAGTAGTAGTAGTAGTAGTAGTAGTATCATCATCATCCTCAAAGATGTTAATATCCTCGTAAATTATGCAATAGGGGGTAGAAGTTGGTGCTAAAGCATTTGAATTATTTTTTCAACATGTTCAATTTCACATTAATAATGGAAAACAAGCACACAAACTATTTTTGAAAGATAGAAAATTAGTTGATAAATGCATTCCAAATATGATTATTTTGTACGTATTCACACATATACAACATATATTATTTAAATACATTACACATCCAATTCATCCATTTCACAATAAACCAACAGCAAAAATGACATAAATTGTCTCTCAAATGTGAATGTTCCCTTTCCTCAAAACAATTGTCCATGCATTTAAAAGAAGTCTTAATCCTCTGTCTGGAAATTTACAATTTTACAATGTAAAATTGCAAGTAAAGCAAGCAAGAAAATTTTTGGATCCACTTTTCTTGCAGGTTGTAATCAATATTGATTTAATAGGCACAAATAATTTCACGGGACGCCAATGCATTATCTCATTTACACTTTTTGTGCCTCCCCGATGGTGTAATGGTAACATTGTTGCCTTGTGATCAAGGGGTCCCGGTTCGATACCCGGTGGAGGCACATGGCACAGTGGTTTGGATCCCACTTTAAACTGTAGGTCCAGTCCTGATTAGCCTTTCTGTGCATAAAGTGGACTTAAAACAAAAATCAATCTTACAACTTATTTTCATTTAGATCATTCGGAGCCCAGGGCCGACTCCCGCTGCTCCATAACCGTGGTCCTGAACTTGATAAGACTAAGAAAATCAGGCATGGCGAGCAAAGCGAGCAAGAAAATTTTATGAAAAGTATTTTTATTTGCATAAAATTTGAAGTTGTGGGCAGTAATTGTCCTCTGCAGGTACATTTGGCTGTAAATGTTTGCCCCCCACCCCCAGAACTCATTTCAGTCCAATGTTGGGGGGTTACACCACTGCTCTGTGACCAGGTTTACAAGCCGTCAAGCTAAATTATACAATGAAAACCGGAATACAGATATTTTATGCTAAATACAAATGTAAAGGGGTGTGATACTAGATTTTCTATTTTAGACTTAAAGAAAAAAAACGGTATCATTGAGAGTACATTTGATAAGTGTGTTAAAAGATGTAGCAACATTTTCTTTCTCTCTTTCTTCTTTTTTATGCATGTCTCTTTCATCTGCATGTTCATATGTCAAATTCGAACAATGAAAATTGTATCATACTATTAGATTCTATTACAAAATACAGTGCCTTTCACGGGCGAGTCTTTCATGGACCATCGGCTATTACACCGGGCAGCAAGAGGTGTTGGATGATGTCCTCCTGCATCCACACATGGCATCGTTTTAGGAAATTTTCAGTAACACACGCAGGTCCTCTTCCGAAATTACTTCAAATTCTCTCTTGATGTTTTCTTTCAATTCTTTCTGGTTGCTTGTCACATATCCTACCATGGAAAGAGGGAGGTGTATCTTTATTGTTTTACTCTGAGTAAACAGTAGATACTCTGTGGCTTTTTTGAGGGGAAAAAAAGTTGTTTTTTTTTCCGTGGTTTTTCCCCCCCAAAGTGTTTCAAATCAATGAAAATACATTACTAAGATGCAATTTTCTTGTTCCACACCTTTCATTTATCTCTCCACTGTAAAAACACTCTCATATCTAAATTTAAAATACAACTTTCTACATGGAATTCGTAACTGGACATAAGCAGAAGTTGCAAACATACCTGCTTTTTTTGAATGTATGTTATTTCCCAAGTGTTAACTTCATATTTCAGTAGACTTGTTAAATATATCTATGTACGTAGCACATAAACACTCATATAACTAGAGTAGTTTTGCATATACAGTGCCTTTCACTGTCGAGTCTTCTGTGAAGCAGCGGCTAATATGCCAGCTGATGGGAGAGTGTCTGCTGGCATTTAGACCCACATCTGTATGCTGACCTTGGCACTGGACACGTCAGTGCTTCAGTATCCTGATAGCAGGTGTCCAGTTTGAACGTGTTTGAGAAGTGTTGAGATGTTAACAAGTGTATTAGATTGTCTTGTTTTATTTTACATATTACTGGTGCTTTTCTGCATTGGCACACTATCCATACAATTTAAAACAAGTCATTTTTATGTACGACTTACATCATTATGAATTATTGTAGGTAAGTCAGAAGGCATTTAGCAACAGAATTCCCAGATGTTCCTGTTCCACCCAGAGACAATGTTCAAGAACTTATGACCAAATTTAGGGAAACAGGGTCTGTTCTTGATAAGAAGCGAAAGGTGAAATGACATGTGCTTACTGGGGAGAAACTAGACAATGTTGGAGCACGATTAGTACACACTTTTCAAAAAGGAAAGGAAGTTTTGATAATAACTTTCAATATTTCAGTATCATGAAGTGATACTAATATTCAAAGCTTGACAATACTGTTCTTCACAGCAAGAACCAATAATAAGCTACAACCAGTAGCTGTCACTCCTATTTATCACCCTTTTCAGCTCTTTAACCCTTAAACACATGAATTATTTTTGTCAATTTTTTTCTTGTTTTTAGTCTAATATCTGTTATGTATTAATAAGTGATTTTGAATCATTTTCATTCTCCCTTTTCGAATTATGCCCCGTTACCATATAGTAACGCTATGCGTTCACCCCTACAAATTGATTTATTATTGAAAACTTGGAAAGTTTTGAATTAACCTTAAAAATACTTTAAAAAATTGATTATTTTTAAAATAATACAAATATTATAGATTATTATACATTAATCTCACATTTTCTGAGCTAAAGGTGCTCAGGTATCTATTTAGTACGTAATGATTACTCTATATTCACATATTGTTTATCATTCTTGAATATTCACTTGTCATAGAAACTTTGTATTGAGTTGAATTGAAGTTTTTAAGTCTACTTTATGTACAGAATAGCTAATCGGGACTGGACATATAACTTAAAGTTTGATCGAAACCAATGTGCCATGTACCTCCACCATCTATCGACCCCTTAATTACAAGGCGATGGCATCACCACTACGCCATCAGGGAGGCCATTGTCATAGAAATGTATGAAACATGGAACGTGAATTCCAACCACTTATTTGATATGTCCAATGCGAACACTACTGGTGGACCAATAGCATATCACACATCTTTCAAAACCTTCCTTTGTGTTGTAATGGGCTGCCAAGCACCTGTAGGTGCAACACGAAATTATGTCATATAGTTTTGTGCGATATCCATCCAAATTCAAGCTGGGAGAATTTTTGTCTCGGGAAATTCATGTAGCATATGGATGAGAGGAGCTGCAGTCTTTCAAAATTTGTTTTCATTGTCAATGGAATCTTCTTATACTGTTGTGTTGATAGATATCAAAACGAAAGAGATATCCACAGAAGGTTTTCAAGCACCAGGTAGGCTATGTAACCAAATCTTATAGGTTTACCTGTAATAAATAGCTTGCACAAATGTTTTCCATAATACGGAATCACAGACTCAACAGGGCTGAGCTACTGAACAGGCACAAAATATTCCATGAAATGGTTATTTATTATTACTATTATTTTATTATATTTATTATTATTATTTATATTAATATTAAAATAAAATATAAATTATAAGCAATAGAAATAAATAAACCATGAAAAAGACGAGAAAAGCCTTTATAGCTTAAATTTCTTGCTTTATATGCATTAATAAAAGAATAAATAAAGTAATTGTTGAAAAGGCCTATAGCTACTATATCTGCATAGCATTACCATGTGGTAACACATCCGTTATGAGCAAAAATTGAGCAAATGATGCAAATTCTTGATCAGAAAACTTCATAAGTTTTAATTACGTGTGTTTACTAAATGCTGAAAACATTCAGAACTACATAATGAAAGACAATCAGATAAAAACAGTGTATTTACTTTCCAGTGTATGACATATTGAATAAAAACATCGAAGGTCAAAACAAATACATCCTCTCTCAACACTGCCAATACCTATACCAAAACAAATGGTCTCAAATGCAAGCTTTAGCCTTCCTAGAGCGATTTCTGGCACTAGGTTTGCCTACACACTCAATATAGACAAGCCTCTAGCACGAAAGTGTGTGAATGTTGAGTGTTACAATATGTAACGTTATGCGTTTAAGGGTTAAATTACCTATATTAACATAATAAGAACGCTTCTTTCTCGTGAAATCAATGTTTTCAAAAGTAACGCTGAAGAGAAGCTTTCACCCTGACTGGATGTTTCATTACTACACTTACCTACCCTTGTTGTTTGATCCTCTACTGCCTGACTCTTGAGTATTTCCGACCACACACGAAGGTAAATGATCCCAGTGGTTCCACGGAAGCTAAACTCAATAGCTGTCCCTACGAGAGATATAGTGTATTTGCTTTTCTTTGAGTTTTTGCTATGTGCTGAAGTTTAATTGAGTTGTAGTGATACTTTTGAGTGTAATAAGTCTATAATTTCCTAATCTCATTGCAAACTTGCGTCTGACATTCATAACGAATTGGAAAAATTTACAATTTTATTCTACAAATAAAGAGATGAAACAGGTTTCGACAAAACATTATATTTTAAATCTCTGATCACTCATAAATAGCATTTATTAAATTTTTCTCTGTTGCACATCAACAATTTTTTTTAGGGTTTTCTTTATATGTTCTCATATTTGCTTTGAAATTATTATTGTCATATAATATAAACATGACTCATGTATGTCAATTCTGACAATTTGTAATATACGTATCGTACCTAGGTATATTTATTTGGCTCATTTCCAATAAGGGTTGAATTTTACTTGGTCTACTGTATTATATTAAGACACACATACATTATACGTATATATAGAATGGGGGCAAGTGCAGGTGCCTGTTCCCCTGTGTGATTTAGCACCGCACACCACTGCCTACAATGACCACTGAAATGCTTTTAAATTATATTCTTGTGAAGCAGGAAATTTAAAGTAGTTTTGTGGGACATACTTAAAGTGGGAATTTCAATCTGAAAATGGAATGCCTCGAAATTTTATACATTACATCACTTATTACAAATCTGGTGTGGGCCACACCCATTTTTCACCAAATGCCAAAACTAAATGCTAAGAGCTTGGTCCTCCTAAACTAACCCCATATGCATTATTAGACCTAAGTGGAATTTTGGAAGCACATTGCACAGTGGTTCGGATTCCACTTTAAATTGTAGGTTCAGTCCCAACTAGCCTATATGTGCATAAAGTGAACTTAAAACTTATTCAAACCAAACCAAGTGGAATTGTTACGAGGGCTGGGGTTAGAGCTCTCAACATTTAGTTTCGGCATTTGGTGAAATCTGGGTGTGCCTCACACAAGACCCATTTTCTATATTGGTGAATTAATAACACAGTTGTAGGAATATGCACAATGAAATGACAATCTCTTTTCCTAGATTTGCACCTAGGAGCTCTGATTATAGGGTATTATACTAATCACTCCAGCAAAGAGGATGTCACACTGCTCAAATAGACATTCAATCATTACTTTTTTACATATACACAAAAATAGAGCAAAGGAATGTAGTACACAATTAATTAAATTATTGAAAATAATTACATATAATTTATTCCATTTATTATTTGTGTTTCTAAGTAGAGACATTTTTAATTTACAGGAATTAACATCAAATTTTATCCCAGGTATTACAAAGCGTAACACAAATCTAATACTGATTATGTATTTTAGCTGCCAGTTGATTTCTGTTTCATTCTTGAGTCTAGAGAAATTCCCATAATGACACGAGGAAATTCATAAAAGCCTAGCTCCTGCAAAATAAAATAAGGAACAAAATTTATAAATATTCTTCAAATAATATTGATAGAAATTGTTCAACTTCAAATATAAAACAAATTATAAAAGTTCATGCTTACATTGAAATCAGCATATGCGACATACATGCATTCACAATCTCGAAAATTTATTGTGTTAAAAATCTAAGGTGCTCACCTTGGCATATTGATTGATGAATATTCAATATATTGAAAAGTTCAATCTGGTACTTATGAGAAGGAGCATATGTGTAATACTTACAAATTAATGGTAAAACAAAGTACGAAGATTAACTACAGGGCAGCCAGAAAATCCCTTTACACCTCCACTTATTTCATTCCTACATTAATAACATTTACAGTTAGTTGTCCAAAACATCCGTATGTGCACTCCTCCAAAGTGAAAACACTGGTATCTGCCATTGTTGTTCACCAAACACAGAGAAGCGCGAAAATGAACTGGTCAACGCTCAGACTTTATTCTTCCTCCGCGGGCAGTCACGGGTCAGTTACGGCAGGCACGTGACAAATTCACGTGAGGAGCACTGTTGCCATATCAATGATCAGGATGGGAAGTAAAAATCTTAAATATCTTACCATCTTACATTGTTACATGCATTTAGTTCGGGTGTAAAGGGACTTTCTGGCCACACTGTACTGTGTGTGCATCCTAGGGTGGTTAAAATTGTTCTACAGCTGTGGCAAAACAGAACCCAGGAAGAACAATGTGCCGAAGATGGGGAGAACATGACAAACAGCTACAGATATTAGTGACCATGTACTTGTACGTTGATTCACATGGAAGACATAATAATTATAAAGAAAAAGGATGATGAGAACTGAATAAAAATTATGGAAATCTAAGCAATGAGAGGATAAAAGTAATCAAGAAACAAATGACGAGGGAAATATTGCAATACATCTTTACATTTGGCTGTTTAAAAAAATGCACATTTGAAGCATTAAAAGTATGCTACAGAAGGAACATTGTGTTTACATTTTAACATGAAGGTGATAACTACATACATTAAGTTTCAAATTTACTGCATCCTTCACTTCATGATCCATATTTTAGAGCCCACTACCAGGTTTCGAGTATATGCTGCTTGTTTTGCCTGGTCCAGCATTATTTGCTCATGACATCATGTTCAGCAAAGAACTTTCATTGTCTGTGCAAGCTATTGGGAGCTTGAGGGAGAAGATCCCCCTGCAGCACTCTGCTTCAGAAGTTTATTTGAAAAACAAATTAGATGAACTATGTTGTTACATTAATACAACAGAATTGTGGAAGCAAATTATCAAGATCTAGGCTCATAAATCTATAGGGTGCCAGGCCATCAACTAGTGGATAGTCACTCCATACTGACTAATTTGACCTATCACTAAATTATAGTAAAGCCATGATGATCCAGTTGGTAGGGTGTCTGACTACGATGTGGGAATCTGAGGTTTGATTCACCAGGTGGGGAATTTTTCAAGCAATTTCCCAACATGGAGTTCTGGGAGTCACCCAGCCTCTAATAAATTGATAAATGTAGACAGAGCATGGTGCTCATCACATCACCTCCACAAATGGCCGAGAACACGAATGTATGGGTTCAATCTCCAGCATCCTCCCATATGCCTCCTTGCTGTAATCTGCAGGATATTTTTACCTTTACCTTATTCAATTATAGCATTAAATAAATTAATAAAATAGCCTCTACTTTTCAAACTGAGCTACAGCATCATTTCATTACAATGCCACTAACCTATTCATGTGGTCTAAAATGATAGATCATGTTCATTGTACGAATATACCCGTTGCTTCACGAAATGATAAATGGCAAAAATATCTGACCTATATCTGCCAACTATTGGCATGAACTGAGAAATTACACAAATAAATGTATGTAAATTATGCATTGTTCCACACCATGGCCGTGCAGTCTAAGGCATCATGCTTTGGGCTCTGGCTATGGGACGTGCATAGGTTCAAGTCTTCTGGGGAAAGCGTAACTTTCCTCCTGAAATTTCGGCCCGTGTATGGGACCGGTGACAACCCACCATTGTAGAAGAAATTGGGGAGCTACAAATGAGTAGTGTAACCCAGTTATGGAAACCTACAGCAACGTCGTGCTGACCAAGGTAGGTAGGCCTTGGCCCTCGTGGGCTGTTGTGCTATGGGTTATTATTAAGTTATGCGAGAAACCCAGGTTTGATCCCCTGTAGGGGAGAATCGGGATTTTTTCCCACATGTTCAAGTGATCCAGCACCCACCCAGCATCTTATAAAGTTGGTACCTGGAGGAAACTTGGGGGGGGGGGGGGTAAAGGCAGCCAGGGGTGTAGTGCTGATCACATCACCCCCACCTTCGGTCATGATCAAGAAAGTGTGGGACCCTAACTCCACACACCCCTATATGCCTCCATGGTGTGGTGAAAAGCACAGGGGAGCACTTTACTTCTACAATTCTCTGATCGTTCACTCTGTAACTAACAAAACATTAACAACTAATATATCATTATAAAAAGTGTTCAAAAGAAAATCAGGCAGTTTGTAGAAGCAATTTCTCACCTCAGGAATTTCCACACCAGCTTCATGCACTTCTCCATCCAATTCAAATAATTTCTCTTCCGCTTTTTCAAAACTTCTTGCTAGAATTGCATCATCAGTTTCTGCTTCATCATCATAGGGTTGCCCATATAAAATGCACATATATTTTTCAATTTCAGATTCAGCCATACATTCTCCTAAAACAGAACAGAGAATATCTATTTCATTCTAAGATTAGTTACAGAACTAGAGCACAGACAGGAAACAAAACAGCTGAATTTCAATTTAAAAATAGTAAAAAAAGACTGCAAAAAAAAGTAGGGATGAACCAATATGAAATTTTTGCTGATGCTGATACCAATAGAAAATTTACATATACTGATAACCAATATTCTATTGATCTAATATAAATTTAATTGTTGTTTAAGTCCACACACATAGGCTAATTGGGACTGGAGCTACAGTTTAAGGTGCAATGCGAACCACCGTGCAATGTGTCTCCATTGAGTATCGAACCTTGGACCCCTTAGTTACAAGGCCACTAAGTTATGACTAGATCTAATAGAAAATTGCAAATGTACCTCAAAGAACGTAACTGGCTCATTAACCTTTAACCTCATTACCATTACTGGCAATATTACTGTCACTTACAAAGGCATTGCAATTTATCGGTATAACTAGTGCAGGAAAAAAAAATTGGTTGCATGTACAGTCTCATTTTATTGAATTTGTTCTGTGTACATGAATTTATATTTTGTAAATGTGATCTCCAATGGTATTCCTATGTTGCAAGTTATTTTGTCAGGTCATCAAATACTGAATTATCTACAGGTCACCAAAGAGACCACATTACATCACTCTTCAGATGATTGATGGAAAAAAAAACACTGGGATATATCCAATTTGCAATATATCATATTTTTATAATTTTTCATGTGTGAAGTGAACATAACTTGGATTGTCAATACAATTAGTATCATTATGTATGAGTAATTGGACAGGGCGATAACACTTCTTCTGGATGCAAGGATGAGTGCACAACCACAGAGCAAGACCACCATCCGCCACTGATCTAAGGTTCTTTAATTTTTGCAGATTGTCCACATAGTCAAATTCATAGCATTAAAAAACTGTAGTGACTACCACTTGTTTCAACACATGACCCATGTGTATTTTTGAAGAATTACATAAACAATTAAATGTAACATCAGTTACAACAAATAATTCAGAAACAGTTCCTTAAGCAATTAAGTACTAAGCTGATATGTTTACAAGCTCTCAATTAATATTAAATGTTGAAAAATTGTTACACTGTTACTTAATCGGACCTTGATTACAATACTGAAAACTAAATCACACTTATCTCCCATTTCTTTTGTGGGATGGAAGTAAGGCATTGTCTTGAAAATATTAGTATTAATAATGTTTAACCATTCATCTTTAACACAATCATAATTTATATTTGCCCACCATTTTGTAAAAGTGACAGTAAATTGAGCTTCAACAATTTTCATTTTCTGTTATCTCCTTAAATTTTAAAAACATAATTGTGTATCCTCTCAATGCATTTTCATTACTTGTTACATTTAATTCTTTTTATTATTCTTGAAAAAGAAATATGTTCAATGTTTCAAAGTGTTGAGTACTGAAAAGATTTAGTCACTACAAGAAAAATACAGTTTTCATGAGATCATGTATGGTGCACATTAAAATATTAATAAAAAACAAAATAAAACCAATATTACCTTCCTCTTCCAGAATGGAATAAAATTGTTGAAGTGGAACCCCTGAACTCCCCTCATCCGCCAGAATTTTAACTGCATTGGAAAGCTGAGTCAAGGACACCCCTGTAGCAGGGCGGTGGTTGATGTAGAGGCAAAGTAAATCGTCGAAGTCAACTTCAGTATCTGCATCTTTTGAGTCGGGATAATTCTGATACTGAAGTTCATGCATTATATTTTCCACCTGTCAAATACACAAAAATCATAATTAGTGCACAATAATTCCCAGGATATTCACTAAATGGGGGAGCGAGGGAGGTATGCTTTTTTTTTTTTTCAGAAGCTACTGAAATATCAAGTTGCATGCTAACTAGGCTTTGTTGTCCGAGTCACAGCCAGAATAATTCTGTCCAACATGCAGAAACCCAAGATACATTGCACTTTTGGATAAACCCTCGTATGCAATTTGTCTGTCTTTTGCCACCACTTGCCCGACCCTGTGGCTGAGTGGTTAGCACATCGCGCTGCGACGCCAAGGGTCCCGGGTTCGAATCCCGGTCGGGCTTGGTTGTTTGTGAATGTCCATTCATCAATTTCATCATTTCATCACTCATCCCCATCTTCGCAAATTAGCCAAGAGGCACAAAACGCGAAGTAAAATAAACTAAATCAATCAATCAATCAATCAATTTTGCCACCACTTCATCATCCTTGCTTTCCGTAACACCTTAATCATTCCAACAAACTTCTTAAGCAAAATTGACTATTTTTAAACTTCTATACTTTCCTACTCATCAGGTTTCCCGGGGTCGGAACCCGGTGGAGGCACATAGTGGTTCGGATCCCACTTTAAACTGTAGGTATAATCTCGATTAGCCTTACTGTGCATAGAGTGGACTTAAAACAGCAAATCAATCCAATCAATCAATCCTAGTCATCAAAACTCTGTTTCCTTTACTTAGTCACCGATTTGATGGATTTAGATGATGCAACCTTACAAATATACACATTTTTTTTTATATAACACTGCTTTTCTGCCACCTGCCTGATTGTAATGATATGGATGACTCATGATTATGTGAATCGGGTGAATGGACTCTTTCAAAGAAAACCCATGCCAATAACAGGGCTTGAATCCAGGAACATCCATGTTGAGATCAAAAGTCAACCACTTAATATATTCAACCACTGAGCCAGTGATCTTATAAGTGATTTTGATATTGTGCACAAATTGTATTAGGCATTGATCGTTGATCCTCAATGATAATTTGCACTACTTTACTGCAAACTACCTGACTGTCAAATAATGTGTGCCTAAATGTACAAACTGTTTTAACCAGTGGAAACGCTTTGAAACACTGTGAAAGGAACTCTTTCTTGTTAGAACGTTCTACCCCATTATGCATGTAAAACTGGTAAAGTTCAATTACAACCCATATGGAGGTATGGTTCTCAAACATACTGGAAGTGATGTAATCAGCATCACACTCCTTCCCCAAATTGACCCTATGGATGAGAGACTAGATGTGTTCAGAGCCACATATGCTAGAAATTAATGAAAAAATTCCTATCTGAGATCAAACCCAGCCTATGAATTGAACACAGATCTCCCATATAACAATCAGATGCATCATATATTACTAATTTCTATTTAAAATACAAACCTCAAAATCACTTGGATAATATCCAGCAGCTCGCAGCATATCTGGGACAACTGATAATGGTATACATCGAGATACTTTTCTCACGCTCGAAGTGAATTCGCCTTGATGTCTGAGGTTAGCATAATAAAACAAGTCTTCCAGTTCTTTAAAAAAATGTCCACTTCGACCTCCTTCCAAGAGGCTGTAAAAAGGGGTTATACCTTCTCCTCCTAGCCGTTCCAATACATCCACAGCTCTACCAGGAAAAGAAATGAGAGTAAATCATCAAAATGGCAAAAAACTTTAGTATGCATGCTCAACCATCTGTACAGATGGCGCACAGAGATATTGCTACTGTGCAACCGGTCATTACTTACTTACTAATTGCTAAATTAAGATAGAGGCCCTCAATAGTAAATCACAAAAAACAAAACACAAAAAATATTAAAATTTAATACAGAAAAGTTTGCAGATGCAGAAGAGAGATTTGAGAAATATTAAATTATCAAACAAATTTGAAATTCTGCAAGATCTAGATGATAAAGAGAACAGTAATGAAATTGATATAAATATGGAGTGGAAATTATGATCAGCATTAAAAGACATGAAATGATAGCATAAAACAAAGCAAAGTAATCTGCAGTTTGATAACTGAACATCAGTGCCTAGAGAGGTAAGAAAACAAGCTATACTAAAGTGATTAAAAGACAAGTGATATAAATTTAAACAACCACAGTAAAATAAAGCATGGAGTTTCCAGCACTTTCAGAAGTAGAGATTATTTTAAAAGCAAAATCAATGAAATTGAAACAGAGAGCAAAAGTAAAAATATCAGAAATTTATATAAAGAGGTAAATGAGTTATGAGAAGAATGGCAACCTATAATGGTAAATTTACAACTAATCCAAATGATATTTCAAAGAAGTGGAAATTTTTTTCCTATGCTCTTCAATTTCCATATCTGCTATTCTGGCTTTCCTTTTCATATTACATGATACGCAGTGACGGTCCCTCCATGGAACAGAGGGAACAGGCTGTTCCCTTCTACTTATCGACCTTTTTAGCTATTTAAATTATCTATAATTACATAATAAAAACACTTCTTTCTTCCGAAATCAACACGCCGAAGAAAAACTTTCACCCTGACTGGAAGTTTGTTTACTTCACCTACCCTCGTCGTACCACCCTCTGCTGTCTGACGCAGAGTATTTCCGACCACGCGCGAAGGTAAACGATGCTCATGGAGCCACTTCCCACCGTGGAAGCTGAACTCTCAAGCTGTTCCCTACGAGAGACATAGCGAATTCCTTTTCCTTCGAGTTTTTGCTATGTGCTAAAGTTTAATTGCGTCGTAGTGATGGTTTTGAGTGTAGTAAGTCTATAGTTTTCTAATCTCATTGCAAAATTGCGTCTGCCAGTCATAACGAACTGGAAAAATCTTCTAGAGTCTAAGCGTCTGCTAAATGCCTTGGCTAAACGCTGCGAAATAGCTACCGAGGGACCAGCTCGCATCCACCTGTTCCACCAGCAAGACAAGCGCAGCGCAGGACAAGAAAGCGAATGTATTCCTTGAGTTGTATGTTGTATGATCGACCGGCTGAAGACGAAAGCTTTTAGTAGGCTACATTGAACTTTACAGAAAAGACAGCAGACATACACCTATCCTAACCTAATTAGAAACTAAAACCAAATCGTACACAAGGCATTTTCAAACAAGTTACTACAACTCTGTAAAATGATTAACTGGATACGCTTCCAGTGGTAAAATTTTTGTTGTCCTTGTTTGTTCCCGAGAGGGAGTTTGGAACAGTTCGGATTTTGTCACAATTTATACAAATCTAGCGGATGCCATGAAGAAACTCGGCCATCTGATTGCCATTATTGCATTAAGGACGTTTGAATTACAATGCTCAACTCTAGAAAAAAATGTCAACTTAACCTACAAATGGAGAGATGAAATCGGTTTCGACAAAACATTTTTTTTCTCTGATCAATCATAAATTGCTTTTATTAATTTTTCCGTTGTTGCGCATCAACAATTTTGTTTTCAATGTTTTGTTTACATTATACTCGTATCATATTTGCTTTAACATTGTTTTTTCATAACTTTAACGTGCTTCATGTATGTCACTTCTGAAAATTTTTAACGTATGTCTCGTATGTTTAATTGGTTCATTTCAACAAGGGTTGAATTTTACTTGGTTTACTGTATTATATTACGACAGGTATGGGAGGGGAGGGAGCAAGTACAGGTCACCTGTTCCCCTGCCTGATTTAGCACCGCACGCCACTGATGATACTGTATATATAAGCAATGAGAAATGCATACATCAGCAATACAAAAAAACACTAAACTGAGAAATGATCCTTCAATTTCGCGAGTCTGCTGTTAATAAGAATTGTGCAAAAGACATTTCTTGCAAACCTCAACCCCCAGATGCACAAAATGAATTAAATTTACGAGATTTTATTATCTATAAAACAAAGGACCACACAACATATTGAAAAAGAAAAGGAAAATATCAAATATTATGGTGCACATTAACAAAAAGCTACTGATTGGTAACCAACCTGAGATTTATTTTCCATTTGAGGATACAACAATCATCTTTTCCTGAAGTGAAGAGATATTCTCCTTCACAGCAGACATCAAGATCAAGGATCTGCAAAAACATTGGAAGATATGTATGCACTTTCCCAGAAAATATATTTATAGAAAAGGCCATGAAATAATCACCACAAATACTTTTCTTTTTTGTTTAGATAACTGAATATCTTCTTGCTTAAAATGAAAATTATAGTTCACAAAGATGTATCAGTATAAATTTCATATGCACAAATTAAACACAGATATAAACTTTATCAGTGTATTTGAGTAGTGATCATATTCAACATTGAACAAAACCTGAATAATACTATATTCATCCCCATAATATATGCAAGTAGATAAAGTTTCTTTTGGTGAAATAAACTATGTTTGAAATGTATTATTAAAATATGTCATGCATGTTTCTTGCCTTCGTTTTTTGTAAGAATACTAATAAAAAAATTAGAATTATACTAACAAGTTGCAAATAATCACACTTTTCTGCAATTATATTATTATTACATTTCTGCCACAACAAAACAACCTTAGACTCAAATTTTATTAGCTGCAGACATTTTGAGAAACTGTTAACCTTGGCATTATAGACTTTATATATCCATAAATAGTTTTTAACTTGTGGAAAATTCTGACATTTTGTTATTCCCTTTATGAATATAAACATGTAATTTTTATGTCCTGGTTTTAAGTAAAAGTCTGAATACACAGTTTTGTTTTCTAAGCAGTTGACTAGTTTCAAACATTAATTAAGGAAGTTAATTAATCAATCATGTTATTCATGGACCATTTGCAATTTTATATTGAATTGGTGGAATGTTAGCAATCAGTAGCAGTAAATAGATATATGATTATCTCTCTCCGTCTTTATCTCTCTACATAAGTGCCTTCATGAGTGGGTGATAGAAAAATTGTCAATTCAGATAATGTACTAACCAAAAATTCACAAATCACGAGCAAGTGGCGACTGGAAATAATTGCCACGAAATGTGTTTGTGGAAAAAAAAAATGTTTCTTCTCATTACAGTTCTTTCATAAAATGTTACATTTCAGATGCCATATCACTTCAGAATTTGTGAGTGGACTGACAAATACTTAAGACTGGCAGAGATAAAAGAAATGCAATTCTCACAAACAGCATAAAGTCATGTGAGCACAACAACCATCTTTCTAAGATAAATGTGCCATAATAAAAAAGCATTTGAATAAGGGCAAGAGCACAAAAATTACCTTGAATGGATGACCAATGACAGCAATGCTCTTGAAAGGATTCCCATCCACAGGAAGCTTCTGAATTCCAATTTTCTCCTTTGTTGCAAACACCATGTATCCATAACCCTTTTCTTCATCTAGCTGTGGCAATATCTGAAATAAGTTTTATATCTATTTTTTTACCAAAGCCAATGCTAACAGTTTAAGCAGCCATGTACAGAGACAGTAAGAAATTTAAAACACGGAAAGTTGCAGTATGCTGCCATTTCCTTGTCAATGTTGTTAAGGAAGAAACTATATGAAAACATGAGATTACGTGTTGTGCATAAATATGAAATATAACACAAGAAACTGTCTTACACCTTGTTCTGAAAAATATATTATGATTCACTATTAAATACATAAACAGTACACCGATTGTTTTTGTAACAGGCAACATTCCACACACACTTTATTTTTCTTTTTGCATCATCAGACCCAATGAAGTATGAAGATAAACATTTGTATTGCAGATAACAGAGATGGTTCCAATATGGTAAATATAAAACCTGGTAAATATGAGATTATATTTTTTCAACAAAAACATGTGCATAATGTTTACTTAACCTTCGAGCGGGTACATCTGTGCAAAATTTACGACAAAAGTAATGTTCTTTAATTTTCTTGCGTTTTGTTTGAATTCGGCGATCTATGCTTTTTATATATTCCTCAAGGAGGTCTTTTGTGTTGCATATTGGCAGTCATTGTTACTAATCCATATGTTATACTCTTTCAATTGTTGTTTATTTGAGATCAGAACACCGTATCGTAAAGTTTGCGCTGCGTGCCTGCTCCTGTTCTGAAATTTTTTCGTCAGGTAATTGTTGAAAATGAGTCCACAGAACGTAGACGCTTTAACAACAAGTGAGGTTTCTTGAACTTGGAATATAAAATGTTCGTACATATATACTTGTAACATTTAGGTTTTCAGCAGGAATATCACTGTCATAAAAAGCATAGTGTGCTATAAAAATGTATTAAGTTACGTACTGTCTTTTTTCACCATTCTAACTTGGATTTCAATATGTTTCATTTATATTAACCTCAGAAATGATATTAATAAATGTAGACCCAAAAAAAAATTACGTTTAATTATAATTTCCTTGCTCATTTTGAATGATACGAAATGACGTAAAAAAATGCGTAACGTGCCTGCTGGTAAAAAGATTATTAACCACGCCTGCTCGAAGGTTAACGGAAACAAGGAAAATGGAAGATAACATACTTGCAATTAGATTTATTTTTGTTAAAACCTGGTCAAAGATTTAACTTTCAATAATTACCTGAAAAATATTGTTCCCTATGTAAAAACACTAATTTTGGAATTGTTATGAATACATCTATTTAATCAAAGTTATAAACAGAGAAAAATGAATTCCAGGCTATAACTAAATTATGTTTATACGGTATGCACCAAAATATACAGTACTGAAACTCGTGCACCTCGAACGTGCATGTGCGTTTGTCGATGGGGCATAGCTCCAGCCGCTTGTGTTCTCAGTAGTGAAAAGGAAGTTGTAAACTCACTAATAGTGTATATGTTAGTGTTTCTTTCAGGATAAATAAACTCACAGATGACAACAATGTAATGTTCGTCTTTTAATTTCAGTACTGTACTGTCCATCAACACTGTTTTTCTGGCTTTCGAGACCGAAGCCTGCTTTTTCTGATTTTCAAGTAGCTCCCCAGTTGTCCTTACGATGCTGGGTCAATGCCAAAATTTTGGAGGGGCCCACCTGTAATCAAACCTGGGACAGTGCTAACCATTTGTTGTTGTTGCTGTTACTGCAGTAGTAGTAGTAGTAGTAGTAGTAGTAGTAGTAGTAGTAGTAGTAGTAGTAGTAGTAGTAGTAGTAGTAGTAGTAGTAGTAGTAGTAGTAGTAGTAGTAGTAGGAGGAGGAGGAGGAGGAGGAGGAGGAGGAGGAGGAGGAGGCATGAGGCATGAGGCAACAGTGGTGGAATGAAATGCATTAATGGCTATAAAATTCAGGAAATAATACAATTTCAAATAATCATCAATAGGAACCTAGTTAACAATTAAACTTGCAAAAACAATTATATCCTAGATTAATATGTTATAGACATCTTAACTTGAGGGATGTTATAGATACACATATGTAATACTGTATATTAGGGATGGGCCGATACCGATATAAAATTTACTGATACCGATATTATACCAATCCGATATAAAATTAGAAATGGTTCTTGAAGAACCTGAAAGGTTCATTGGCCTACTTAATAAATGTGTGTTTCAAGGTGACTGCGGTGCAAAAGAAATTGCATATTTAGACTTTTACTTTTTCAGAAAGCAGGGCATGGCGATTATCGATAAAAATTACAATAAAATGGCACTAACTTATCAGATATTTATTGATATATCGGATCGGTAAAATAATCGGTAATTTTACCGATAAACCGATATGCCTATATCAGCCGATACCAATAGAGTACAGATTAATCAGTCCCATCCCTACTGTATATAATATATATATACACACAGTGGTCTCATAGAACAGCCATTGTATGAATGAAACAAAATTGAAAGAAGTAGTACTGCTAGATCAACAGCGCTAACTAACTAATTAACCCTCTAGCCTTCTTGAACCCGAAGGTTCATGGCTGCAGCAACATAAACCTTCCATTTGTCCAGCCCGACCCTGTGGCCGAGTGGTTAGCACATCGCGCTGCGATGCCAAGGGTCCCGGGTTCGAATCCCAGTCGGGCTTGGTTGTTTGTGAATGTCCATTCATCAATTTCATCATTTCATCACTCATCCCCATCTTCGCAAATTAGCCAAGAGGCACAAAACGCGAAGTAAAATAAACTAAATCAAATCAAATCAAACTTCCATTTGTCCATATTCTGAGCAAGATCTATATACTCTTTTCCATCCCTACCGATTTCCTTTACGTCTATCTCAACGTTATCCCTCCATCTTCGTCTTGGCCTTCCTACAGGTCTCTTACCATCAGGTTTCCCAACAAGAATCCTGTAAACTCTTCTTTCCTCTCCCACATGCTTCCCTCATGCCACATGGCCTGACCACCTAAGTCTTCTTGATTTAATCATTCTAATATCTGGACATGAATACAAATTATGTACTTCTAAATTATGTAACCTTCTCCACTCACCTGTCTCCTCATCCCCTTTTAGGTCAAAATATTTTCCTAAGGATCTTATTTTCAAATACTCTCAATTTATGTTCCTCTTTCAAAGTAAGGGACTAAGTTTCGTATCCATATAATAATACAGGCAAAATTACGGTTTTGTATATTTTAGCTTTTCCTTTCTTAGATATTAAACGAGAAGACAAAAGTTTATGAAGAAAAAAGTAACATTCATTTACTGAATTAAGCCTACTTTTTATTTCCTCTTTAATATCATTTTCATTTGTTAGTATTACTCCTAAGTACAGTAGAGCGTCGATTATCCGAAGTAATTGGGGGACATGGGTGTTCGGAAAACTGGTTTGTTCGGATAATCGAACTGTACATGTTTATTTGCCAAAAAGAAGTACTGTACAGTAAATTTATTCATAAAAACAGGCATCTCTTTAAGTATGTATTACAAAGTAACGTACAAAGGCAACTTTAGTAGGAATATATAGTATGTGGTACAGTTTATTAAACAAAAATATGTACATATTACATACGCATTTTGCATGAACAATACACACAGTACACAAAATTAACGTTTAAAAAAATCCTTTATTTTGGTCTGTCTAAGCAAGCCTACACGCTTACGAGCAGCTAAGTCACGTACTTTTTTCATTACAGATATCTGAAAGTGAGCGAGTACACAGTTCGGTTAAGCGGTCGTTCGGTTGACCCACGTTCGGATAATCGACGCTCTACTGTACTTGAATTTGGAAAATGGTTCAAACTAGTTGTTCTCAATAATTAGATTTTGATTATTACCGAACACTTGGTTTCAGCCTGTAAGCATATATTTAGTTCTCTCTTTGGTAACAGATAACTTTGCTAAAATATCAACAGCACTGTATTTTGGAATTTGAAATTAATGGAAATTAAACATGATCCTAACATCAATGCATAAGTGATACTTACTTGGATTCTACGAATTGGTGTACCATATGTGGGAGCCAAGCGTGTTTTTCTGCACATTGTAGTCTCTGCATTATACAATTTGAATTTATACTGAAAAAAAATAATATTGTGCAAAACATTACTCTATCTTCATAAAATATTTATACAGAGTAGAACACTGTTTCCTACCATTTTAAACTAAGACATTTTGCTGATAAAAACAACAAACTACACATCAAAATACAGTTGTAATTCTCCCCATGACTATTATGTTCAGACTTAAATAAATCTTACATAATAAGCTTTCTCTCAAAGTGCAAAAACTATATTGAGGTGAAATTCAGCCTAATAAAGATAATATGCATATGTGTGTGGTTGTGTGTGTGTGTGTGTGTGTGTGTGTGTGTGTGTGTGTGTGTGTGTGTGTGTATGTACTGGAAAATATCTCATTTAAATGACATTTTTAAAGCTTCTTATGCATGATTTTACCTTCATTTGTCAAAAAAGCTGCAAAACAAAAAAAAAAACAAAAAAAAAACATGACATTAAAGTTAAATGACAGGATGTTTCTGGAAATGAAGCTACAGTGATAAAATTATTGGTAAAGTATCAGATATAATATTATGTGTCAAAAGTCACTATCAGTCTCATCTCTATACTATGACACAACATACCTCATCATCACATGTAAGAATGAACTGCTCAGCTGTGAACTTTGGATATGCACACATTGCGAGTGGGATGCTGGTTTGTTCAATACGTTCAGAACGCAGGACCTTCAAGGTGCCAGGTTGACTGAAAAAGTGAAAATAATATGTATACTGACAATAAAAATATATACATAGCAAATATGTAAATTTACCCATGCTACATTGCAATATGCCACAAATGCATATGGAGGATGTGGAGGTAAGGCTTGTTTTTATTATTATTATTATTATTATTATTATTATTATTATTATTATTATTATTATTATTATTATTATTATTATTATTATTATTATGGAGGTGATGTGATCAGCACTGTGCTGTAGCAATCTTTACCCCATCTCCACACAACCTGAAATCAATCATTTCAGAAATCGAACCTGGTAGGTCTCCTGTATAGTAGTTAGGCACCCTACAGACTGGACTACTGTGGCTATATACAGAGTGATCCATTGATGTGTAGACTGCAGAGTACTTTAGTGGGTGGTTGTCTCAATAAAGATGTATCAAAAATGTGTGTCCATCGAAGGCAACTAGTTTGAACAGATCCTTTTATAAATCTGGTAAGTAAATCACTTTTTAAAATAATTACGGAAACTGCTGTGTGCTTACTTTAACACTCTACGATGTCGACAAGTAGCAAGTGCCTCGCTTGCCGATAGCGTGAACACCAACGCAGCAGTCTACACTTCAATGGATCGCTCTGTAAACATAACATTTATGTGTAGGTGTGCTTTCTCTATTTCTGTCTGTCTTCATCTATACATGTAATATATTTATTTCCTACATCCATAACATCATGACTTTACAATTTTGTTTATCTTTAGTCAACTTATGTTACAATTTCAACTTTCTGTGGCCTTCATTAAAGTTAGCATGTTAACATTTTGCTGAGGTGACTGCTGCAATTGCTACATGAAATGGCATTTTGCACCAAGAGTATATATTATACCTTACTGAAAGGTTATGTGAAAATTGTAGCTCAATCAGGAATCAAGCCTGGATCTTTGGCATTCTATGTAAATGCTACACTATTCCATACATACATTCACATAACTTTTTCAAATAAATATTTATGATAGTGTCTTTCATGTACAAAAAAAATATATTATTTTCTCTTTATAGTATTTTTTTCCAGATAATTAAATCAAGAAGACTTACATGGGCAGGCCACGTGGCAAAAATGGGAGAGAAAAGATGAGTTTACAGGATTCTTGATGAAAAAGACTTGATGGTAAGAGACCTGTAGGAAGGCCAAGATGAAGATGGAGGGATAATGTTGAGATTGACCTAAAGGAAATCGTTAAGGATGGAAAAGATTGGATTGATCTTGCCAAGGACAGGAATAGATGGAAGTCTTGTGTTGCTGTAGCCATAAACCTTCAGGTTTAAGAAGGCTCGAGAGTTAGTTAGTTAGTTAGTTATGAGTTCTTTATAAAAAATATTTCTAGTATTTAAAAAACCTCTATTGATATAGTAGCTAATAAGCTTCAATTTTATACATTAATTGCCAGTATTGTACGTCTAAGCAAGTTTACATGTTAATAAATAAGATAATAGAATTGGTAATTGTGCTTATTTTTTTAAATTTATAAATTTTAAATTTTAAGTGGCATGCAATTCTACTTTTATGTATCTTTATCAGCCCCATATAATAGTAATAACTGTTCATCACATACCTATTCTTCACATCATATTCTACCAGCACTCTGTCTTCGCCCAAGGAAAACAAACGAAGATCCCCAGTTTCAGTGTCTTTTAGGAAAACGATGTCAGAAATTTGTTTGTAGTGGGAGCGCTGCTTTCCCATGTATATCCATCTGGATACAGTGCCTTCCTCGATTTTATACAAACAAACACACATTTGATCATCCTGAAATTATAATAATTAGCTAAAATTTAGCTATAGCTAATGCGTAAACAAATCATCTTCATAATTTTATAATAAAAAATATTCTGCTTTTAATCTTCAGAAAGTAAAACAAAAGACCATGGAGAGATTTATTTCCAACCGTGACACCATACACGGATCCTTCAGATCTAATCCAGGAATATGATAGTCAAGAATCCGGGAAATGGACCCTTTAAAAACAAACAAAAACAAAACAAATAAAAGAAAATCTTTGGCAATTTCTCCAAGTACTCTTCCTTTAAAGATCAACATATATTCCAGAAATGTGGGAGGTGGTTTATAAAGTCCAGCAAGCCCACTGAATAGCCACTGAAGTACGTTTGATCAGTATTTATATTCCTTGCCTAAAAAAGATGTTCAATTATCCAAATAAGTTGTGCTCACAATGTGAAAATTCTGGACTATAGAAAGCATATCCCACTCTCTCGTCTGCTTAATATAGTGAGTTCCTTCTTGCTTATATGTACATATAACTACATGAGAACAAGATTTGCTATGCAAGAGGTTCAATGACTTCTTCAGTGGATATTCAAATTTATACTGCATTTGCAATTAAGAAACTGCAACAGTAGTCTACTCTGTGATTTCTGTGACATGTTCTGTGTAAATCTGCCTAATAAACATTTCATACGAGAAACATTTTTCTCTCAGGAGGTATATTAAAATTCAGATATAATTTTTTTTTTTTTTTTTACATGGTACAATTTTACACTAGTACTGATTAATCTGTCCTATCTCAAACATGAAGGAACTAGAAAACACAACATATAAAATGCAACTGTTCATATTTGCAACTTGGTGACATTATATGCATAATGTTATTGGGGAAAATAACAATAAAAAGTCATTAAATCATTTCTCGCACGAAAAATTCTGCTTACTTGTGCCTAACACTTTGACCTCCCCTGAAAAAAAAATTCTAGATTTAGTACTGTTCATGGTACAGGTACCCTGTATTCACTACACCATGCCATGAAGGTACATAGGAGATATGTAAATGAAGAGCCCCACAAATTCATGATCTAGGCCATTGTAGAGGGGATGTGATGAGCACAATGCTCCAACCCCTAGATGCTTATTTATTACAGGTTAGGTGAACCCCACAGAAATTTTTATTCAGGGACAAGGTCAGAAAAATCTTGGGAACTGAGTCACCCATGTGGCAGCCAGATATCATTCTGAGTCCACCACCATGGCTCCTGGTACTATTTATATGTAACCTTAATTCTTACATGTGGTCATGACTGTGATTCTTTAGCAAAGGCTCTTATTTTGTCCCTTTTTGTAAACAAAAAGAAGAAGGGACTTAAAACAAAAAAAGCAATAGCATATTATTAGCATAATTAGATTGGCAAAATTAATGTCAACGCTACTGATAAATCACTCTGTCCTGTGAATCTCTGGAGTGAGCAAAGGAAAACAAGTCTCTGCGCAAGTAGTAACTCAAGAGGTCTTGACCAATGAATTGGTGAGAGGAGAAGTAAGTGAGGCTACCAGCCATTTGCAAAATTGCACACTGCTTTGCTCCACCAACTCCCTTTCTTCCCTTCATATACTAACTAATCAACAACTAATACAGGCTTATGCAATACCTATCACACCTAATTGCAAAATTTAGACAAAATGCTTCCAAGCTGTAGTCTTGGATACACAGTAACAAAGACTATATGCAAAAATCTTAACCCTACCCACACTTCTCTTTCTAAACCAATGATTATTCTGAATACCAAATAATGATTGGTACTTGCTTGGGTATGATATTAAATCATACAATAATGCATAAAAAATGGAAATTACAAATAAAGGATAAAGAACAAACAAAAATGGGGGAACTTGGTTTGGTTTGAGTTGATGTTTTAAGTCCACTTTGTGCACAGTAAGGCTAATCGGGACTGGACCTACAGTTTAAAGTGGAATCCGAACCTGGGACCCCTTGATTACAAGGCAACGATGCTACCACTGCGCCATCGGGGAGGCCCCAAATGGGGAAATCTGATGAACATTTTGCGTAACTGACGTTCCGGTATAATTTAAGACACCAGGACAATAGCACATACCTCCAAATGTATTTCTTCTCTTCTCTTTCTTCATGTGTGGACTTGCTCCACAAATTACAGAGACAGAGTATAGTGATTCATTTGTCCCATCTCTATGTTATACAAATAACCAAAGTGCATATTTTTAAAAGCATATTCAAGATACCTTTGTTGCCAAGTGCTTAGAATCATCAGAAAAAATAATCTGTAATAAAGCCCCTTTGGAATGGTCAAAAGGTGGTCTTATTGGTTTCAACTGAGTTGTATTTAGAAGCCACAGAAATCCATTGTCTAAGCCAACAGCCAAGTACCAAGCTGAAATGTAAAATGGCACAGTAAGTTAAAATTGGTTATTTCAGGACTGACATGAATATGTTAAAATAACATTGATGCCATGAAAACGTATTGGTCACTTATGTAAAGAAAGCTGTAATTGAGGAATTCTATTTATTTAACATGTTTGCTTATTTTGATTGGCTCGAATTAAGTAGCTCGATATTATATATTGGTTTCCATGTTAGATCTGTCACACTGGTACTCAACTGTCGCTATATAAGTTGCTGGTACTTGCATAGTGTACCCATGAGCTAATACATCTTCAAAATTTTAAATATCAAATCAATCTAAAATTAAATCTGAAAGAATCCATAATCTTGAAGCTTTTTTGGTGTGAATTCTCTCAGGATATTGACCAGGTGAGTTCAAGTTCATGGTGTGTGGAATGTATCCTTTCCTTGCCTGTGCGATTCTGTTGTGTCTGAGTATCCAAATAGTAGCTATGCTCTTGATAAGATATTTGAGAGTGACAAATTTAGGATGATGTGCTTGTCTCTGCATCTTGATAATACAAGATTTGCATTCTTGATCTGTAAATTTTCAAAATTACAGAGGCGACGTAACATTTTCTCCCCATAGAGGTATTTGAAGTAAAGTCTTGAATGATGAACAGATTTTCTCATGATATCGACCAGGTCAGATATCCCAAGAGAATCTGTCATCAATAACTAATACTATTTGTAATAAAAAAAATGTTCCAATCAAACTAATAATATATGTAAACAACAAGTTTGATTATTTTTTAAGATAAGTATTAATATTGTTCAGTATCGCACAATATATCAGTACCTGATGGAGAAAACCTCATGGACTTTACTTGAGCCATTTTCCGTGGCAAAGTTGTATGAACAATGTAATCATTGGTTTTATAATCATTCAAAAACACTGCTCCCACCGTTGTTCCATAAGCGATTTGAGTTCTGTAATAAAGTACAGAAATATTACAAGGTAAAGGTAATTATGGAAACTGGTAAAAAGATGCAGAGCGTTTCACTCGTTCTCAGTATCTGATTTTCCCTTACAACATTTAAACAAATGGATGCAAGTCAGTGAAATCTGACACTGATATACATGGGTATATGAGAAGCACCGTTACAGAATATTGGTTGGTTGATTTGGTGTTTTAAGTTCACTTTATGCACAGTAAGGCTAATCGGGACTGGCCCTACAGTTTAAAGTGGGTTCGAGTTGGTGTTTTAAGTCCAATTTATGCACAGTAAGGCTAATCGGGACTGGACCTACAGTTTAAAGTGGAATCCGAACCACTATGTGCCTCCACTGGGTATAAAACCCGGGAACCCTTGATTACAAAGCAACGATGCTACCACTGCACCATCGGGGAGGCCCCACCATTAAAGAAGGATGCTACTCTCTACTGCAATTCGTGTGATGTCTGCGCCTGCACAAATTAAAGGCCGATTATGAATACCTTCTGTTACATGGAGAGGTATGTCCAGTCATGCCTCGATGCTGATGGTAACCACTTTCAACACTCGCTACAAGGTCATCATGCTTCTCATACAGCAAGGCATACCCTTATCAAATTTCACTGAATTACGTTTATTAGTTTGGAAGTTATAAGGGAAAATCACAGGTCGAGAGTGAGTAAAACACCCTGTAGAATTTGTAATTAATAATTCAAAGTTTATGTGACTGCATTAATTTGGATAAATGTGTGTGTGTGCTTCTGTATGTCAGTGGCAGTAGTGGCTCATGGTTTGGAATGTTGGAGGTTGCAGTGAAAAAAATATACCACACAAATTGAATATTATATATGTATTATATTTCAGAAAATGCTTGGCTTGATCTTTGGCTGAAGGAGTTAATAAACTCTGTACTGTATACTCGATTTCTGTACATTTCCTAAACCTCTTGTAGTCTTCATCATGGTCAACCTTCACTGTGTAAAGTTCTTAACATGAACTGTTTGTATTCTTTCTTCACTGCAATGTAGCTTGTTTATGTCATTACCAGGGAACAGATTTATATGTGAATACATATTTATGTATGAAGCTGAAGTCAGTTATATTTTGTATTATCCTTGCACATCATGGCATGTAGGCTTGAAAAATTCAGTTTTTATTTTCCATATTTTTACATACAGTATATTAGATTTTGGCTCATATTTTAATTATTTTTACATATTATTTCCATATTTCAGAACATTTTCAACATATACTCCATATTCGCACAATAACTACATGACCCAGTGTGACCGAAAGGGTTGGGTAAATTTCTTGAGAATAACTGACAAATTTGAAATACACTCCCATTACTTCTTGCAATTTTGAATGCAGTTTAGTCAATATAAAGCCTGCTTAAGAGACAACAGAAGAAAATTAACGTTAGAACACTAACAACAAAATTTTGTTATTCAAGGGAAAAATCATTCTTGATATCAAGCCCCGAATCAAGATTATCATTGATTTGGAAACAGAAAATGAAAACATATTTTGTATTGTTTTACAATTAATGCCAATGTAAGCATATTGTATTTTATGTAGCTCGTGTAGCATCTTATATTATTAAAAAGGTAACTTTTTACAACTTTAAGTCCATATTTAACTCCATATTTTTGTGAAAATAACTAAATTATGTATTTACATATTTAGCACATTTTTACTACATGTAAATCGGTTCCTTAGTCATTACATATTTTTCGAAAAGTTTCCTTGGCACTCGAGATTTTTAAGAAAGGTTTTGGTTTGAAAAGAACAGAGTAGAGGAGCTGAACCTGGAATTTTATGCACTTAGTTGGCTCGGAGGTGTGACACCCTCCCCCTTTTCAGCCCATTTGAGGGAGTCCTTTCCCATTGCCAAGTGGTAGTAATCAACCAGTAACCACCCACAAGAATAGCAGTAGAAATCCACGTAAAAGGATAGGAAGGGGAAGGGCTCCAATACCCTGCTGAAGTTGTAGGAGCCAAGTACACCAACATGTGGAAAGGAGAATTTCCACTCTTGTGAGTATTCAACGAACAGAAAATGTTTGATCAGTAATTTCATTTTTTCTATGTGGAAAGGAGAATTTCCACTCTTGTGAGTATTCAACAAACAGAAAATGTTTGATCAGTAATTTCATTTTCTCTATCTGTCTCACATGTTAACATTGCAATACGGTTATATTTCTGACATTAATAATATCTAATGTAAGTCAAAATAAATTGTGGTTGCACAACTTTGCCACCTAAGAAGCAGCTGCCACATGTGACGTGAACTCACAAATCGCTTGTTAAAGTTCATTGTTCACCCAGAAATGCCCTCCGTCATGCAGCACAAATGTCCCAACGTTATTTACGTGAATTACTGATGCAAATCGAGGTTGAATTACACTAGCACTTACTGGACATCAGGCGAAATATACGAGAATGCAAACATGTCCATTTTGGACATTTTATCAGCTATTAAAAAGAAAAGTAAAAAAGAAATGAGAGTCTCATAGAATTACAAGCTTAGACTCTTGAAGCAAATGCTCCAAAATATTATTCTAAAAGTAATTAAAACTTTTCCATATAATGAAGGCACTAAAAAATGAACTCACCATTCACAAAATTAACAAAGTATTTTCCAAAAATGTTCAACGTGTTTTTCAAAAAATTTCAACGTATTTTTTCAAAAATTTCCAATGCATTTTTCAAATCGAATTGAAATCGTACAATTTATATGGGCGTAAAAAGGAACTATTTGTTCCAAAACTCTCTGTCAAAATGTTACTGACTCACAGAAAAAACAATCAAATGTAGAAACACAACTCGAAGAAACTTATAAAATATTTTTAAAATTTTCAAATCTCAATTTGTTTCTCGTATTCTTAAGAGGTATACGTAAGAAAAGACATACTGACTCAAATATAAGGAACCGAATGTTGTCACTTTTCAATATTGTTATTTTGACAACTCCGACATTTCGTACGGGTACTGCAATGGTTTCTGCATACAAATAATTTGCAACCGGTACTGCAATGGTTTCTGCATACAAATAATTTGCATTCTGAACAACGTACTGTGGTTTTATTCTTCTTATTTCCCCCAAATTCATGGCTGGTGTGCTGTGATTTAAGATATGAAACATTCCCGCGTGCGGTACTGAGTGCCGTCAAAGGGGGACCGGTCACTTCAGAGGCATGTAAGCAACTGAAAGAACGACAGAAAAAATGCCTCTATGTTTTCGTGGGAATAGTGAAGATAAGTTACCTACTGCTTTCCAGACCATTATTGTGCTTGTAAGGAAAATAATTCAAAATTTTAAAAAAGGTGGCAATCAGTGCCACCGTGCGGGTTACGTAGGGTCAATGTAACATAATATAAATAGTTTTCTGTGAAATTAATTGTCTGTGTGGCAGAGATTAACCTGAGTCCTATTGGCAAAAGTATAAACTCTCCTGTACTTTAATTTACTATTGGTGTATCAAATCAATATGCAATGGCAACCATTTTGAGAATAACATGAATGATATATTTACCCTCTCAGTCAGTATCAAAAGAATATGATAGGTATTTTCATCCATAACCAAACTACATATTTTAATAGTATAATTTAAAAAGCAAAAGCAGAGCTTGTATTTTCCTTTACATTCATAAATTATAAGCAGAAAGGAATGTGGATTTAATTTACAGATTGTTTTCATTGTCAAAAATCAATGAAACATTTACTGATGAACCAATGCAATATTAGGCCATTATTAGTCGAAAAACTACACAGTATGAACAAGTCCAACACTGACTGTGTAGTATCCAATGAGATTACACAGATTTGAAACCAATTACAAATAACACAAAATTAAAAGTTTACAAAGCTATAAAAATAGCATGGTGTTTAATTGTTAATCACTTTGTAATTTCTTATTGATTGATTGATTGAGTTGGTGTTTTACATCCACTTTGTGCACAGTAAGGCTAATCAGGACTGGACCTACAGTTTAAAGTGGGATCAAAACCACTATGTGCCTCCACCATGTATCAAACCTGCGAATCCTTGATTACAAGGCGATGATAGTACCACTAAGCAATCGGAGAGGCTAATTTCTCTTATTAATACATATATTGGATTCCAAACACTTGGCTGAGAAGTATTTGTGAAACACATAAAAAGGCATATCAAATGATAAAAGCTGTCTCTGTGCATATTTATTAACTTCATAGTTTATACTTCATTGAGGTAAGTCTAAAGGGTGTATAAAAAGACTGTAGTGATGACATTAAGTGAGGATGTTGTGATGAAAAATCCAATACCAAAATGGGTGCACAAAGCCTCCTCCATCTACCAGATTTCAATTTTATATCTCCTTGCACCTATTTATAGACTCTGCAATGCATTCGATGTGTGCTAGGATGCAACTTTCGATGCTTACATAATTTTTATACCTCATTTTACCTACAAACTACTGTGTAACTGACATCTTGTATATAAATATGTTTTACTAATTTACTTCTGCAATCTATAAAGGTACTTACTTCATTGGATGGCAAGCCAAAGCTTGAATGGGATATTGTGATTCCCCTAACACTCGGGTTAGTTTGTTACTAATAAAATCAACATATCCACAGTAACCAGTTACGGTAGCTGGAAGAAAACGAAAAATAAACACACTGACTGTGATTCAAACAATACAATTACTATACAATCTAATTAAATTACAGAAAATGCTATATTAATATGTCTTGTATTCAAAAATACATTTTCTTACTATTTAAAATCATGAACAGCATATTTCTTCATAATACTAATTGTAACATTTTACAAACTTCTTTGAGTCAAAAGAACCAATGGAGTTGAAAGAAGAAGGGAACATCTTGTGCTGAATCAAATACAGAATTCATGATTCAAAAAACTAAGATATCAGCAAGTTCAGTTCCAAAAAGGCTCAAAGATCTCATTTTCACAGACTGAAGTGCAGAGGTGTGTCAAACAGGCTTTTTGTGCATTTTCTGTGGGAGGTAGTTCAGTAAATGTAGCGGCCCAATTGGGTGGCGTGCCTTCTAGGTTTGCACTTGATGGAGACACTTGACTAAGAGTGAGGATATGCCACTTTCTTCCAGAAGAGGGGGAGAGAGGAGGATACCAAACTTCAAGGGCAGAATGTCATAGGTAGGCCTCTGTATTTCTGGAGGAAATTACCCTGTGCCACCGCCTGAATTCTTCAATGATTACAATGTACGAACACCATACAAAGCAAGGAGTTAAAACACAAGCCAAGTTTTCTTCTTGTCCTGCATTCTGATAAACAAAATTATTTTACAGCTAAGACAATAACAAACATCTTAACAAACATCTTGAACACTCAGAGGAGGGCAGGAAGAAAATGCACACGATGCTAGGAAGAAAATTCACACAATGCTATGTATTGGCAAATTTCTGGATCTCAATACTGAGGAACAAGTCATGTATTCTAAACTTTTGAATTTATAAAACTTAATTTGCATTGAACTGAGCAGTTTTCATTTTCTACTTTCCTTCAGTAAGCTCTTTCATATTTTACTCACTTTTTACCTTTAACGAAACACTTTCCATGAAAGAAGGTCTACCTGATGGCACAGTGGTAACATCGCCACTTTGTAACTAAGGGCGGTTTGATTTGATACCTGGTGGAAACACATAAGTATTGGTTTGGATCCCAGTTTAAACTGTAGATCCAGTCCCAATTAGCTTTTCTGTGAATAAAGTGGACTTAAAAGAAAAGAAAAAAAAATCAACTAAACTTTCCATGAAAGAGTGATATACTGCAATGTAACTTGTTTACTGTGTTCTAATTCTAATAAGTTGTTGAGATGTTGTTCAGTTTGTTTTCAAGTCCATTTTGTGCAAGGAAAAGATAATTTTCCACCTCATTCAATTTGTTAGTGGTTCCTTGATAGAGCTTAAGAGAAAGGCTAAAGCAATTCTGGACCTTAGAAAACAAAATTTAAAACTTGTAACCCCTAATGGAAGAGACGTTTGCGCCGATTTTACTGAAGAAATTGTTAAATAAAAATAATAATGAAAATCATGTAAACATTAACCATGAAATTAACTATGTTTCATTAACCTTTTGGAGCCCAAGGCCATTTTTACATGTAACCCCCTTGATGCCCGAGCCGATTTTGAGCAAAATGCAGAGTTTCAATTAAATGAGTGTAGATCGGAGGCTAGTTATCCTAGAGGTGAGTGATATACCGTTGTACTCAGAATGAACAAGAGATTCAGACTATATAAAATTTATGCAAATTCGGTGTATATGTGGTGGGGGGAGGGGGAGAACACTCAAAATTCCAAAATTTCGGAAAAAATGGGGATTCCCCCTTCCCCCAAGAAAAAGTACATGACAGTGTCGACATACACATGGAAATTATCGCTGACATGTAAGGAACACAAAAATATTTGCATTATAATCGTATGACCAATGTAACGCGAGTTGTACCCCCAAAAGGAATGGTCAGCATGCCACTGATTCAAGCTTCAAAATGCAGCGGTACCTTGAAATGACTGTAGCTCAGAGGCAAATTGCCCTAGAGAGATAAATTATATACCATTGTACGCAGAATGAATCACAGATTCAGACAATATAAAATTTATGCACATTCGTCGTATATATGGAGGGGGAAGGGGGAATCCCATAAAAAATATTTAAAAAAAAAATTGGGTCCCCCGCCCCCCGAAAAAAAGGACAAAAGGTCAACATGCACATAGAAATTACCTCGGGTACCGATATACAAACTTCCTTCCAATGCAGTTTCCAAGGGTGAGGGAAACGCATTGCTTTAGAACAAGAAAGCTGGCCTTCCTTTATCGGCAAAATTTTTCCCTTGAAAAAAAAAAGCAAAAAAGAAGTCGGCCTTTTTTCTGCCATTTTCATGAAAAGAAAAAAACGTGCAACAATCATTTCTGTTAAATACATGTGTTAACAACAAAATGAAAAAAGAAAATCGAAATTCTAGCCAAAAATAGCAAAGTTATAACGTAAAAACTACTACCTTAACAGAGCGTCTCGATCGAGACGATCGGGCCCCCGAGGGTTACGTGAGAGCATCTCGATCGAGACAATCGGGCTCCTAAAGGTTAAATGATAAAAAGGAATACATTCTTTCAAAAGAAGCAATTAAGAAAAGCGATTTTGATAATGAAGTTTTGGATGCTTCACAGAAGGACCAACTGTTCGAACTTTTAAGCAAATTCCACTTTCAGTTTTCAGATAAACCATAACATGTTAATGTTGAACCATATAGAATGAGAATTCAGACAATCTTTGGAGGAAGAATTAGAAAAATGGCAGAAATGGGGATAATTTATCAAGAATCATCATTACTTGAACCCGTTACACATAGTTCCAAAGCAAGGAGGTTTAAGGAGGCCAGTAGTACAGGGTGGTCAAAAAGTGGACATACCCCCCTTTGTTTCCGATACTACAGTGGTTGTTGTTGTTATAGCAATGTGATCACGTACCTGATAGTACAATTGTCCAGGACATGGGTATGGAGACCATGAAGATCGTAGCACAGCTGAATTCTGCTGCCATGTCCTGGCAGATGTTTTGCGGAGATATTCCGGCATCACGTCCTATCAGCATCAGAGAGTTCATTAACGTGACAAGGATGGTACGGCTTGCACTTTAAATCAAGTTTCATGTGTTTCATCATCATCAAAACGATTGCAAATCAACAACAATTTAACATACTTTCCGACGAAAAACCAGGGGTGACCGTTGTGGGCACCCTGTAGATTTTCAGAAATTAAATCAACATGTAATTACACCTCAAGTGAGAGTCGAACAGCAAATTATTTTTTATCGATGATTTATCTTGTGGATACTTTCAAATATTGTACATTTGGTGAAAAAGTGGTATATAAAATGACATTTTGGTTTTAAAAATGTGAATATAATTCCAAATTTGATTTAAAACTGCACTTACTACACAAAATAAACACATCCCTTGTAATAGCACATTTATGTAGTAACCAGAGTATTAAGTTTATTCCTGTATAAAGGGTTCCACTTTTTCTTCTCAAATATCCACAGCAGAATTAATCCATTTTCTATGAATTGCATAACTCACAGGACAATTCTGACTCCAGAAAGTATCACGTCGGTAAATAAACTATAAATTTCGTGTTTAAGAGTCTATTTCGCATTTTGCAGTTCATTTCGCATTATTTCGTGACAAAACAGGGTGGGAAAATGCATCCCACACCTTTCAGAAACATGAAAAATTATCACTACAAAGTGTTATTTCACATTTCATTTTTTCATCAAAAACGAAATTTTCATGCCTCTACCTATCAAAGAAGAAAATATTTATTTAGTAATTTGCCTTTTTTGCATTCGATCAGCTGTTGCTGTATTTCAAGATAGAATGAACAAAATTTTCTCTATTTTAGTAATTTCATGATAAGTTATTTGGATGACATTCTGATATTCAGCAAAACTTGGAGGGAAAATCTTCATCATGTAGAATTGGTTTTACAACAACTTAAGATGTAAACATGTCTATAAGTTTTCCAAATGAAGCATGCAAGGAAATCTCTTTCCTGGGTCACATAGCATCTGGTTCAAATATCATGACCATTGTTCCTCCAACCATGTGATTTTTAAAAAGGAGAGTCCACATTTTATGCAAACAACTAATGGCTTCATTATTATTATTATTATTATTATTATTAATATTATAATCTATATCTCTATGATAACTACAGAAGTTTAAAAACAAGCATCAATTGGGAAAAAAGTATGAAAAATATTATAGCTTGTACTTACATACAATAAAATCTCTTACAACAAAAGGCTTCTGATGAAGTGTTGCATCAGTTGGAATTTTATCATAAATCACAACATCTGAATCAGTTTTTTCTTTACAATGAAGAGTTTGATTTCCTGAATGTAGACATGGTGGACTCATTTCTGATTTTATTCTTGAGGATGAGGTAGCTGTAATACATCAAAACAATATTAAGCACAGATGCATATACATTATGTTGTTCATTGAGTTGTTGTTCACTTTATGCACAGTAAGGCTAATCAGGACTGGACCTACAGTTTAAAGTGGGATCCGAACCACTATGTGCCTCCACAAGGTATCGAATCCAGGACCTCTTGATTACAAGGCGGCGATGCTACCACTGTGCCATCGATATATTGTTCAGTATATGCTTCTACCTCAGAAATAACATAAGTTCAAAATAAAAAATAATAGTTATGATTTATGCTGGGTGATTCTTTGAAACTTCGTGTAAATCAATTGATCATTGGTGAATATAAATTATGAGAAATGAGAGGCTAAAAAGAAAAACTCCCACAATATTAGCTTGCAGCTTTTAAATTATGTTCCTATATGCTAGTTAGGCCAGGGTTGTATGAAGCGACATTACAAGAGTGACAATTATGGGCGATACGCGTAAACAAAATCTGGGGTGGATAAACTTTAAATTTCCCCCCAAAACTATGTCAGATTTTTTTTGATTTGATTTGAATTTAAAATTTTGGGTGCGTCAGCACTAAGGCTAATTTGCACCCGTCACATTATACGGGGTCCAGCCCCTTATCGTTACTCATAACAACTCTAACGTTGCATAACTAAAATCATAAAATATTAAAATCTTCTGACTTTTGTTAAAAGCTGAGGCTGTAAAGGTGCACTCAGCACAGATAAGGACCAAACACAAGACAACACAAACACAATTATACTGGCCATGGGGCCAGTCCCCAGAGCCTCGTTAGTCTGCAGTCCAGGGTGTACTACGTGGAAGTGAGGTTGACTATTGGGTGCACTACGTGGAAGGAGCACCCCTTACACCCCCCAAAACTATGTCTCTTGAATTATCTTCTATTCTTCATTTTTACTTTCAAAAACTTCTGACAACATTACTATTCCCTCAGTGTGGTCTTTTGTGGCACGTAAATTCAAATACCTAGCTTACATAGCACCATTGCTAGAACTGTGTTTTGGGAATAGGTGGAAACATTCTTTTTTTTGGTACTGCATAATATACTTAATTTAATTTTATGCTTTTATGATTAGCTATCAAATGCTTTTCAACCTGGCTTTCACAATTATGGATAGACAGCAGTGCTACACCTCAGAATTTTTCCAGCTGGCTCAACTTTTGGACTCACCACTAAAGTTGATTGGTTCGAATCCCAGCCTTTGTTTGAGTATTATTTGTGAGTCTCTCTTCATCGATTTCATCTGATTGTCAGTCATCCTCATGGTTAACCAAAAATGGCAGAAAAGTGATGCTAAGTACAAAAATACAAACAGAATTGTTTCTACTCATTCTGGTTCATGATGGACACAGTGAGTCTGAAGAAGAAGTTTTTGGGCAAAATGTAATTTTATTCTTCTATCTGTGCTAGATATCTAGGATGCAAAAATACACCTACAAACAACCCCCCTCCACCATATCGTGTTGTAATTCAAGTATGCCATACCCTCATATGTATATAAGTGAAAAGAAAAGAAAACAAATGAGATATCAACAGCTCTTTTGGAAAAATTACATGCATATCATAGATATGTAGTTATCCAGGAAGAAGATCACAAATGGCAAGCGGAATATTCAACTTGAATTTGTGGCCTTAAGTTATAGCTTCACAAAGAAAGTTCACTTAGTTACTTTTTCTTTAACATAGAGTATAATAAACATTAAATTTTATAAAAAATTAAACTGAAGCTTTCTATGCACTCCCAGTAATCTGAAACTGCTCTGTGCAGGGAATGGATTAGTGAGAGGTGAAATTCATTACAGTTACCTGTCACATACATCAATTAATGAGGAGAAGGAATAGTTCAAATTCTACATGAACATTAGACATTTAATACCTGACATATTTTCATAATATACTGAAGCAACACGGGGTCTCACGAACAGATTAACCAAAGGTCGGAAAGTCCAGACACTGTTGATCCGTTTATAAAATTAGCCTGACACAAATGCATGCGTATTCATCACCATCATCTGCTTCTCAAACAATGTGTAACTGTCATCTTTGTATTTACCCATATCTCCAAGCTTTGAGCAAAGTTGTAGGTGTATATTTGTGTTTAAAAGAGAGAGAGCATTAATGACTTGTCAATTCAATTATTTCCAAACCTAAAGTCTCCTTGGTTGCACACTTCTTCTTTAAAAGATTGAAGCTGATTCCGGTAATTGCAGTTAATTCAAAGGGCTGGATCCACTGCAGGATGCACAAATGGCGATCATAAAAATTCACTCGGCCACGCTCATTGCCCGTCACAACTAACCTGAAAATGAGGAAGCATTTAATAATTTCTGCATATCAAATTACATATTTGAACTTAATATTTACAATCTGAAATATATTTTCTGTTATTGTGTACATACAGTATGTTAGCTTCGATACCACTGGGGTAAATCAACCTATAAAAATTTAAATTTCAATGATTAAATTGCAGAAATGCATCAATATGCACAGTGATGGAACCAAAACAAATGCTGTAATAGAAATACACTGAACCACTTTTGAAATTGACTGATATTTCAAGAAACTGAACTGATAGTGTAAATATTAAAGATGGCGAATGTATCAGTAATCAATAGCCACACAAACATGATCAAAGTTGCTGGTTTGATTTGATTTTTGTTATTTGCCATTGCTTTTCTGCCACTTTGGGCTAATCAAGAAGATGAGGATGAATGATGACAAATGATGAAGGGACACTCACAAAGCATGCCCATATCCAGGCCAGGATTCGAACCTGGGACACCTGGCATCGTAGCAGAGGTTGGCAAAGTTACTTGTGTATTGATTACTGATTCTTTAATGATTCTTCATGTGATGAAAGAATGACTCAAGATTGACAAAAAAAGATAAAAATAATGCTTAATGTGAAAGAATAATGGTTCTAATAACAGCACGGTGAGATTGAATTCCAGTATTAAATCAAAAGACAAATAATATCAAATTTTCTTATTCTAGAAAATATAATATAATTCATGTTCAAAATGGAAAACAGCTGAATGAGACAAAAGAAGTTACAATAAATGCATAAAATAATGAGCATAATTTATTTACAAGTTTATAAACAATTACATAAATTAATGCAATATCACAGAGATTATTTTTTCAAGAACATTACAATATGTTATGAATTCCAGTTTAATTATGTCAAAGTGCATACTTGCACAACATATTATGGTATTTCAAAGCTGCACTCAGCCCTCAACCTTGTCAGTTAAGTGGAGCTGTGTGAGTGAACCATCAGAACCAAGTGATCTTCTAGCAGTAGTTGAAAAAGAGACTTTCTTAATTGTACTCTTTATCTGAGAAGTTTTACTGTACATTTGTCAAAGTATTTAGAGCCCTCATCGCAATTTAGCCTCTGCTCTTTCTAACACAAGAGACATCACAGAACTGCTTCAGAGAGTTCAAGAGATTTCAGATGAAGAATGCAGCCAATTATTTCAAACTGATTCTGAAAAGTGTCAACGGACATTCAGTTCTGAAGTTACGATTCCAAGAAACGACAAGAAAAAAGAGAAAAACTCCTCACTCATACTATTATAGAGGGGGGACGTGCTATTTTCCTTGGAGGATGGGCACCCCTGGCTGAACCCCCTCCCCCAAATTTTGTTTCTGGATACACCCCTCAGAAACAGCCACCGGTGGCTCCAGGGGAGATATGATGGTATGGTTGTTTCAAGGATGCCATGGCGACATGAAGGCAGAACGTAGCCGGATTGTATTTACTGAATGCATCCTTTGGGGATGCACTCTAAGTTGACGGAGCTGGATAGCCTTATTGAGAAACGATGCTCAGTTTTCTGAAGCTAGGACCATTCCCTTATTGGTGGAGTGTTTCAGATCTGCAGTGCGAGCTCTTTACCCAACAGTAAAGTCAATCATTAGATCATGTTTGTTCATGCCAATTTCGTCAGCCAGCGTAGAGAGAAGTTTCTCGAAGTTGACTTTGGTGAAATCATAAATAAGAACCACCATTACACCAGATCGACTCGAGGAATGATGATGTTTGTTGAACAAAACTTGTGCAGAAATGTTAATATTTCGCATTGCATTGATAGATTCAGATCGTACCGCCCTCGTAGGCTCCTTTTGTAAACTCAACTGTTAACCTTGGTATTTTTAACATGCACAAACATTTCAGTACAAATGAAGGAAAATTAAATAAACCTTACGACACCGGCACCACAAGACAAAGGCAGATTTCGTCTGCTTAGAGTGTAAGATGGATGGTAATATTTTGGAAAGGAGGACAGAAATCAATGATCGATCATAAGTTAACTTTCGTCTTTCGGAACACATATTGAAAAATATTGTTTGTAATACCTCGTATCATGTACTAGGTTTTATTATAACAAATACAACAGACATTAGCAATAGAGAGGCATTAATTATATTATTTAATTATTAAATATTAATAATTAAATGTTAATAGTTTCGTTAGAAGCATATAGAAATATGCCTGTATAATATGGGATCCTTTTTACTAGTGCTGTATATTCCAAAAACTTCTTACGTTAATTATACTGTATTAATAAACTTATAAAAAATCGTCATACAGATACTACATATAAAATTGCTAGAAAAAATTGAGTATAATACATTCTACTAGAAGATAAATCCACGAGCAAATTTTATTGTACAAAATTATCAATGGATCAACGGAAAAGCATGAAACTGTAAATTTATTGAAATTCAATGTGAACAAAAATAGGTTACGCACTTACGCAAAAATAGGTTTGCTTTTGCAGTAAATTGTACATTAGTCACGTCAATTGGTAAAGGTATTGTAATATATAAAAGATGGTGTGAAACTGTGTAATCGATTTTCATTCTGTATAAGTACAGGGGGTACTGTCTTGCTTATCGTACCCCTTGTTCACGAATCCTGAAACGCCAGTGGAAACAGCACTCAAATCCTTTGAAAGAGGTTACATTTGTTACTATCATGGGGCCTGGCATGTATATATTAGGTTAGTCAAAAAGTAAATGCAATGTTTTTCTTTTCTTCTGTAGGTTGGCTGTACAGCTTTCGCGCTCGCAAGCCGATAGATAGTATCGTTGTCTTCGCCTGTGGCAGGTTACAGCGCCATCACTTCAGTTCGCTCTGCAGTGTTGCCAAGTAAACATGGCTGCGCTGCTGTCCATGTGCACCACAGAAGAACATTGTTCTGTAATCAGTTATTTGTGGTCTGAAGGTGTACCAGGAGCTGAAATCCATAGAAGACTTTCAGCACAATACAGTGACAATGTTTTACCGCTGCAAAGTGTTTACCAGTGGATTGAAAAGTTCCAAAGCGGTCGAACAAGTGTGAAGGACGAGGAAAGAGCAGGTCGTCCAGCCACATCCACTACTGATGACAACATTGAGCAAGTCCGTGAGCTGGTTCTGAACAACCGACGAGTGACTGTTGATGAAGTGGCAAACCATATGCACGTTAGTCATGGTTCTGCATATGAAATTATCCATAACAGGCTCAACTTTCATAAAGTCTGTGCGAGATGGGTCCCTAAAGAACTCACTGATGAGAACAAGCGAAATCGTGTGAGAATCTGTCAGCAATAATTGGACAGACATGCTAACGAAGGTGAAGCCTTTTTGAAACGAATCATCACTGGAGATGAAACATGGATCCATCACTTCGAACCTGAGAGCAAACGCCAGAGCATGGAATGGAAACACTCTGAATCTCCAGTGAAAAAAAAGTCAAGCGTCAACACTCTGCAGGAAAAGTGATGCTCACACTTTTTTTGGGACTCAGAAGGGATAATTATGAAACATTATGTGGAAAAGGGGACAACAATAAACAGTGAACGATACAGTAATAAGCTTTCGAACAAGTTGAAGCCTGCAATTCGAAGTAAACGACGAGGTCGATTGTCGGAAGGCATTATTTTGTTGCATGACAACGCGCGTCCCCATACCACTGCCAACACTGCTCAAACTCTTCAGAATCTGGGCTTCGAGGTGTTAGAGCATCCTGCATACAGTCCCGATCTCGCCCCGTCGGATTACCATCTGTTTGGTCCACTTAAAGATTCTTTAAGAGGCCGTCGATTCGACACAGATCAACAGGTGAAGGAAGCGGTGCATACGTGGCTTGCTGCTCAACCGAAAACCTTTTTCTTTTATCAGGGTATCGGAAAGCTTGTGGAACGTTAAACCAAGTGTACTGAAGTGCAGGGGGACTATGTTGGAAAATGATATCATTGTAAGTTTTCTATTGTTGCTGTGAAAAATAAAAAAAAAAATGATTGCATTTACTTTTTGACTGACCTAATACTTGATGTAATGCCATTGAAAAGTAACAGTACAATAGTTTTTTTCTGCTTACCAAAGTACAGAGGATCTTTGATATGAAACTAAATATTTGATCAATTATTCATTGAACTGTTCCCTCTAAGCTTATCGTTTTCCTGACAAGGAGAGAGCAGAACAAGACAACCACATGCTATACGTATATTCTACAACAAGAAACATCCATATTTTGTTTTTGGCATAAAAGTGAAATCTGAGTTTATTCACTGTAATGTTCATTTTAGGTGATTTCAAAGGCTTGGAGCATATTTTTCAACATTTAATCCCAAAATGATGTAATATACAAAATGTGAGATAAACTTAACATGAAATTTAGAGTATATTTTCTGGCAAAATATTTGAGTCTGGATTATTTTGGAAGTTATGAAAAATCCCATTATTGAATATTTTTTGTAAAAAGTAAAGCCATCAACCTTGCATTACACTATGCCATGAAAGCAAAATGGGATGAAAACAAAACTTCTGTGCAAAGGAATGAACTTTATACCTTACATATTTCACATAAACGATGATTATGAATAAAACCAATTACATTATGAAATTTCTCTTTTTTTCATAGTAAGTGTAAAGTTTAAAGTTTTGAAATCAAATTTCAGATTTTATTCATCATACTAACACCAAAATATCATTTTATGTGCCAAGTTTGAATATTTAATATTGTTCAGTTTTGGTCCAAAATATGCATGTACTTACTCATCTATTTCCTTGATAACTGTTATAGAAGACTTTTGTAATCTTAAAATTTTTAATAGCTCCTTTTCTATGGTAGAAGATGCATCATCAAAATATGAAGCAATGGGATCTGTGTCACTCCACAGTATTACATTACCTAAAAGTAAAGACTAAATATTACAACTATGATATAGTACTACCAGTAAAAACATGAATAAAAAAATTAAACTGTGGAACTGACATCGTAGCTGGTTTCCCCAGACTCTGGCAAGAGAACGTGTTGGAACAGTGTAGAACAGAGAGGCCAAAATTACGAACTAGAACCAAGTCAAAAATCGTTTAGTGTGGTTTGAGTGGTTTAAGTACATTTATTGTTTTCTTTCATTTTGAAATGCTATTACAGTACATTTTATGAAGGCCACAAACTGTTATTACCACTCCTGACAATGTTATTTAAATTGTTCAATCAACCAAATTACTTGTTAAATTGTCCATATTGTAAATCATATACTCTGGTCACACTCAGTGTGACAGTATGTGGTTTAACTCACTACATGCACCCGGGAAAAAGTTATCAGTATTATAAAATTAACTAAGACCATAATGATAATAAGGACCTTCTTTTGATATCCAAATTTTCAAATCGATATCAATCCTTCTATAGGGCTGTAATCAAAAGAAGGTACATGTTGTGACTATAGTCTTAGTTAATTTTATGGTTGAATTGAGTTGAATTGACTTTTATTTTCTTCCATTGACCCTTGATGGGCATGGAAAACATCAAGATACATAATGAAATAATAATTAGTTTAGTACATCATAACAAAAAAGAAGAAACATTGTGTAGTACATTACATCACTACACCAAAGTAAAAATTGAAAAATACACTTCATTACACTACAATAAAAATAAAAACACATTATCATTGTTGCATGATTGAAATAAGAATACAATTAAAATACATATTGTTTAGTACATTGACCTTGTATTGTCTTCTTCCATGAATTCTTTGATACTGTAGAGAGCTCTCTCTGTCAAATATTTTTTTATTGTTTGTATTTGTTTATTTTTTGGAGAATTCAATTTTAAGTCATGACGCAGATGGTTGTAGAATATTTTCCCGGTATTCATTGGTGATTGTTTTGAGATATTGAGTCTGTGTTGGTTCTGGTAATAATTATCTTTCCCCCTTGTATTGTGGTTGTAAAATTGGTTATTTTTAGTCATGCTTCCAGTATTTAGAACAAACGTTATAGCCTTATATGTATAGGGAGTATATTGTCATTATTTGTTTCTCCCTGAATAACTCTTTGCAAGATTCCCTACAGCCTACTTTGTACATTTTTCTAAGTGCTCTCTTTTGAAGTCTCAGTATTCTGACAGTATTATTATAAAATGATCCACCCCAAGCTATTATGCCATATTCAACATAGGAGTAAATTAGTCCATAATATATGCATTTGTTAATTTCTGTTAAATTATATTCAGCCATTTGTTTAAGCAGGTATAGATTAGATGATAGTTTACTGCAGATGTTGTTAATTTGTTCTTCCCACGTTAATTTTTGATCTAGTGTTATTCCCAAAAACTTTGCTGAAGATACAGTTTCTATGAGCACATTGTCTATGCATAGTGTTTGTGACTCATAATCCATGTTTTGGATTGTATTGAATATCATAAATTTTGTTTTATTGTTGTTTATTATTAATCTGAGGAAGTTAAGTATTGTGCCAGTTGGTTTATGGTGATAAAAGTGTTTATTTCAAGCTTCCTAGGGTCGATACCTCTGGCAAGAACGGTTGTGTCATCTGCATAGGTGACAATTTTTGTTTGGGTATTCTGGTACATTGTTTATGTACAAAATAAAGAGCAGGGACCTCAGGATTGATCCTTGGGGTACCACCATTAACACTTCCCTACTTTGTGATTTAAAGTTTGTGACTATAGCATGCATGTTCAATTCAATTCAATTCAAATTTTCTTTATTAAAGGGCGAGGTTCAGCCTGTGGCTGTTCTCCTGTTGTAGCTTATTTGAGTAATTTGCATTCTGTCCTGTAGATAAGATTGGATAAGTTCATAAGCTATCCCTCTTATTCCTATGTTGCTTAGTTTGACCATAAGCAAGTCATGTTTTACCCTATCGAATGCCTTGTATCCTATGTACCTAGTTAGCATTCAAAAAATCAATAGAAAGGAAAGAAAAGCAGTATAACTGAAAGGCAAATAGTTCATTCAAGAATCTTATCTTACATAATTCCTTACACTCACATCTAGAAAAGTAAAATGAGCAATTACAGTGTATACTGTGTAAGAAATTAATTAAAAAAGCCAAAAACTTACCTTGGCTTGTTGCAGTAAGAGCTACATGAGTTCTCTTCTGGTATGTTGAATTATTCATGATTCCTAGATTTTGATGTGTGTATACAGATAAAGTTGGTATGTGAGTTTCCAGTTTTCCATCTTCCTAATAGTACAAATAAGAATGAAGAGATGAATTAAATCGAAGGTAGAACAACTGTAGAGGGATATAGACCAATTATAACAGTATAAACATGTACATTATAATAAATATCATGACGATGCTCTGCTACGAAGCGTATCCAGAAAGTAAGTTTCCCTATTTTTTTCCCATGAAAGTAAACATAATGAACCGTGTAAATTGCGCATGCGCAGCAGAGCTAAGACGTATCAATCATATGCCAGGCGGACAGATCCTGCCCGGCGCCAGTAGCGAGGCAGCAGTGGTTCGTATTCCTTTTCCCGCCACATGCCAGTAGCGAGGCAGCAGTGGTCCAAAATGGAAGCTCGTATTCCTTCTCCCGCCGCATGCGATATTCGGTCGGTGATAAAGTTCCTGAATGCACAAAGCATTGCGCCAATTGACATTCATCGTCAGCTCTGTGAGGTCTATGGACCGAACATTATGAGTAAGCAGATGGTGCGTCGCTGGTGTCGGCAGTTTTCGGAAGGTCGTCAAAGTGTCCATAATGAAGAGCGCAGTGGGCGTCCATCCCTTATCACTGATGGTCTGGTTGAGCTGGTGCGGCAGCGCATCGTAGAGAACCGTCGCTTCACGATTACGGAGTTGAGTAGCCTTTTTCCGCAGATATCGCGATCCGTGTTGCATAAGATTGTCACGCAGCGCCTGCTGTTCAAAAAATTGTGTGCCAGGTGGGTGCCGAAAAACCTGACACCCGAACACAAAATGAAACGTTCAGGAGCAGCACTGACATTCCTGCAACGGTACCATGATGACGGCGATGATTTCCTCGACAGGATCGTCACAGGCGATGAGACGTGGATTTCGCTCTTCACCCCGGAAACCAAGCAGCAGTCAATGCATTGGCGGCATAGTGAATCTCCGGTCAAGAAGAAATTCAAACAGACGCTGTCGGTACAGAAAGTGATGTGCACCGTGTTTTGGGACAGGAAGGGCATTTTGCTCATTGACTTCCTCCCCAGAGGTGAAACGGTGAACGCTGACCATTACTGTGAAACACTAAAGAAATTGCGACGTGCCATTCAAAACAAGAGGCGTGGCATGCTTACTGCAGGTGTTGTGCTCCTCCATGACAATGCTCGTCCACATACGGCTCGGCGCACAGCAGCTGTTTTGACGGAATTTGGCTGAGAGTTGTTTGATCATCCACCTTACAGTCCTGATCTGGCTCCCAGCGATTTTCACGTTTTCTTGCACCTCAAGAAATTCCTGCCCTCCGGTGAGCGTTTTGGCAACGACGAAGAGCTGAAGACGTCTGTCACACGCTGGTTCCATTCACAGGCGGCAGAGTTCTACGACAGTGGGATCCAAAAGTTGATACCACGATACGACAAGTGTCTCAATTCTGGTGGTTGCTATGTTGAAAAATAGCTGAACCTTTGGTGTACCTGTTGCCAATAAATGCTTTCCTGACTCTGTGTTGTTTTTTTTTAAAAAATAGGGAAACTTACTTTCTGGATGCGCCTCGTAAATTCAACATTATACACCCATACAGCCATTCCCATTCTCCCTTGCAAGGCAAGAAATAATATTTAGTCCTGTGTGACTTCATGAACTGAAAATATTGCACAAACATCATTCCTCATTGTCAATTTGGTCATATTAGGTGTGCAATTTCATGTTTGTTGACTTAATTTTTCTGAGATCTTAAATGCTGCTTTTTACCAGCATTAAAATTTTGAATTAATTTCCTTCCCAGCGCAATAATGGATGGGAAAGCACTAGGTAACCTATATACACTATTCCCACGAAAAAATAGAGGCGTTCGCACCTTTTTTTCTGGCAGTCTTTCAGTTGCTTACACGTCTCTGAGGTGACCGGTCCCTTTGATGGTACTCAGTACCGCGAGTGGTAATGTTCCCTACCTTAAATTATAGCATGCCAGCCATGAATTTGACAAAAATAAGAAGAATAAAACGACACTATGTTGTTCGGAATGGAAATTATTTGTATGCAGAAACCATTGCAGTACCCATAGAAAATGTCAGAGTTGCCAAAATAATGATATTGAAAAGTGACAACATTCGGTTCCTTTTATTTTTGTCAGTATGTCTTTATTTACGTATATCTCATAAATGTAGGAGAAACATTGAGATTTCAACATTTTAAAAATATTTTGTAACGTCCTTCGAGTTGTGTTTATGCATCTGATTGCTCTTTCTGCGAGTCAGTAAGACTTTGACTGAAAATTTTGGAACAAATAGTTCCTTCCATAAGCCCATGTAAGTTGTACGATTTTGAATCGTTTTGAAAACTATGATGAAAATTTTGAAAAATGCATTGAGAATTTTGTGAATGATGAGTTCATTTTCTAGTTCCTTCATTATATGGCAAAGTTTTAATTATTTTGGTGCATATGCTTCAAGAGTCTAAGCTTGTAATTCTATGAGATACTTTCTCTCATTTGTTTTAGTTTATTTCCTTTAATAGCTAATAAAAATGACAGCAATGGGCACGTTTGCATTCATATATATTTCGCCTGATTTCCAGTAAGTGCTAGCGTAATTCAACATCGACTTGCATCAATAATTCATGTAAATAATGTTGATTTTGATAGGGCAGCACTGAGTGCCGCATGCGGGACAATTGTGCTACCATGAGGATGTGGATGACAGAGTTAATATGCTTGTTAAATAAAATGGACTTTTAGCAATGAGATGTCAATACTTCAATTAATCCAGGATAATGAACACGTATGTACACTTGCATATTATCTAATATAATGTATTAAAGCTATTTAACAATACTAACAAGTTCTTGCATTTAAACTGAAAAGAAAATGTAAATGACATTGGGCACTATTGACCCTTATTGTGGAATTCAAAAGTTCTCTGAACAACAAGCTGAGAAACACATATTCAACCCAAGTTATTCAAAGATATCAACCATTTTTCATTTAACAAAGATTGCATGCATTTTTTAAAGAAATATTTTACATACAATTGAACCCTGATTTTATGAGGGCCTCTCCTATGGCATAGTGGTAATGGTGTAATCAAGGACTGCTGTGTTTGATACCCGGTGAAGGCACATAGACATGGACGTTGGAACTTATTTCAGAGTGGGGGGCAAGTTCTTAAATCCACCAGCCAATTTTTACAATCATTACAATTATATATTATATATATATATATATATATATATAGGTAAAGTGCTCCCCTGTGCTTTGCACAATGCCATGAAGGCGTATAGGGGGTGTGGGGGTAACGCCCCACACTTTCTTATATACAGACACACACATACATAGATAGCGATCGGAGGTGAACTCCCTACCAAGACTAAAACCCATAAATCTTTCTTAAGATCTCCAAATCTTTGCTAAAAGCTGAAGCTGTAAAAGGGGCACTCAGCACACAATGCGACCAGATGCCAGATTCTTGTGGATAAAGTAAGCTGTAATGTATCCTTCTTGTAGGGCGGTCAAATAACCTTGTTGAACTTCCCTTTGGGTACTCTACAGATATCACCTGGTCCCTGGTGAAAGAACTGCCCAGTGAGAAGTATTCTAATATTCCAATTTATATTGTAGCATTACTCCCAATTATCATATTAAAATAAAGAAAGAAATTTTAAGGGACATCTGGTACAAAGAAAAGTATTACGTAAAATACGTCTTGAATTTTATGCTGCTGAAGGATGATAATTATCACGAGATACCATTGTGAGGATGTTCTCAAGTTTTCGGAGCTGATGATAAGAATGGAGCTAACTCTCAAAAGCCTATTTATTTAACCAGGGAAAATTATCTTTTTATTAAATTTTTGTCGCATTTTTATATTTCTTGAGGTAAACGCAATATTGAGAATGAATAATCATTAGACTAAGTAAATAATGCTACAACAACAAAAACACACTAATGCGTTGCCCAGGATTTGAATCTAAAACCTCCTCTCACCGATTTCAAATGTCAGATGCAAGCGAAAGGGAAGTCAAATTCTTGCTTGCAGGCAATAAAAGCATGTTCCTTACAAGCAGTTTGCTATGCGTACAGGCATTTAAATGTTCAAATCATTTATAAAAAAGAATAAATTTTCAAAGCTCGAAAATCATGAGGGCTATACTGTTTGAACTTAAGGAACTTTGCTATCGACACCACTTAAAATCAAGAAATGTGAAGAACCAGCACAGGCCAGGAATTACTGTTATGTAATTTTTAGGAATCATAAATGCAAGAACTAAATTTAAAAAGAAAATGTTTGGTTTCAAATTTGCATTTATATTCTATGTACAAGAGCGGATAATGTAACTGAGCATTTCACCTTGCAGTTATGGTATATGCTTCCATGAGTAGAAGGTTGTAAGATTCCATATGGGTACAGCCATTCTAAATTGTTGCTGATGGCTTTGGGGTGGTTCAAGATGCCAGACTGTGTAAATGAACAAGGAAAAAATTATTCTACTGCTTACCTCAAAAAATACATCTTTTGTGCTGGTTCTTCCACGCTTCCCCTGCAAACACCTTTTCATAATCAAAATTTGACATATTAATAATGATACGTCGTGTGTCGATGGAGGCACTGTTTCGATGGACCGGGGCGATTCACGACAGATAACTGACCGTAACTGGCCAAACCAACACCAAATTTCAACTGAAAAGTTCAAGACAAAGCATGGTAAACGCACATCTGTTTTAATTTAACCGTTACATTCTCCCGATAAAGAGGTTGTGGGCATGAAGCATGCACAGAGAGGGAGGCCAGGAATTCGTCAAAGCACATTTGGTTCCTTCACGGCACCTGTTTTGCAGAAATGTGTCAGGTATTTTATCTATTTAGGAACTGCAGGCAGCTCTTACCTGAGTGCACCGACTTCTGCCCCCCTCCCGGAGTACTGTTACAAGCGAACGCACCTGTACAAAACCTGGTGGAACTCGCAACGAAAGTAGCAAATTCCTATGGGGAGGGAGAGGGGACAATTCACATTGCACTTGACTTGAAAAGACCAAACTGCCATTCCTAATCTGCCTAGTGATCTGCCAGTCACATAGTTTCTGTTCTTGCTGTTAGCGGAAACTTGATGCTAGGTTCATTTAACAAGTGCAAAAATATGTTCTCAAAAATTTATTTAGAACCAAAAATAAGTTTCAAAAAATATAACCTCATTTTTTAGGCTGGGACTGGGTGAGCCAAAAGACCATATTGCCCCCCCCTTGATGATGAGTGGGGGCAGTTGCCCCCCCCCCCCCCCCGGTTCCGACGTCCTGCACATAGCAGTTCTGATTCCACTTTAAACTGTAGGTCCAGTCCCGACTAGCCTATCTGTGCACAAAGTGGACTGAAAACAAAACTGAACAAAACCTGATTTTATGTTCCCATATTTCACATTTTCCACATTATACATTCAATCTTCATGGTCCCAATATAGCAATATGTTACATTTTTTCTTCCTGAATATTACATTTTCCCACGTTTTAAAAATTAAAATCGAGATTTCACTAAAGTAACTTCAATATGGGAATAATATTTTCCAATTATGGAAAAACGAATAAACATTATAGAAAAAAAAAGACTGTGACTTACATAGTTTATAAATGCTACTCTATCATCAGTTGTAAGCATAAAGCTTTCATTGTGATCTGGATTGAATACTACAGACTTCACAGGCTTCATGTTGTCTGGTAAAAGGCATGAGGCTGCAAAGAAAGAAAAGAACTGTTTCGAAAGAGCACATTTTAGGTTAACACATCTCATGCATAGATCTTTCCCTAACCACCCACCTTTCAAAATAAGCATTTACTGCCTCTGTCCTACTTCTCACCCATTTTAAAATGTCTTTCTTGAATGACTCTTATCTAGCTTCTTGAGAAAGCCACATGGCGTGATGAAAATGTGAGGTAAAGGAAATAGATGTAAGCCAAAATTTTATAAATAATATTAACTTGCATTTTTTATTAAGATGTTATCCTACGGAATTAGTCATGTTTAACAAAATGTAAATTGAGAAAATGTATAAATTAATATACACATTCAAGTAAATTAGCAAGTAATCTTGTGAGAATTTACTGGTGTCATGAGAAAAAAAAATGTAACATTTAATATTACTTGCTATTTCTTTTATGATAATCTATCAGCTAGCAAAGGCGCAACAACGAATTTTTGTCTGGGGTGGGGGGGGGGGCAAGTACCAGAATAAACATACCAATAATAATAATAATGTTATGACATTATTATTATTGATATTATTGATTTGCTCTATTTTACTTTGCTTCTTGTGCCACTTTTGGCTAATTTGCAAAAATGGTGATGAAGAAATTGATGAATGGACACTCACAAACATCCATGCCCAAGTCGAGATTCAAACCCGGAACCAACATTATTATTATTATTATTATTATTAGTAGTAGTAGTAGTAGTAGTAGTAGTAGTAGTAGTAGTAGTAGTAGTAGTAGTAGTAGTAGTGGTAGTATCAAAGATTTTATTACCCTTGTAAATTATGAAAAAAGGGGGTTGAAGTTGGTGCTTAAACATTTGTGTTCGAACAATAGATTTGAATTATTTTTTCAACACGTTCAATTTGACATTAATAATGGAAAACAAGCACACAAACTATTATTTGAAAGACAGAAAATGCTTGATAAATGTATTCTAAATATAATTCCTTTTTACATTAACGTACAACTTTCATGCACAATGTATGTTTAACATATATGCAACTTGGAGCTCATTCAAAATTTCTTTAATACATATTATATACAACATATGAGTCATTCCATGCGAAATCAACACAGCCTTTGACCTGACCATCTCCGATTTTCATGAAATTTGGGGAGTTGAAACTATGCATGGAACTTAGTAAGTATGAAAATTTTTAGTCTCGTGCGTCTTGTAATTGTTAAATTATACAAGGTCAAAGTTTGCAGAAATTGCCCTTTTTGAGCCCGCTTAGCTATACTAAATCTGCTGTAACTCCGCCCCTATTTTGCCTAGGAAGCTCAAATAAAGCTTATTGTACAGTGAATTGAACAAGCTTTCCAGTGATATATATCAAGCCTACCTTTGGATAAAAATATAATTTTGTCACGTGACCTTGACTTTTGACCTTGAATATCTCAAAACATGTCATCACCAAAAATCGTGAAAAAAATATATTTGGTCCCTCATACCATACTCTAAAACATACCAAAAAATCATTCTGGGACTGCAATGGGATCAGAAGATACAAAATAATATATGTAACTGTGTGACTGATAAAAGCCCCATTACATGAACTATGAAGAGTCAAATGTCCCTTAACACTCCCTACAAAATGTGAAGGAGTTATCCTGGGTATAATTGGTCATGAAAGAAATAGGTTAGGCACAGGGAGATCTCTAGCTGTGTGTGTCAAGCGCAGGTCCGGCATATTGTTGACCGCCATATTGAATTCAACGCAAAAACTTCAAAGGAAAGGGGGTGATGTGAAATATCAAATGAGGCTAGAATTTCACGAGAAATGAAGTGACGAAGGATTTTCCAACGTATCTTACGCCAGCAAAACGTTATACACATATCTTTCACTTACGATATATGCACATTATAATGTTGTCAATGTTCCAGTGAGCACACTCGTTGACGTCTCTCACACTCGCATAGAACATTTGGTAATGTAGCAGGTGCAACAACATCGCAAGCAGCAACTATGCCTTCTCTCAGATGGTCAATATCATGGACTTTTAGTGCATGCACCATTCTCTTCAAATGTTTCTGAAGGTAAAAGTCCTCCTAAGATGTTAGATCTGGGGAATGTGCAGGCCTTTTAATAGATCCCCGTGTGCCCATCAATCTACCTAGAAAATTACCATAAAGAAATTGCGAAAATGTCCACATAGTGCGGTCACACTCTGTCCTGTTTCAAAACTCTCGAAAAGTGCCATATCCCGTAAGCAAGGGTGAAAAAACCTGTTCACTTAACAAATCCAAGTAGCCCTCACCATTTAAGGTTCCGTTGTTGAATATGGACCAACCATTTCCGTTCGCCATACATTATACCACATAATTAGCTTACCAGCAACAACCATTCGACTGAGCAAATCACAGGTATTGCATATTATTTTTAATAACTTCACCGTGAACATAAAAATTTGCCTCGTCACTGAAGAATTTTTCATTCCGAAGGAAGTGTCACGTAATTGTTTGAGATACTTTTCCCAATATTCTTCACTGTTCAACTATTTGGTGAATGTAGCTGATTAAAATCATATGCAATGGTGCGTATACTTCTTTCTCTCCCAAGGTGTCAGCGTGATCTCGATGAGTTCCTAACACGTTAGGAGCATTCCAATGCTTTGTTTTTAACACCTCGAAAAGGAGAAAATGGTTACAAGCATGCAGTAATAAATTTTTGCTGGTTAAATATATGTTGGATAAACCTTCGTCACTTCATTTCTCGTGAAATTCTAGCCTCATTTGATATATCACATCACCCCCTTTCCTTTGAAATTTTTGCGTTGAATTCAATATGGCGGTCAACAATATGCCGGATCTGCGCTTGACACACACGGGTAGGGATCTCCCTGTGCCTAACCTATTTCTTTCATGACCAATTATACCCAGGATAACTCCTTCACATTTTGTAGGGGGTGTTAAGGGACATTTGACTCTTCATAGTTCACACAGTTACACATATTATTTTGTATCATCTGATCCCATTGCAGTCCCAGAATGATTTTTTGGTATGTTTTAGAGTATGGTATGAGGGACCAAATATATTTTTTTCACGATTTTTGGTGATGACATGTTTTGAGATATTCAAGGTCAAAAGTCAAGGTCACGTGACAAAATTATATTTTTATCCAAAGGTAGGCTTGATATATATCACTGGAAAGCTTGTTCAATTCACTGTACAATAAGCTTTATTTGAGCTTCCTAGGCAAAATAGGGGCGGAGTTACAGCAGATTTAGTATAGCTAAGCGGGCTCAAAAAGGGCAATTTCTGCAAACTTTGACCTTGTATAATTTAACAATTACAAGACGCACGAGACTAAAAATTTTCATAGTTACTAAGTTCTATGCATAGTTTCAACTCCCCAAATTTCATGAAAATCGAAGATGGTCAGGTTAAAAATTGCACATATCTGTGTTGATTTGGCATGGAATGACTCATATATTATTTAAATACATTACACAACCAATTCATTCATCTCCCAATAAACCAACAGCAAAAATGACATAAATAGTCTCTCAAATGTGCACACTTACTTTCCTCAAAACACTTGTTCATGCATTTAAAACAAAATCAATTAAGACAAGTTTTATTTCTCTGCCTGGTAATTTACAATGCATTAGAGAGAAGAATGACATATTGCGAGTCATGGCCCTTAGCTACGGTTCGTTCTGAACTAGATAAGCAGTGCGAGCGAAGCGGACAAGAAAATTTTACGAAAAGTAATTTTTATTTGCATAAAATTTGAAGTTGTGGGCGGTTATTGCCCCCTGCAAGTAGTACACTTGACCATCAATGTTTGCATCCCCTCTTGCCTCCCCTTGAACTAATTTCCATCCAAGGTTTGGAGGGGGGCAATGCCCCTACTGTGGTTGCGCCACTGTCAGCTAGACCAGTCTTTGAACTTCAGAAGCAAATTTTATGTATCAAAATGATAAGGGGCATTTTCTTTTAAGCGACAACTTACCATCTGGTTTATTTCTCCCATAAGTCCATTCCCAGAATGATACAATCTGATGAACCTCATTGCTAACAGTTACCAAGTACTTGGCATTAGGGCTCATGCCCACCACGCGAATTCCATGGTTTGGATAGGGATCAAATAAAGAGCAAATCGGAATACTGGAAGAAATAAAAGGCAAATACACAAAAAAAGGAGCCGTTACATAAAATACTGACCATAATATCACATTACTTTCTAAATTCTTGTTACAGAATTGTTCTCTCTATATCTGACCATTTTTGATGGGTACTCACCTTAAGAGATACCACGCCGCCACCACCGATCATGTTCTATTGGACCCCCAGCATTGTGGACTATCACCCGGCATCGCATTGCAGAAAGCTCCGGCGCAGGACAGAATTCTGTCCAACTCCTCCCTGCAAGCTTTCCATAGACCATCCAGGGTGCATGGGCGGCACACCATGAAGATTGAAGACGTCGTTTCAACAGTCCAAATGCGCAAAAATCCATTGGACTGACATCTGGGCATTTCACAGGAATGTCTTCAAATGGAATGACATGAATTCCTAATTCCTCTGCCATTTCCTGATAAAAAGGTAGTGATGTTCTGGTGAAATCTGTGGGCCATATCACGTTGAGTCGAGGGATTTTCTTAGCACGCCAATCGACGGATCCCCCTTAGCACTATGGGTGACACTTTGCTTGCTGCTTTCGTGGGTGAATATTTCGCAAGGAGGGCCTGTTGTATGTAACGGGCCTCAATAGCTTTCGCAGTAGTCACTCCGAGTGTTAACACACTCTACCGACACTGTTTCACAATGCGTACGTATGAAAACTTAGCATGGAAAAGGGCCATTACGTAACCCTCCCAATCCCGGTTGATTTTCGGCGCCATTTGATAACATTCACTACCAACACTCATGCACCTACAAGGTCAGACACAACACTGCTTCGGCCAGCAGACCCACAGTTCCAGCATGATATGCCAGGTGGCAGCAACGAATTGACAATGGTCGGATATAAAGTGAACAACCTCTGTATTTATGATGTAGGGGTTATTTTATCCCCCACGTAATTACCGTAAAACTAACAGTATTTACATAAGTACAGTGGAACTCTGATTTTATGTTCCTCAATTGTGCATTTTCCCACTATACATTCAATCTTGATGGTCCCGACATAGCAAAATTTATAACATTTTTCTCAATTTTACATTTTCCTGAATTTTAAGTTTTTTTTAACTTGGTCCCCTGAAAAACGTAAAACCAAAGTTCCACTGTATTAACAAAAAATTGTCATTCACCATGTTTATTCTCCATGTTTCACATAATGAGAGTTTTAGGAATTGAAACAATAGGCCAAACAAGCTGCTAACAAACTCTGTGTGAAAATGATGCATGTTGGAACATATGCATGAAGGATGAACCATGCTCAAGCATCAAAATTAGTGCATGCCTGATTTGTGTGTTTTACACAATGGTACAGTTATGTATATAATATAGTAAATTATTGATGACACTCACCACAATTCAACATCCCAAACAATTACAGCACTATCTGTACCAGCATCAGCTGTAACCACCCATTTTCCAGTATTGTCTGTACATATTGTTGAAATTGAGTTTTTCTGTAAATTAGAAAGAAAGAAATTTTATGAAAGGAATGAAATAAAAAATGCACGTGCGTGCGTTTTAATTCTACATTGTAAATAGAACATAACTGACACCGCAAGTAATGGTGACTTTTGGCCACCACATCATTAGCAGTTCGAAAAATTAATTTTAAACTGTATGTAAAGGTCATGAGGTCATAGGATGGAATCAGGGTAAGTTAAAAACACGAAACAGGTTGTCATCATAATTTCAGGAGAAGTACATACTCTCCCTCCATCAGCCATTTATCCGTATCAGTGTTACAGGTATAACAGGAGAAATTTAGCAAAAAAACAAAAACGAAACAGCTATACAATGAATGTAGTTGATAGCATTTTGATATATAAGCTTGCATTACATTGCTAGTCTAACAACAATAACAGTGAAATTAGGATTTTATTTTTTAATTTCTTACAAAAGTCCAGTTATCAACTGAAAAATATGTCAGACTTTAATTATGAACCGGAAATATCATAATCCAGTATCATGGATTTGGCTGCTGGGAGCCAGGTTTTGCAAGATGGCTACAAATGACAAAGGGGAAGTGTCTTCATTCTCCAATTTCATGAAAATCTGCCAGTTACCATTGTTCATTGTCCAAATGGGATCCACATACCTCAGAAACGTATAGAACACAACAAAACCAACAACTAGTTGTCACTGGTGAATAGTTGCAGCAAGCAAACATTCAAAACAGGCAATTTTGCTTCATGTATGCTTGCAATCAAACATAGAATTTAATCGCACCTGTGACATTGCTTCCTATCATGAAATTGCACTTGCCAGTGTTGCAAGGAACACATATTTAGTGAAAAATGAAATACTGCCAATACCAACTACATTATGTGTTGTAAAACGTGGCAAGGAACATGTCCAGTATCTCAACAGGATATAAACCAACAATACAGTGGGAAAACAAATAATAAAAAATGGTGGAATCCAAAAGTAAGTGGTGGAAACTGAAGCAGATGGGCAACAAATAAAATGTTGCCTCAAATGTGTCCAACAGCGTTGTTGTTGGGAGGGGAATAAACCTCTGAGGGATGAAAGCTTTTTGATTAGCATTGTCTCTTGTGCATCTAAAAACTGATTATTTCAGATTTCGTCCCTTATACTGCATTTCATTTATTTGAACATTAAAATTTTATATTCAGGTTTTTGCTTTTATACTTAAATACATATTTTTTTGGAGAAGGGACCACCCCCTCTATGCTTGAGTACATTGAAATACATATTTTTATTATATATAGTGTACATCTATCATTTTTGTTGTTCTGTTAAATATACTATTGCATTGACAATTCTCTGAATGCCACAACAATTGTATTAAATACAGACCTGGATTTTTCCCACCTGTTCAAGTGGCTCCGGCATCCACCAGTGCCGTACTAAGTGGCTACCTGGCAGAAACTCTGGGGGGTAAAGGCAGCCAGAGGTGTGGTACTGATCAGTTTAAGAAAGTGTGGGGCCCTAACTCCACACCCCTATATGTCTTCATGGTGTGCCGCACAGCACAGCAAATTTCTTTACTTTTTACCTATTACAGTAACATATTGCAAATTACCGCACAGAAGTAAAGATTAGTAAATATGCATTTCAAACTTTTTCTTACAAGACAACTTTCACTTAGAAAGTAAGTTTTGTTAGAATTAAATGATTTGGAACAGAAGAGGATGTGTACTTGAGCAAGATTAATGTAAATTTTGCTATGGATTCCCCCATGGGTGAGGGCTGGCCTTTGTGCATGAATATTAAACAGGAGCGTAAACTTGAATAAGGAAGGGAGAGAGGGGAGGCTGAATTTGTTGCCAGATCTCCAAATTATACTTTTACCCTGGTTGTTGAAATCTCTAGCTATGATTCTGGTTATTACCACTAGTTTCTATGACAATACAATTGTAGACATTTTCAATCATATAATACAACATTGCAAATATAAGAATTTGTGCTCACGTGTCCCTGAAGTAATTTCATTTCATGTAACTTGTAATTAAAAAGAATTGCAACATGAGAAGCTGCATAGAAGATCACAGGTCGATCTTTCTTTGTGATATTTATAACTGGAAGAGAAGAAGAACTACCATGTGCCCATGCCAGTTCCTAGAAGAAAGCCAAATAAATGTATTATATTAAGTTTAAAATTTTAAATTCATGTGAAAAAAAACACAGATTAAAATATTCTGAACACAATTCTAATATATATGAAAAATAAGGGGGAGAGTGAGAAAGATATTCCAATGCCATTAGAATGACAATTTTTTGGCACACATAAATGTTCAATCCTAAAAATTAATATGTAAAATATTAATGAACCACAACTCAAATACTTGTCAGTGGCACTTCCCAGGTGGCATAATGGGAATGTCATCATCTTTTCATGAAGGGGTCCTGCATTTTGATACCCAGTGGAGTCATATGGTGATTCAAATTTTACTTTGAGTTGTAGGTCTAATCCCAATTAGCCTATCTGTGCATAAAGTGAACTACCAAAAATATACACACAATTTCATACAAAAGTACAAAATGTGTCACAAAAACTTAGGCTGTCAACTTCACATATTGAGTTGTGTTCATGTTAGTCACACCCAAATACAGCACCAACACTGTGATTCAGCATGCTAGTAACATGAAAGGGCAAACTTTTTTCTTAACACAGTTCACAACCTCATAGCATAGGGAGGACATGTCCAACAATGTTCTAGAAATTAGATTATTTCTAATAATATGTTACAATGGGTCATAAGAATAAAACTGAATACCTACAAATTTATCAATTTTTTGGAGCATGTACTTGATTTCATATGAATAAAATGGTTGAGAACTTGCTCACACTCCCATGTGTTTAAAGAATTTGAGTGTTCTGAGTCAATGTTTATGTATACACATTCATGTAGGTGATCATGAGAGCATGTATGTATATCACTAGGTCATAAAAAAGTTGATGTATCTGTGAGAAATAATTAGTGTAGACACTATGTAAGGGAGGACATTATTCATATAAGAACCAAGTAAATGCTGACTCCTTGAGCACCTGCTGCTTTGATTTTTGTTATTTATCGTCGCATTTCTGCCACTTTTGGCTAATCACAATCATAAGGATGAGTGCTGATATGAAATTGGATGAAGGGACACTCACAAAGAATACCCATGGTATTCAAACATGGGACCTCTGGCATTGTAGTGTGCTAACCATTTCGCTATGGAGGTTGGTTGCTCTGCAGCTGTTTGAGCACATACTCATATGTATTAATATGAATCACTGCTTAACCCTTTGTTTACTCTTGAAAAATGACACATATATAGCTATGCGTAAAAAATGTGAAGTAAATAATCACACAAGAAAATTTGTAAATAATACAGGAAGGAGCATTGGTGTGGCCTTGAAGCACTCAAAAAGGACAGGTATCTTACCCACTGCCCATTGGCTTTCCACGGGATGATGCATGGTGACAGTGCATCAAGCCCCACAACTGCTATTGTCTAGTTCTATGGTTCACAGCCTAATACAATTTCTTTCGAATAACTTTTAATTTGTTGCCAAAATGATGGGTCAACATAAAAACTTATAGAGTCCTCACCAATGCTCAAACCTGGAAATGCTTGCACCAAAGGCAAGAATACTAGCCATTTGGCTTTGCAGGATTACATAAAAATAATATTCACAACAGAACCTCTGGAAGACAGTGACACAAAAATCATGAGCAAAAAAATGAAAACTTCTTAACATCATGCAAGATAATTAGTGCAATTAATAGTTCATTAGTAGTATCCTAAGCATTTGTTTGTCTGTACTATACAAGCCACATGTACTCAAGTATGTCAGAAGACTATAAATCTAATAGTTTTCTTGTATGTACGCATTGCTGGCATTGTAGAATTATTTTCCTGTAGTTTACGATTATTACAAATAAATGTCTGATGAAGAAAGTGCGTGTTCTCCTGAAACGTCACAACGAAAAACTGTTTTCTTATGCTTATAATAATCGTAAACTACAGGAAAATAATTCTATAAATTTACAATACAAAAATTAGATATACGTGGTAAACTTTGTACTTTTTTTCTGAAATCTACTAGCCTATATTGAGTTTTACTTACAAATGGAATCGACTTTGTGTTGCATTCCAAATTTGATGTTTCTAAGTGAGAAGTAAGAGATGATAAAGGTGGGGCTGGTGCATCATTGAGAGGTTGCAAAGGTGAGTCCTCATCAGATTTCCTTTCCTCTTCTTTATCTTCTGACATTGTTGCTTCCAATGACAACTAGAATGGAAAAAAATAAGCAATGTTAAAAGCAGGCAATAAGTGGAAAAATTATGAAGCTTTTATTTTTTTTCACTGTTTGTTTATAACTACATTGTTGTATAAATGGCCAAGTGATGAAACTTAAGATATTTTGCTCTTAATTTGTAAATAAATGTAACTAGAAAGGAGCATCAAAGTTGATGAGAAAGAGATAAGTCGATAGGGCCTCTGACTGCTACACACAAGACCCAGGTGTGATTCCAAGGTCTCATGTGGGATTTTTCTAACAATATCCCTCCATAAAGCAGCTCTAGCGCTCATCCAGTCTCTAAACAATAAGTAGAGGAAGGAGTGGTAAAGACAACCAGATCGTGGTAATGACCACATCACCTATAGTATGGGCAAGGTAGAGTGTGTGCAGGCCCAGATTTTCCAATAGGGCTCATAGGCCCGGGCCTAGAGCGGCACTTAGGAAGGGGCAATACGATTGTTGGTTTTAAATTTATAAGGAATACCTAATTCTCGGATTGCCTCTTTTTTTTCTCTGGACACATGGATGGAATGACTTAATGTAGTTGTATTGTAAATATAAATTAATGAAGAATATTTCTTAAGAGAGATAGACTAGCAGGGCTCTGAACTAGTTTACTAATTTGTTGTTTTAATTACCGACGTTGTTGTTTCGAATGTACAGTATTGTGCTAAGCCAGGTCGGCGATTGCGGCAACTACGTGGAGCCTGCCACTTGCTTTTGAAAGACAACATCGGCTTGGCTGCGTTCCAGGAACGACATTCCTTGTTACTGCCGGCATTGGCCGCATATCAAAAGCATGTGATTCGCGTTGAATTGTTGAGAATTAAACTGTCGGCACAAGCATTATTAAAGGGGTTTGGCATTGTACTTTTCTACTGTTAGTTTGCTCGAGAATATGATTCAAGAAGTAGGTGGTGTGTTGCATCTCGCATGTGTCAGTGTCCGACGTAAGTTTAAAATGTCATTACGCTCATTATGAGTGATCAAAGAGTAAGACTCTGTGGGTCACAATACAAAAAGAGAAAAGCGGAGAAAGATGAAAAGCAGGAAGCATTTCTGAAGAAGGTTCTTTTTTTATACAGAAATGTAATCAGGAAAAAAGTGAGGAAAGTGCCGTTGATGAGCCCAGTGTGTGTTCTGTCCTATCACTTAAATGAAGTAAAAATAAAAGTCTTCCCTGAAAAACAAGGTAAATGTTAAAATGTAATTTATATAATTTATGTCATATCGCTTTGTTACATTTTTTGTATGTAACTATCATTAATTAATACTACATGCCGTTAATATTAAAAGTAGTAATACAGAAAATAATGATTTTTTTTTTCATTTTTGATCAATGGTATGGGGGCGGCAGAGCTTGTTTGGCCTAGGGGCAACAAAGAGGTAAATCCTGTCCTGAGTGTGTGGCACTGTACCCCCAAAAACCACACATGCCTCCCCTGCATGGTGCATTTAAATTTCATCCAATTACTGAAGTTTTTGAACAAATGAACAAATATTAACTATTCATATTTATAGTTCCTACATATGTATACTTTTTACTCGTAAAAATGTGAAACAGTACTTACATAACACATATGTTTGCTTTTTTCCTACTATGGACATTTCAGGTCTATTGCATGAATCTTTTTCAGCATAACCCAGAAATTTTACAAATTGCTGTTCAGAAGGTTACATGACTACATATATATACGTATACGTATATCTACTAGAAAAAAAAAATTGCCACTTACTGATCACCAGCTGCAAGTTACCTCTTTCACTGGGTAAGATGCATAAAATGGAGAAGGGTGACCCTTTCCAAAGACACCCAAATGTCAACAACCTTGGTGAAAGTTTCAAAGAGTGCAAATTTATCGCAAAAAGGTAAAAGTACGTTATGCAAGCACCCGCTCTTCACATCGACAATGTATTTTTCATTCATAGAAGAAAAAAAGTATCACAAAATAGTAGAAATGATCATGAAAGTAATTTGCATTGTTTGCAGTTCCGAAAAGTCCTATTTATAGGTGAGAAGAAGCTGCAAAATATATCTTACGGAAATATCCCACTTCCCATGGAAAAGGCATTCGACAGACTACTGCTGACACGATGCTCGAAGGGGTGTTGTGTTTGATATCAGCACCAACATGATGAGGTGTTGAAAGCTTTTTTGTAATGCCCTAAACCTGGCCTGCCTAACCTAACCACAAAAGCATTTGGAGAAGTTATTTTAACACTAAGAACCCTAAACCTGACTCACCTAACCTAACTACAAAAACTCTTCACATGCACCACACATATGTGACCTAGTTGGCAGCAGGCCCATAGCTAGAACTGATCTCCAGGGGGGGGTTCACGGGTTTTCAGGGGGGCTTTGTAAACCAAGTACATTTTTCAAAAGTTTAACAGTGTTAAATGAAGGTAAATTATTTGTGTGTGTGTGGGGGGGGGGAGGGTCATTAAGTTTATATAAAATTTAGAAATATCACACAAATAGTACATTTTTATATAGCTATCTTCTAAAACATCTCTTGAAGTGTTAATTGCTATTGACATCATCCCTTATTACATACTATACACTACTTTTGATGATACAGATATTTATATCATACAAGAAAAATGCACAATATTCAATCATAGTGCCTACCCTACATTCCACCCCCAGGTGTAAGAATAAAATTTCCCTTCATTCCTAAAACTTAGGAACTGTTAACCTTTGATGCACATGTGAAAGGAATGTGGATGACGTCAAAGTCGCAGATTTCTTCTAAATACTTGCTGTTACTTCGACTTCAGCTCATAAACAATATGAAGTTTATGTTCTGTGAATATATCCTTCACCAAGTTGTGAGCAAAATGATATCTGCTGTCTAGATTTTCACTCTTCACTGCAGACAAATTATACAAAATAGTTTTACCTAATGTCAAGGTGGAGCTCAGCCTGGCTATGCAAGAACTTTCTAAACTCTATACAACCTACTAAATATAGGGTGTCTACAAATGACTGAAGCAGTTTCACGATGTTACTGTATGTGTATTATTGAACATATTGTGAAGTAACTTTACAGTTTTGTAGAGAAACTCAACAAGTTTTGTGACACATTACAAGTGTTCGATATGCCCCCTCTTCGTGATTCTACAGACATAAACTTTATAATCAAGTTCTTCCCAAATGCAATGCAGCATGTACCTATCAATTCGATCAAAAAAGCACTGATGATACGAACCCGCAGTTCTGCTAGATCACTCAATAATGGAGGCACAAACACTAGATCCTTCACATAACCCCACACACAAAAAAAAAGTCACCATGAGATAATGACAGCAGTTGTTGATCATAATTTACACAACGACCGACCCATCGGTTTGATACTCTGGTGGTTAAGATTTTGTGGACATCGTGATGGAACTGGGGCGGAGCACCATCCAACTGGTGGATAAAGTTCTCACTGTCTGTCTCCAACTGTGGCATGAGCCAATTTTCTAACATGTCAAGATACCCATATTCTGTAATGGTTGTTCGCTGAAGGAGAAGCAACCGTAAACTCTAAATTTTTAGATTGCACAAAAAGTACTGAATTCCAGAAAGTCACGAATGTGCTTAACGGCGCCACGGTGAACAGAAAAACTTCCATCACTTGTAATGTGTTACAAAACTTGTTGAGTTTCTCTACAAAACTGCAAAGTTACTTAGTGATACATTCAATAATACATGTACAGTAACATCATGAAACTGCTATCAATCATTTGTAGACACCCTATACTTTCCGCTACTTGAACTTCAGTTCATAAACAAGATGAGGGAATGTGATAGCTGATCTTCGTTCTGTGAATTTGTCCTTTCATCAAGTTATGACCACATAGTATCAGCTGTCTACATTTTCACTTGTCACTATAGACAAACCACAAGCAAAAAAGCCTGTGCAGACCCGCGACTGTGCACCGTACTCTCGCGAGGAGGGGAGGGGGAGAGTTGACCATGCTTCCTTATGGCCCGCACTGAATGGAAGAAGGGAAAGCTGCGCGGGGACTTTTGGTCCAAGGTTTTTTTCTTTGTGGTGGCTCTATACAAACAAATTATAGGTACAATAGTTTTACCTAATGACCGGGTGCTAACGACAATGCCAGGGGGCTCAGCCCCCTGGCCCCTGCCTGGCTACGGGTCTGGTTGGCAGCAGCAGTCCGTAACCAAGATGACAGTAAACGAATGGCTGGTTGCAAGAGAAGAATCACATAGGACCTATCGGAAGTGAAAAACCATTCTCAAACAAACATGCAATAACTAATCGCTGAAACTCCGAACTATGTGTTAACTGACATAAATAGAAATCGAGCCATGAAAAACTAGCGTGTGTACCATGATGAAATCTGAATTAAACAATTGGAACTTGGGCCCACCCTGTTACCGAATTAAACAATGGGAACTTCGGCCCACCCTGGACTGCATTTTTACAGACTAGCGAGGCTGGCGTCTAAACTTGCTTAAAAGTTCAGTGAAGTTAGCATTGGGAACTTTACAGTAAATTATTAAAATGTAAAACATGTCAACAATAATGAATATTATGCGAATAATTATAAAAAATAAATATACTGTATGTACAACGGGAACAAATACGGACTAGAAAATTATCACTTACAGAAGAATAACACAGATCTTACAAACAATTAATTCTTGAAGAGCAGAAACCAAACATTCACGTACTTCCCATGCAACATAAAAGTCAGCACTTCCTATGCTTTCATGAGGTGAACATACTTCCCCCAAAATTCAAAAAACAACAACTTGTGAACAATGCGCTATCTAGTGGAATCAGAAGCAAGTTTTGGAATACAATCAGACACTGGCAAAATCAAACACGGAAAAGCGTCCTGTTGCTATAGGAACTGACGAGGGTAGAAGGAGTAGAGTCTGGTAGAGTTGAGGAAACAAAGTCGATGACGTTCATGTGGAACTTGCGACTGTGGTGAGGCAGGGAACGAATCACGCGATCTTTTGCCTGACTATATAGCGCGGATCCACGAGGAGGGGCGATCACAAGTGACGGCGCCAGCCTGGAATAAGTTTTGGGGGCTAAAGATATTGACTTAATACTTTTCTGCGGTATAATTTTACCAGTGAAATATTTTATAATCACTGCATTTTATTCCATCATACACAAAAGTACTTTTAGGAACGAATCTTCCATGTCAAGTAAAATGCAATAATTATATTGTTTTCTCTTCCAAAGCCATTTTTGACTGGAATGATATCTAGCCTTACTAATTATTATTCATATGAACAGTACAAAATACGCCATAAAAGCTACGGATGAACGTAGCACTATTTCTATGTAAAGAGCTTGAGTACTTTTTTTTTTTTTTTGCTAAAGTGAGAAAATAAACCACATCAAGAAACTACGATATGATATATATGTTTTCATGAGCAGGCACAACCTTGTTTAAATCCAAAGATTTTTCAAGCTCTTTGTCAGAGCGAATAGATAGAGCATTCAACCTCTCATTACCAATTCGATTACGAAGATAACACTTGATTTGCCGCAAACAGCCGTTGATAGGGGTATGGACATTTCAATAACAAAAACCTTGTAAAGTTCATAAAAAGCAGTTTTTAATGTTTCAATCATTCCAAGGAGGTGCTAAAGGGTCTTTATTTTTGGTTCCTTTCTACCTCATGGTGTGCCATAACTCTAAATTGTCCAAATGACAACAACAGGGAGCAGGCCGGTAGCCAGGAATTCTTTGTAGGGGGGCGAAGTATTTCCTAGAGGGGGCAAATTTTTAATATATTGTGTTGCATTGGCAAATATAGCAGGGTACACAGAAGCACTTACCTCCCTCCCCCAAAATAGATAAGTAACAGAAAATGGATGATAGCTATCTTGAAACTCCAACGAACAAAAAAAGAAGTCAACATCAAATAGCAATATTTCGATAATGACCTTTCCAGATTGGCAAAGAATATAAAGTTTAACATAAATAGGATAATAAGGACAGTATCTACTTGTTATTTACAGGTCGATAATGTTAATAGACGATTAATATGTACCAACAGCTTTGGGCCTCTCTGCAGAACTGATTAAGGGAGCCCTTTATAAATCATGCTTCATAATGATTCCCTTCTAGTTTCCAGTTACGCTCAAAGGAATCTAACGAGAATCCAAAAACACCATTGTATTGTGTTATGCAAGAAAAATCGAATTAATTAAATAATAAAATGGTTATCTACACTTTGATGAATTGTGTAAAAAGTTGTAATACATTTTTTCTTGTACTTGCTAAAACATGGGTCCCTATTTCCTTCAAAGGGGAGACTCTTGCATCGCTACAGACAATGTTTGCCTTCTGGTTACGTTAACGATTTTGCAAAATATTGTGTGAATTATATGTGAAATAGCCTACATGTGTTTGACACCTGACAAACTTCCTGGATTACAGTGTCATCATTAATATTTTATATTAAGTTTCATAGAAAAATTGTTTAATAGGGTGCAAATAATTTTACGAGGCGCCATGGCATTCTCTTCAACATTTTTGTTTCATATGGATTGTTTGGCTCCCAGGGCCGACTCCCGCCGCCCCTGTGACTTTAACTACAAGAATAACAGACATTGCGAGCGGAGCGAGAAAGAATATTTTACGAAATGTATTTTTATCTGTATAAAGTTTGAAAGCGGAAGTGGGGGGGGCAATTGCCCATCTGCGCCCCTGAAAGTGCCCTTGGCCGTCTGGAAGAAAAATGCAAGGAACACGTAAAATCTAATTCCATCATGAGTATCCAATTGTCCTGCTATTCTTAGATTCTCCTAGTCTTGTTTTTTTTACTTCAATGTTTGCTTCCCCCAGAATGGACTTCTGTCCAAGGTCGGGGTGATACAATGCCCCCTGACCCTCTGTGGTTTCGGCACTGAAGTGTGTCTTCATCAATTTCACGTCATCACTCATTGTTGCGATTAGCTAGCTAGAAGTGGCAGAAATGCAAAGCTAAGTAACAAAAATTAAATATCCACATCTCTACCACATGAATCACTATTGCCAAAAGGTAGACTTGGGTATCAAACATTTAAGCAGTTCCAAGTTCATAGCAACACATCTAAGAAAAACACCCGAACACATTAGTCACCTTTAATACAAGACTACTCAAAATCTCACAACTGTTCTAGATACCGAAAATTACGAAATCATTCCCCGAAGTCTGAATTCCCGCCCCCCTTAATCCTGATACGACATTATTCAGAATCCCATACATCCTAACAAATCACAAAATCAATAAGTGTCTTTGTTATGTTGCTAGAGTAGCACATGCTATAATTGCAAAGATTAGTGAGAATTTCAGGAAGGAATGTGTTCTGAAATTTTCACAGTGTGGGTGGGGGAGCAAAGCAGGCTCTCCAGGGGGCAGTTGCCCCAATCTAGCTACGGGCCTGACAGGAAGCGGCAAAAGATTGTAGCTTTTCGTGCTTCAGAAAAGCGACACTAACTTAATATCAAATAAACAATACCAACCTTGAATAGAAAATGTGTTAATGATAGCCTACTATTTTCTCTGCTGCCATGCCTCCCTGATGGCGCAGCGGTAGCGTCGTCGCCTTGTAATTAAGGGGTCCCGGGTTCGATACTCAGTGGAGGCACGTGGTGGTTCGGATAACACTTTAAACTGTACGTCCAGTCCCGATTAGCCTTACTGTGCATAAAGTGGACTTAAAACACCAACTCAATCAATCTCTGCTGCCATGATGAAATAACTTAGGTTTTCTTGTTCAACGACAGGAAGTTACAACTTAGGGCTAAAATATTGAGGATACGGCCACTTGGGAGGTGCCACTCTCAAGAAACAAACATATTTTCACTACAAATTCACCTCCATTAGGAGACAAATATATTGCCATAAAAGCAATTAATAGAGTTACAACCCTTGCACTGAGCATTTTGATTAGTTAAAATAACTGCTATTTGGAACGGCCGTGCGTGGAAAAGAGGCGCATTGAACGGTCGTTGCTCTGGCTGACTCGACTGGACGGGCAGCTGTTTCCACCGTGGGAGCTGCTGCCCTCGCAACTTCGTGCTTGTGAACGAACGTGTCTCCTTCCTGTCGGATTCGCAAGGATTTTCTCCTCGTCAGACGAGAAGGAATCGGAAGACGACGTGTAGGAATCAGAACCAAAAATTGTATTAAATTTTTCTTGCCGATTGCGTTCTTTAGCGATGACTCGACGCTTCTCCACGCGTCTGAGCCAGCTAATAAGGTCTTCCAAATGTGCGAATTCCTTTTCGACGGCTTCCAGGTATTTATCCTGGAGGCCACTTATGATGGAATACATGAGATTATCCTCTCGAATGCCAGGAACAAGTTTCCTGACCAGAGCGGATTTGCTCGTTGCGTAATTCATCACCGTTTCATCCTTCCTTTGGGTCCTAGCACGGATCCTGTCCTCGGCAAACCTGAGGTCACCTTTCTCCGGGAATGTGTCTTTTAATTTGTCCTTGAGATCGTTGTAGGACAACGTAGCAAAGTTCGGGGAAGGCTTTATGCCAGAAAACCATTCCAGGGCGATTCCCTTCAACGCTAACGCCAGAGCCGATTTCTTTCGCTCTTCGTTCCACCCGTGAAATTCCGCCAGGTTGTCGAACTTCAACAAGAACTGATGGACACTGTCTCGTTTTCCTCCCGAAAAATGCGGGCGTTTTAAAGGATGCGGTATTCGACATGTTTACCTCAAGGTCGCAAGAGTTTTCTTGATGCCCTAAGGACTCTTCGGGGTTGTTTCGAGAGTGCGGATCAGCTATTGCCTGTATTTGCCTACTTAAAGATCTGGTAATTACTCGCCGATTGGTGTGGGGGATGGGGGTAGACGAAACAGCTAATGACTGAATGAAGTTCATCGAGGGTGCGATCAAGTTCATCTTCGAGTTCATTGAGCCTATCCATTGAACACTCACTCATTGCTTGGTAAAAAAAGGTAAAGTGTTCCCCTGTGCATAGCACCACGCCATGAAGGCGTATAGGGGGTGGGGGGGTAACGCCCCACACTTTCTTGATCCGGTCGTGAGTGGGGGTGATGTGATCAGCATCACGCCCCTGACCGCCTTTACCCCCCACGGTTTCCCCCAGGTACCCATGTTATTCGACGCTGGGTGGGCGCCGGGGCCGCTTCCACCGTTAGAAAAGTTCCCGGATTTGAACCGGCCGGGGATCGAACCCGGGACCTTTAGCATGGTAGTCAGACGCGTTACCGACTGAGCCACCGCGGCCACCTCATTGCTTGGCAAATGGAAATAGACATGTCAATTGGGGAGGGGGAGGGGGGTTGATGCCATATTGATAGAGCACTTATTTCGGGAGACATGAGATAAGGTCAGATGGTGTTTTACCGTTTACTGAGCTAAACAAATAAGAGTAGGAGGAGAAGGATAGGTGGCTGAGGGATGCGCCAGCACTTACCTGTGCATCCTGGCGGCGGCACTGGCTAATACTATCAATGATCCACCAACTAATTACAATTGAAATAAGCCCTGGTGACAAGGCACCCTTCGCTTAAATAGTAGCCAGTTCCGCTGTACTTTGCAACCTCCGTTTCCTGTGGAATTCTCCTCTGCCAGTCGGAGAATTCCAGGAGAAGGAGGAAACCGGACGAGAAGTACACCAGGAAGCAAACGTTCTGCACCCGCATCCCCAGCCATCTACAGTATGTCTTATTATGTAGTACACTTATTTAATTTTATATTGTATACATTGTAAACTGTTGTATAAGGCTTGTATGCTGTTTTTCAGCAGTATAATCTAATACTTAAAAAAATAAATATATTATCATTATATTTATATGTCTATTTGATATGCATTTCTGACAAAACAGATAGCCTTTCTTCAACTTTCATCAATCAACCGAAATGAATGTTATAATGTTATGATGGTTTTCTACACCCATCGTCCACTCCGCTTTGTTAACATAATAGTACAACAAACAAGCTGCGATAAATAAATTAACAAGCCACTCTCTCTTTTCTGGAACACTTCGTCCGGCACCTTGAAATCACTCTCTCAGCCATCTTAGAATAATACATATCTTAATACGCTACTTAATAACTCGTGTATCATCGATAAATTAGCTCCACATTTTTCAACGTTTCGGTTTCGATGTACCAATTTTTTGGTCGCAACGAGGTTTGCAAAGTTTAGGGAAGTGGGGCGTGCAAAGATTGTCTTGTCTCCAGGCACGTATCTAGAAAATAGAAATACATATGGGGAAAGGGGTCCGAACTTAGTGTCAGAAACAATAATAATATATATGATTAAATTAAAATAATCACATTACATTAAATTAATGTCATTAATTAAAGAAGTGAATTAATTAATCATGTATTGCTATTATTACGTGCATAGGTAAAAATATGGTATAACAGTAGAGATATAACTGCACCCATTCATTATCTAGCTTAGGTGTAGTTAATATCGCAAAATTTTGTATAAAAACAACTTCCCTGGCTAGGAAATTAATGTCAAATAGATAAAGAATTAAATATTTATTAAATAACAAAAAAAGGATCTTAGATCCATTAGACAAAAGTAAAGTTCCTGATTAATATTTCTTGCATATTATTATAATTAGCAGTGTGCACAAGTCTTCTTTGATACTGCCCTTCATAACTATATGTTCCCAATATAATCCTTGCCTTCCAATAAGTTCGGCGGAAATAAATAATCTTCGATTTAAAACAAATACTAAAAAAGTATATTTCATTTTTAATTTTAGAACTTGATGATAAGTCTTTCGGGGGCGGGTTCCGGACCACCAGGACCCCACCCTTAAATACAGTAGCGAAGCGTAGTCTTACGAAGGAGGCAAGCAATGTTTCAGTACAACAAAACATGTAGTACAACGACATGCCGAGGCGAAAGATTCAAGGTTTATAGCCTCATTTACCCAGTCGCTGGATTTGTCAAAATATCGTAATAAAGTGACTGTACTAAAAATAAACCATATGATCCGCAAACGTCACATTTACTTTTTAAAAAAAATCCAGGTAACGTTATTCATATGATATTAAACGTTTTGCATATGCGAACTTTCCGCATACGACTAAAGGGAGACGGAATTTCTTACTTACTTATTAGTACCTTTATTTGTTCATTATTATTTAATATGGTCAAACGGTGACCAAACCGATTTAGATTAAAAAAAAATGGGAATCATTTGTTTATTTTACGCTGCATGATGTAATTTAGTATTTTTGGGCACCCTAAAAACCGCATTGGAGTAACTTAAACACTAAATAAAAAGTTAAACACAAACAATAAAAAATTCATTTCAAAGCAAAGAAACACATGCATAGACGATGTACTCACCACAATAAATTTCAAACTCTTGGTCCATTGGATGCCACCCTTAGTGACGATATTCATACTCCATTCTTCTTTTCTTCTCTAGAAAATGTTTAAGCACACAATCGTAAAATTTAGTTTCATCCATTTTGAGTTCCTTTAATAGTTCCTTCTCAATGGACAAATGAGCAAGGGCTGACAACCTTTCCTGACCCATGCTGTTCCTGGCGAATGTCTTGATACGTTTCAGCGTTGAAAACGATCTTTCAACTGACGCTGTTGTGGCTGGTATAGTCAGTACTAGCAGACACAGTTTGTGGAGTTCGGGCATCACTTGTTGTAATTCGTTGTTTACAATGTACTTCAAGATGTCCTTTACACTCTTATTGCGGAAAAATCCCGAGAATAGGCAATACTGAGCTCGGTGTGCAACAAGGTTTTGTCAAAATGCTGGATGTACAGTTGCATAAGCGATGAGAAGGCAGTTTCTGGAAATGTAGCAGCATACATGCGAAATTTCCCGCTATCGAGCAATTCAACAAATCGTAGGGCCTCAAGGTTTTCAAAACGTGAAGACAGTTGGCTTATGATGTTGTCTATAACTTCACAATATATACGTTGGTACTGAGATTTTGTGTCACCTACATTGTTCCTCTTCCTTCTCGGCTGTGGTACTCCTGCAATATCTATTGTCCTTGTATAAATTATGTCAAATTGTTCTCGTTTCTTGGTAATGTCACTTTTGACACTTTCAATTTCTTTGAGGCAAAATCCAATATCCATAGTTTTTGTTTGCAGCACATTAAATAAATATCCCGTCAAGGAAAATATTTCCCCAAACAAGAGAAGAAAAAAGTTGGTTTCGAAACTATCCAGGAATGCCAAGAAACCACCCGCAGAAGAAATTGTTTCACTGTCCCAGTCTTGTGCATTGCCAATAAAGTCCTCAAACATTTCAATTATCTTCACTCTATTTTCGGACGTTTTTTGTACAAGCCGTTCACTGTAGTTCCACCTGGTCTGAACCACTTCAGGTAACCTTGCTTTAACTATATCGTCGAGAGCAGCATTTCTTTTTGTCGAATGCGAAAAGAAAGAAGCAAGGCCACTTAGCGTCGAGAAAAACACTTTGCATTCACTAATGTTGCTCACTGTTTGAGAAAGTACTAAATTTAAGCAATGTGCAAAACAGTGAACAAATATTGCACTAGGGAAAAATCTGTCTGACTCGTGCTTGTGTCCCCGAGAGATGCCCTGCCATTACGGCTGCCCCGTCGTATGTTTGACACACCAATTTTTGATTCCCAGCCTAGTTTTCGAATTGTTTCAACAACGTGGGCAGCAATTACAGCTGCAGTTCGGTTCCTGCTGACATCCTCAAACCCCCAGAAACGCTCAACAATTTTTCCTGACTTCGTCACGTAACGAAACATCGTCGAAAGTTGCGATTTCCGTGATACGTCCGAGGATTCATCGATCATAATAGCTACGAACTTGGTTTCACTTACCTCGGCCTTAATTGCGTCCGTTATGACACCACTCGTGCTTTTAATAAGGTCATTCTGAATCTCACTTGACAAGCCAGTAAATGTTGTAGAATTCTCCAAATGACTTGCCAGCAAAGTATCAAATTCTGCCAACATATTTACAAGTTCTACATCATTTCCACGGTTCAATGATGCCTCACTTTCATTGTGTCCCCGGAATGATAATTCTTGACTACCAAGAAAGGTTGTTACACTTGCAAGACGCTTTAAAATATCGCGATTTTGACGAACAACTTTGTTATGGCGCTCGATTGTTACTAGTCTGTGGTGATCCAGAGCAAAATCCACACGAGATTTTCCGAATTCCTTCAGAGTTAAAAATGACCTTATGTGAGATTCTGCTTTTTCATGTCTCTGTAATGCATTGTGCACGTTATTCAGATCACAGTATCCCTCACTTGACCACACGGAGTTCGTCTTGTGCACGGCGAACAATACGCATGGCCCACAGTACAACCTACTACGTGCTTCACAACCTGCTAGCCAAATAAACTTGTGGTACAAATTGCTTTGGAAATGTCGCACAAAGCCCCTTGGGCTAACTTGTTTTAAGTCCGGTAAATGCGGTGTTGGTCGACCCCCTTCCACGATTTTCATTTTAACACTTATCTCTCTCGAGCTAAACGAAGCAATTTTCAATTGCTCAATAATACACCCGCACTTCACATCAACCGTTCCTAAATACGCGTTCATTCCGATAAATTCACAGCACAAAACACGAAGTAACAAACACTCACACTATCCCACGCGCTTTCCACAACTGCAAATGCAAGCATCCACACAAGATCACTTTGAAAATCTCTGAAACAATAGAAAGTGATACCAACCTATTTCCTTAATTTTATCCGTCACAAAGGAAAGATATATCAGTTTGGAGATAAAAATTACGCGGAGGAATCAGAATCATTTCAGCAGAACGAGTATGTACATTAATACTTAAGTAATAAAGTGTCATTCAATGGCGTGCCCGGGGCGAAGGGGGGAGTGGATGGTAGACATAACCCCCTTTTGGCCCAGTATATCTAAGAAAAAACATCAAAGGAAGGAAAAGATGACAAAATGGGGACCGTAAAAAGACCCTGGGAACACCACTTGCGTCATAATAATAGAACTTAAAACATATTCGGGCCTCCCCGATGACGCAGTGGTAGTGTCGTCGCCTTGTAATCAAGGGGTTCCGGGTTCGATACCCGGTGGGGGCACATGTGTTTCAGATCCCATTTTAAACTGTAGGTCCAGTCCCGATTAGCCTTACTGTGCATAAAGTGGACTTAAAACAACAAATCAATCAATCAATCATTAAAACATATTCTTGTGCTCATAATATGCAGAATGTATACGATTTACTTCTATGCCATGTACAAATATCAGTAGATAGTTCTTTCTCAGATAGCTTTATTTTCACCCCAAGTTTTATTCAAAAGCAGTCAATTTATTGATTGTAAAATTTGTGAAAGAGCTCACTTGAATTACTGCGTAAATAATTTAGCAGTTGCAAACACTGGTAGCGGTCAACACTTCTGGCGTAATTTGAGCTGGAGCGACCAGGAAGCAGGGTGCAGGACCAAGGTCCGTCCAATCTTCCCTCCCTCCCTGAGAAAACTCTTCACGAGGGTGCAGAAATTCCACTGCCCCAACTCCCAATGTCAACTTTTTTTACGCGTTTTACATTTCGCGAAATCTAAAATAATTTGTAATATAATATGATATATATGGAATTTAGAACAGTGATAATAACTTCTTTTAGTTATTTTATGACTAACAATTATTATTATATTTGCGATCTTGTTTACGTGTCCATGAAGACAAATATTCGTTACTAGTTTTTGCTGGCAACGTACCCATAGATGAATCCTTCTGCTTTCGGTTGAACTCGGCTATTTTCGGGAATCACGCAAGCTCGGAAAGCACAGCTTTTTGTAGAAGCTTTGTGGATGGGTTCCACCAGAATTTCACGCTTCGCCATGTGACTCCTTCGGAGGCCTTATTTTCCCGCAGAACGGCTGCAAGCATTGAGGCTGGTGCTTGCTACAGAGCTGCTGGGGGAGTTTGCGGCCGCATTTTTTCGCGAAATCGAGTGCAATGGAAACTAAATACGGTTAGAACATTAAGTACATTAAATGATATTCGAATTATGCAAGCAGTGCTTGCATTGCTTGTACTATATCTTCGCCTCTGCTTAAATACATCCTTGCTTGTCCCCTCCTCCAAAGTCAATGTCTATCATTTCCATCACTCGATTTTCCACTATGTGAGGTATGAGAATTGGAACATAAGCAGAGCTCTAGCATAAGTACATACATTTTCTTTACATGGATATCCGAAAGGGGGGGAGGGTCCTCCTCTGGAAAATTAATATAAACATAATATTATATTATTTTACACATATAATTTCAGAAAAAACACTAAAGATGCTGACCATTTTTTGTTAGGTTCTTAGTCTGGAAAGGACCCTGATATAGGGTTGAATCTATACGTGTAAATTGTTTTATTATGAAATGAAAACTACCTTGCTCAGCATCTGTAGTGTTTTTTTTATTATTATTTCTGTGACAGTAAATTGCGCCAATGGAAGTGACCGGGTAGAGAGAGCACCAAATCACTTGCACTTGTAGAATGTTTAAAATAAAACGACATGGAAGTCAGTCAGTTATAGATATTATAATGACACATCTTTTCCGATGAGGTAGACTACAGCGTACGAGTGGCAGGAGATATTTCGAGCTTAAACCCAGATTTGTGGATATGTTAAAATCGGTTTTCTTTCAAGAAGGAAAATGGGGTTTGACACAACTCCGATCCCTTAAGTGGTTGTTAGGTGTAATATGTTTGATTAACCTTGAGGCTAGCTGAGGGGTACTTCTATCTTTTAACATGGGGATCACAGGACAGAAGGGGGGTCCTCTTTGCGTAAACGTTTCTGGATGAAAGGATAACATCCTCGCATCCTCTAAACTTCGGTCACTGAGGACTGATAATTACAAGCAAACCGACCTCCGTAACGGAGTGGTTAAAACAGCGCGCTCCGACGCTAGGGGCCTTGGCATGGGTGTTCATTGTGAGTGTCATCTTGAGTGTCATGTGTATTCTTCATTAATTCCATCATATCATCCCTGATCTTCGCGATGGGCAAAAGTGGCAGTAAAGCGGGGTAAAATAAACAAAATCAATCAATTACACGTAAGACTGGCAAAAATCACTGCAGGAACGAGATATTCTTAAATTGAAGCAGTATTTTTGGGGGGGATGAGGGGTTGCTTGACCCACTCTTTCTGGAATAACTTCTGTCGATGCCCATATTCCTTTAATTAATAATGAAAAAAAAACAGAATATGGAAGATAAATTAAGGAAATATTGTTAGCTTGCAGTTGATTTTATGTCGGCCAAAGCCTCACGCGGCACTTAGCTCAGTGCTCAATAAGAATAATCTTCCAGCTTCGTTATTTCAGGATCATGTTAGATTTATCTTGTCAAGTCTGGAATAAATTTCTTCCGTTCATAACGCAACGATGCAGAAACCTATCGGGGCAGATTTCTTTTATTGGGAAGGGATCTGGACACGAACTGTTCGATATATCCCGATACTAAAAATCCCGAATTCTGGATGCCATTTACTTTGAAGGATAGTTTTTGCATTTCTGAAATAAAAATTGTCATGTCCAAGAAGTTTGAAACCCTTACAAATGTAAAAAAAACATCGAGAATTGAACCCTTTTCTAAACACGATCATTTGGAATTTCCTGAAATCAGTATCGGGACGGATTCCCCTCCCCCCTTATCCCTGTACCTTCTTATCGGGATTCTGCACCTCCCTACTGTACAGCAGTGGCGAATTCAAAAGTTACAGTAAGGAGGGGCGAACTTCAATACATTACCTCACGTAGAATCAATTCTAACCTACACTTGAACTGTTTTATACAAATAATATATGGTTCTGTTAACAGGGACCAACTGTGTTCTAGAGATGACCGTATTTTTGTTTTTGTTGTTGTTTTGCAAAATTAGAAGCCCAGGGCAGAAATAGATGGTTATTAAACCATGTTGTCTTTATTGTCATCATAATTCCTCCCATTGTCACAGTAAACTCACCGATCAATATGAGGAGTTAACAAACCTATTTTCTTAAGGGGTCCCTGATTCGATTTCCATTTGATTCATAGTACACCCAACGACAAAATAAACAGTAGGCGAATTGTCCATCACCATTCTCATTCGGTCTGTTATATACAATGTGGTGATAAAAGTAGAGGGCAATACCTGCTACGAATCAACATAATTTCACTCTTTAAAATAATCACGACGTTAGCCTTCTTGCAAACAAATTTCACGATATGCAAATTTCACACCAAGAATTGATCAATTCTGTGACAAATAGCAACAAGCTAATACAAGAAATGCAAAACCAACCCCCCAGAAACAACCATTGGCCATCTAGAGGTGGCAAGAATAGAACGTACGTCTCTAGCAATAATGGTAGCTTCTCTAACCAAGTTTCACGCCAGAACTTTAACAGGCAAAATCAATATTTCACTAGAGGTAACAGGGGTGTAGGTAGAGGCCTCAGAAGCAGTGGTGGACGTAACTTTCAACGGCCTAATTACCACTGATGGGATAGAAACACTCAGACGTCCCAAACACACCAGTCCCATAATAAATGCACTAGCTGTGGTCACGTCAATCAACTTTCTGAACAAGCTGTCCAAAGTGATTCTTTAAACGGTTAACTTCCGTACGTAGAGGGACACCACGTATGGAAAGAAGGGTACGAATTAATGTCCCACTAATTAAGCAAAATAATTTATACCTGGTCCACGCTACACTTGGCAACTGTAAGGGGAAAACTACCAACTGTTGCGTTGACTTAGGTGCTATGACATCAATTTTCCCAGATCATCTAGTACCTGATAAAACCAAAAAATTGCAAATAAATTGTGTTATCCGGGGTGTCACGGGAAATCAAATAGCGATAAAGGAAATCGCACTTATTAGATTTCGTCTAGGAAATAAATGGTTTGTTCATCCATTTCGAGTAGTCCACATGCCATCCATGCTGCCATTGTTAGGCAATGATTTCTGGATGACACATGACATAAGCATAAATTCCTGTAACAACACCATGCAACTCACTCGGTTTGGGAAACCGCCTAAGTTTCAAATTCCCAAAGACAAAATTGAGGTGAATACGCTACCCAAACACGTTATTCAGAAAATTGCTGTTGATAATATCCCCCAAGTTTTATTAGTAAAGAAAGTTCAAATCCCACCCCGTTCTAAAATGTTTGTTCCTGTAAACATTATTAACACTTCAGACAAAGACTGTAACATTTTCGAGCCAGAACCCTCTCTCTTGGAAAGGAGCCTCCTGGTTCCTAGAGCTTTATTAAATACAGAAAATCCTGTAATTCACATAATTAACCCTACAACTCATAAGATAAAAATCACAAATAACACAGTGTTAGGTAACCTATCTACAGGAAAAAAAATAATGCTCTTCCCCCCAACAAGGAACTATATACAGAATTAGCAGATATCAAGTGACAATATTTAAATACCCCCCCTGACACCTGTCTAAAAATGACAGAAGAACAGTTAATAGAGAAAATAAAAATTGCACAACAAAAATTCGATCCCTCTCGTCTTAACATAAACAAAGATTTGACAGTTGAGGAAAAAGAAAAAACTTGAGTTTAATACAGGAATACAGCGATACATTTGCCTGGGATTCCAAAGATAGAGGAGATTTGAAGATTACGAGCATGAAATTGACACGGGGACAAATCCAGCCTTTCACCGACCCCAGTTTAATATTCCAATACACTTACGTGAGCAAATTAAAAATCAGTTGATAGAAATGGAAAGTCAGGGAATCATTCGTCAGTCACAGGGGTCTCCCTACAACTCTCCTACATTTTTAATCAAGAAACCCAATAACGAGTATAGAATTCTAACAGATCTTCGTTATTTGAACTCACAAACGCCCTACCTTAGTTTTTCACTTCCTTCCGTAGAATCTGTTCTAAACAACATGGCTGGAAAGAAATATTTCACCCAACTAGACATGAAAAATGCATTCTATCAGGTCCGACTTTCAGAGGAAAGTAAACAGAAAACAGCATTCTCCATTCCAAATTTTCAATCATTTGAATATTGCCGTTTGCCAATGGGATACAAAAACTCACCATATGCCTTAAATAAAGTTATTTCATTAGTGTTCAATGGGGTAAGTGAGGATGAAGTGTCCATCTATGTGGATGATATTGTTTTGACTGCCGATTCCTTGGACTCGTTACTTCGAGTAATGAGTAATGCATTCAATAGACTACGGCACGCGAACCTGCGGCTGTCCGTAGAAAAATCACGCTTTGCTTACACAAAAATCACCTGTTTAGGCCACCAAGTAAGTGAAACTGGATTTGAAATCTCCCCCAAAAGCCTAGATTCCATAACCAAATTTCCACCACCAAAGAACGTTAAACAATTGCGAAGGTTCATCGGTATGTGCTCGTTTGTGCGCGCCTTATTTTCGGATTTAGTAGTTTAATCCACCCCCTTCTACAGCTTTTGAAAAAAGACACTCCGTTCATTTAGTCCGACGAGTGCCAAAAAGCGTTCGAAACGCTGAAGAATAAGATTGTTTCGGCTCCTGTTCTTTCCCCTTACAATCCACAAAAAACAAATTACGTGTTCGTGGATGCATCAAGAAAGGGCATAAGTGGCATTTTGTGCCAACCGGCGACCAGTGAAAACGGTGAAGTAGATTTTCATCACATTTGTTTTGCTAGTAGAACATTAAAAGACACAGAAACCAGATATGATACCTTTTCACTAGAAATTATTGCATGCATCTACGCCTTACGTAGCTTCCGCTACTACGTGTTAGGCAAAACAGTGCATTTAGTAACTGACAATAAAGCAGTCACGTTTTTGAAAAACAAAACCAGCCTAAATTCTCGCATGACGAAATGGAGTCAGTATCTGCAGGAATACGAGATCGTACCTATCCACTTAAAAGGCACACTCAACAAAATGGCGGATGCAATTTCAAGAGAACCGCAAGAAAGGAACAGGGATGACGAAGATGTCACTGAAGACACACTTGTCTATTTTCTTGCCGACCCGAATTTCAACATTAGAGACTTGCAAAATTCGGATCCATATTTTTCCAAAATTTTAGCTCATCTTACTGAAGGTGAAGACCTGGACCCAAAATACGAAAGAGCATCGTATCAATACGAAATTATGGACAATAAATTGTACCGAGTCCACAGATATTCTAACACCAAACAGCACCTCCTTTGAATTCCATCCAAATTGAGACACGAATTGGTCACCAAAATACATGAATCCGAAAGTATTGGAGAACACCTTGGAGCAGATAAAATTTACAAATTATGTTTGCAAAGATACTAATTTCAGGAAATGAAAAAAATCATTTATAACCTAGTACGCACTTGTACCCAATGCCAGATATCCAAACGAGCAAAAGGTCCCACCCCGTATGCACTCACACAAGTAGACACGCCTCTGACCCCCTTTGAGGCAGTTTTGCTAGATTCATTCGGCCCCCTTAAAGTTAGCGCCCTCGGCGAACAGTATGTTCTCTCTGCCGTAGACCACTGTACAAAGTACCTTGTAAGTAAAGCGGTTCCGGATGTACGAACCGAAACTATAGCTCAGTTTCTAATAGACCATATTTTCCTTGTGTTTGGTATTCCAAAATATCTTTATCTGGATAGAGCGAGTGCACATACATCTCGCATTTTTCAGGAATTGTCCAACATCTTAGGTGTTAATCTGAAATTTGCTGCTACTCACCTCCACAACAGAATAGGAAATGTAGAACGTAGCCATCAGTACGTTCAAAACGTAATGAAGTGCTACATCAAGGAAAAACATGCCTCGTGGAACGAGTACCTTTCAAGCGTTGTCTATGCTCATAATATAAATGAGTCCAGTTCTACCCAAATGTCACCCTTTGAGGCATTGTTCGGCTATGTTCCCCGCATCGCCACAGACGCAGCGCTTGATACTCCTTGTCAAAATAAGGAAAACCTTCAAAGAATCGAAAAACTCAAAGCTTCGAGAGAAACCGCCGTTAAAAATTCAAAACGGCGTTTTCAAACCGACAAACGATACGTAGACAAAAAAACACAAGAAGGAAGATTTTCCTATTGGTTCTGAAGTTCTCATTTTTGACCCTGTCATTTTCCAGGACTTTTTTTGGGCCTGGAACAATAATAGGTAAACCATACTGCAATATTTGTTCTATTCAGTAGAAAGATGAGAAAGGTAAATTACATATCTATGACATAAGCATTACTCGCTTGTAAAAGTATTACCTTCCCTCCCCCTAGGAACACAACAAACATTTCCATGGTCCTGGATTTGAGTCCCGTTGGTAGCAAAGTTCACGTAATTGAATGTTCCATCGCCTCACATGAAGTTGACGTCTTAGTCATTGCAAGCGAGAGATCTCTCCTTCCATCCGGAAAAGAATCGTTGCATTTCCACGATCGTGATGATCAAGAGTCCCACGTGGAACGTGCTGAAACCACAGATGTGCAAGTTACATCCGCTCCTAACGCAAACGCTAACTACACATTTCACGTTGTTTCTCCCAATCAGCAAGACTTCGAGGTTCTTAAGAAATCCTTCACGAACTGCTTAGAACTGATAGTCGCGCTGAAACAAAGAAGCATCGCATTTCCCCTCCTGACCACTACGCCACACAACTTTGACGTGACAGCGTCAGCTGTTATTGCGATCGCTTCAGTTCGAGAATTCCTTGCAAAATACAATGACCAAGTAGAACATTCTGCGTTGACACTCAAGAAGACTGGGAGATATTTGCGAAAGAAATCGAAAGCCTTTCTGAGTAGTATAACAAAGCTTAAAACCAAAATTTCCATCCCAAATTATATACCGGGTGTACAGTGGTGGAAAAAAGTTCTTTCCCATAAGACTTAAATGGCAGTAAATAATGCCGGAAGGGTAGACAATACACATTGCACCATTAGGTGATCGGGTTATTCTGTCTGTCTCAAGAGCAACTCGTCTTTCATGCAAAAGCCAACAGGCACAAAAAATGTATGAAAGTCACGTAACTTGTCAGGTGGAATGTTGTTTGTCAGAAAATCGCATTTTCTCAAGCCAGGTCGCAGAACCGACAAGAGCTACACTTTATGTCCTAAAATTATTCGCCTAAAACGTTGAACGAAACGCTAAAACAATTCTTGCCTTAATTACATAGGCTACTATACTATAGATTAGTCGTTAGGGCGTTTTATTGCCATGCGAGAGATCTGGGCTCGATCACCGACAGGGGAGAATCGGGATTTTGACCACCTGTTCAAGCTGCTCCGGTGCCCACCCAGCGTCGTTCACCATTAGTCTGGCGAAAAAAAAAGTAACGAAGATTTCCGTGTTTCCTTGAGCAGAGATAAGGCACCTGCTTGTAGCAAGCAAGTACCAACTGCTTCGATCAGTGACCTTCACTGCCAGAGTGACTCACAGCAGGCCTGCGCTCGCTCCATTGTTCGTATAAAACAGGTATTTTATTTCGTTCGTTCTAATCCACAGTTATATCAAGCTAACATTCTAATATTTTCGTAAAATATGTAGTAAACAAGTTGTATACATTATGGTCTTCCAGAGTATTGTTGCCTGCTATTTACACGCGGGAGATGGGGGTGTTGTAAACATTTCTGAACCCAAAGGTCGAGCACGAAGGAAAAGTTGTGTAAGCATTGGAGGTAATAACAAGGTAATAGAAGTTTAAGGAAATGCTGGAATAAATTATATCAGAAATTGAATAAAAACAGTTCTCATCACACATAGGGCTATCAGATCACTCTTCAGCGGAAAGTAGGACAAATTGTCTCAAAATGTTCGACACGAACGCATTTGCAGTAACTAGGACATCTTAGCATATAACGAGAATATGACACATCTTCAGCTCAAAAATTAATATTGAAGTGAACGGTTGAGTTCAAAATTCCTCAACTGCTAATTAATAGCACGGCCGTATGTGATTTCAACTTGTGTATGCAAGACGAAAAGTTCAAAATTTCGTAAACAAAGTCTGGAAGTTCTTGTTTATTAATATGTAAAACTACTACTGTATACACTGGGGAAAAACAGAATTGTGTGCCTTATTTCTCCAATAAGGACTGCTTATGTAATTTCTGGAATGAAACTTGTTACTTCGAACAATTTACCGAAACTTATAGTATCGATAAAACTTCACAAAGTAAGCATTTTGATACATATATCCGGACTTTTCCGGCTCTAGAAAATCGGGAAGTAATTTCTGAGCTGGAATTGTAATTGTCTTTCCGAACATCCAGTAGCAACCATGCACACTCTTTGATTTAAGCATACTTCTCCAAGGAATTACGTTATCTCAGACTCCCCTCAGATTTTCTGTTTCTCCATCTAATTTGAAGTTACGTGATGCCCAAAATACGTATAAGACATTTGTGATTTCTTTCAAATTCCTTCCGGAGGCCAGACACAACTATAAAATCTAGGACACGTCCGGAAATAATAATGATTTTTATAACCTCTTCTTATTTTCTTAATTAGCGTCGTTTTTCTTTCACTTTTTGCTAATCGTGACGACGAGGATGAGTGATATGATGAAAATGATGAAGGGGCACTCACAATGAATACCCATACGCACGACGGGATTCGAATCCAGGACATCTTACATCGTAGCGCACTATGCTAACCTCTCCGTCACGGACGGAATTCTTATAGCCCTAATCGTTCCACAAGCATTTTTCCTATCTTTAACTACACACGAAACATAAAGAACAATCTAATTAAACAGGTGCCAATTCACACTCTAACTGTAAAAAAAAACATATGCATGTGAAAATGCAAAATAATATTTATTTTTAGGTAGTTGTGATTTATTATTGTATATTAAAGAAATATATTAGTGATAAAATGACGGAAGTAGAGGAACATCTCCAATGAAACACTCCTGCCTTATGGATATTTGCATTTCTTGCCGAACAAGGTTCCGAGTTCGAGTTCCGACCAAAATGGGTTCATTGTGTAGGTTCATTCATGTTTTTAATGTAATCATAAATCGTCGTCATGAATAACTTAACTTCAGAGGAAGAAAACTGAGGTAATTACGAATAAAACCAATAACAACACAAATTTGATCTTAAAGCCCTGGCTTTGCGCTACATATTCCATCACGGGGACTGACACTTTGCGTAGGTGTAGACACGCTTCGTACAATTTGATGATATCGCGATTACGTAATGAATGTGCAGCCACTTAACTGAATCCCCCAAAATTCCCATTTTATTACTAAATTCTAAATTAGCATAATATCACATAGTTTAGCTATTCATAATGTGCGCCGCTTTGGGGCACTTTGTGGATTGTTTCGTTGGTTGGTTGGTTTTAATTAATGTTGCATTAATCAACGTGAGGTTAATCGCGGCAGGCAAAGTGGAGGGAAAATGACAATGAAGCAGAACGAGCGGGTCCTTGGTTCCCGATTAATGAAACTTTGTCTACATGCAACTAAGTCACTGCGTGAAATCACTGAAAATGTAATTTATTAATTTCTTAATTTTGCTTATTTTATATTGCTTTTCTAGCACTTGAGTCAACAAAGGCGATGAGGATGATTAATGAAGCTATGAAATGGATGATAGGACATGATGATCCATGCCTTACACAAAATTCTAAGTTGGGACTAATGAATATCGATTCATTTTGTGATTTGTCAAGTAGTTGTTTTTAACTCCTATCTTTTCAAGGATTTCTGGGTTGACAGCATGTGTGTTAGCGCGATGATGATTCGATGAAAACCACCATTTCAGTGAACTTTCTTGACAATGACTCTAATATCAGCAAAGAGAACATTTCCTTACGAATAGCTGTTATTAAGAAACCAATTCCTGAAACTTTTTCTGGTAGTCTCAAGGCACCCTGCTGTTATTTGTTATGGCTGGGCCTGGGGGTATGATTCACGCTGCTGTCAATACACAATCGTTCCCGAGAATCCAGGTCCGCCAGGCAAACCTAAGCGACAATTTTGTTATTTGGGTTGCATAGACAACAGGCTTTAAAATGTTACGATATCGTAGGTCTCGTGGCTCAAGAACTACTTTCTCTGACTGTACACCAAATGTCATTCTAATGTTAATATAGTTAGCATACTCTTGTAACATCTCATCACATTCATGATGCAGGCTTGACACTTGTTTATGACCAAGAATGTACAGTTTCACTGCTATACCTTGGACACATATCAACATTAAGCAAGCTAAGCATCTAATAATAATCCCTTTACGCGTTAAAAGTAATGCTTACGATTTAATGTCGATCAAGTAAGGTAGCTTATTCAATTAAGCAGTTACACGCGTTTCCTTGCCTTCAGTAAAGATTCTATAGTTCGTTCGAACAAACAATGTACATTATTTATAGACGATCGTCCTTGTACACATCGTGTACTTGTTTATTATCCCCCCCGATATTATCCCCCCCAGAAGATACGAAAGAAATGTTCAAGAAAGGAAAATAAAGGCATACAATAATACTGTAAGAAATTACTAGTACAGGAGACATTGCATATATGTCAGATTTTAAAAAGGGATTAGTTGCAATTATTATAATTGCTCATGTTATTTATACCTTTGTTATTACCACACGCAAGATTTAAACTCCAGTTGTAATTTTAATGTGATAAGCATAGTTATGTGCACATAAACAGTTACATACCATAGCTACACACTTAGGACAGTCCCGAAATTCACGAATTGCCGAATCATTTGTCAAGCTGCTCCAATGGGTGCGGGGCAGTTCAAAGCTACAACAGCATCCGTAAAATATTCCCAGGCAATGGGGAGCTACAAACCCATTGGCAAATGGTTTTGCAATTTAGCAATAATTCAACCCCCCACCCCCCCTACAAATGCCAGTCCCTTTTTTCGTAGTTTTATTAAACACACACCCACACTGGTAACGCTTAGCTATACAGAAAAACAATTTGTGTGTACATAATTGCCTTTTATAAATAACTATGCATATTACTATATAGACTACTCAGTGGCATTTTCAATTAGATACTCATAATTATTATTTTTTCTTCGTAGATTCAACGGGATTATGACTGTAAACATGGCATTTACACCTCATCAACCTGTTCTCTTATTAACAATAGCGTCGATATTTCAAATAACATGGTGCACTGAGGACTTCCAAATTGTCTCAGGCCTTTACCTAAAACCGCTGCCTGAAGCTCTGACCTATGATTACGTCATTCCACTCATTTATAAGGTGACACTGCAACTCCCCCCTCTTCAGAAGTTTGACACTAACCTTCGCAACGTCATGTGCAACGCTACATACAGAACTCACCCTCACTGTGTATGGGCTCATCGCCTGCACGACGTGCGAACTCATTTATTTAATCAGACAGACTTAATGCTCACGTACTATAAAGATACAGAACAATTAACAACCAACTCTTCTACTTCACACGTACGTACTAAACGTACCATTTTTAGTTTTGTTTCCTCCTTCGCAAGCTTCTCCTCCCAACAAAATGTAGAGAAAAACATTTTAGCAGTAAGACAACAACTTACGAATAATCACGTTTTTATTCAGACGGTCTCCAATAAAATAAAGGAATACGACACAAAAGTCAGCAAAATTGTGACTCGCTTTAACGAGTTTGTTTCGGCTTTGGATGAACAACAATCAAAATTCATGGCAAATTTTAAACTACTTGAAGACCAGGATAAACTACAATTTCAGGGTTTACTTTTAGAGGAAACCACAACATTAGTGCAAATTTCTCAAATCCTTCAAATCCAACGTTTTCAAAGTACTTCGAAATCGTGCCGCATGGGATATTTGGATAGCGAAAGCATCCCTCTGAAGACGCTCCTCCATGATCTCCGTAACGTAGAAGCAAATATTCTTCACGATGGATACGAATTAGCCATTCCATTACAACCGATCGAAATTTTTTACGCCACGCCCTTGGCAACGTGTCAAATAACGAATGACCACATATTTGTAACAGTAAACGTTCCAATCAAAAGAAAAGGATCCACTTACAAACTATATGAAGTGGTTCCGGTACCGTTCAAAAATCAAAATCAAACCTGTATTATAAATTCTGTTCCTTCATTCGTGGCTATAAATGATGAAAATTCGATCATTGTCATTCAAGGCACTCAATTGGATAACTGCCAACTTCATCGGGAGAGACTCTGCAAATTGCCTACCTTTGTTTCATCGCATTACGGTTTTGCTGCTTGCGTCCGGCAAGTGATTAACGCAACTGCCGTTCGAGACTCTTTACATGAGTGCGCTTACACTTGCAAAAATTCCACCCTTACGGAAATTCTGCAAGTGGACAGAACAGAATTTATAACAACATTCCCCCCTCGGGTAGTGACCGTCCACTTTCCAAACGATTCGGCTCTAGAATACCCCATGACCACACACGAACAGGACGGAGCGGTCAAAATGTCACTCCCATGTAACTCTAAAGTAAGCGTCACCGAATTCATTTCCATTCACCCAGTCTATCCCTGCGTTGCACGGCAACACCCTAAATTTAAAACTGTCAATCTCGTTCCTTCGGCTTGGACGAAGATTCACGAAATGCCATTAGGCACCTTGTATAAACTTAACAACGACTTCAACATTTCACACATCCTGAAACAAGATTGGTAAATGGAAATTCCCTCATTGGATATCCCGACCTTTCAGGTCACTCCCATCCCCGAGTATAAGCCATTTTATAAACACAGCTGTGTACCTCTTTACACGCTCATATTTAGAACCTGGCTCTCACACTTGCATTATTATTTATAACAGGTTTACACAAGAAACTACTCGCTTTATGCTTCATACAGCGAGATCATGCCTTCGATTTGGAATCTCCAACACACCTTGTTTCTGCTTCCGCGTTGGTCCTTCTTATTCTTATCTTATGTGTCATTTTTCTATTGTACACTGTCCTGAAATGCCCATGTATTTTACTTTGGTGTCATTGCTCTAAAAACAGGCCACCCACTAAGCGACGTACCCGCCGCACTCACATTTCTAGACCCAGCGCACTTCCACCGCTGCCTCCAGTACCTACTGTGTCCACCGCCGTTCCCTCGAACCCAGCACCTCAGCCCCCTACTTGCAACGACCCTTCTTCATATCAAGTTCCTCGCAACCCTCCCCCCCCCCCCCCGACCAGGTCAGATATTCCGCATACGCCGACATAGCTTCAATCATGCTCGACACCCAATAAATAATACCTTTTCCTTACCCTAATTGTCTTTGTTTACGCCAGCACGCGCCCATCCGGACAAGCAAAAGCAGCTTGCCGCCACTGCAGTCAACGTCCGTGACACAAGTTTCCCGAGAGTCCCGCATACATGTCTGGAATATCTACCCACGCTCCACTGCAGTTTTCTGGAGACCCAGTGGCCAATTATTCCCCAGGATCAGACCTTCAAAGTGTATTCCAAATTATGGTGCTACGTATCCCCACCAGGAACCGAAACCTGAACCCTCTGATTACCAGTCAGACCTGAACTCTTGGCTCTGCAGCAGAAGATACCATATTATCAGCAGTGTGCCGTGGAAAGACATATTTCACCTTGGACAGAAGATGTTCAGCAGTGACATGCCCACGCACCTAGGGCTTGAACCATTGACCCCCCCCCCAATATCAATCATATCAGTGCCCTACATCGAATGGCCAGCCATCCCTTACCCAGAGACAGGACTCGGCAAGAGATCCCTTGATCGCCAGTGATCAGCAGACCCACTCGAACGGACCATCTTTGGATAGACTTTTGCTCCACCAGAGGTGTACAGAGGGAGCTTTTCCGAACCAACAACCGGTCACGTAGTGTGGCATTCTTCGGTGTCAGTTAACAGTGTTTCGAGCTTTGAACGTGACAAACGAAGATGATCTATTTACAAGTGTGTTTATGACGTCACAAGGTCGTGCGTCTGAGTTCGGAGACCTGCCGACACAGCATTATCCACACGATGACATAACTTCTCTTCATTTGGCTCTCCTTCTGGTTTCAAACGGACAACCTCCGACAGGGACTGCAGCGAGGATATGTTTCGCACCGTGGTGATTCCAAAACAAAACAAAGAAAACCACTTAGTGGTTCCTATATGTTGCAGTAAGCTAATGTTGTGTTCAATTTATCTATGGGTATTACTCCAAAGGACAATTTCAACGGAGAATACAAAACTGAAGGTATTCTATACTAAATTATAATGATAAAAAAAGACTGCTTCTCATTTATCAAAGTTTTATGTTCTGCTATTCGTTATGTATGGGTCTAGGTGCATATTATTATTTTTCTTCATTTACTATTCTGTACATACAAATGAACCTTTCTATGGTTTCCCCCAATATCAAGGTTCCTCAGGGCTGGGGAGTGTAGATGGCTGGGGATGCGGGTGCAGAACGTTTGCTTCCTGATGTACTACTCGTCCGGTTTCCTCCTTCTCCTGGAATTCTCCGACTGGCAGAGGAGAATTCCACAGGAAACGGAGGTTGCAAAGTACAGCGGAACTGGCTACTAATTAAGCAAAGGGTACCCTGTCACCAGGGCTTATTTCAATTGTAATTAGTTGGTGGATCATTGATAGTAGCAGCCAGTGCCGCCTCCAGGATGCACAGGTAAATGCTGGCGCATCCCTCGGCCACATATCCTTCTCCTCCTACTCTTATTTGTTTAGCTCAGTAAACAGTAAAATACCATGTGACCTTATCTCATTTCTCCCGAAATAAGTGCTCTATCAATATGGTAAAGTAGACGATTTAAGATACTAAGAAGATTAATTTACGTTGAAATAAAAGAATTACAAATTTCAAAAATACAATACAATCACTTATACTAGAACACACGTTAGTAGTAAAATTACACATGTTATTTTAATAATAAAAGGTCATTAGACTCCAGAGGATTATGACCGTATTGGGTATAAGAAAATTAAAGTACCAATTATTTCTAAAATGGGAAATGACAGAAATTGCAGAGCAGTTATTACGAAGTGCATAGCGATGAGACTTTTTTAGATAATTTTAGATAATAAATAAGGTACATCAGATTTTCCATTAATTAATTTGGAAATAAAACTCTAATCGTTAGCATTTCTTCTATTCAAGAGGCACGAAGTATTAAGTTTATCTAACAAATTGTAATATTCATAATAAGATCTAATAAGTCTGAATTTAAAGTACAAAAATGAAATTAATATTTTCTGTACATTTTCATGCATGATTTTCATATTATTATTACATGCAAAATTATATGCCTCTGCCTGCACTACAAAATAAGTTTCCATGTCTGATTTTATCATGTTATCTACAGATTCAAGCTTCACATTTTAGTGAAGTGTGTTGGTAATTCGTGAACAGGAAAATCAAGCTTATGAGTTACAAATCAGTTTAGTGATGCAAAATGAAAATGTGAATATTTACATTGTTTTATTTGTTACAGACAGATACTTTACATACATGATAAAATATAACATAATATATTATAATACTACAATGTGTGTAATATATCTACAACTGTAAATTTCGATAATACAGAGCTATTTCAGTGGAGTCACTTTTAATTCACATCTGCACATAAGTAAGAAGCTTAGCAGTGATTGACATCGACACTAATAATACATAGAAGACTACTAAAATTACCATCGTGATGACTGTGACCAGGGGAAAGACAGTAGGTACCTAAAGTAGCCAATCCTTCTTTATCGGTTCCCAACACACACATCCTCTGATTAGGGGCCAAGATGAAAAAGATCAGTCAGAAAAAGAGAATATATATTAATGCGTATCAAACATGGTTGTATATCCATAAATCCCAAGTTCATTTAGTGTATTTAAACGCATGTAATTATATACATACCACACTTCTCATGTAGAAATGGAACTCATATTTACTCCATGTAAAAACAACGAAATTAAACAAACCTGGCACTTCTAATATTAAAAGTTTCACTACTCACTAGGAAGTCTCCTATAACGGCTGAGGGTTTGACGTGCTGATCCCACGTCACCCCATTAGCGGTTGAAGATCTCCACACCTATAGGGGCTATCCACGAGTAAACAAAAACATATCGAACGGCACAATCGATTGTCGAACTGTAGCACAACAACTTCCGGTTCACGGCGGCCGGGTAATTCAAGCGCGTACTTGTGGCATTTCTTCTCGTTTTGTATACCGGATGAAATGGATCATATAAAAGCACTTGACGACGAGGAGAATAAGAGATAACAGGGCAAAGTAGAGGCCTTTGCATATCAATTGGATGAGCAACTAGGAAGTAATACGGCATTATTCCAGGATGAGATCCATTTGCTGATCGTTGTTTCATTGGCGATATTTGTAGCCTACATATTAAATAGAAAGTAATTTTTCCTACAGAGCGAGAGCGCTTAAATGCATACATTTATGTTTTAAGTGAAAAAGTGCGAGATGTACGGACATATAAAAAACGGAAAAAGGAGCTTCTTTTGTTCTTTCTTCAGTCAGGACGAGTCCGAGGGATGCGATAATGCACACTTGCTGGTTTCGTTCTCGTTTGAACGCAGAAATACAAAACGCTCATTATTATTTTAAGTCAATTTTCTGCTATTTGTGTTAAACATGACGATGAAGATGAATTATAAACTGGAAAAATTAATGATGGGACAAACACAATGACACACCATTGCCTCACCATGGTGTTCAAACCTAGGACCTCTTCTCCATCAATGTTGATTTGATTGATTGAGTTGGTGTTTTAAGTCCACTTTGTGCACAGTAAGGCTAATTGGGACTGGACCTACAGTTTAAATTGGGATCCGAACCACAATATACCTCCACCGGGAATCGAACCCGGAACCCCTTGATTACAAGGCGACGAGGCTACCACTGCGCCATCGGGGAGACACTCTATCAATGTTGAAAAGATGTCCATTGCAAAAGACGAAAATTAATAATAGTACCCGCACTTAATTTTCTGGCTACACAAAAAAATTTCCTCTGGTTATACACACAAAAAAAATGTGGTTACACACACAAAAAAAAATCTGGTTACACAAAAATTTTATACAGTTCGTGTGTACTTCAACAACTTAACGTGTAACCTATCTGGCCATGACCGAGCATCTTTTGAAAGGAAAAGTAATATTTTTGCTCATATCACTAAAACAGAGAGAAAATCGAGATTTGAATGATTTCTCTTCTACTTTTAATGAAGTGCAAGTGGTGCGGGACGCAAAATTTTTGGTTCGGAAGGAAACAGGACGGGGTATTTTTAAAGTCCTGACGTTCAAACGGGAAAAATAATGTTATTTCCCGACTAAATTGAGAGATTATAGGAGCAGAAAATATTCAACATTACCCGATACTAAAAAAAAAAAAAAAAAAATTATACACACAATTTCACCCTCGGGTGATGATTTATTTTGCATTTCTGGAATAAAAACTGCTAATTTCAATAAATTTCGGACATTTAGTACAAAAACTTTGCAGGGAATAAACTACTTTTAAACTATCATTTTTTCCGAAGTCTGGATCGGAATGTGTTTTCTTTTTTTTCGTTCCGTTGTCATTACTGCGCAGTCTACTCCTGCTAATGGTCTTCCAATTTTCACGCCTGATAGCTTGAATGCAATAATTTGGCGCCTAGATCTCGAGGAAATGGATGAAGAGAGATCCGTGAAAGATTATTTAGCCCTGATCGTAGTTTACATCCTCCTCGTACACACCCATTCGTTCCTTTCATACATGACACAATCTCAGCTCCCTTTAGCGGCATGTTGTGAGCCTACGAACCGGAAGTTGTTGTGCTACAAGTATGGCGTCCGCGCGAAGGCACTTCCTTCCGGTGGATAGCCCCTATAGGTAGGAATGTGGGACGGAGACTGGCAGTCGGGTCCTTTCAGGCCTGTAGAGCCACGGGTTATGTTACGTTATGTATGTATACAAAGAACGTGCCTCCCCGATGGCGTAGTGGTAACGTCGTCGCTTTGTAATAGTCGTTCCCGTGTTCGATACCCGGTGGAGGCACATGGTGGCTCGGATCTCATTTTAATCTGTAGTTCCAGTCCCGATTAGCCTGACTGTGCATAGTGGACTTAAAACACAAACTCAATCAATCAATCAAATATTGGAAAGCATATGAAACACTGTTGGTCCAACATTACACTGAACTCCGAAAACAGCACAGTTGAAACATAGTTGTAAGATTAGGGGGCAACTGGCCTCCCTTGCTCCCCGCACGCACGCCTGTGCAAAAATACGGTCTTTACATGTGATATTTAGCTACGTAATAAGAACACAGATTAGCTTCTCCACTCCACCTTCTTCAGACTCGGTGTTCGATGACTATGATGCATACTGTATAATTGAGACATTTTTACATTCTCCCATGACCCTTAATGGTCTTCTGGCAGATGCATCAGTCGCAGCCCTCGCCATTGTAACTACTGCAGCTGAAGTAGATGGACCAGTAGGTGATGTTGAACAGCACAAACAATGCAGGGAAGATGAAGATGGCTGCTCGGTCGTAAATATTCCACCTGTTCTTCTTCAAGCACTGCAGGCAGGCTTTCAGCAACTTTCTCAGTTTCGGAGAGTTCTGTAGAAATGAAAAAAAAAATCAATGGTCGTTAGGAATATAAATGGAAACACTTTATGAAATGATATAGAAAATACTGTGGACACCCTTTAGACAATTCTTCATTCTGAAGAACCCCCTAAGCATGTTGCATTATACAACATTATTATGTTGAGTGACAACGAAAACAAAAGCTCTGCAACCAAGAACCAATTGTGGGCTATTTAAATCCAATGATTCTGTATGTTTTGTTTTCATTTTATATTTAGCTAACAATAGAAAGGCATCTAGTGACACCTTGCAGTTTCGAACCCAAGAATTTTGTACCTGAGGAATATGCGTGCTACAAACATAGTTCTAGCGGATGTCCAAGCAAATATTGTCAGAAGAGTATAATGGCTGAGATATGACGGTCGAATTGCTTGCGTCAATTAAATTATATCTAAATACTGAAAATTTAGTAAACCACAAGTATTAAACTTCCTTACTTTATGTAGCGTTAGGCACTGTGCTATAAGAGAATGCTTTGATTAAGCTGCACAGAAACAGTAAACCTAAATAAATATCATAAATGTACTAACAATGATGTAAAATAACAGCCTAAATATCTCAAGATCGGACAAAAGTTTATGTTAGACAGTATGCTAAATTTAGACATTTCCGAAGAAAAGTATACTAATTCATACTTAAGATATATAAAGATATGGAGAGTAAGCTTATTTACAATTATCCATATTTGTTGCAAGAGGGGATAAATATCACGAATATGCTTAAAAATGTATTATGTAACAATTACCCCAAATTCATTTAGAACATGGTATAAGTAGGCGCTTCTGTATGTACAAGCTTTTCAGAGCATTCTGCCTAATCGTGGAAGTTTAGGAGGAAGTAATTGTTTACCAATTATCATCACGCTAAAAACAAGCGAACTATATTAGAGAGAATTAACTAATGGAATAATTAGAAGTTTAACTATCCAAGGGAATTTGTGAACGTGTCTATATTGCAAGTACATAGGCCCTATATTCTTTCTGAAGCATTTAGATGATGAAGCATTTTTAATATTAGGTAACCTCCTTGTTATCCAAACATCAAAAAGAGTGGTGCAAACAGGAAAACTGTCACAGCTGAGAGTACGTCTTTGTCAATGCCAAATGCCTGAATCTGAACCTTAAGGATGACAAACATGCATCAACGAACCAGCCATGCTGATAAAATTTTATTATCAATTGTCTTTGTACTTTGATTGTTTTACGTCACTCTCGTGCCACTTTTGGCTAATTACGACGATGAAGATGAGTGATGATTGGGTGAAATCGATGAAGTGACTCTCATAAATAACACCCATGCTCAGGTCAGGCCGGGATTAGAAGAACTTCGTAACTTCGATGGCAAGATCGAAAATTGAATACTTCATGGCCGATACACCGATATACGTGTATATATTCCATATATTCCATTCGAACCATAGTGAACCATTCGGCAATTTGCTTGTACAAAAAAAAAATATCCCTATTAAGCGCAGATATTGGCGAAACAGTTGATAACTTGCTTGAAAATTCTCAGTAACCAGTGGCGGCGATTAGGAGGAGTATTTGCCTTTACCCACTATTTGCCACTTTTGTGACCGCACTATGCTAAACCTTATGTACCACGAGAAAGTAGATAGTCCTTTCTCCCCACCCCCCACATTTTGCACCTTGACCCTCTAGCTTTGGATCCCAATCGCCCCCACTGTCAGTAAGTCTATATTTAATAAGAAAACGGACATACAGGGTGGCTCAAAAAGTCACTTAACACCCTCGGTACAAGACCACTGCAGCGCGCAACAGGGAAATGGTGATGACCAATCGTTATCAGACCAAGGAGGAACCACATTGACGCTAGCCGCGCGGTCGGCGGCCATCTTGATGTCCGCCATCTTGAATTCAACTTCTGAATTTTAAATGGGAAGGGGGTGATATGATATATCAAATCAGGCTAGAATTTCACGAGAAATGTAATGGTGAAGGTTTTTTCGACATATCTTTAACCAGTAAAAAGTTATGACTGAATTCTTGTACCAATTTGTTCCTTTTCGAGGTGTTACAAAAATGCCTTAAAATTTGTTTAGCGCATCGGTAATGCATCGAGATCAAAGTGATGTATAGGGAGAGACGTTCGCATGCCATTGCACACGATTTTAATCAGATACATCCACGAAGAACTGCGGATTATGAATGGTTATCGCGAACAATTTACAGTGTGACGCTTTTATTGAATTAAAAGTCCTTCACAGTGACAAGGCTAATGGTTATGTTCATATGGAAATTCATAAACAGAATATGCGACCCTTGTCATCTGATGACTAACTTTGGACAGAAACTGCTTCACAACGTTCCCATAGTGTTCTGGTGTTCCTCCCTATTGAAAAAAAAAACTCTGTAAAAAGTACCTTCTTCCATAAGCAAGGATGAAAAAACCTGTTTATTTAACAAATCCAAATAGCCCTAAGCATTTTAAGGTTTCGTTGATGGAATATTGACTAACCAATCGCATTCCACACAGCACGCCACACCATTAACTTACCAGGACTAACCATTCAGCTTTGATCTGTCGAAAATGAGTTATCAGATAAAAAGCATCGAATATTCTGTTTATGAACTTCCCTATGAACATAAACATTAGCCTTGTTACTGTGAAGGTCTTTTCATTTAATGGAAGCGTCACACTGTAATTGTTCGCGACAACCATTCATAATGCACAGCTCTTCATGGATGTATCCGATTGAAATCTTGTGCAATGGCATGTGAACTTCTCTCCCTAGACATCACTTTGATCTCGATGCATTACCGATGTGCGAAACAAATTTTAAGGCATTTTTGTAACACCTCGAAAAGGAGCAAATTGGTACAAGAATTCAGTCATAACTTTTCACTGGTTAAAGATACGTCGAAAAAATCTTCACCGTTACATTTCTCGTGAAATTCTAGCCTGATTTAATATATCATATCACCCCCTTCCCATCTAAAATTCTGAAGTTGAATTCAAGATGGCGGACATCAAGATCGCCGCCGACCGTGTGGGTGGCGTCAATATGTTCCCCCTTAGCCTGGCAACGATTGGTCATCACCATTTCCATGTTGCACGCTGCAGTGGTCTTGTACCGAGGGTGTTAAGTGACTTTTTGAGCCACCCTGTAGAAACGTGGTCTGAAACGAAAATCAAGCACCTTCCCACAAGTCCTTTGTTTGTCATTTACAAGCAGCAGAGTATTCCGGTTGCAGCTGATTAGCATGTCTTTATCCCCGTCAGCCTCCTTCTCCTTCACAAGAACCAGGCCGTACTGCAGGAGCGCCAGAAACACGAAGGCAATGCAGGACAAGATCCACACGTCAGAAGCTCTGATGTTAAGCGACGGTGGTGCCAAGTTGCTGGAAGGATAGAAATTTCAATTAAACGCAAAAGCACTTACATATGTGTATCTACAATTTTCAATATACAGTTAAAAGTAACCCGGCTCAAAGACATTTGTCTTTGAGGCAAAACACGGCTATATTGTACCAGTAAAATGAAATGTAACGTTAATCGTGGTAGGTACTCAAGGTCATCAGTACACAGACTTTATTTCTTCCACGATCCTTAGCATGTAAGTGTTGATCGGAACCGGGCTACTTTAACTGGGACACCCTGTAGTAACAGATAAGAGTAGCTTTTTGCCTATTCAGTGGCGTGGCGTGACTTTTTCAAAAGTGTTACCGGCTATCAGTACGACAATTATGCCTGCTAGACGTTATCACCCCCTCTTCCCACCCAATAAAGAAAACATGTCTTGGAGCTAGATATTTGTTCATTTCGTTCTTGTTTTGCAATCAGCACAGTGATTTAGCCACATACACTCCTAGAAAGAACTACCACTCAATAGACAGTTAGCACGAAACTCCAATGAATAGTGGTGGACCCTTGTGAATTCTTCATCTGTCTCTTGTTTCTTTGTAATGAGGTGCAAAGGGGAAGAAGAAGATGCACACTTTTCTCGCGTCAGTTTGACGTATGTGTGGGGATCACTGAGCAGGCGACAGACCCGCTCCTTTGTGGAAGGGAAGCCCAGCTGTACGTACTACTGTTGTTGCCAACTTAGTATTTTGGAGCAAGGTTTGTCCAAATCACAAATCACACCAAGGAACTATATTTTTGTCTATTACCTAACTGGTCTCGGTTGTAGTTCAATCCCCTTGGCTATGCAGTCTACCTATAGTTGCTTCACAGAAATGGTATTTCTATTTTAGGCGGGATTTAGCTCTTTTCTGCCAATTCGATGTGACAACACTGACTGATCCGGTAGGTCTGAACGGCAACAAGGTCTCTTAACAGGCATATGAATAACCCCATAGCACACTATGCCCCAAAGTCCTTCCCCGCTCTTTCCTTGCATTGGCGCCCTCTTCTCCCTTCTTGCCTCTTCAGGGTAGTGGAACGGCCTCCCTCTTCGGTTCTGTAGGCTGCAGAAAAAATATCTACTCGACGGCAACGGTGTTCATTAACGTATTTAACAATGTTGTCATTTTATTGAAACAACTTTTTAATTCTTTACATTTTGCTGTTACCTGCGGTAACACCGGCTACGTGCACGCCACGCCTCTGTGCCTATTGGTTTTATAATTTGCTATCAATTCAATTTTATTGAGTAACTGACGAGTGACGATGCCCTCCGCTTTGCCAAAACCTGCTGTGAGTAAAGGCACACTTTTATCAACAAGACTTTCATGTTGAAAGCAAACACTTATCATGTTCACAGTTTTTAGCAAAACTATCGCAAACAGGCCCATATCCAGAATTTTATTTTGGGGGAGCTCATCCCTTAGAAGCTGACGCCATCTATAGGCGAAAAAGTGAATGGGTAAACCAACGAAACATTTGTAGGATTTCAGGGGAGGGTTTCGTACCCTAGAGCCTGGTCCCTGGATACGTGCCTGATCGCAAATGAGATTATTTGGTCGATGTTATTATACACCGTGTCAAAATAGGTACTTTCAACTTCAAAGTCATACATAACAACTTATACAGGGTGGGGCAAAATACTGTTACCACTTACATGGTGTTTCGGTGGGGCAAAAAAATGTTACCACCCAAAGGGAAACATACACATTTAATATACCCCTTCAACCTGTGAACCAGAAATGTGAATACATTTGAGCATTCTGTCAACAATTGAGTCCATGACCCTTGAACACATGTCTTGCGGTATAGAGCGTATCACTGTCGAAATTCTTTGTTTAAGGTCTTGTATGTCCCGCGGTTTTGTTGCGTAAACAAGCTCCTTTACTATCCCTCATAATCAGAAATCGAACGGGCTGAGATCGGGTGATCTTGCCGCCCATGGTAATGGACCACGCCGACCAATCCATCGTTGACCGAAACACCATATAAGTGGTAACATTATTTTGCCCCACCCTGTAATTGACATGCAGGAATATACGTACTTTGTTATAGGTGATTCACCAACGCCTAAAGTTGTTTTTTGTTGTTGTTAGGTATTGGATAAGATGGTGCACCACCACATTGGGTCCTAGACGTGAGAGATGACCTGAACAGGACATTTCTAGCACATTGGATTGGAAGAGATGGTGCAATTGCCTGGCCTCCTAGATTCCCTGACATTACACCCCGTACTTATTTTTGTGGAGCTATGTCAAATACACAGTGTTCAGCACATCTCTCAATGATCTTGATGATTTGAGAGCAGAATAAGAGTTGCCATTGTCAAAGTTGACAGGGGTATGCTACAGAGGGTATGGCCAGTTGGAATTTCGATTACATGTTGTCAGTCCCGTATCCAGAATTCCTTTTTGGATGTGGGAGGGGCTCATCCCTTATCAACACGGACGTCGCCAGAAATATTTGTAGAGGGGTCAGGCCATAGATAAAACTTGATTAGTACAAATAATAATGACAATAATAAATATTATATGTTATTAAAAATATAACAATTTCAATCCAAATTTATTGTTATTATTACTAAATAGAGAGACTTTGCTACTCGATCCACCGAATCAGTGAATATCTAACACAATTGTTGTCCATCATTTTTCTTAAAATTTGTACAGTTAGGGTACTGAAAATCATACTTATTGTATTTTGTTATTAACTTTTACACAATCGTTCAAAAAATTATTTAACAGTTTTTGTTAAATTTTACTCATAAAGTTTATATTCTGTTACCTCTCACAAAGAATACTATAAGTTTTAGAAGCTGTGGATCCAGTTATTCTTTGGATTAAATGGTAGAATATAAAAATATAACCTGGTTCCTCTATTATACACTAAACTTATTTCGATGTAATGCAGTTTTTACTGTGGTTATAACTTTATTTCTGTTATTAACATTAAAAATAACATTGAAATTAGATATTGGGGGGGAGGGCTTTAACCCTCTTAGCCCTCCTTCTGGCTACGTGCTTGCATGTTGTATGCGCCACCAGAGGAGCGCATGTTGAAGTTAACAAATACACAATAAATCTTCATGCATTGGTAAATCAAATAGGACATGGTATATTTCTTTATGTTAATTACAAGTTGTGCTGTATGACATGAAAGTTGTAAAGTACCTTTAGGAACATCTCGTACTTTACGAATGTGCTGATATTTATGTGAGCTCTTCAAATGCGTGAATTTACAGGATTTGAATTTCGTCATAAGGGCATGTGGGAAGGGTTTTCATCTTCAGACGCGAGGTTCTCCCCGCCACGAGCCTCCGCGGCGGGCTGCGGAGCACCGTTGCCAATTTAGCTCTTTTGGAGCCAGATCTGTCTCTTTCGTGCACTCGTTTGGCTCCAAAATTTGGAAACGCCCCAAGGTGCTTCTTAGCTCCACGAGAGTAAATTTAGTTCCAAATGTAGCCCTTTTAGTATTATACTGTCGATAAATTCGTAGCCACATGCCAATTTAGCTCTTTTGGAGCCAGATCTGTCTCTTTCGTGCACTCGTTTGGCTACAAAAATTTGGAAACGCCCCAAGGTGCTTCTTAGCTCCACGAGAGTAAATTTAGTTCCAAATGTAGCCCTTTTAGTATTATACTGTCGATAAATTCGTAGCCACATGACATCTAACACCGTTCAGAGCTGCGAGCGAAGTAAGAATCATATTAGGTATCATATAGTTGCCTTACCGAGCTCTTTGTTGTAGGTAGGTAAGCTCTAGCAAAGGGCTTCCGCTGGGAAGGTCTTTAAGTAACGGACTTCGGGAGAGGGGGGGGGGGCTGTTTTGGCGATTTTACATCATTCTTTTACCTGTTACGTAAGTTTCGACGAGACGCCTGATGCTTTTTACGTGTCAATACGAATGAAAACATTCAAAATTAAGCTGTGAATGGGGCGACCACCCCCTGCCACACTATGGTGCTATCACCGGTTCCTGCCAACATGGACCAACTTATTATTACTATTTGAATATTATTCATTACAGTAGTGTTATTTGTGGTAGGATGAGCGCAAAAATCATACAAATGAAGAGCTCATATGATTAAACAGATTGATTTGGCTATACTTAAAACAATGTCAAGATGTCTATATGAATCAATTGATCAAGTGTGCACACAGTTAAATCTAAAGAATCTTGAGCCCTAGTGTACAAATGAAGAATCACACAGTGTACAAATGAAGAGCTCATATGATTAAACAGCCCGATTTGGCTATACTTAAAACAATGTCAAGATGTCTATATGAATCAATCGGCCAAGTGTGCACAGTTGAATCTAGAGAATCTTGAGCCCTAGTGTACAAATGAAGAAACCTCAACAGATTGATTTGGCCATGTATGCAAAAGCTGAATCTTTGAGATTGTTGTTTGTAGGCCTGCTAAACATATCTAATACAATACAGGATTACCTTGGACAAAGGCAGGCTAATTGAACTGTTACCTGCTTTCTTCCTAATCTTTGATCAGTTTTATGCCCGGGGCAGTAATTACTTAGCTCAGAAATGCATTAGTCTGTCAGACAGTTATGATCGGGAAGATTGATGCATTGCTTGCCCCGGTAATACATTATGCACGCTTGGGGGCTTTTATATTCCATTATTGCTGTCATGCATGGGAGGTAATCTACACAGAAAAAAATAAGTTGAAATGGGCATTATTGATATTTCTGTGTAATTCTAGAGAAAATTTCTTTTGCATGCTCTTATGCAGGCCTGACACATGCCATTGACTCCAATTCACTGGAAGGGCAAGAAACTTCAATTAATATTTCTGAGTAATAGGGGAAATTCTTACTAAAAGGACATTACTTCTTTGCAATAACAGCATGCAAGCTTGAGTCCAATTCGAAAAGGCTTTGCTCTGAAATAATATATACACAAGTGAGACTTTGAAAATATTCACTGCTAGCTGATATCCAGCTCAGAGCTCCCGCGTCTGAAGACCGGTAGAGAGTGTGGGCATAGCCCCATGGCTTATATGCCTTGTAATCAAGAGGCTCCTGGGCTCTGATACTCAGTAGAGCGTGGCATAGCCCCATGGCTTATATGCCTTGTAATCAAAGGCTCCTGGGTTTGAGGCCTCCCCATGGAGAAGTGTTAATATTGCTGCCTTGTAATCAAGGGCTCCGGGTTTGATACCAGGTAAAGTGTGTAGGCCTCCCTGATGGCAAAGTGTTGGTATTATTGCCTTGTAATCAAGAGGCTCCCGGGTTTGATACCTGGTAAAATGTGTGAGATTGAAATACATGTGGCAGAATAATATCCCCACACGTGAGACTTTGAGAATATTCACTGCAGATTTAAAGTACAACTTTGACTGTATTTAGCTGATATCCAGCTGATAGCTCCCAGGTTTGATAAATGGTAAAGTGTGTTATACAACAGCATAATAGAGCAAAACTATTTTATATTGGGGATCACCAGAGCCTAGTTACTGCTGTTGTCTGGGTATAAAAGCACCAGCTCAGCCACTAACTGCTGTTATAATTGTTTTGGCATATTATCCATAGTTCTGTTTTTTGGACCAAGAAATTTTATATAAACAAACAATAAAAATGCCAAACTTGAAATATTGTAATCAATGCAATAAAAATATATCTAGTTCTAATTGGGCTAGGCACCGGCATAATTGTGATCCTAAGAAATGCAGAAAGGCTACAAAAATATGTCCAAGATGCCATAAAATATTAAGCAAAGCATATTACAATAGGCATAAGTGAACTTGTTATGTACAGTCATCAACATTGCCCTCACAGCCATCTACATCTGGTCTGAAAAGGAAGCATGAAACACCTGTTAATGCTAGAGCAGCAAAGCAGCCACGCTATGCACCACCTATCCATAGCAGTTTTAATGGCCAACTTAGGGATCACTGTTTTGAATCAGAACCAAGATGTGACATTAAGAATTTTTTGAACAGTATAAATCCTGATGTGCAAGCAATTCTAAATGCACAAAATGGCTCTTATAAGCTGTCCCTCAAATTGTTTACACAATATAAGAAACCAAATGGCACAAAATTTACACAGCCCCACATAACAGAAACTGTAGCTGTATATTCAAATGCAAATTTAGACAAAATAATAAGCAGTTTGATAGAGCAATTGAATATTAAACACTCTGAATTTGCAGCAAAAGAATCAGGATGGAGCCTATGCGGAACTTCACACAAGCTCTATGTTAATATTTCTGAATTCAGCCCATTACAAGGTTCTACATATCTGCTATTACCTGCCAATATTAAAAACGAAAAAGCCATGGTTAACATAAAAAATAATGATGAGAAATGTTTTCTGTGGTGTATTTTAGCTGCTTTGTATCCAGTTTTAAGGGATCCTCAGAGAATAACTTATTATAAACAACATGAACATGATTTTGATGATGCTATGGAGGGCTTAGAATATCCAATGTCTGTTCAGAATATTGATAAATTTGAAAAAAAGGCCAAAGATATCAATGGTAAACAATTATCTATTAATGTTTTTATTTGTTCTACTGGCCGTGGCAATTGCTTGATAGCACCTCTCAGAATCAGTACACTTAATGATGATTCTGCTGTTCCGATTGATCTGCTCTTAATTGAAGGGGATGACACACACCATTACACTCTGATACACAGTCTTGAAGCTTTAGTCAGAAAACAACTAGACAAATCTAAGACAATATTCAAGTTGTGAAGAAGATGTTTGACTGTATTTGATGGTAGAAAAATGGTGAATAGTGTTTGTGAAGAGAATGCAGAAATTGCTAAAAACAAGTTAATTGAACATTTAAAATACTGTGGCAACCATAAACCTGTTCATATGCTTATGCCTAACCCAAATGAAAATGCCAAATTCAAAAAATTTGAAGCCTTGTTGGAACACCCAGCATATATAGTCTGTGATTTTGAATCAAACCTCAAACCTCTTGCATTCTGCAATCCAGATCCTGAAGAATCTTCAATTACACCATACCCGCTACATGAACCTTCCAGTTTTTATTATGTGGTTGTACAGGATGGGGTTGTTAGTAAAGAATATTTATACATGGGATCAGATGCCATCAAAGAATTTGCACATAGAATAGAAAATGAGTGCCATAACATAGCATCTAATGTCTTATTAAAATCAAAATCTATGTTGCCTTTAACAGAGGATCAGATTGAAGATTTCAACAATGCAGAAAAATGCTCGGTATGTGATTCTGAATTTTCAGATACAAATATCAAGGTGAAACACCATTCTCATACAGATGGTAAATTCAAAATGGCCCTGTGTAATAGCTGTAATATTAAGATCCAGAGACAAAAATTTGTCCCTATATTTTGCCATGGTGCATCCAATTATGATTTTCATCATTTGATCAGGTACGAGGGGTTTGACAAGCAGAATTTAAATATTTTAGCAGAAAATAATGAGAAATATATAGCTATTAGCAAGATAATTAAAGTTAATGGTGTTCCCATTTACTTAAGATTTCTTGATTCCTACAGAATTCTGTCTGCTAGCCTGGCTACACTGGTCAGTCAATTATCTGATGATCAATTCAAAATCATATGTGCTTTGTTTCCAAATCAGGACCTGAAATTAATTAGGCGGAAGGGTGTATACCCATATGACTATGTTACAGATTTTTCTAAATTTGATAAGTGTGCTCTGCCACCACAACAAGAGTTCTACAGTAAACTCAGGGCATCCGGAATCACTGATGATGATTATCACCATGCCCAGTTGATGTGGAACAATTTAAAATGTCAGAAATTTGGTGATTATCATAAAGCATATTTAAAACTTGATGTGACTCTCTTAGCTGATATACTTCAGGCATTTAGAAAATCATCGATGGAAAATTATAAGCTGGATCCAATGTATTTCTACAGTGCTCCAGGCCTAGAATGGTCTGCAATGTTTTTGAACACTAAAATGCAATTGGATCTGATCCAAGATCAAGATATGTATCTGTTTATGGAGCAATGTATAAGAGGAGGCATGGTGCAATGTTCTCAGAGATATGCCAGAGCAAATAACAAGTATATTCCCAATTATGATCCAGCACTGCCATCAAATTATATACTTTATGTGGATGCCAACAGCCTGTATGGTTATGCTATGATGGATAAACTGCCATATGCAGGGCTTGAGTGGGTTGAAGATTTCAATATTGAAGATCTTCAGGATTTTGATGACAGTAACTATGGCCTGTTCTTAGAAGTTGATCTGACAATTCCTGATGATTTACACAACAAATTTTCTGATCTGCCCCCAATTCCTGAGGTTGAGTGTTCACCTGGCTCTAAACAGAAGAAGCTAATGATGACTCTAGAGCCAAAACAGGGTTATGTCAAATATTATAAAAACCTCCAGTTTTGTTGCATCATTGTGTTCAAGTGACCAAAGTTGGCAAAGTTTTGAGGTTCAGGCACTCAAGATGGTTGAAGCCATATATTGATACAAACACAGAGCTTTGAACATCTGCAGTAAGCAAATTTGATAAGACCTTGTTTAAATTGATGGTAAATTCAGTGTATGGCAAAACCATAGAAAATGTCAGAAAACATATTGATGTTAAATTAATTACTGACCTCAGCCGGAGCAAAAAATTGATTGCAAAGCCTAATTTCAATTGTAGAAGAATTTATGATGAAAATATGGCACTATTCAACATGAAAAAAACAAAGATTAAGTTTCATAATCCTATTTATGTAGGGGCTGTGATATTAGAATTGGCCAAATTACACATGCTAAAGCTCTATTATGATGTGTTGAAGCCTATTTATGATGATCGTGTAAAACTGATGTACATGGATACAGATAGCTTTATTCTTGATATTCAGACAGAAGATGTCTATCAAGATATGTCCCAGCCTGCATTGCTTGAATATTTTGATACCAGTGAACATACAAAGATTCAACCCCACAACAAAAAGGTGCCTGGCAAGTTAAAAGATGAGACACTTGGTGATGTTATTGTGGGATTTGCTGGGTTAAGGGCCAAGATGTACAGTTTTGAAACATGTAGTGGTGCTGTTGCCAAAAAGGCCAAGGGCATTGGCAGAGTAACTGTGGACAAAGAGCTTGAATTTGAAGATTATGAAGATTGTCTCAAATCACAGAGTTTAATCAGAACATCAGAATGCAGAATTCAGAGTGAGGATCACTTGTTGACTACAAATCACATGATGATAAGAGATGCATTTTATCATGTGGCATACATACTCTACCATGGGCTCATTGTGATTTGAAAAGTGGCAAACAATGCCCAATTACAGAGCATGATTTGAAATAAATAAACATGCCTATGAACTTATTTGGGTTAAAAAAACAGGCTACTATGGACCTTCCAACACCAGCACCCTCTTCTGATATACAATCTATGATATCTAAACTAAGTGGTTCGTTAATTATTCATCTGAACAGCATACTTACAGATGTTGATGATGAAACAGGTAAAATATTGTACATATTTAACAATAATTTAAATCATTACCAATTACCTGTAGGTGGTCAATTACAATTTATTACAACCCCCGAGGGTAATGTCAAGATTTCATTAGGGAGAAATATTTATAGAATTAAGCACTCAAACATGGTTTCTGGCACTGTATATACTGTTTCTGCCGGTGATTGTTTATATATTGAGGTCCCAGGATCCTATGACAAGCTTATACCGTTTTTTATAGAATTAAGAATTAGATATTTTATAATAAATAACGACTAAAACAAAAATGCCTAATGATATATTTGGCCATACAAGGCATGAAGATCACAGTGATGAGTTTCTGATGCTTGATGTCAGAGTCAAAAAATTAAGAAGTGATTTACAAGCTTTACAAACCACACTCAATGCCAGTCTTCAACTAGAAATTAGAAATTTACAATCACAATGCATGGACCCTCTTCTTAAAATTGACTCAGAACTCAAATTGCTGCTTCAAAAATATACTGACTAGGCTACATTGGATAATTTTCAAAATTTAGAGGAAGCTGTAGCAGCTCTTCAAGCCAAATTTAAGACTCAGGCTACCAACTCTGAGCAATTGAAGCAACAATTGGAAGAGCAGATAAATAATGTCCAGACACAGCTCCAAACAATTGTCAAAAGCATAAAATCACAAGAAGATTTTGATCTAGTGATTTCCACTCTAAAAGAACAGATTCAATCACTACAGATACCTAATCTGGACCCTCTGAACAATGCCATAGCCGAGGTTAAAGAAAAAATTGAGACACTTGAAAATTTTATGAACAACCTACCATCTTCTGATGCTTTGAGTGCTATAACTCGGAGAGTTGCCAACATCAAGCTGCAACTTGAAACATATGAAGATTTTGGAAAAATTCAGAGTACCATAACCCATCTTGAGGGTACAATAGCAGCAGTGCAAAGTGATCTGACAAATGTACAAGAAACTCTAGAATCTCGCCTGCCTGGTATTGTAAACACCCTTGTCAGTGTCCAGCAACAGATCACAAAACTTGAAAACCTCAACACTGAATCTGAGCTATCTCATTTTCATCACTTGATCGATGATATCCAAACAAAACTTGAAATTTTACAACAATCAACACCTACTCAGGCAGACATAACCCTGCTTCAAGATGCTATACGAAGTGTGGCTGATGCATCTGAATTAAATGATGTGAAATTGGCACTTGAATCTTTGCAAAATACTGTATCAAATCTGCCTACATCACAGGAACTTAAAAATATTAAGAGAGCTGTGAATCGCATATTGAAATCAGAAGATATCAAGAATATCCAGACAGAGATCAAACAACTTACTCAGACAGTGGCCACTCTACCAACTAATCAACATATTAATGAATTGCATGCCTTGTTTGAGGATATCAGAAGACAAGTCCATGATCTTACTGCTCAAAATTCAAAATTGGCAGTTGTTGAAAATCTACAGCAAATTGTAGCCAACATCAAGCAACAGCTAGGAAGCATGGAATCCAACCAAGCAAATGCTTTGTCTGCTTTTGCCACCCAGCTTCAAGAGATTGTGCAACAATGCAAAAACTTGTTGTGGACATAGAGATCAAGCCAGGCCATGATGATGTTGTTAGAACCATCAATGAGCACCTTGAATCTGTAACAAGTAGATTGCTTACAGCAGAAAAATAAATAACTGGCCTAATCGAGAATCCTAAACATACAGTAATTCTTGAATTGTACAGTATCCCCAACAAAGAATATGATTCACCATTTACACCAGGAGGCAAAATATATATGCTGTCCCCTGCACAATTTTATAATCAGTTTTTTGTTGGGGGCACACTTAGACCAATCAAGATCAAATATTGGCTACAACCACAGGCACACCACTACCCTACCTTATCAATAACAAATGCTGACAACAAACCAAAAATCACCAGTGTAGAGTTAGAAGATTTTACAGATCCCAATACATTAGAGACATCTTATGCTGAAGATGATGGCTCTTTGGAATTTAATATACAAATAGGAGACAAATTATATTTAGAAAATCCTGTAGTATCAGCTGCTGAACACCCCATAGTTGCAATATTCTTGTTTACATACTATGTCTAGACAAATTATTGTTGATGAATTACACAGACAAGCCAGACATAATTATAAGAGACGGCCAGTGGTTACTAAAGGCATAGATGATTTATGGCAGTGTGACTTGGTTGAGATGGCAAGTGGACAGCTGAAAAACTTAGACAAGATCAACAAGGGCTACAAGTATCTACTCACTGTCATAGACACATTTTCAAAATATGCCTTGGCTTTGCCACTCAAATCCAAGACTGGAAAATGTGTTACAGAAGCCTTCAGGACAATCATCAATCAGAGTGGAAGATCACCGCGCTATTTGCAAACAGATAATGGCAAATAATTCTATAATTCGGTGTTCCAACAATTTATTAAAAGCCAGTCAATACAACATTACTCGAGTTACAGTGATCTCAAGGCCTCTATTGTAGAAAGATTCAACAAAACCCTTAAAAAAATCATATGTATAAACAATTTACAGTTCAAGGTAATTATAAATGGCTCAGTATCCTACCAGAACTTTTAGATAGATATAACAACTCGGTCCATTCCACAATCAACATGAAGCCCTCTGAGGTAACTTCATCTGATGAGCAAAAATTGATCAGTACTGTTTATTATCCTAGATACCAGCCAACAACAAGAAAAGCCAAATACAAGATTGGTGATCAAGTAAGAATCAGCAAATATAAGCACTTATTCAAAAGAGGCTTTACAAGAAACTGGAGCACTGAATTATTTACAGTGGTTCAAGTTAAACCTGGGACCCGATACACATATATAATAAAAGACCACCGAGGAGAAATTCTCAAAGGCAGGTTTTATGAAGAAGAACTCAGCAAAACTAAGCAGCCTGACACATATCTCATAGAAAAAATCATCCGCAGAAAAGGCAACAAGATACTTGTCAAATGGCTAGGACTTCCAGAACACAGCTGGATCGAGGCAGACAAAGTGATACTATGAACACCTGGAATGTCATAAAGAGGCTACCAGATCCTGAACAGCAGATTAAGAGAAATGGCAAGCTGCTGCCTGATAATATTAGATGTCTTATTGTTGGGCCATCGGCTTGTGGTAAAACTACACTAATGATTGATAAATTTTTATTGGCACCCAACAGGTTAGACTGGAAAAACAGGCACTTGTATGTTTTCTCTAAGAGCTTGGAACAATTAAAATATCAACAGCTGATGAAGCTATATGATGGACTGGATATAGCCACTTTTGAACCAGATGTTAAGCCACTTCATGAATGTCTCGATAATTCTGTTGTTGTGTTTGATGACATTATACTGGATAATCAAAACAAGGTTAGAAATTTTTTTACACAGGGCCGACACAAAAACATAGATTGCTTCTACCTGGCACAGACTTTTTCTAAAATTCCAAAACAGCTGATCCGAGACAACAGCAATTTTATATGTGTGTTTCATCAGGATCATACCAACCTCAAACACATACATGATGAATATGTAAGTGGGGACTTGAGCTACAATGATTTTTCCAAGTTTTGCAGTAGGTGCTGGAACCAGGACAGCTATCGGTTTGTCACAATTGATATGACAAGGAAACCCAATAGTGGCAAATACAGAAATAAAATCAACAATTTTCTAGACATTGAAACATATATAAATAACCATGAAAAGGCCAATCATTGATGATCTTAAATTAAGAGATTATCTTGTAAAAAGATTTAAGGGATGGAAATCAGAGAATCGAGGAATCTATGAACAACACAAGCAAACAGAACAGCCTATTATTGATGCTATTAGTGAATTAGGTAAAAATATCAAAACTGTTACAGAGCAAAATCAAAATTTGATCACAGAGCTTGTACCTGTAGCTGCTAGGAACATATTAGATTATCCAATCACCCCACTTTCTAGTATTCATACACCTAGTCCTGTTCCTCCTCGAAGAATTGAAGCTACTCAGGATCCTATTGAATTGGGTCTTCTTGCTCAAAAATATTTAAGCACACCTAAAGACAACAAAGATGTGGTCTTTGGCTTATATGCTGACACAGAGCGTGATGGTAGCATCATACATAGAATTGGCAATTTCAGAGTAGCATTTATGGGAGATGATCTGATAGTATATTCAGAATCTCATCTTGGAGAAAGAGGCAGTTTTGTTAAGTACTCTGGCACACCTGGATTGTGGGAACTGATGACTAGGAAGAGACCTGGCAGCTATACAGATCAAGATTATGAGCATTACAAAGAAATACTAATAAAATCAGATGCTCTATACCAGAACAATGATCCCACACAAAAAAGAGTCAAGTCTAGCAGTGGAGCAAAATACAACAACTTAATCAAGCCCATATGGTCACAGATCAAGACAGGTAGTGGAATCAAACAATACAACACCCTGCCTAAAGAATTTTTGTAGGTTGATGATGTCAGGAAACTTGTAGATAGGTTGCTGGTGATAGCTGGGGAGGAAAATGCTGGCAACCACAATTTTTACAATGAAAAGGTTGGAATTATGGACATGATAAGCACCAAATTGTCTAATTTTATAGTGAATGACACTAAGGGCATTGGATATCTTATAAAAATTATTAATACTCTACCCCCCAAATTTTGGAATATCTCTGAGGGTCGGGGGCTGGTTAATGACATCATAAACAAGCTGCCATTTGAGCTACACATACCAGTCTATCAGTATTGTGGTCCAGGCACCAAACTAGACCATAGGCTAAACAGAGGTGACCCTGGTGTTAATCCTCTAGATGCTGCTTGTAGAGACCATGACATAGCATACAACCCACATACTGATCTTGACAGGCGACATGTGGCAGACAAAAAATTAGAAGAGGCTGCATTTGGTAGATTTGTAAGCAAAGATGCTTCTTTAAGTGAAAGAATAGCAGCATAGCTATGAACACCAAACAAAAACTGGGGTGGGGATTGTGATAGATTAAATAAATTTAAGCCTCTTAATTAAGCTATGTAAACCCAGCATATATATATATAATAAACCTAGGATGAAGGCCAAGGGTGTTATGTATCAGATACCTTATGCAGGTCTTAAATCTCTTAAAACTATTGATAGTCTTTTAACCAAAAAGCAGCGCAAGAAAAAAAATTCTTGTCTTGCCAAGGGCCATGGTAGGAAATTATTACTTAGTACCCCTCAATTAAAAAAATTACAGCAATCTAGAAAAAAATCACATGTGGGTGGTTTCATATTTACTATCCCGGCCATCTTAGCAGCTTTGGGGGCTGTGGGGAGCTTGGCTGGGGGATCAGCTGCTATAGCAAAAACAGTAATAGATGCCAAGAAGAATAAGGCAGAATTAGATGAATTGAAGCGCCATAATCTGGCCATGGAAAAACAAGGCAAAGCTCTTAAGAGAGCCATGAATAAGTTTAAAACAAACAAGAGCCGCTTACAAACCAAGATATTGAAGCTTTAATCAAGCCACTGGGCATCAAAAATTTTAGAGGTGTGTACATGTCTGATTCTTTACCAGAACAACCACTCAACAAAGAGTGTGGCATAGTTAATTTGGATAAGTACAAAAATCAGGGCACTCACTGGATTTGTTATCTTAAATATTTAAAAGATGAGGCATTTGTGTTTGATTCATTTGGAGGTATTCCACCTGAAAATTTAGTAAAATATCTAAAATCAACTAATCTTTATTACAATAATGCACGTGTTCAAAATTTCAAAGATGTTAATTGTGGACATTTGTGTTTATCTGTTCTTAGATATCTGTCTCAAATAAATAAACCATCAATTGAAGATTTTCAAAAGGCCCTGTGGTATCTGAAGCATCATGGGGGTATTCCATCTCACCAGCCAAAATTCAATATTGAAACTTAGATTACATGATGATATAGTGTATCCCAAAACAATAGCTCTCAGAGCATTTTATGGCAGGTACTTGATCCCTAATATTACACACCACAACAACAAAATTGCAGTTGGGGATCAATAAATTGTCATCACTCCAGGGCAGTATAATCTGTCTACTCTAAATGCTCAGTTACCTAGAGGTATAGTGTTAACTCAAAATTCTGTCACTCACAGAGTAGAGAATGTGTCTGCTACAGAAACAGTGGATCTGGGTACTATAGAAGAGCTGTTAGGCTTTGAGAACAACACAAAACTTGAACCAGCAATCAAACACACTGCTATTAATATACCTAAATTCTTAGCATAGAGACTCTGAATATTCACTGTAATGTGGCTGAGGGTATGATCACCAAATCAAATGGCATAGGCACTCACAAACAAACTGGCATCATTGCAACATTCAAACCTAACTCTGAATTTATGGAACCGATCATCTACACTCCATCACCAACATTATATTTTCCTGTGTGCCATAATAGAATAGATTACATTGAGTTGATGGTCACTAATGAAAAAGAAGAATTAGTTGATTTTGCTGGAGCCACAACAACTGCAATCATAGAAATTAATATTTAAATAAAAATACATACAAAAAAAATGGAAAATATTGAGAGTTATGAGCTACAATCATTCCCCCCAAACAGGAGGACATTTGCAAATTTAAATCAACCCAACACAGAGATTGAAGTTGATCTTGATGTAGGGGATGGCTTTATACATCCCCACAGAGCAGATCTATGCATCAAATTTGATGTTGTAAAGCTCGATGGTACAGATTATCCGGCAAATTCAAATATAAGATTGGTAGACAATTTTGTGCCACATCTGTTCTCTGAAATTGAGATCAGAAAACATGGTGTTGTTATAAACAGAGTAGATTACCCTGGTATTACCTCTACAGCTCTGGCCACACTAAAATTATCCAAAACCGAGGCTTCTTACTACAAAATAGGTGGATTTGAGGCTGGTGATAAAATAATATCTAAGAGCCACACTGTGCTGTTCCCCATGCGCCTTTTGCCTGGATTCTTCTCAGATTACAAAGATATTATGTGGAAGGGTAGTTTAAGAATCACATTTAGAAGAGCTGCCAATGATAATAATGCTTTGATGAGGTACAGTACATTAAATTCCACTGGGGAAGCTCTGCCTAATACCCTACCTGATGAAGGCAAGTGCATTATTCAGACTATGGAGCTAAGAATTCCAGTTGTTGAATATGAAGCCAGTTATGCTCTTAAATACAAAGCAGATATCCTAAAAAATCCACAGGTGCCTTTACAATTTTATACATATCAATGTGTGCAGAAGCCTGCCACTGGAAGCTATTATGAATTTGGTGCTACAAACTCATTCTCCAGTATACAATATGACATGCCAGATTTTGTGGTGGTACTGTTTCAGACTGGAAGACACAATAATCAGGAAAAAAATTCAAGTAAGTTTGATAACTGCAACATCAAAAACATATATCTTAAAAATGGCAGAAATTAGGTGTTTCCTAGAGAAAATTATAATTTAAACATGTCCAAGGATGATTTCCTCAAATTATATGAAGCATTTACAGCATACAAAAGGGTCACTACTGGCAATACTGACATGTATTACACACCAGATGAATTCAAAGCACAGAGACCCATGTTTGTCATCAACACCTCAAAAAGGAAACAAGTTGTGGTTAATGACAGGACAAACATTAAAATTTACTGTGAATTCCACGATACACTCCCTGATGACACTATATGTAGTGTTATTCTTATAGGTGAAAAATCATTTATTTATGATGTAAGAAATGAGAGAGTCACAGAGCAATTCTAGAGGGCCTCTGCACAATGCATTGTCTTAGTACTAGATATGCAAGTTGAGGCTGGTGTCCAATTAAAATATTGAGCATATTCCAGGTAACAAGTATTTAAGCATATATTACATTATACTACTGTGTAAGCAAAAGCTCTTATGAGCATTTTTGGCTTAGTTTTAAGTGTAGCCATAACAATATCAAGAATACTATATCTTTAGCAGGCTTACATCAAACAACAATCTCACAGATTCAGCCTTTGCACACATGGCCAAATCTGTCTGTTGAGGCTTCTTCATTTGTACACTAGGGCTCAAGATTCTTTAGATTTAACTGTGTGCACACTTGGCCAATTGATTCATATAGACATCTTGTTATGTCCTAATATTTATGACATAAACAGAAATAATTATCTCAAGATTGGAACTTCATAATTAATATATTAAAACTTGTTACAAGATGGATTACATGATTAAAACTTCAACATCCATAAGACATATCAACAAGATGCATAATCGTTGCTATGCACAGACTATGTACATTGGCCATAACTGCTAGTTCACCACATACAATAATGTATTTTATAATATATATCAATCTTCTCCCCTTCTAGAGAAAAAGTTATGAGGGGTAAAACACTCTTGGCCTTTTTACTCTTTCAGATTTCCTTCTTACAAAATCACTTCCTCCCTTCGAAGACAAACTTGTTCCTGGACCAAGTCTGCTCGCTTCCTTCGAATATGAGCTACTCTCTTGCTTCGGAGACGATCTCTGAGCATTGTGTTCTTCACTGTCGCTTAGTTCCTGCCGATGCATTTCATTTTTAATTGGAGGATATAAATATGCATGATATGCACTATCGTCATATTCCTTGGGTATTTCTGACTGATTTGAATCTCCTCCTGTTTCATGAAGAATCTTTAAAAATGAATAGTGTACATTTCTGTATCTGCCACTTTCTACATCTCTTACTTTATACACAGCAAAACTGCATCTTTCAATAATCTCTCCTTTTCGATATATCTTTCTTTCAGGGCAGTAATAATATACGTTACTTCCAATTGAAAATTTCTCACATTCATAATGAACATTTTTAGTGTCATCTTTAATGATTATATTACTTGCAGTATTGTAAGAAAACATTAATGAACTTGGAGATGTTCCAGTTGATGGCAATGGAGTGTTGTTATGCCAGTGTATTACTGTACGCAGTAGTGATTCTACTTCAGTATTCAATTTTCTAACATCCCCTTTTGGAAAATCTCCTATGAGGGTTAGATACCTTTTCACGGTATTGACTGTTCTCTCAGCCAACCCGTTTCCCGAAGGTTTATATGGGCAGGAATGCTTTAGTTCAATGCCCAACCTTTGGCAGAACATCTTAAATTGTTCACTTGCAAAGGGTTGTCCATTATCTGAGACTAACTCTTTTGGAGAACCAAGTATGTAAAATTGGCTTTTTAAATGTCTAATTGCTTCCTGAGCCGTTAAATTAGAACATTGCCAAACATTCAAAAATTTCGTGTGAGCATCAACACACAACAGGAATAAATAACCTTTGAAATAGAAATGATCGACATGTACACGTTCCATAGGTTGTGATGTCGGTGTCCATGATGTAAATTGTCCTTTTGCTGGAGCTCTTGCATTCGTCTGACAAGCATCACATTTTGCAACAAAACTTTCAATGTCAGAAGTCATTTTAGGCCACCAAACTAAATCTCTGCAAATCTGTTTTAATCTCACTACGCCACTGTGCAAACCATGAATTTGAATGAGAAACTTGCATCGCAGTGTCCCTGGCAATACAATTCTATTTCCCCACATCAACAATCCATCTTCTGTTGACAGTTCCAGACGTTTCTTCCATAAAGCTATTGCTTCCTCATTCATATGTGGATCAATTCCTCTTGGCCAACCATTCTTAACGTAAATTGTTATTTTAGACAACAATTCATCGCTTTTTGTATGCTCCTTGATCTCAGATATGCGTAACGGTTGTAACTTTTGTTCTAGATCTGCATACGCTGTCAAAACCAAATCTGATTGCAATTCTTCAGGTAGTGGTAATCTTGACAAAGCGTCTGCTATTGGAACCTTCTTAGAATACACTATTTCGTAATTCAGAGATGCCATGAATATTTTCCATCTCTGCCAACGTGCATTGTGTTGCATTGGCACTGGTGTATTCGAATCAAGCAATGATTTCGCAGTCGTTGAATCAGTGTATATTGTAAATTTTTGACCTGCCAGATATAAGTAAAAATGTTTCACAGACGAAACAATGGCTAATGCCTCTCTTTCTCCCTGACAGTAATTCTTCTGAGCAGGTGAAAGTATAGCTGAAAAACACGCCACTGTTCGATGTTCGCCATTTATCTTGTGCCCTAATCGTCCTCCAACACCGTAGCAAGAACTATCCGTTTCTAGGATTATTTCTTTTGAAGGATCGAAAGGAATTATAGCAGGTGTCTGAACAATCTTATCTTTAACAGCCTTAAATTCCGATATACATTGATTAGACCACAACCATTTTTCGCCTTTCCTCAGAAGTCGATATAGGTGTGGTATTGTAGATGACAAGTTGTGTAGAAAACGACTTTGAAATGCAACCATCCCTAAGAAACTTTGCAGTTGTACCTTATCCTTTGGCTCTGGACTTTCTAAAATAGCACGCACATGCTTTTCAGTTGGTGTGATTCCATTTGCCGTGAAACGTCTTCCTAAGTAAATCACTTCTTGCACTAGGAATTCAGATTTACTTAAATTGACTTTAACATTATAATCTTTAAAGCGCTCCAGAACTTGTTTTGTTCTTAGGAAACATTCTTGTAGACTATCTCCAGAAATGATAACATCATCAATAAATGCTGCAACTCTTTCCAATCCTGTTAAAATTGAATCAATTACCTGTTGGAAAAGCTGAGACGAAACATTTGTACCAAATGGTAAACGTTGCATTCTGTACAAGTGAGAATCATAATTTAAACACAATATGTTTTGTGAGTCTGGATGCAAACTAACTTGTAAAAATGCTGAACGTAAATCAAGCCTGGTGTAGTACTTTCCTATTTTAACTTTTTGTAAAATATCAGGAAAGTCTGGTAGAGGATACACTAAACCATCGGTTTGAAAATTGACCGTCTTCGAGTAATCTACACAGATACGTATAGAATTATTTGATTTCTTAACTGGCACAATAGGACTTGCCCATTCTGAATGTTCTATAGGTGCTATAATATTCTGCTTACACATATTATCTATTTCTTCTTTTATTTGATCTCGTAATGAATATGCTATTCTGTACGCTTTCCTGAACACAGGCCTAGCATTCTTCTGTAAAGGTATTGATACCTTGAAATCTTTAATGGGTGTACTAATATCCTCATTAAACAATTCTGCAAAAGATGTCAGTAATTGTGAACGACAGTCTTCAATGTTCATTTGTTTTACATTATTTGAATTATGTACGTCGGCTTTATGTTTCTTCAGAATCATGACTTTGCTAGTTTGCCCTTGCACATTTGATGTTCGTGAACATTCACCCACGTCATCAATCTTCTGTACATGTACCTTTGGAGTATCCATTATGCCTGAACGCTGAATTTTCGAACAAGCATCTGGTAGCGAATATTTTGATTCTAGACCTAAGCATGCATGTGTAGAATCTTCCTTTTGAACATAATCAGTTTCAGGAAAATCATTTAGAAGTTTGCTGCGCCAATCACCAAATAATATGTTCATTCCAACTCTACCAATTAATATATTTGTATTGATATTATCGCCAACAACAAAAGGCATCATGTACATTTTGCCATGATAGTAAAGTTTTAAGTTTAATTGGCCTAATAAACACAATCTTTCACCTGATATCGACGTATATGAATTTAATAACGGACTCAGTGTGAAGTTGCCAATAAGATTAGTTAACAAATCTTTTGAAATGAAATTAGCAAAACTACCAGAATCGACAATAGCTTCTAACGATTGGTCTTGTATTATAATATCAATGTACAAAGGTAAACGTTCATTTCTCAATGAAATCTGATCAGCTGCGTGTTGCAAATTAGAAATAGATTCGTTTACTTTCTTATTGTACATTTGTTGCGTGTTTGTAGTTAAGAAAGTATATGCACTATCTTCTTGCACAGAGAATAAGCTATGTTGAGAATTGTATTCTCCATAACCATTAGCTTTGGTATCCAAATTACTGTTCCTCATTTCACAATTTTCTTTATACATACTAGATAAATTGACTGCTGGTTCCTTGCATTGTTTATTCCTATCGAAACATGCAGCCAAGAAATGCCCTTTCTTCTTACAGAAACTGCAAATAGCATTGAATGCAGGACAGTTCTCTTTGAATGTACAACCTAACCTTGCACAGCGCTTACATTTTATATCCTTTGCCTGATTTTGCCCTGATACAAATTTTTGGCTCAATGCAGTATGTGGTTTAGATTGTGGCATGCCTTTGTATGCATTATTTGTTCCGAATCTTGATTCTCTTGTATCTTGTTGATTCTTTGAAAAATGAGCTTTAGCAAACGAATTGTTTGTACCGAATCTACGTGAGTCTTGTATTTGTTTATTTTCACCTACCAAAAATGCATTTTGATTGACTTTATTTTTATTTGTGCGTATTATCTCATGTTGGAGTACTACATCACAAACCTTTTCGAATGTGTTGGGCATGTCTGACAGTAATCTATCTTTTAGTATACTATCGGGTAGTCCAAACACAAGTTTTTCTCTAAGACGAGTGTCTAATTCATCTGTTGTAAACTCACAAGTTATTGCAGCAACTTTTAAACGATTTATGTACGATGTAGCTGTCTCACCTTGCTCTTGCTTTATTTGCATAAAAGCGAATCGTTGAATCCATTTATTAACTTGTGGTGCATATATTTTTCTCAATGTAGCAAAGAGTTCCTCCAAGGTGCAATCTTGTGGATCCTTTGGACTTAATCTGTGTTCCAGCTCTTGATATGGTAAACTACCGATTACAGAAATAAGAGTAAACACTCGTTTCCTTTCTTGTATATCGTTAGCCTCAACAAAAGCCTTGAATCTTTTAATATACGAATTTATATCCTGGCTTGGGTCATAAGCCTCAAATGCAGGTATAAAACTTATGTGTTTTTCCATACTGGCTCACTTGGACTTAATTACTATAATTCTACTTACAGTAGTAATTATTTATCTTCATCCCATCCTCGTCGCCATTTTGTTATGTCCTAATATTTATGACATAAACAGAAATAATTATCTCAAGATTGGAACTTCATAATTAATATATTAAAACTTGTTACAAGATGGATTACATGATTAAAACTTCAACATCCATAAGACATATCAACAAGATGCATAATCGTTGCTATGCACAGACTATGTACATTGGCCATAACTGCTAGTTCACCACATACAATAATGTATTTTATAATATATATCACATCTTGACATTGTTTTAAGTATAGCCAAATCGGGCTGTTTAATCATATGAGCTCTTCATTTGTACACTGTGTGATTCTTCATTTGTACACTAGGGCTCAAGATTCTTTAGATTTAACTGTGTGCACACTTGATCAATTGATTCATATAGACATCTTGACATTGTTTTAAGTATAGCCAAATCAATCTGTTTAATCATATGAGCTCTTCATTTGTATGATTTTTGCGCTCATCCTACCAAAAATAACACTACTCATTACCATTGGAATATGGTGAGAGCAGTATACTAATTACAATAGCTCAAGAGCTTCAATATCAAATACAATATTTTCAAAGTACTGAATATTGTCCAATTTTTCAAATTCTGTAAATTGTAATAAAATATGTAATATTTTGCTTACCTTGTTGCTTCGAATATGGTCACCAGTGTAAGGATATTGGTAACCAGAAGAGCGATGCGTCCAGGAACTACTTCCGGAGAAACTAGAAAACTACCCCACGAAATAATCACAAACATTCCAGTTGGTACATAAAACTGAAGAACGTACGATATTGGCTGTCGGCTTAACTTAATGTCCATCACAAGTGCAGATATTTTCACTGAAAATAGAAACATCACCATAACACTCTGTATTACAAAATAAGTATCTTCGTTGTGGGAACTTAATAGAAACTAAACGTACTTGTATAACTGAATTCAAGTTGCTATCAAAGTAACATTTTTTTTAAATATATTACGTCCATGTTTTCTATACTTTTTAAGTCCACTACTCAGCGCAGAACGCTGAAGTGGACGAGTGAGCGTATACAAAGAACTTCTAAGGCAAGTAAATATTACTCACAGGCTTTACTTGTCACCATAATTGATTTTTTCTTGCGTGACAACTTCATCACATATTCTGGTGTCCTTTCTTCGTCAGTTCCCGAGCTCGAAAATTGAACCGGACTCATAGATGACCATTTGAGAACTAAATCATCGGCTGGCTCTGGATCTGAAAAAAATTTACTAGTTACTCATCTATAATTTGTATTCATAGTATAATATTCAATACGTGATTCTCTAAGAAATGGAATAATTTTGTGTACTTAATTTTACTAAAAAATATATTGTAGCCAAGATTATAAATGCTAAATTTTGTGGACAATATCATTTGATAATGATCTTAAAATGCAAATGCCAGATGTGAAAGTAACGAATACAGATGTCTAAAACGTTGTTTTGTTTTGTGATATAAAAAATTTATGTCAAAAGTGAGTAGTGAATTTCTAATGTTGCCATTAAGATGAGGATATATTCTCAGCACTTTATGAAAGCAACGGGTAAAAATTGTAGATAGTCACTGCTCGAGATGGAGGAGATCCGGGGTATCACCCAGCTATAGATAGCTATATAGCTAACGACCCCACTGTCTGTCCGCCTCAGCCAGCCCCAAGGCTCATACAAACAACTCCTAGACTAACGATTTCCACTTCGCAGTCAGCTTCAAAGCTCATACTAACACCTCCTTGACTAACGATTTCCACTTCGCAGCCAGCCCCAAGGTTCATACAAACACCTACTAGACTAATGATTTCCACTTCGAGTACTGACAGCATAAATGAAGAAGAAATTGTATGTCTAGTGGAGTTGTGAAATAATCAGAACCGTTTTGTAAGTTTTAGGTCCCATGAAGGAATAAATCAAGTATTTACTTACATATTGCCATTTTTATGCGGCAGCATTGAATATCAAACGGATATTTTCCGAAATCAAATCCACACGGATATCTGAGAGTAATTCTGAAAAATAAATTTATATATTCGTTAAGAGCTTGAAATTATTTACTTGCTACACAGTCACATTCAACAAGTAATAATTGCATTTTACTTTCACGTAAAATGTGGGACATTCAATTTCTTGAAGTAAGTAAAAATTAAGTTAATCATCTTTAATTCTAATATGTTTCTTATTAATGGTGTCTAATAAAATAAAATATATTTTGGATTCTTAGTGTGTACACGGGTTTTAGAACTGTGGAACTTCTAGGTTACAACCGCCATTAAATTTGATTGTTTGACAGCAAACTATAGAAGACCTCCCTGATGGCGGAGTATTATTCCGCGACGAATCGAGGTAGAGAGCAGACGTGTCTAGCGAGCGGTCCCCGAACATTCGTCAAGTAGAGTAGAATCAACACGCGGAATTTACTTTCTACAGACAGGTGAATATATTAACAGCAGAGCGACCTGCTCTGTAGCAGTGAAGTTAAGTGAAAGTATGTAATTTCTCAGACATGCCGGTCAAAAGGTTAAACACTTTGCAATTTTCTTTTGCAAGAGTGCATCAAAGGCCGACCACGCTTGCCATTCACGAATGGCTGAGAGATGTGGTGAAATTGCGAGTTGCGGATGTTTTGAGTATTGAAGTAGACTTCGTAAAACACCAAGTGTTTCTTATAGTAAGTACCGAGCAATTTTGCAAGGAAGTAATGGCACGTAGTACGGGAACTTTCGTATTCTTAGACGACACGGGAGAATATGAAATTCCAGTACACAGACCAGACAAACCTGTTACAATCGTTCGTATTCATCTAGTTCCCATGGAATTACCGGAAAGTGCTATAACAACTGAAATGTCGAAATACGGAATAGTACAAACAGTACGAGATGAAGTGTATTCCACCTCCATCCCCTATCCAGTCAGAAGAGACAGGAAGATTGTCAGTATCATTCTACAAAAACCGGTGCCTTCTTATATTATGTTAAATGAAGAGCATTATTGGACTACGTATGAAGGACAACCCAAACTCTGTTTTAGATGTAGGGCACAGGACCACTTACAGCATCAGTTCCAGCATAGGGTGGCAAGGTCGACACGTACTACAGGATATGCTGCAGCCGTGGAAAATACACTCCCCAGTTCTTCACACCCTCACACGGAATCAACTGTTAAAGACCAGAATACCAGAACTATTTTACCAGTACCGGCATATCGACAGGCTACTCCAGAGGACCACAAGGAACAACAGGAGCAGACGGTAGTCACTGAAGATAACGAACCAAAGGCAAGTACTACGATTCCCAAACCCCCACAGTTAAATCAGCAAGAAGAGAATGCAAGTGATGGTAACATGGAAAGTGTGCACGGAAGTGCAAGTGAAAGTGTAAGTGGGAATGAATCTATAGTTCCAATTACTCTATTCAAAATCCCGAATCAAGACCCCCAAATCCCTACAAGTTCGATGTTCGCAGAAGCAGAATTTCCAGAACCTACCCCCAAAAAAACCCGCTCACGATCCACCAGGAAAGCGAGGAAAAATTCTACAGACCATATGACCTTACGTCCGAAGAAACAAAAAAAGTATGACGTGGTAAGTACAGCAGTAGAAGTACAGAAGTCCAAGAGTGAAAAACCTATTCAACCGACCCCTTTTTTAGGAAAAGAAGAAAAAAAGTTTAGAACTAAAGGGGCAGGGACAGATACACCAAGTGATACAGTAATGCGTACAGTTCTTGATTCAGGTAGTGACGAAGAGATATGAGTGATTCTGCCCAGCGTCAAAAGTGGAACAATTGCAAAGCGTAAAGTACTAACAATTATTAATGCATTGCTTAAATCAGATCCTTACATCCATAATGTACATATTCACATTAGCAACGATTAACCTTAACAAATTACAAAGTCAGAATAAACTAATGGCGTTAAATGATTTTTTGACACAGTCGGATATTGATATAGCCTTCCTACAAGAGGTAGGCATTGACAACTTTTCATCTCTGGCAAGGTACAATGTTCATAATAATTTTACTGCCACATATCAAGGCACAGTAATAGCGGTGCATCAAAGAATTGATTTACATAATGTTACCCTCCACCCATCAGGAAGACTAATAAGTGCGGAATTAGGTCCTTTGTTTTTATGCAATGTATATTCGCCTTCAGGAAGTCACAATAAGCATGAACGAGAACATTTTTTTCTACAATCCTAAGCCCAGAATTAACATCGCATACATTAAATGCGTTAGTGGCAGGTGACTTCAATTCCGTCCTAGATAAGCAAGATCAACAATCTGCTTATAATTTTTCTCGGGCACTCTATGAATTGACAAAAGGTTTACATTTACAAGATGCATGGCGTTGTAAACATAGAGACCAACCAGGATTTACACATTTTACAACTCGAAGTTCTTCACGCATTGACCAATTTTATATAGCGAAGGGTTATAAAGAAAATGTACATAGTGTAAGTGTGTTTTCCGTTTGCTTCAGTGATCATAGTGCCTTAAATTTAAAAATAAAATTAGAACAAAACAAATCATGTATGGGAAGAGGATACTGGATGCTAAATTGTTCAGTATTGGCGGATAAAAATTATGAACTGCTAATAAAAGACACTTGGCTAGAGCTAGTTAGGCGTAGATCACCCAGTAAGACCCTAACAGACTGGTGAGAATTCATTGTAAAACCAAAATTTCGTTATATTAGTAAAATGTATAGTATAGAAAAAGTAGAGACTTTAACAAGATGTATAATTTCTGTTATGCCGTGTTACACGATTTACAAAGTCTAGCATTACAAGGTAATGTAAATATGCCTTACATTAACGAGATGAAATCAAAATTACTCTCTCTACACCGAAAAAAGAGAATCATCGTAAAAATTAAAAGCAAAAAGTTACCTTTGGATAATGATGAAGAGGCAAATTTATATCATATTTTACAAGAGCATAGACAAGTCAAAAGTCACCTAATAACAGAGATAACAGATGACACAAGAGAGATTACAACTAATCCCAGAGTAATTCAGAGTACATTTTTACAATATTATTTAAAATTAATGGGTCAAGTTCATAATCTCTTAGAATCCGATTGGGACTTTACGAACCAAGTAACAGGAAGACTAACTGAAGAAGAGCGAAAGGAAATTAGTAAACCCTTTACGAACACCGAAGTAAGAAATGCAATTTTCAAAGCGGCAGAGGATGGCCTGCCCTCAGACTTTTATCAAACCTTTTGGAATCTCTTTGGGGATGTTTTCATGTAATGCGTCAATGATGTATTACAGAGTGGGAAATTAGGGTCCTCAAGTCGAACAGGAATAGTGGTTTTTGTTCCGAAAAAAAACGAAACCCAAAGTGGTTACTGACTACCGTCCGATTACAATTCTAAGTATTAAGATTATCAGCAGATGCATAAACATCCGCTTAATTCCTTACATGCATAAACTAATAGGGGACACACAATATGCGTAATCCTCAAAGAACAATTCATCATTTATTACAAACTATACGTGATGTAATTGTTACAACACAAAAACCAGCAAGCCAACAAAGCAATTTTATCAGTGGATTTTTCACAGGCTTATGATAGAGTTAGTCATAAATATATGTACAGTGTTTTAAAGGCTTTTGGTTTTGGAGATACCTTTATAAAATGGATACACATTTTGTACGGAGACACTCAGTTAAAACTAATACTTAATGGGTGTCTTACGAAAACATTTCAAATGAAACGAGGTGTTTTACAAGGAAGTACACTCAGTAGTGCATTATATGTATTAACACTGGTTCCCTTACTTAAAAGATTACAATAAATAAATGAAGGCATTTCTGTCATGTCAAAAACGATTGAAGTTAGTAGTTATATGGATGATATTACCTTATTGTTAAATAGCGAAAGGGATTTGGAGAATGCACAAAAGTACTTGAAATATTTCGAAAATGTCTCGGATGCAAAGCTAAATTTAAACAAAACGTTTTTGTTTCCTTTGGGAGTCAACAATTTGTTTAGTAATAACACTAGTGTACGAGTAGCACAGAAAGTGAAAATACTAGGTATACATTTTTATACAAATATCAGAGACACTATTTGTCGTGTATTCACACGCAGAGGTTAATTGATTCGCACACGTAGATAAAAACAGTATAAAGATAAAAACGAGGATACAAAATAACGATTTAATACTAAACTTACAATAACCATTTCTAAGATGTCTGAACTCCCCATTTTATCAATAACAACTTTACAAACAATTGAATATCGATTCAGATATTATGCACACTTAACATTCCCCCTCTTCCTTATTTGACTTAGTTATATTTCAGTCTATCAGGCGATTTTCTCTGTCGAGAGGACCTCCTACACTGATGCTACTGTTGTCGCTGATGTGGGCTGCAGGAATCATCCAAGTACGATGTAGACGGTTTGTAATTTGGCGTAGAAGCTTCCGGCGCCACAGAACCTCTGCCATTACTTCCACTTTTTCCTGTAATGAATAAGTCTTCATCGCAGAAAACTGATCCGCCGTCTTGACCTGTATCTGGTCCATGAATTCGTTCATCATTATCCTCCTCCTTCTTCTGACTTCCAAAATGATATCTATCTTTCTTGTCTTGCATCCATTTTAACTGATCTTCATGCACGACCCGGTTTCTACCTTCAACATTCACCAGCCATGTAACTTTGCTTTTCCGTACTATAATTTTCCCTTGACATACCTCATAGCATTCTTCTTGTCCTTAAATGGTAACATAACCCATACAAAATCGCCTCTTTGGTTAACCTTTTCATCTGCTTCTGCTTTATCCCTTTCGCAGTTTTGATCTATTATTTTTTACATTTGGGCATCAAATTTATTCCTGAGGATGTAGGAAAATATAATTTGCTGTGGTGTTTTGTCACCTGATGCGTTATATTAGCTTCTCAAAGCTACCAATACTCTCTGCAACAATTCTTCAACGTTGACATGCGTATTCTTATTCAATTGCTCCCGTGCAGCACAGTCTAGCTTTGTTTTCACTGTCTGCACGTAGCGCTCGACCTGACCATTGCTTTCAGCCATTGCTTTCAGGATGGTACGTAGGAGAATGGTACAAATTGACGTGACGTTCATGACAGAATGTTTTAAATTCTGAAGATGAGAATGGGGGACCATTATCTACCTCAATACACTTTGGTAGCCCAAAAACAACAAAATGTTTAATTAGATAACGCTTTACTTCTTTAAATGAAGTAGACGAAACTCTATCACAATCTACCCATTTGCTGTAGGCATCTACTATTATAAAATAAGTAATTTACATACACAAAAAATCCATATGCATCCTTTCCCACGGATGTCTGCATTCAGTCCATGCACTATGGCTCTTAGCACTTGTATTTGGCTTGAGTGCTGCACAAACTTCACATTTATTTACATACTCTTCAATAGCCTTATCTATTCCTGGCCACCAATATCTCTCTCTGAGCATTACTTTCATTTTTACAATACCACAATGATCTTCATGGGCTCTCTGAATAATGTAATTTCGCACTCCTTTGGGAACAACCAGTCTCCGATCCCAATACAGTAACTCATCCGTAATGCTGAATTCTGCTTGTCTTCTCTTGTACGCCAACAGTTCCTTCAATTCATCTCCTTTGAACCCTTTCATATCTTGTGGCCATCCATTCTTGCAATAAGATTTCGTTAACTTAAGAATTTCATCTCGTTTCAAATACGTCAAAATCGCCTGCTTTGCATTCGGCGTAAGCGTAACCTGGTACACAAATTCTTCTTGCCACTTCCTGTACGTCAGGAAGTGGCAACCTTGATAACATGTCTGCAAGTTCAACCTTTTTAGTACATATTAGTTTATATGTGAAAGAAGCCAAAAATAAGCACTACCTTTGAATGCGTGGCGACGCCATAATAGGAATTGGTTTTTCCATAGCTAACAATTGCTTAGCTGGCATTGAATCTGTCCATATTTCAAACTATCTACCTTGTACGTATTTTTGGAATTTCCTCACTGCATATACGATACAAAAAGCTTCCTTTTCATGCATAGGATACTTAACCTCATGCTTATTTAACGTACATGAAATACGTTACGCATTTCCCCTTGTACTTTATGGCATAATTGCGAACCTAATCCATTTTGAGATGCGTCACACTGTATAATAACTTCTTTATTCTGGTCGTATGGAACAAGGACCTTGACATTTTGTAAAGCCAGTTTAGTTGCCTCAAATTGCGGCTGACAATCATTTGTCCATTGCCATCGCACATTTTTCTTCAATAAATTGTAAAGATCTGACAAGATAACTGACAGACTAGGCACACCTCTTCTGTAAAAATTAATACCTCCAAGGAAAGCCTTTAATTGTTTGGTGTTGCAAGGCTTTGGGCATTATATCAATGCATGCAGCTTCTTTTCAGAAGGATGTATTCCTTCTTTACTTATAGTATATCCTAAATAATCAATTTTGTTTTTGAAGAATGAACACTTGCTCCAATTAACCTTAACATTGTACTCATTCAAACGGCTTAAAACTTCAAGTGTTCTGGATACTGCTTGTTCTAAACCCTTGCCAACAATAAGTAAGTCATCTTGGTATGGAATGACAAAATTTTATCCCTGTAGTATGCCTTCAATAGTTCTTTGAAATATTTGTGATGCGATCCGTACACCAAATGGCAATCTAGTATGTTGCACCAATCCCCATGGGGTATTCATTACTAGTAACTGTTTGGCTTGATCATCAAGTTTTATTTGAAGGTAAGCACTTCTGAGATCCAAGGTAACAAATACATCACATCCATTAACTTTTGGAAACACTTCGTCTATCCTGGGCAATGGATAAGTTACGTTTTCAACATATTTATTCACAGTGTTCTTGAAATCGCAGCAAAGCCTCAAATTACCATCATTCTTACACACAACGACCATAGGATTCGCCCAGTCACTTGAGTCAATTTTTTCTAGAATGTATTGCTCAATCAATTTGTCTAATTCAGACTTAACTTTGTCACGTAAACCATACGGAACATTATAAAATTTCTTAAAAATTGGTGTAATGCCTTGTTTCATTGGAATCGTGGCGGTAAAATGTTTAATTGGCTGCGACAAATCATTATCGAATAACTCTTTATATTCGTGCCTAATAAATGTTATTAATCCTTGCACATCACAAGATGCAATCAGATTTTCACACTTAACCATCTGTGATTTAATCAAGGTTTGCCCATGCACAATTTTCAACTTGTCAGCTGTTAACACAGACGAAGCATTAGTCGTATCCTTCGACTTAACCAAAGTTTGCCCTTGAACAAATTTCAACTTGTCAGATGTTAACATAGACGAAACACGAGTCTTGTCTTCATACACTTCCAACGATGGCCTAAGTTGAGATAGATTAATGTGACAATCAGGCAATAAATGCTGAATCCATTGTCTTCCCATGAGTGGATATTTTAAATCACATGCGACTACATATAAGTCTAGTATTTTATCTACATGTTCATAACGAACTCTTACAGCAATCTTTCCTACTAACGACAAAGTCATATTGCTAGCACATCGTAAAACACAGTCAGCTTTCAGATATTGCAAACCATGCAGTTGACTGTCACAAAATGTTTTACTTGCAATCGAAACTTGTGAACCTTTATCTATTTCAAAGTTCAACATAGAATCATTAATATTGAGAGCAATTACATATTCGGATGAAGAAACAAACTTACTAGTAGCTTTATCACAATGAGCTATTTTCAAAGGCAATGAAGAATGGTCAGATTTAAGATATGGTTGCGACGAAACTGAACTTTTATTACAGTGGGACAAACTATACTCAATCGATCTTTCTTGCATAAATTTACTTTCTCCATTTACTTCCATAGTAATTATTCCAACCCTTAATTCATTTACATCTAACACCTCACTGTCCATATCATCCGAAGAAAAAGGTTCAACAGCCTGTACAGCGTTAGCCTTGTACTTGCTATAAGGTTTAGTACTATTAGTTTCTTTATTGCGCTGTAACTTGAAACACTGGGAAACATCGTGACCGAATTTCTTTCTGCAGTGCTTGAAATATTGTTGCTTTCTTTCCCGTTCATTTTTATTTCCCTCATTATCCCTCCTATTATTGATTTTGTCTGAACCTAAGATTGGATCCACTTGACACAGTATTTTGGAATTTCCAGCTATCCTGTTTTGGATTAGAATTGGCACCGGAGTTCAAACGCGTATCGCCCTTGCACTTATTTTCTTTGCGCGGTTCGTGTTCACAAAATTTACATTGGACTGGACGTAATACTCCTTCATATCTGCTTCTAATTTATCCATCTGCTTAGCTACCTCAAAAGCTTTGTGTAATTCCATTACATTGTCAGCAATGAGTTTCTTACGAATTGTGTTACATCTGATTCCGCAAATTAGTGAATCAAATAAAGCAATGGAAAGAAACTCACCATAACCACACTGCTCTCCGATCTTTCTTAATCTCCTTACAAAATCTTCTATTTGTTCGTCTTCTTCTTGTACACCTTTGCACAATATAGTTGCTTGATGGACTATAATAAGATTTTAATCTTTGAGCAATTTTCTGATAGGATTTATCATGAGGCAATGTAGGTGCAAATAATTCACGCAGAACTTCATATGACTTGTTTCCAATGACAGATATTAATCTAGGAACTTTCTTATCCTCTGGAATAGCTTGTGTTTGACAATAATTATCAAAGCGCTCCAAATACGCTACTATCGATCCATCTTGGGGATCATATTTATCAAAACCAGCTACTAAAGCAATTATACATTTACACTATAACACAAACCTTAGAAGTGAAATATACTTATCCTCGATTTCTAACCGCGGCCGCGGTGGCTCAGTCGGTAACGCGTCTGACTACCATGCTCAAGGTCCAGGGTTCGATCCCCGGCCGGCTCAAATCCGGGAACTTTTCTAACGGTGGAAGCGGCCCCGGCGCCCACCCAGCGTCGAATAACATGGGTACCTGGGGGAAACCCTGGGGGGTAAAGGCGGTCAGGGGCGTGATGCTGATCATCATCACCCCCACTCACGAAAGTGTGGGGCGTTACCCCCACACCCCCTATACGCCTTCATGGCGTGGTGCTATGCACAGGGGAACACTTTACCTTTTACCTTTTTTCGATTTCTAACTAAATTCTCGTCGCCATGTATAAATCTCTGTCTTGTATTCACACGCAGAGGTTAATTGATTCGCACACGTAGGTACAGTCATGTTCAAAAAATCTGTCGCATGTCCAACGTCTTACGAAATTATGTTGGTAGCTCTGAAATAGCTTGTGAAATATACGATCTTCCAATCAGAGTGAAGTTCGATTCGGAGGCGCAGGAGGCGTGACTCACAGTCTTGTCCACAGGAAGTTCAACCAATGCAGCATTTCCAAATATGAGATAACGTCCCCATTGGTTAAATATTGTTTCAATAATGCGAATCGGCAGAAAGATTGCGCAAAAGTTTACTTTGCCGTTTTAATTTCCTTTAATCGTTTCAAATTAGTATTAAATTGTCCCAATTATAGTTGACGAGCTTAATATAATGTATTCATGTATGTGTTTGACAATCATATATCACTCATTAGAACAATTTTCACATTGTTTTCACTACGTGAGATGACATTCCATTTACATTTACGATAAAATAGTGGTTTGGGTGTAATAACAGTTTTCATTAATTAATTTAGAGATGCATTTTTATTTGTTGAGTTAATGATTAAGTTAATTCGTTATTTCTCGCGAAAAGAGGGAACCACAGCTGAAAGAAAATACACAAATTGCATTATTGAGGTCAAGGGTTCGTTTTAACATCACTTTTTGCACACATAGGCTAATCACGACTCGGGATACATTTAAATTGGAATCTGAAACATTATGCGACCTGACTGGAACTCGGAAAAGGACACACTGATTACAAGACGTCGATACATTACCACTTGGTCTGGCGAACGCCAATAATAATGAGGGGTTGTGGGAGTGGGAGAGGGGTGACGGAAAGTAGAAAATAAATAGTATTTTTGGGGGTATTTAATGTTATATTTATACACATACAAACCTAAGAAAATATTTATTTTGATACATGTGTGTGGGGGGTGGGGAAGGGGGAAAAGAGAGGGACAGAAAGATATTGGGAGAGATGGGACGAAGAGGTGATTGTGGAAAATGTTTTATTTGACGTTCAGTAATAAAAACAATCAAATCAATGATGGTTATCTTATAAATACCATATTTAATGTAAATTTGTTTTAAAAATGGGGGCGGGGAGCTGTTTGTTTTACGTTCAGTGCAGGATAACAAGTGGAGACACATAGTGGTTCGTATCTCACTTTAAACTGTAGGTCCAGGCCCCATTAGCCTATCTGTGTATAACGTGGATTTAGAATTCAGTAGAAAATAACGTCGATCTAGTATTTTGGATTTTAGATGCGTTGAGACCACTAAAATTTCCAATTCTTATAATAAGAAACGTGTCCTCATATTACCATTTTGAAAGAGAGAGAGTTAATTGTATAATCTTTCGTTGTTAGTTTCAAAGAAGACTAATTCAAATAGTAACAATGGGAACGAATAAAGTTTACGAAAAGTTTTTGCCACCGTGGGGATTTAAACCTACGACCATTAGAGTGACAACCCAGTGCGATAACCACTACCCCACGACTTCGTTCCTTCTTACGGCATGATTATGAGTTAAGACTAATTCGTTCAATATGCATTAGAAATATAATCTCCACCCGCCTCTTTATAAACAACACACCCAAACGCTCCTTTGTAGCAAATGAAATAAAGGTGGTATGAATGTCACAAAACATTTAAGCAAAATCTACTATATGGCTTCAGCTTCGAGAATTGAGGTTGTGGTTTGACTGTAATTGTAGGATACCCCATAGGTGTCGATAAGCCAAGGCTCTAGTGTGCACTAGATTGGTTCATTTGTAGTGACGTGCTCAGTAATTTGTAAAGAGGTATGTGCATATAAAAATGTGTTAATGCTTATTTTTTAAACAGTGAACTCATAATTTAATATCTCTCTGTCCATCTCATTATCCTACTTAGGAACTAATTAGTATTGCAGGAGTCATACTGAAAAGAAATCTCACGTGACAATGACGAGAAATTAGATTTACGGAAGGAATAGTTTTCATATTTTAAAACCTCGAAGGGCGATGGGCTATCTCCCGACTGTCAGTCTCCCTTCCACAATCCTACCTAGAGTTATCTTCAACTGGCAACGAGATGACGTTGGTCAGCACGTCGAACCCTCAGCCGTTATAGAAGATATCTGAAACCAGGTTACACCAGTCACTCGTAGCTCCCCAATTTCCTCACGATGGTGGGTTGCCACCGGTCCTATACAAATAACAGACCGAGAACCCAGGACGACTCGAATCCATGCCGTCCCGCTGCAGTCGGAGTCCAAAGAACAGAGTCTTAGACCGCACCGTTACGGAGGAGGAGAGTTTTCATATTTTGTTTCTTATAAATGTCGACTATACATTAAATATATTATGCACCAAAAATTAGTGTCAAAAAATAGCCGGTTCTATAAGAGATTCGAACCTTCGATCTTCACTCAACTAGGCGCTATTTTTAACAATTTCCCATTTTCTCACTCAATAACCTTCGTTGAACGTTTGTCTTAAGAGTCGTTAGCAATCTTGTAAACCTTATTAACCTATCTGCTGTCTATCACAAATGTATTTTACAACCTGGAGTAGATTTTGATGTCTGCAATTTAGAACTTGACTTTCGTGGTAAGTAATTCTCTACCGTCTACTATAATAAATAAATCAAAGTCTACATATCTCATATTTTGTAAATGCGAAATATCATTGTTAAATGTTACAAACTATTTCTTATTCCACCGTTAGTTCCAGATTTAGCCACAGCATTCTGGAAACCAGCGTGAAACGTGTTTCCCAGACTTCCAAGGTCAGGTGAACTCTTATCAGTTGTATTGGATGCCTGTGAACATGTTACTTCATACGTCATGGTACTGTGGTGGATTTCTTCCCCTTCCCCTTTTACCTTGAACGGAAGTAATCCCCGACTGGGCACGACGAATCAATCACAGAAAAGCAGACTGTCTAGTAAATCGCATGCCATGTATTATTTCGAGCTCCTAGGTTTTGGAAAGTGAAATAAAAAAAAGTATGTAACATTAATTCATAATGGTTGACTTCTTTGGGTATAATTTCATGACTCTTTTCTACTTACTCCAATGAAACTTTTGTCTACTGTTTTCAGTAGATCAATAGGTGTTTTGAAACATCTACTGTGTTCAGATTTTCAAAAAGATATAAATACAAAAAATAACAAGGTGGTATGAAATTAATATTTACAGTCAAAATATTAAACTTAACATATTATACACTATACTGAATAAATTATTTTCACTTGCAGTTTCTCTACTGTACTGGTTTCAGTAGATCAATAGGTGTTTTTAAACATCTATGTTAAGATTTTTAAAATTTGAATTACAATTTGTGTGCCTGAAAACTTAGGGTATTTTACACCCGTCACGCTATACGGGGTCCAGCCCCTTATCATGACAAAAATAAAAGCGTGTCTGAAAACTAAAATATCCTTACCTGGGTTAAAAGCTGAGCCTGTAAAGCGACAGACAGTCAGCAAAAACAAGGACAACACACACGCTGTCCTACAAAGATTATACTAACAGTAGGTCCAGTCATCAGAGCCTCGTTAGTCTGCAAAATGCAGTTCAGGGTGTACTACATGGAAGTGAGGTTGGTTTAAATGTTAAATAGATATAAAAACAAATTGTTAGTGAGGAGGAATAAAAAGTTACATTTACAGCTAACACGCTGAGCTAAACACACTACATGGGTGTAAGGGATGACCTTCCACGAAGTATGTACACCCTATTGTTGCTTCCACGTAGTACACCCTGGACTTCAGTTTGCAGACGAACGAGGTTCTGGCGACTGGCCCCATGGCCAGTATAATTTTCTGTGTTGTCCTGTGTTTGGTCCTTGTGGGTGCTGAGTGCCTCTTTACAGCCTCAGCTTTTAACCGAATTCAGAATATTTTAATATGTTAGTTACAACACGACGTTACAGTTATGTTATTTCAGTTCTGGTAAGGGGCTGGACCCCGTATAAAGTGACAGGTGCAAAATAGCCTAAGTGCTGACGCACGCAAAATTTTGAATTCAAATTCAAATTCAAACACACTACATGCAATATTACATGTAGTACTGAAGAGAATATGTCACTTGTAGTTCCTCAACTGTAATTACACATTAGGCCTACTGAAAGTGTTCAGTAGGAAATCATTGATTTTGAGTAGATTTCCGAGAGACACAGTAGAGTACTACAATTGATAACAGTAGATTCTGTCCACTGTAAACAGTAGAAATTACGTAGGTTTATAACGACGATGAGAATGAAACAGAGGTAAAAACAATGATAATGAAATGCAGAAGCGACCTGGAGCAAACAGGAACGTAGAATGTCTGGCAGCGAGACGCAAGAGATGATCAAGCGATTGTAGCGTCAAATTTAGGTTAGAGCTCATAATTGATATTTCTACATGAGCTCAACATACAAGTTACATACAATGAGAGAATTGAATTGAGTTTACATCTCACGTGATATGAGTCGAAACTATTGTTGCACATTGAACTGTGAAGTGAATCAATATTCAATTCGATTAACTAGTGAATGGTGATGTGCTGAGATTTTGTAACGAGATGTGCCAAATGGCTGACAGTATAATAACTTATGGACACATTGATTTAATATATTTGAACAATCTTATAACGTGCGATTTTGCATGAAATTTTATTACTTGAATATACATCACTTCATTCCAAAGGCTACAAGCCATTTTATGGGTTGTAAAATTCTGTGTTCGATTCACCGTTCCGTTAACTCTGCGATTTTTATTTCTTATTAAACCGAAAAATTATTTATTGCATTTTACTTATTGCGAAAATTCGTATATTATTTGCTTTGCGAAATGTAGATAATATATTGTTTTTCATGCTTTTTACAAGAATACAACTATGCTTATTGAACAAAAAATAATGTAAAATAAATACTATTAACAAAAGGATGTCACTAGTATTTATTTGTTTTCTTTCTTGATAATTTTCCCTAAAATAAAAATGTATAACTTTCGCTGTACATGACATTTCGTCGAATATGACACATGGATCATTTTTATGCAAATCCTAGTAAAATGAGGAGAAATTCAAAAACATATTCTGAAAATTCAAAAATAGCATTGAAAAATCATTAGAAAGGAGTGTTATTTTTTAAAAAATATATATAACATTTTTATTTATTTCAATTATTAATTAAATACAATACTTAGTTGCTATATATAATAATAATAGGGGTAATCGAACAGAAGTCAAACCTATAATCTTCGGCGTGTAATACTGATAGCCTATCACCGAACCAATTTACCATCATAAAAAATATTGAAGTTTTTTTCTCGGAAATTACTGGCTAGTGCACGCTGGAACCTTGCCATACGAATATCTACCCTACCACTACAAGAAGCCACGTCACAACCTCAATTTTCGAAGCTGTAGCCTCTCCATGTAAAACGATTGCGTCGTAAATATAGTAGATTTTGTTTAAATGTTTTGTGACATTCATACCACCTTTATTTCATTTGCTACAAAGGAGCGTTTGGGTGTGTTGTTTATAAAGAAGCGGGTGGAGATTATATTTCTAATGCATATTGAACGAATTAGTCTTAACTCATAATCATGCCGTAAGAAGGAACGAAGTCGTGGGGTAGTGGTTATCGCACTGGGTTGTCACTCTAATGGTCGTAGGTTTAAATCCCCACGGTGGCAAAAACTTTTCGTAAACTTTATTCGTTCCCATTGTTACTATTTGAATTAGTCTTCTTTGAAACTAACAACGAAAGATTATACAATTAACTCTCTCTCTTTCAAAATGGTAATATGAGGACACGTTTCTTATTATAAGAATTGGAAATTTTAGTGGTCTCAACGCATCTAAAATCCAAAATACTAGATCGACGTTATTTTCTACTGAATTCTAAATCCACGTTATACACAGATAGGCTAATGGGGCCTGGACCTACAGTTTAAAGTGAGATACGAACCACTATGTGTCTCCACTTGTTATCCTGCACTGAACGTAAAACAAACAGCTCCCCGCCCCCATTTTTAAAACAAATTTACATTAAATATGGTATTTATAAGATAACCATCATTGATTTGATTGTTTTTATTACTGAACGTCAAATAAAACATTTTCCACAATCACCTCTTCGTCCCATCTCTCCCAATATCTTTCTGTCCCTCTCTTTTCCCCCTTCCCCACCCCCCACACACATGTATCAAAATAAATATTTTCTTAGGTTTGTATGTGTATAAATATAACATTAAATACCCCCAAAAATACTATTTATTTTCTACTTTCCGTCACCCCTCTCCCACTCCCACAACCCCTCATTATTATTGGCGTTCGCCAGACCAAGTGGTAATGTATCGACGTCTTGTAATCAGTGTGTCCTTTTCCGAGTTCCAGTCAGGTCGCATAATGTTTCAGATTCCAATTTAAATGTATCCCGAGTCGTGATTAGCCTATGTGTGCAAAAAGTGATGTTAAAACGAACCCTTGACCTCAATAATGCAATTTGTGTATTTTCTTTCAGCTGTGGTTCCCTCTTTTCGCGAGAAATAACGAATTAACTTAATCATTAACTCAACAAATAAAAATGCATCTCTAAATTAATTAATGAAAACTGTTATTACACCCAAACCACTATTTTATCGTAAATGTAAATGGAATGTCATCTCACGTAGTGAAAACAATGTGAAAATTGTTCTAATGAGTGATATATGATTGTCAAACACATACATGAATACATTATATTAAGCTCGTCAACTATAATTGGGACAATTTAATACTAATTTGAAACGATTAAAGGAAATTAAAACGACAAAGTAAACTTTTGCGCAATCTTTCTGCCGATTCGCATTATTGAAACAATATTTAACCAATGGGGACGTTATCTCATATTTGGAAATGCTGCATTGGTTGAACTTCCTTTGGACAAGACCGTGAGTCACGCCTCCTGCGCCTCCGAATCGAACTTCACTCTGATTGGAAGATCGTATATTTCACAACACTTCCTTGTTTCAGAGCTACCAACATAATTTCGTAAGACGTTGGACTTAGAAAAAATCCATGCGACAGATTTTTTGAACATGACTGTACTTCACAGTATAAAGATAAAAACGAGGATACAAAATAATGATTTAATACTAAACTTACAATAACCATTTCTAAGATGGCGGAACTCCCCATTTTATCAATAACAACTTTACAAACAATTGAATATCGATTCAGATATTATGCACACTTAACACCATTGAACATAATAGTCGGTTAGTGACCGAAAAAGTGATATACACTTTACGTGCAAATCAACTCAGATTTCTTTGTTTGAAATCGCTAGTGAGATACGTAAACATCTACGCTTTATCGAAGCTTTGGTACCTATCCAAGACAGGTCAGCGAAGCAAATAGCTAGGGTGAAGCAACAGGTTGACAAATTCCTCTGGCATGACTCGGTGTTCCGCGTGGCTATGAGCAAGCGATATCTCCCGGAAAAGAGGGGAGGTATGAAGTTAAAGAGTGTGGCGATACAATCAAGACCTTTATTTATTCAAAGCGGTCTTTCAGCGATATATTCTCCAATTGACTCCACCACGCAATAAGTAGTAACTACACTGTTAAAAGATGTACCATTAACAGCACCAATGGATATAAAAATTATTCCAAGAGAATTAATGTTTTATACCGAGATCGATATTCATACATTTTATAGAACTGTGCAACATACTTATGACAGTCCTTCTGTCAAACAAATTTACAGAGAGCAACTTAACGCAAATATAATAACCGTTCGAATTTAAAGAAAAAATCCGAAATGTAATTGGAAACAAATATGGAACAATGTAACGGCGAAACATCTAACGAACAAGGCATTATCTATATGGTACAAAGTTATTCAACAAGTAATTGTAAGGGCAGATAGATGTCATAAATATGGTTTTAGTAATTCTCCAAATTGTTATTATTGTCATGTTCCAGATTCGATTACCCATAAGATAAAAGAATGTAAGAAAGCAGTTACAGCTTGGTCAAAATTAAGAACAATGCTCAGTAGAATTTGTCGTACTTCACCAAACCAAGTATCAGCAAAATACATTATCTTACCAGTTTTTCATTTGTTCCCAAGTACAAAGAAAAATCAGTTCAGTGGCTAATAGCACAATACCTAATGTTTTTATTTCCTGTGGGAAAAAATTATAATTACTTGGATTTTGGACTAACTCTAACACAAGAATATGAACAAATGTCTTTAGATTATAGAAAATTACATTATGCCAACTTTTTAAATGTAATACTTGAATAACATATCTGTAAGGATTGTAAAGATTTACTGTAATTGTTTGATTTAAAATGGAAATAAAAAACATAAAAAAAGAGTGGTAGCGTCGTCGTCTTGTAATCAAGCGGTCCCGGGTTCGATACCTGGTGAAGGCACATAGCGCTTTGGACCCCACTTTAAACTGTAGGTCCAGTCCCGATTAGCCTTACTCCATTTTCAAATCAATTACAATTCAACAAACAAAAGAATCTGGAATTTTGGTTGATATCAAGAAATGTCTTCAAATGTCCCTTACGTCCTTCATGGATTTCATTCAACGTTGCATCCCAACATTCACATAGAATGAATGAGAAGAATTGCTAGGTCGATGTGATCTGTCTGCGCATAAGAACTTGTACCTCCCGAATATAATTTTATCTATTTAGAAAGAGCTTCCATTTTTCGGACTATTTTCGCTAGAACGAATTGTAATGTACTCATTGACGTGCGATGACATCAGTAATTGGGGGGTAGCAATTGATTATGTGTAAATCTTTTAAGGCAACCCGCATCCACCGATTGATTCATTGAAACGAAAAAAAAATGTGGGTGTGTCAGCACTTAGGCTATTTGCACCCATTACATTACACGGAGTCAAGCCCGGTGGCGTAACAGAAAGCCACACGTGTCTCTGAGGACTAAAATGTTCTTACTCAGCACATATAGCATAAGCACAGGACAACGCCCAGTCCTGCAAGGGGATTGTACTGGCTGTAGATTCAGACGCCAGGGCCTCGTCGGCCTGCAGAAATCCAGTTACAGGAGTGTCGCACGTAGAAGTAACGTTGAATCTTGAAGGCAACCAGATTCAAACCCGAGACCACTGGCGCTCAATGTCTGTTTACGGACTTATTAGCAATTGCACTTAGAAAATAAAATAACAGATACAACCTAATTACATTAGAGGAACGTATAGAGTTGTGTTATATAAAGATGCAACAACGCGTACCCAAGGAGAAATACCAGACGCTTTTCCTTTGTTATAGTAAGTCTCATGTTTCTCTTCAAACCAGTGGTTCTGATTATCATATCTTTCATGTTCCAAACGTAGAGATGAGGCAACCACATCTTTGATTGATCCTCGTCGTAAATGTTGGCAAATTCTCTTTCCTCTTTTCCATCAAGACTGATGTTGACCCTTGGGTCCTCCCATTGCAGGATCACATAGCCGTCTATTGTCATCATCTGCAAAAAATTAAGAAGCTGAAGGCACAGTAGCAATATTTCATTGATCATTCACAACGTTGGAAAATTTATATATTAGTGTATTGTAAAAAATATTAATATTCAGTGGCAATCACAGTTTAAACAAACCTTTTGTTTCCAGTGTGTTATTCCGAGTACAAAGGCGAACCGAAACTGAAAATGTCATGTAATCTAATGGTGTCGACAAATGTAAACATTCGTTGAAATAGAAGCTAGGAATTATTTAAATGAAAATAGGTATGGCAATTACAAATTCTCCATTTGAAGACCACATAGAAAGAAAGTGCTTTGTCCATTTTTAGCCAAACGGAGGTCAAGATATTATCAGATAGCTCTGTGAAGTGTCTTTCTTACTAGGAATTGTACAAGAATAGAATGGGCTTGTTCCAGCCTTTGCGAAGATTTGATTTGATTTGATTTTAAAATTTTGGGTGCGTCAGCACGTAGGCTATTTTGCACCCGTCACATTATACGGGGTCCAGCCCCTTATCTTTACAAAGCACAACGCTAACGTTGCGTAAGTAAAATCGTAAAAGCTTAAAAATGTTCTGACTTCCGTTAAAAGCTGAGGCTGTAAAGGGGCACTCAGCACACACAAGGACAAAAAACAGGACAACACACAAAATTATACTGGCCAGAGTGCCAGTCGCCAGAGCCTCGTTCGTCTGCAAAACGCAGTCCAGTGTGTACTAACGTGGAAGTGAGGTTGTCAGTTGGGTGTACTACGTGGAGAATCACCCCTTACACCCCCCTTTGCGAAGATGTTTTGATTATTTTGATTGTGTATACAAGGAGAGAACGTGCTCATGACCATTTGAACAAGGTAATAAGGTGCTCTCCTGTAAAATCAAGTACATTGTAAATGGACAAAGCAGGTTTTTTCCCTGTGGTCTTAATTTGTGCTCCGCTGGTAACATACACGTGTCTAGGCCATATTAAAATCCAGCCCATACTTACACCAGAAGCACTTCCCGACCGGCTTGTGCTATGGTTTCAGTGAGAGGCGTCAACGTCATGTAAATATTTGAGGGGAAGAGCAAGATTGACAATTATATTTTTTACATGTAATGGTTTCAGTTATGAGCCCTCGTAAGTCCTCTTAAGGAAGCAGAGAGAGAGAGAGAGTTGGGACAAACACAAAGTCTCTCTTTAAATCTCAAAGGAAGAAATGCATCTTAATTAGTTTTCCACAATGTTGTATAGTTCTTTTTTAATATCCCCGTATTTGCTTAGCAATTGGTGTGTGCTTAACAATTTATTACAAGCTTCTTTCTTCTTGAGAATTATTCAACTTACCTGATTTTTCACATCGACATTTGTAATCGTTTGTATTTTGAAGATAAGGCTGACTTCAAGCGGCATACCTTTAAAAACAAATGCATTGTTTAAGTCAAATTATCCATGTGTTTATATTATACTGCAATAAACGAGAAAGTAATAATCGTGAATATAATTTAGTTTGTTCAGAAATTAACTGTGTATTGAAACTTTTCATACTATTAAAATTCATAACGCAATATACATATTGTGTTTGTATGATTCCCCATAAGTAGTATAATTTTCTTTGTTCTGGAACCACAATTTGACTTATATGTTACCTATCTTTTTGTAGGCTATCTTGTGTAGCCGTTTTGTGACATACATTTGTAATTGATGTTCTGGAGCAGTTTTTGTCCTACTTTCTTTGGCTAATTTTTTAACTAGTCTTATCTGTTGATCTAGTTTTAAATGCCGCCGTTTTTGACCTTCTGACCTACATTTTAATATTGCTTCTGACCCACCTTTTGTTCTTGTCTTATAAAGATTGCTAAGTTTATTCTTAAACGACCAATCCAGTGACATCTAATTTGTCTGTTACGCAGCATGCGTTGATTATGAAGTTCAACCTCTATCTGTAAAACAAACATGAATGTTCCAAGTCTAATCGTATTCGAGTAATGCGTGTTCTTGGCATACACACAGGGGCGGCGCCAGGGGTGTGCGAGGGAGGGATGCGTGCCCCTTAATTTTCTTCCGCACCCCCTTCAGCACCCCCTACGTTCAACTGATAACACTGGCATATTATGATATGTCGTCATACTGAGCGCCGAATGTTAAGTACTGAAGTAAGACCGTTATTATTGTATGCAACAGCCTACAGCTGAATGTTAGTGTTTTCTTTTTCTTTTTGGCATTGTTGATAAACTGTTTATTTTCCGCCTACTTTTTCTTTCTCACACTGGAGCACAAGTTTTAGCTGCTTTCAAGGTATCGCCACTGCTTATATTAAACACTAATGTAAATATCAATAGGCGTAGGGCTGTGACGGCCTCATCGCCCAGTAACTTGTTCACTGCAATTAGTCAACCAACAGTGTGAAATGGTCACATTTTGCTCTGTTGGCATTTACAGAGCTGACCTGTCATGGCTCTATGAGCGTCCCAAAGTCGACAGAAGTGGGATTTGGTTGGTGGACTACAATGTGATCCTCCAAGCTAGATCCGAGGGATCCGCTGACCAACGACAGGTGCGGTCCTACATTCATATTGGGAGTTAGGTGTAGAGCTGACAACTCTGCACTGTAAAAAAGACATGTCAAGAAACAACAATATGAGGCCATGGATGTTCCCAAGGTGAAATATTCCGGAGGTAAAATAGTCCCCCATTCGGATCTCCGGACTGGGACTACTTTGGGAGGTCTCTGGACTAAGGATAAGATCTACGTTAGGAATAAGGATATTAAATTAGGCACCTGGAATGTTCTGAGCCTTTACCGGCCTGGAGCATTCCCGTGTTCAGTTAATGAGATAGTTAAGTATAAATTAAATTTAGTCGCTGTCCAGAAAGTTAGGTGGCCAGGAGAAGGGAATTGTAAAACTAAAAATTATACTTTTTTCTATGGTGGTACTGAAAATCATAATTTTGGAACAGGCTTTTTCATAAATAATAGAATTATCTCGGCTCTTAGAACAGTAGAATTTATTAATGATAGAATATCATATGCAGTTTTACAGGGTAGGTGGTGTAAAGTTATTTTAATAAACATACATGCACCAACGGAAGATAAAGATGATAATACTAAAGATGATTTTATGCAGAGTTAGAACAGGTATTTGATAAATTTTCTCAGTATGATATGAAAATTCTGTTAGGTGACTGTAATGCACAGCTTGGCAAAGAAGAGACATTTAAACCCACGATTGGTAAAGAAAGTCTTCATGAATTAAGTAATGATAATGGTATAAGATTGATTAGTTTTGCAACCTCAAAGACTTTAATTGTGAAAAGTACCACTTTTAAACATAAAGATATCCATAAATATACCTGGTGTTCTCCAGATGGTAAAACTCATAATCAGATCGATCATATTCTCATTGATAAGAGAAGGCATACTAGTATAATTGACGTTCGTACACATAGAGGTGCTGACTGTGCCAGTGACCATTATTTAGTAATTGCTAAATTAAGAGAAAGACTCACAGTGATAAATCATAAGCAACAAATTCTAAAAGTTATACAATTTAATACAGGAAAATTTGCAGATGAAAGAATTAAGAAAGATTACCAAATTAAACTGTCAAATAGATTTGATGTTTTGCAGGATTTAAATGATGATGAAAATATAAATGAAACAGACGTAAATATGAATTGGGAGCACATACGTAATGCAATAGAATCAGTAGTTAAAGAAAGTATAGGCTACCATTAATCAAGAAAAAGTAAGCCATGGTTTGATTTTATTAATGTCATAATCTAATAGAAATAAGAAATCAGTCTAGACTTAGGTGGTTAAATAACTCTGATGATATAAATCTAAGCAATTATAATAGAATAAAGCTAGAAGTTACCCGCACGTTTAGAAGTAAAAAAAAGAGATTACTTGAAAAGCAAAATTAACGAAATTGAAACAAACAGCAAAAACAAAAATATCAGAGATTTATATAAAGGTGTAAATGAATTTAGAAAGGGTTGGCAACCTAAAGTAAACTTGATAAAGGATAAAGATGGTGATTTTCTAGCTGACCCAAGCGATATTCTAAATAGATGGAAGAACTACTTTAATGACCTTTTAAATGTTCATGTAGGAGATAAATTAGAGGTAAATGAAGTCCACACAGCAGAACCTTTAGGTCCAGAACCTAACTTGACTGAAGTTAAAGATGCTATTAAAAGCCTAAAGAATAACAAAGCACCTGGCATTGATTTAATACCAGCTGAGTTAATTAAATATGGTGGAAATTCGTTAATATGTCAAATTCATATATTAATTTCTTTAATATGGAATAAAGAAGAAATCCCTCAACAGTGGAAAGAATCCATAATTGTTCCTGTGTTTAAAAAATGTGGTAAAATGAACTGCAATAATTACCGTTGAATTTCTCTACTCTCAACAACATATAAAATATTATTATTTATTTATTTATTTATTTCGTCTTCTTTTACATGGCGAAGTTAAGGCTGTGGAGCCTTTTCTTCCACTTGACCATGTTTACAAAAAAATTGAATATGAAATAATTAAAATATTGAAAAAAAAGGAAGAAAAAAAATATATAAAAATTACAGAGAAATAAAAAATACAAAGAGAAATTACATATAAGAAAGGTAATCTAACCTATAGATACGGGCACACACACTCACACACACACATATATATTTTTGCCCTTACACACGTACAAGCATATACATAACACTACACTTTCTTAAGCACAGTCCAATATTACACATACTTAAAACACAGTCCAAAACGATATACTTTGACGATAATTCATCTTAACTATTACGCTAAATAATTTTTGTGCCTTACGTCCTTCTATCATTCTCTGCACCCGCCATATTAATAGGGAAATCAAACATTTAATTTTCATTGTATAATATGTGTAACTTTAACAATTTTTTGAACGTCACAATTGAGGAAGAGACATGAATTTCAGGTGGCAACTTGTTCCAAAGGCCTGCTGAGGTAACAGTAAAAGAATTTGCATAAAAGTTGGATTTGTGGAGTGGAATGGACAGCAGAGACCTTTCGCGCGATCTGGTGTTGTGGCTGTGAAAGTCGGAAAGATGCTGAAATCGGTTATAGAGATATTGCGGGTCTTTTATTTGGAGGATTTTGTACAGTAAAATTAACTTATGAAAATTACGTTTATCGCTTAATTTAAGCCACTCGACCTTCGCAAAGTACGATGTCAAATGGTCTGAATATTTTAGGTCGAAAACGAAACGAATGCAGGCATTTTGAATTCGCTGCAGTCGTTTAGCTTGCTCGTGATTGACATCCAAGAAAGCAATGTCGCAATAGTCAACAATGGGAAATACAAGAGACTGGACCAGTTTAATTTTTATGCGTTCAGGGAGGAAGTTTTTGAGCCGATAGAGTGAATGCAATGCACCGAAAGCTCTTTTAGATACAGAGTTAACTTGCTCTGCCCAGGTGAGATGTTGGTTGAGTATCACACCCAGATTCTTAACAGTAGTGGAGAAGGGCAGATGAATATCATTTATGTTGAGTCTAGGGAGGCTAGATTTATCTATTTTGCTCAAAATTCTAGGGGAACCTACAAGAATACACTGGGTTTTAGTCGGGTTTAGATGTAATCCATGGTGTGCAGACCAAGTTCTTATTTGTTTAAGGTCATTGTTCACAATTTCTATTGCATGCAGTATTTCTTGCGGGGGGAAAGAGAAATATAACTGAAAATCGTCGGCATAGATATGGTATTTACAGCCGTTAAGCACCGTCGGGAGGTCGTTTATATACAGAGCAAATAAGAGGGGGCCGAGTACGGTGCCTTGAGGGACACCACATGGAATGTTTTTCCACGACGATTTTCCATATAGGTCAACGACACATTGTCGACGTTCTTGTAGATAGGAGCAGAACCAATTAACCGCGGAGTCGGAAAAATTGAAAATCGATGATAATTTAGCGAGTAGAATTTCATGATCAATTGTCTGAAAAGCTTTTGTAAAGTCTAGAAGTACCAGAATCGTAAGTTGTTTATTGTCCATGGCTAGCCTCATGTCATCGGTTACATTGACGAGAGCCGTGCAAGTGCTGTGGTTACTTCGAAAGCCAGACTGAAGAGGATCTATTAAATTATTTCGCGTTAGAAAGTCCCGGGTTTGATCGCTAACGAGATGCTCTAGGGCTTTAGACAAGGCTGGGAGGATGCTGATTGGTCGGTAATCGTTGACGTTTATTATGTTGTTTGTTTTAGGTATAGGGCGTACCAGGGCGAGTTTCCAAGACGAGGGAAATGCGCCGGTAATTAAAGAAAAATTAAAAATATGAGTGATAGGAGCAAGTACGTGGTAGAGAATTTTTTTAAATCATGAGGATAGAAATTTCATCTACTCCTACGGCCGATGACTTTATCTTCTGTAACGATTTTCTGACCTGTTCCGGCGAAAAATAAGAAAAACAAAATTTTGGAGCAGTTGTGGGGCGTGTTTCAATGTTACGAATCGTTTCGTGTTTCACATTATCATCGACGATCGGAAGATCACAAAAGTGATCGTTCAATACTTCCGGTGGAAATTTATTTACGGATTCGTGGTTTCTCCGTTTCCCAACTCCCAGTATTTTCAATTTTTTCCAGAGGACGTCAGGTTTGCTTTCGTATGTTAGTAGTTCAGACGCGAATCGGCGCTTTGATTTTCGTACTTCCTGGGTGCAACGGTTCCTCAGAATTCTGTAATTTTCAAAGATGGATGTGTTATAATCACCGACCTTGATCGCCTTCCTATATTTGGTGTACGCTTTGTCACGCATCGCCATAAGCCGGTGCAACTCGTCCGTCAGCCAGGGAGCAGGGGGACGCGAAACACGCTTCTTCCTGACTGGAGCATGTTTATTGTACAATTGGAGGATAAAGGTATTTAACAATAAGACTTGCTCATCCACTGTAGGTAACGTACTGATTAAATGCCATGGTACAAGGGCAGCGTCTTGATTTAGGCGGGCTTCGTTAATGTTTTTGAGGTCTCTATATGAAACTTGTTTTGCTTTGTATTTAGGAATGCGAAGATAATAGGACACGTAAATTAAATCGTGGTAGGAAATTCCAGGCACTGGTATTTGGCCATGGCGCGTTACACGATTTTCGTCAGAAACCAAGATGACGTCAAGCCACGAGTCGGAAGTGGCCGTGTGGTGGGTTGGATTTAAATGGCAAATGGAAAGATTTAAAGCAGAGAACGTATCACGGAATTCTATAACCTTTTCTTTTTTGCTACATAGGTCGGTATTCATATCTCCCAGAACGATCGTGTGTGAATATTTTGGTAGAAAGTTTGCAACGTCGTTCTCGAAGTTATCAAGGCGAGTGCAAGGTGGACGATAGACTACCGCCAGGAGGAGTTTTTGTTGACAGATACTGATTTCGAGGATTATATATTCCGACGAACCTTCATAGGCATCGGGCGACTTTGAGAGAATTTTGGCAGGGACGTCCTCGAGCAAATAAATTGCCACTCCCCCTCCCCTCTTTCCGATTCTGTCTTTCCTAAATAAACGAAATCCCGGAAGATGCACCAGATCGTCCGAAAGACTCTCCTTCAACCATGTTTCCGAGACAGTAAGGCATGTACGTCTTTGTTTATTTGAATTATATTTTCTACTTCTAGGAAATGAGCGAGAATACTTTGCGCGTTGATATGAATTGCGTTAAAGCTGCCGGGTGCAAGATTCAGCTGCGGCCCAGAATATGGATAAACCGTTTCCGTTTGTAGCGCTGCAGTTGAGTAGGAAAGGCCATTGTTGCTGTTTGTTGGAGAGGTACAAATGTTGCAAAGTTGGTTGAAAAAGTTTGACGTCGGCGTTGCCGAATTTACAGTACACAAATCGTCTCTATCAGCTATAATATTTCTTACGGTTTTTAAAAGTGCTGACAAATGGATGGAAAGCACTCATTTTAAACGAGATTACATATATAATTAGTTTAAAAAAGATTTGACTTACCATAAAAGTAGCGTTGATGAAAGGCAGGTGCAGTGAACACAGAAATAACACACTTCCATTAGATTTAAATTTAAAGACACTCAAATGGACGGAACGTATGCACAAGGAAGAAAAATTGATACGCAAAGAAAAAATAGTTTCACGCGCTTGTACACAATAAAAACACATAACACACAACACACACACAATTGCATTATTTAAACATACACTCATGAATCCTTATTGCAAATTTACTTTTCATCCCGCATTTATTTCATGTTGTCAAGTGCCGCTAGTGTTGTGACGGATACTTTTCGGCCAGTCGGTAAGAGGATGATAATTCTTCCATCTTGGGTCCACACGTTCCGTTGGCCGTGGCGGTCTTTTGCCCTCCGCAACACATCTTGTCGCACGGACGTCAGGGATTCGGTAATGAGCAGCTTCGTCCCTTTCAGAGATTTCTTCCGCCTCCAAACTTCGTCCCTGGTGCGGTAGCTGGTCAGACGAAAGATGATGGGCCTCCTTCCTTCACGGACGGCATCGGCGGCGGTTCTTCTTTGAGGACCAAGGCGGTGAGATCTTTCGATGTGCTCCAGGGTGATGTGTTGTAGGTTTAGATTCCGGTGGAGAACGTCAAGTACCAGGGAGTCTGTATTTTCGTTTGATCTTTCAGCAATTCCATGCAGGAGGAGGCAGTTTCTCCGAGAGTACATTTCGAGGTCGTCGATTCTGATGGCATTTTCTGCCGCTTCCTTCCTTAAAATCTGCAGGTCGGACTTCACAACTTTGAACGTGTCTTCAACCTCCTCCTTGAATTTCTTGAAGGAAGCGCAGAGATCTTGCAACGGTGTAACGGCGCTGCTGTCCACGCTGTTAGGGGCTGGCTGCTGCTCGACGATCTCTTGCAGGCGGCTCTCGAAGTCCCGTAGCATCGACTCCACACCGTCTACCCGAGTTGGAACTGTATTGATAGATGGCTTCGACATTGTAATCTTTGATTATTCAATTCCTGGTATCACAACACTTCACGACGCTTATGCAAATAGTTGCAAGTTGCCGGCAAGTGGAATATATAAAGTTCTAGATATAAATATCTCAATGAGCCAGGCTAAATTCGGGAGAAATTGCGGAGCTCCAACTACGCGTAGACCATACGGGCCGCCATCTTGTTTCTCTCTTGTTTATCTAACATTCTTTTAACAAGACTAACCCCATATGCTAATGAAATTATAGGTGATTATCAATGTGGATTTAAACGTAACAGATCAACTACAGATCAAATTTTTCACATTAGACAGACACTTGGAAAAATAGTGGGAGTATAATCAAAATGTCCATCAGCTATTCATTGATTTTAAAAAAAAGCATAGCTATGATTCGGTTGAAAGAGATAAATTATATAATATATTAGTAGAGTTTGGAATACCTAAGAAGCTTGTTAGTATGATAAAAATATGCACCAGTGAAACAGAAAGTAAAATTCGTGTGGGTATTAATATGTCTGACAAATTTACAATTCATGATGGGTTAAAACAAGGAGATGCATTATCTCCATTGCTCTTTAATTTTGCCTTAGAATATGCTGTTAGGAAGGTAAAAGAAACTACCGAAGGACTAAAATTAAATGGTGTGACTCAGTTGTTAGCATATGCAGATGATGTATACTTATTAGGGGTGGAGATAAATACAATTGAGCATAATGCTAAAATATTTTTCAAAACTGCTAAAGAGATAGGTTTGGAAGTTAACAAAGAGAAAACTAAATATATGCTTATATATGGGGAGTGTCACTTTTCATCTTAGCGACCCCGAAAACTATAGATTCCACACTAATATCGGTCGTTTTCTTTTAATATTACATGTCACCTACTCTCCACCCTCACCCCTAGGGGTGCCAGGGGTGTCTTGGAGTTGAACGGCATTGGTAGTGTCATTATTCATGTTTGCCACCCCGAAAATTATAGATTCCACACTAATATCGGTCGTTTTCGATTATTTTCATATGTCACCCCTTTCCACCCCCTTTCCTAGGGGTGCCAGGGGTGTGTTGGGGTTGAACGGCATTGGGGGTATCACTATTCATCTTAGCGACCCCGGAAACTATAGAGTCCACACTAATATCGGTCGTTTTCGATTATTTTTACATGTCACCCCTTCCCACTCTCACCCCCAGGGATGTCAGCGGTGTCTCGTTGTTGAACGGCATTGGGAGTGTCACCATTCATCTTAGCGACTTCGAAAACTATGGATGCCACACTAATATGGGTAGTTTTCGATTATTTTTGTATGTCACCCCACTTACAACCTCCAGCCCGGGGGTGCCAGGGGTATCTTAACCCCACAGTATATCTTTCCAGGTTGCAAGTGATACGCGTACCAAGTTTGGTTGAAATCGCTCCAGGCGTTCCAGAGATATGGATTCTCTCAGTTCATTGTCGCAGGATATCGATTTCACTCGATTTCGATCGGACTATACGTTAAGTTTTTTAATGCATTTTGCGAGCAGTTTCAGTCGCAGGTCGACGATTTTACCGTTGTTACATAAATTGTGTAAAGCTCTACAGTCATATATAGCATTCAGTGCTCTTGAAATGTGTTAAAGATAATGTAAAGTAAATTAACATATCAGGACACTGAATGGAATAGAGATTATTAAGACATATAAGACGTGAAATATTAAAGTTTAATAAACACGGGTCCTTCTATCCTCTAGGCAGGTTTATTATAACACGCTTACCCTTGTCTCCTTTGGGAATTATATACTTATCGTAATGTTCAGGCAGAGAGAACTGGAATGATAATACATTAGCCATGTGCACCAGTATACTGTAAATATATACAAGAATTACTTGTTAGAAGTTCGTTCATAGATTTGAAATAGACAAGTATATTCTTATAGGTATCAACTACATTTTCCTTTATGAATCTAACACAAGTTTTTAAGACATTATGCCCAGGACTCAGAAATGGAAATTTTCACGAAACAGTAATCTTCACTTTCGTTAACATGGTGTCCTTATTTCTTGTACTTCTTTTTTTAAAATTTGAGCAGATGGAAATCTTGGCAATCGACAGTCAAACCGTAGATTCAGCAGTTAAAAAACTCGCATCAGCTAAGCACGGGGAGATTTGTAATATGACATGTAACACCTATTCGTCAATTTCATATGGAATTAGAATAGCATAATGTTCTTGTCTGTCATGTTTACTTCTGAACATGCATTGTTCTTTAGAAATTCAACAATATATATCTGATTTTCTTTGTATCAGAAATATAAAAACCAAGTGGCAAGAACGATTTGATGTAAGTTTGATTTATAATGCCCAGCCCACTTTATATCGTTAGGTTAATCAGGGAAAATATAAAATAAGAAAGTATGAAAGAAAAAAGAGAACCCGAATATGTGTAAAGATCTTGTCAAGGATACCTCTGTCAAATTAATCTAATCCAGAAGACACGATAAATAAACGTTATTAACAAATAAAAAATTAAAACAAGAAGCACAAGGCACAAGATGAATGGAACATAAGCGCCATCATACTCTGCTAAGTTCCCTCGCAGTAACAGCAAATCTCTATCTTTCATAAATGCTATATCATGTACGTAATATTAAGGATTATTAACGGTTTAGTTCACACTGAAATGAAAAATGTAGTGAAATAGGTAAAATATTAAACGAGACCGAACGAGAAGGTTCCAGATATTCACCGTTCAGGCCCGCTCCGCTCCATTTCGAGCCATGATTATGCTGTCCGGTGTTTATGCTTTCGTAACTATTTTGTTTCGACTTTAATTCAAATTCCATCCTAAAATATACAGAATATTCTGTTATTCCCGAACAATCAGAAATTGTGTATAGATATAGAATCTATAATTTAATTAATAATACACGCACACATTCACATGCTTTAAATGTTACGGTTCCATACACATTATACGAAAGTATTCTTACCATATTTCTCTAACGAAACCTTGCATGGAGAAATTTGTAATGTATTCGTCATAAAATTATTAAGTTGTTGCAATTTCTTGTTCTTCAATTAATACTTGTTAAACTACGAGAAACAGTACTATCTTCTTGCACTCATGGAATTTATATAGCAGACAACTGTATCGTTGCATTCACTGAAATGAAAAAGCTGTTTGGAACTTGACTCTTCGAAGTGGCATTTGGAGCAATGAATATTTAAATAGCTATTACTGATGCCGCGTGTTTCATGAAGCATTTCGTGCTTTGCTTTTCGTGTCAAATAATACGATTACTATATACTGAAATATGAAGTAATTTCATCATTGTGGTCGAGAAAGAGAATGTTCGATAATAATTATTGTGCCAGATAATTTATTGGTATACAATGTAGGGATAAGCCCAAACCTCTGGGTTTTCATTGAACGTGCTAACACTTTGCTGCTACTTGAGTAGTTATAATGGAATCTACGTTTGGACTTAGTGCACTTATTCGATGGTCTATAGAGAGTACGCAAATTACGTAATTGTCAAGAGCTGGCATTAAATGCTAAATCAGCAAACACCAGCCAACTCCCAGAGGAGGTCGCCGGGACAATCGGAAGTTAGTAGCCGAGAGAGTCAAGCTAGTAGCCTTAATGTGTACACCTTAGAGTTGGCCCGCGTGTGAGTTGGCTGGTGTTTGCTGATTTAGCATTTAATTTCCGACCCGTGATATAATTCACACCTCAGAATAGTATTTGTCCAAGACGGTGGCCGACAAGGAATCATTTTACAGCATTTATCTCAGCTTTTATTTATCCCATTTTGACGATTGTTTGTAAAACAAAGCTCTAAGATGAAACTTGAATTTCGTTTTCCATAAAGTTTAATGTAAATACAATAGATTTAGCGAAATTTTAAACTGATTCAATTTTGGTCATGATAATTTTGCATTTTAGTGAATAATAATAATAATAATTCCTCTATTTAGCGGGCGAGGATCAGCCGTAGGCTACTCGACAACCTAATCCTGTAATAAAAGTTTTATCGAACAATAAAGAGAGATTATGATGTGATCTTTAACCAGAGAATATTTCATTTTATGGCTCGATTTTAGAATCAAATTAGTTACACAGTTCTTCCTGTACCTGTACAAGAAAAATAAACCTTTGTTGATAACTCATTCCACTTTGTGCAGATGTATGTTACAGAACTATGTCTTTTTAGAAAGAGATTCTCAAGAATTTTTCCTTAAGATTAAAAATGGCTGATATTTTTACAAAATAGGTATATATATACGTGTGTGTAGCTCAGTCGTTCGTCGACCTCCGTGGCGTAGTCGTTAGCCAGCGCGCTGCGAGAGGTCCTGGGTTCGAATTCCGGGTAAGACATGGATGTTTTAGTTTGTTCTAATGATAAAAAAAAGAGATATGTGAAAATTGAGAGTAAAGAGAAAAACGGGGGACACTACCGCTTAGGGGTATTCCTTAAAAAAATATATATATATATTTAGGGCGTCTAACTATCATGCGAGAAACCCGGGTTCGATCCCCGGCGGGGGAACCGGGATTTTTTCCACCTGTTTAAGCTGCTCCGGTGCCCAGCCAGCATTGTAATGTCGTATAACCTAACCTGGAGGAAACTCTGGGGGTGAAGGTGGCCAGGGGTGTGGTACTGATCACATCACCTCCACCTTCGGCCGTGATCGACCTTAACTACACACACTCCTATACGGCTTCATGAAGTAGTGCAAAGCACAGGGGAGCACTTTACTTTACTTTTCTATATATTTTATAACTTTTTAACGGGAGTTGTGGACATATAACGTGCGGTTTCCTGCATTTTTAAGAGCGTTGATTTCATTAGAACCAATTGCAGTGCTGTAAATTTAAATTTTAACTTATTTTCTTAAAATACTTTTCCAAGAAAGTATGAGCCGCGGTGGCTCAGTCGGTAACGCGTCTGACTACCATGCTCAAGATCCAGGGTTCGATCCCCGGCCGGTTCAAATCCGGGAACTTCTCTAACGATGGAAGCGGCCCCGGCGCCCACCCACCGTCGAATAACATGGGTACCTGGGAGAAACCCTGGGGGGTAAAGGCGGTCAGGGATGTGATGCTGATCACATCACCCCCACTCACGACCGGATCAAGAAAGTGTGGGGCGTTACCCCCACACCCCCTATACGCCTTCATGGCATGGTGCTATGCACAGTGGAGCACTTTACCTTTTTTACAAGAAATATACTTTAATGTTAACGCTATGGAGCTATATGCACAAGTGTTCCTTGGTTCAACTCCAAATACGGATGAAATATATCAGTTCTGATCGTAGGTAACAGTTTAATCTGTGCTTATAAAGAGGACTTTAAATGCGCAATAAATTGTTTTTATTTTCAACTATTGATTTTTATTCTCTACGTGCAGCCTCAGAAGAATTCATGCTATAAGGGACTTCATGTTTGCCGAAAACTAGATGTCTGAATGATAAAAAGATTAAGAAATTATTGAACAATGAGAAATGAAAGAAAGAATACGTTTTATCGAAAGTATGCACAAATAGTAAGAAGAAAATAAATCTATTGATTGTAGTTGAAATGTCTGTTGTAGAAAATAAAGGAAACAGGTTTTGAAGAAGAGGAGTAGTAATAGCAATACTATATATTATGAGTGAATATATTATGAACGGAAAAAATTCCAATGTTCCAATCAACAGCTCTTTGAGAGCCAAGGAGTGCCAATCAGGTGATTTTATTATGATGAATTAAATCTTAAAATAAAATTTTACATTTTAATGAGCATATTCGCCTTCACCTATCTGATTTCTATTTTTCATCCAAGATTTTGTGTTATAAATAACACATGTCTGCAAAAGAAAAAAGAAGAAAATTAACAGCTGCATGGGTTCTATTTAGTGAATTTTATGTTTTTTGGTGTGCTGAATCTGAATATGACCTCCATTTTTTCCTAGCACGTACCGTTTTTTTTTGCAAAAGAAGAGGAAATAGTTTTGAATCCACAATTCTCGGTAAAAAAAACAACATAATTTTATTATAAACTAAAACACAATTAAATTTGTCATCCGTGAAACACAGTTGATTGATACATGATCAATATACACAATGTTGACCTGTGAAACCTTTTTTTTTTCTTCTCTTTCATACTTCTCCTGGTGTGCTTTCGTTTCTCGGTATTTCCAGTTTCCCGCTTAAGCATCGAGCAATAGTCAGCCATCATATTCACGTGCCATCTTCCTTGGTAACGTCTCTCCATTTCCATAACATCTTGATGGAATCTTTCCCCCTGCTCCTCATTGTAGGCTCCTACGTTTTTCAGGAAAGTAGTCCACGTGTGAATGTACAAAATGGACCTTTAAGCTCATGTTGTAGCCTTGAGCTTTAAATGCAGATAGCATTCGTTCTATAATGTTTTTGTAATCTGGATCTTTATTTCCCAAAATTTGTGCACCACATCTCTAAATGAATCCCATACTTGTCTTTCAATTTCATTCGTGGTCTGGAAACAAGGAATCAGACAAAAGTTTACGTATGTCGGCTCCTACAATAACTCCCTCTTTCAACTTGGCTTCAGACAGTTTCGGGAACTTGGAGCACAGGTATTTGAAACACTCCCCATCTCTTGGTAGAGATTTCACAAACTGCTTGATAAGTCCCAATTTAATGTGAAGAGGTGGGAGTAGAACTTTTTCACTTGGAACCAGGTTTGTACTTATGACGTTCTTCTCACCAGGAGTTAGGGCATCTTGAAGTGGCCAGTAGGTTTTTTTCCAATTAAGATTTCGGGATCGGCTATCCCACAAGCACAGGAAGCAGGGATACTTAGTATATCCTGACTGTTGGCCCAAAAACGTGGTTAGTATCTTGAAGTCTCCGCAAACCATCCATCGTACTTCATTTTCTCAAGAATTAGAGCCAAATCTTTATAACTTTCTTCCAGATGCACTGAGTGTCCAACAGGAATTGAAGCGAATTCATTTCCATTATGCAGCAAGACTGCTTTGAGGCTTGTTTTGGAAGAGTCTATAAATAAGCACCATTGGGACGATTCGTATTCTATGTCAAATTGCCTCATGAGCCCAGGACATCAGTACAAAAAACAAGATTTCCCTCTTTAGAATAAAAAAAGGTAAAGGTAAAGTGCTCCCCTGTGCTTAGCACCGCGATATTATAATAAAACGATGTGAATTATTTATCTATCTATGACTGTACCACGAAAACAACGTTCCAGGTGATAGAAGGTTTTTATTTTTGAGTCTTGATCCCAACATTTCAGCAGCATCTTTTGATCTCTAACAAGATCGTTTAACTCGTTCTGAGAGAAAAGTAGAGACCCCTCATCGATAAAAAAAAATCAGAGCCAGAATCTTCCTGTGCTGGTATTGCATTTCATTCTGCTGATTCCAATCTGATATCATCCAAATTAGTGGATGGATGTGGTATTGGTATTTCGCTGGAGTGAAGGACTGAAAGAATAGTTGAATTTAGGTTTGGATAAGTTATTTCTTTTTTGTTTCGTCTATTGAAACCTTTAACAATGACCGAACGAAAGTAGCAGTCATTACTGTGGTTTTGATGTTCACGCCACATCATTGGGATGACAAAACGAAAAGATTGCTTCTTACCCTTATACCACAAGCGGAGATCTTCTTCGCACCTCCTGCCCAGGCCTTGTCTTGATCCCCAAGTTTCAGTTTGAAGTATTCGAAGTAAACTTTCTTCTATCATCTGGCTAATACTATCTACCTTCACATACACTATATATATATTACACATATATAATGTATGTGTGTGTGTGTGTTCTTGATTTCATGTTCACAAAGTCACGTGGGCCTATAGGGTGATTCAAAAGTCCCTTAACACTCCCTATGAAAAGTAAAGGAGTTAGGCTGGGTACAATTGGTTATGATAGAAACAGGTCAGGCTTAGATGGAACTACATTGGCGTGTTCCAAGCGGACGTCAGCCATATTGGTGGCCGTCATATTGAATTCAACTCAAAATTTTTAAATTGGAAGGGGGTGATGTGCTTATGCGCCGAGATCTTCAGAGATTTGGGGGGAGAGCAAAGCTAAGTAAAGCATGAATACTGATTTCTTTCTGTTTTGGGGGGGAGAGGTTAGTTGGGACCTAATACACTTGAGTTAACATTTGAAAAATTGTAATTACAGTAACTAGTTTCTTCAACACATCATATATATATATCAGGGTACATTGAACTTTTTTAGCTGGACAAAAAATTAAATCACTGCCTACTACTGTGATTATGTAATTGTACAACATAATATTCTGCATGTAACTTTTGACTGAGAATTTGGTTTATAATACTTATATCCATAATTCGGTTTATAATACTTATTCCTACAATCCTTTATAGGAGTTTAATATCTTCACACATACTTATATAAAAAAGGCAGACCCAAAATAAAATTTTCATCCAGGTGAGGTCGATTTTTGTCACCCGCGCGTCAACTTTGCACGCTGATCCCACTACGTTCCACCTTCGGCCAATAAAAAACATGACCATCTTGTATATTTATGGTTAAAATGACAATAAATAATAGCCTTGTTTGTTCAATATGTTATTGCCGAAGCACGCGTATATTGTAGGTTGATAACAAAATAACAGTATTGTCTTAGTTTAAATTAATACATGATTTTGCAATATACTTGTGTCATTGAGAAGTAACTTCAATTATTTTTTTTCTACACAAATCCAACTGTTTATAAAACAAATATCCACATTTATGTAATCAGAAATAAGGATTTGGCTCTACTAAATCGGGACGCCCTTAAGCCGCTCACACACACACATACACCAGGCGCGGTTGGCCCTATAGCGCACAGGATCAGTGAACCCCCAGTAATATACGATAATCACCTCGAGAATGAACAATAAACAATGTCTTTACATTTTCACATTATTTCGCTAAAAATTCTACACAATAAGTCATGTATTTGTGCCCGTAATACGGTGAACTCTTTTGCTGAGAAGAAGAAACCGCGATTCGGCCGCCCTGATACAGACCCTCAGTTGAACCCCCACAGGACAGCTCTTGCCATTGTGAAAGCTTCGTGCGGGAGCAGAAGCTCGAGGAGGGTATAGGACAAAATACATGGAAGATGAGATTTGCAGAACCTATGTTCAACCCAACGGTCATGCGCAGTTCGTTCTCTCGCAGAAGGCGCGGGACAAGGCTCCGATCTCGCTGCTTCCTCCCTTCCAGTGTTGCTGTGTGCGGTTCAAGTTTGAAGCGCACACATTACATATTCAATATTCTCTTTGTATCATTTTTGTACTGAACTTCTTGAAATAAATGCAAAATTGTGGCAGAGATGGATGAGTGGAAACAAATAAAAGCTGGAATTAGATGCGATGAATTAAAATAAAGGAGATACATTACCAAAATAGCTCGGCATGCATTCAGAGGTTTTTCCTTAAAGGTGGAAACACTTCGGGTTCGCGACAGAGAAAGAATGGCGCGAAGACGTGACTCGCTGTCGCTCGGTGTCAATCGTCTCAAGTTTGTTAGTTTTTGAAGTGCTTGGATACTTGTTGGAAAGTATTAAGTGATGCTGCGAGTGAAGCGAGGGATGGACTTTACCTAGGTTATGTCACATGATGCAGTGTAGGCGTTGCTGTCCGCGCAGGTAAGAAATGACCGATGGAAATGCACGTAATTAACGTAAACGAACTTCCTTGTCCACTGAAAAAAAGCGTGTGCTGGTCGACCAGCCCCAAATTTGAACAAAGCTATCTTGTATCAATGAAAGGGTCTCAGGTTCGATTTCTAGTATGCACATGCCATTAGTTGCCATTTCCCTTTAATAAATGTAGGACCAGTTCTGATTAGTCGGCATGGACGTCCGGAAGGGGAAAAGAGGGCAGCCCCCCATGGAAATTGAATGTAAACCAAAAATTATATATTACACGCATATAATTTAATTTCAGTCACAGTAATTTTTGGTAATTATTATAAAAGCGTTGCAGTAACTTCAGACTGAAGGAGTGTTTTTTGCTCCTCCTGAGGAAAAAATATATTACTTGCCCCTACTTGAGGACGTCCATTCCAACAAAACTCAACTTTTTTCATAAAGGCACAAGTTATTGTAGTTTCAGCCCTAAATTTATTCGCACACCCCTAATACAAAACCTTATACTCCCATATAAAAAAAATTCTGGACAAATCTTTTAAGCCCGCCCCCCATCCTTTTGTTAGGCGAAGGAAGTTTATTTTGCGGAAACTGAATATATGTCACATGACTTCAGTGAACCCCCGGGTAAATAATGCACGAGCCGCGCCTGACATACACGTATTGTTTTGAACGTTGGTTAAGCATTGGTATAAACATGTAGCACTGCAACATTCAGCCGCATCAATTCAGTATGAAGTAGCACACATATATTTACTATAGGTACATGTAAAAGAAAAATACTAATCTGATTATATAAAACAGTGGCATATTGAAAACAGAATACTTTCACCTTATGCTTGACTTTTCCGAGGGGAAACAAAGTTGCCTATTTTGCAATGGACTGGCTCATTCAAGAGAATGAAGACAAGAGTATTCCATTGTTTCTTCCTCTTTTCTCAGACATATGCATTCACATATATACCATGCGTTATCCTTAATTCATTGTCGGTTTAAAAAGGAAATACTGAAATATTAAACGAAAAGCACAAGAAAGACTCTCAAACATTATTGATTCTACCCGGCAAAATCCGGCGTATTTTCCCACCTCTTGTGTGCGAAGTTTCTGTGTGCAAAAATTATGTAATATGTTGAAAATTATACATTGGGCCCCAATGGGGGTGGGGGCGAGAACTGAAGGGGCCCGGGCCCCCAGGTCTCCCAGGTTTCTACGCCCGTGGGCCGTAGTGATGTGATATATATATATATATGACACTGCTCTCTCACATCTGGAAAATTATAACTTTGTTACAATCATTACATATAGGTTGAAGAAACCTTCACCACTGCATTTATCGTGAAATTCTAACCTGATTTGATTCTAGTCTGCCACGCGGAAGACCTGGGGTGGGTGATCTACGGTCGGAATTTTTCCGACTTTGTCCCGCATAAAGCGTGGTGCTGATCACATCGAAAATATGTGGGACCCTACCCCCACATACCCTAGTTGTGCCTTCATGGCAAGGTACTATGTGCACAGGGAACTTTAACTTTACCTTTACCTGTATACTCGTTTATGTACCCCTGAGTAACTACGTTTATTTTTTAAATACGCGAACCCTCTTCCATGAGAATGCAACTAATCGTGACAATATTTTGATCACATTTTCTCCAAATTCTGTCCATTTGAATGTTGAATAAGTATTCAAATTCATTCCACTTGCATATTGGTAGAGGCATGCATTTTATTCTTCCATAAAGAACTATTGCTTTTGGGTTTTGATATTTTATATACAAACGATTCAAGGATGTAAAAATATAATACAGGTCCTTCAAAGGTGCAAAATTATTTTCAACATTTAGTGGGGAGAAAGCAACGAAGTTCTTCTTGGTCAGAAACTGACTAATCTGTGGAATTGTAAAAGTGTCACAAATTTATAAAGTCGTTGACATGTGTTTACCTCCTCTCGTTGGTATGTTCCTCTATTTAGAGGCAACAGGATATTGTTATGAATTTCAAAATAGAATGTCTCATTAAAGTTGTTGGTGGGAATTTTAGCAATTTTTGGGATGTTTATGGACAAGTCTTGTAATGTGATTAAAATATACCTCCAACATTCACAAACTAACGTCCAATAAATTATTTATCATGGATGTCACAGATACCATGATTCGTCACAGATGTTTCTTTACTCTGCGTGGTACTGAAAGGACTTATACAGGGATTAAGTCTTCTTTCTTTTCTTTCTGCCGAGTGGAACCTTCCAGCCAGATGTACCAAATTCTAACATTGTAAGTATTCTTTTATGTTTATCAAATTAGTCATATTTTTGTGAGTGTTTTAGTCTAAATTTTAACCGCTGGTCTTAGAGATATTTTAAATGTATCAGTCTGATAGTTTTTAGGTCCACTTTATGCTCAGAATGACTTATCGGGACTGAACCAACAGTTTAAAGTGGTATCCAAACCACTATGTACATCCACTAGGTTTTTTTAGCCCAGGACGCCTAGATTACTAGGCAAAAAACATTACAAATATGCCATCAAGGAGGCACTGATATTATTTTAAACAGGCTGTAATTTAGAGTGTAATTATGCAGTTTCTTCTCTAACTTTGTTTTGGTTAATGCTCAAGTAGCCTAATCAGAACTGTACCTTCAATTTAGCATGAAATCTGAAACAATGTGTTCCATGGGAAATCGAATCTGAGAACTCTTGATTACAAGAAAAAGGTGTTACCCACAACACAAACTGTCACATCTATTCCTTTTCTAAAACATACATCTGCAGTCACGTTTTGTATGCATGAATGCAGTAGGTGAATGATTTATTCAGTTTTTTCATGGAACGTTTGTGATCGTCAGTTATCAGTACTGTATTTTATCAGTTCATGCAAGAATTATCAGTCCATTCTTAATATAAATTAATCTATAATTTGTTCTATATTAAAATGAAATGCAAAATTGATAATGGGGGAGCAATAGGCGACGCCCGTGCTGATAAGGGATGACCCAAACCCCCAAACCCAAAATAAAATTCTGGATACGGGACTGACAACATGTAATCGAAATCCAACTGTCCATACCCTCTGTAGCATACGCCTGTCAACTTTGACAATGGCAACTCTTATTCTGCTCTCAAATCATCAAGATCATTGAGAGGTGTGCTGTACACTGTCCAGGACATCTCTCACGTCTAAGACCCAATGTGGTGGTGCACCATCTTATTCAATACCTAACAACAACAAAAAAAAACTTTAGGCGGTGGTGAATCACCTATAACAAAGTATATTCCTGCATGTCAAGTGTAAGTTATTATGTATAACTTTGAAGTTGTAAAGTACCTATTTTGACACGGTGTATAATAACATCGTACAAATAATCTCATTTACGATCAGGCACGTATCCAGGGACCAGGCTCGAGAGGCCGAAACCCTCCCCTTCGTCATGTAAAAGAAGACGAAATAAATAAATAAATAAATAAATAAACCCTACAAATGTTTCGTTGGTTTACCCATTCACTTTTTCGCCTGTAGATGGCGGGAGCTTCTAAGGGATGAGCTCTTCCAAAATAAAATTCTGGATATGGGCCTGTTTGCGATATATATAGTTTTACTAAAAATTGTGAACATGATAAGTGTTTGCTTTCAACATGAAAGTATTGTTGATAAAAGTGTGCCTTTACTCACAGCAGGTGTTGGCAAAGCGGAGGGCATCGTTACTCGTCAGTTACTCAATAAAGTTGAATTGATAGCAAATTATAAAACCAATAGGCAAAAAGCTACTCTTATCTGTTAGTAGAGGGTGTCCCAGTTAAAAGTAGCCCGGCTACGATCGACAGTTACGTGCTAAGGATCATCAAATAAATGAAATGTTTGTACTGATGACCTTGAGTACCTACCACGGTTAAAGTTACAATGGACTATTCCAATTTACTGGTAGTACAATATAGCCGTGTTTTGCCTCATAGACAAATGTTGTTGAACCGTGTTACTTTTAACTGTATATTGAAAATTGTAGATACACATATGTAAGTGCTTTCGCATTTAATTGGAATTTTCATCGTTCCAGCAACTTGGTACCACCGTCGCTGAACATCAGAGCTTCTGACGTGTGGATCCTGTTCTGCATTACCTTCGTGTTTCTGGCTCTACTTCAGTACGGTCTGGTCCTTGTGAAGGAGAAGGAGGCTGATGGGGATAAAGACATGCTAATCATCTGCAACCGGAATACTCTGCTGCTTGTAAATGACAAACAAAAGACTAGTGGGAAGGCGCTTGATTTTCGTTTCAGACCACGTTTCTATGTCCGTTTTTTAAAATTAAATATAGACTTATTGAATGTGGCGGCGACTGGGTTCCAAAGCTAGGGGGTCAAGGTGCAAAATGTGTGTGTGGGTGGGGGGGGGGAGCAAGGACTGTATACTTTCTCGTGGTACATAAGGTTTAGCATAGTGCGGTCACAAAAGTGGCAAAAAGTGGGGGAGGGCAACTGCCCCTCCTAATCGCCGCCACTGGTTACTGAGAATTTTCAAGCAAGTTATCAACTGTTTCACCAATATCTGTGCTTAATAGTGTTGTGTAATGTGCTGCCACCTAGGCAATCAAAGCTGCACTATGCCAGTGCCTGGGGGACAGTATGTCCTCCGACCCACACCGGTATACCTCGCTTATCTCTTGCTCCGGCTAGCACGACTAACACTACATGGTGGCAGCGGTGGGATCCGCATGCGGTCGAAAGGAAGAGTGTAATAGCGAACATGAGATGCCGATATAGTGGCTCTACTAGACTTTTTGAGAACAGAAAACAAGGTACGTGAGTCTTAAACATGCCTAACAATAGTGATTCATCGGTAATCGGCAACGTTTTGCATTCGCTAGTGAATGTGAATCCTCCTGAAGAATTTGACTTTGTTCAACCAGAACTGTGGCCATTATGGAGAAAATGGTTTGAACGTTATCTAAGTGTTTCGGGTTTGGTTAACAAAACTGAGGACGAAAAAATCAACCTACTTCTATACGTAATGGGTTCACAAAGTGAGGAATATTTGTTGCGTTTCCCGGAACCACGTTCAGTGAGCGACTTGATGAACAAGTTCGATTCTGTGTTTCTGCCACATCGTAACGTAAGCTTTGAACGATATAAGTTTAATACCAGAGTGCAAAATGTGGAGTTACCAGCTGACGTGTTTATCACGGATGTGCATAGACTGGCTGAACATTGCGAGTTTGGTAATCTCAAGGACGACATGAGTCGGGACAGGATCGTCGTCGGCGTAGCTGATAAACGTGTGTCCGACAAACTACAGATGCACCGAGAATTGACGCTTGCGGAGGCAGTTAATTGGGTTAAGCAGTACGAACAACAACAGAAGAATTCACATGAAATTGCCGACCAAGGACAGGTACAACACGTGACCAGACGACGCGAACAGACGACCGGGAAGGACTACGCTAGTAGGACCGGGACCGGAAGGACGACGTACAGGGGAGTTAATTCTCGACCAGCAGCTCGGAGTAAGTACAACACAAACTTAGAGAAACCGAAGTATTGTCCCTTCTGTGGAGGACTATTTCACCCGAAATTAAAGGATTGCCCAGCTAGAACAGTGGCGTGCAGGTACTGTAAAAAAGTAGGACATTTTTTTGGAGTTTGTAGGAAGAGAAACACGAAAACAGTCCATCATTTTGAATTTGGTAATGTGATTGAACAAAACACTAACTAAAAATCGAGTGTGGAAGATAATTTTGTAGGAAATATTAAAGGATCTACTTCTAATTCAGAATTCAGTTGGTATCGTTCAATTTTCATTAAGGAACTTGGCGATAATGTTAATTTTTTGATCGATACAGGTGCTGATCGTGTATGTGTACCTGATAAAGTGTTATTTCCAAACATGTTGAGTAATTTAAATGCAAAGCAATCTGGCCTTAAAGGATCCGATGGTACACAATTAAAGGTGTTAGGTACTACGAATTTTACATTATGCTTTAATGGAAAGGGTTGCAAAAACCATTGCTTGGTCGACTGCTTTAGAAATGCTAAATGTAAATAATCTGCAAAAAGACATACGATCTTTTACAAAAGTTGATATTAATTCACTAGAATATTGTAAATTGTTTCAAAACATTGCAGAATTTAAGAAAACAGTTTCTATTAGTATGAAACCTAATGCAAAATTATATGTACAGGTTGTACCAAGAGTAGTACCCATACCAATGTTGAAAAAACTAGAAGTAGAGATTAACCGTTTGAAAAAACTGAAAATAATTGAACCAGTAGAAGTAGTAACAGACTGGGTTAGTCCCATTGTGTGTGTGCCTAAAGGTAATGAGGTTAGGCTATGTTGTTATTATACAAAGTTAAATGAGTGGGTGTTAAGGCCACATTTCCCTATGCCAAAAGTAGAATCAACTCAACTCTTGCACAATTAAAGGGAGCAAGGTATTTCAGTAAAATTGATTTAAATAAATCGTTTTATCAAGTAAAATTAGATGAAAACAGTCAACTGTTAACTACCTTCATTTGTCCATTTGGAAGATTTAAAATTTTGCGTATGCCATTTGGGATTTCTTGTGCTCCGGAGTGTTTCACAACACAAATTTCCATGTTATTGCAAGGTGAAAAAAATGTAATTTTTCATGTAGATGACATATTGTGCTTTGGGAGTACTATAGAAGAACATGATGAAGCTCTTAAAAGAGTCTTAAATAAACTGAAAGCAGAAGGTATTACTATTAACAAAAGCAAAAGTATTTTTGGTGTAACTAAAGTTAAGTATTTGGGTCATATCCTGTCTGAGAAAGGTATTTCGATAGACCCGGAGAAGGTAAAATCTATTGTAAACATGGAAAGACCTACTTGCAAATCAGAGCTTCAAACATACTTGGGTATGGTTAACTGTGCAGGAAAATTTATTCCAAATAAATCAGATATTTTAGCACCTTTAACTGGTTTTCTTAAACATGGTGTAGAATTTAATTGGGGGTGCGGAACAAGAATGTAGTTACAAAATGCTACATCAAGCTCTAACTACAACCCCAACCTTAGCATATTTTGATCCTAGTAAACAGTGCATTGTTAGTGCAGATTCATCTTCATATGGCATAGGTGCTGTGTTATTTCAAATGAAAGGTGCAAAAAGAGAAATCGTTGCTTATGATTCTAGAAAATTAACACCTACAAAACAAAGGTATGCACAGATTGAAAAGGAAGCTTTAGATTTAACGTTGGCTATGGAAAAATTTTCAGAATATGTTTCAGGTCTAAAAGTGAATTTGGAAACTGATCATAAACCATTAATTCAGATTTTGGGTTCTAAGAACATTGATGAGTTAACTCCAAGATTGCAAAGATTTATCATAAGGTTAATGAGGTATGACTATACAGTTAATTATGTACCAGGCCGTGAACTTATATTAGCAGATTTTCTGTCCAGAAATCCTATTGAAGGCTGGGAGAGAGAGGAATTAGGCGAAGAAGTTCATGCTTTTGTAAATTTTGTTATTCAACTCTGTCCTGTGAAAGATTATTACTTAAACAAAATTAAACAGTGTCAAGTAAATTATAACATATGCAAGAAGCTTAAGTACTATACTTTGAATGGTTGGCCTGAGAAATGTAAAATTGCAGTTGAACTGTTATCTTACTATCAATATAAATTAGATTTCTCAATAATACATGATATATTGTAATACCAGGTTTGCTACAAGAGGAGGTTTTAAAATTCATACACCAAGGTCATCAGGGTATAACGAAATGTAGACGTCGAGCATAGATGTCAGTATGGTGGATAGGACTTAGTTCAGAACTTGATGCTTTAGTGAAACACTGCTCTTAATGTATTGAAATGAGAGGTAACTGTAAAGAACCCTTTTTAATGGAAGGTTTACCTGATGGACCATGGCAACAGGTGGGAGTAGATTTGTTTAAATGTAAAGGTGTATGGTACCTTATTGCCACAGATTACTATTCAAAGTTTTTTGAAACAAATGACTGAAGATGTGATAATCACAAAAATGAAGCAAATGTTTGCTAGATATGGTGTTTGTAATGTAATTAGATCTGATAATGGATCGCAGTTTCAGTACAAATTTCGCTGTTTTGCTAAGGAGTATAACTTTATTCACCAGACAGGTTCGGCATATCATAGTCAGTCTCAAGGACAAGTAGAAGCTACTGTTAAAATTGCTAAACATTTGTTAATGAAGAATGATGACATACATAAAGGTTTGCTTGCCTATAGAAATACTCCATTAGCGAATGGTTATTCTCCTGCAGAATTAATTCTGAACAAGAAATTAAGATCAGATTTACCGATGTTACCTGTAAAATTACTACCTAAAGTGTTGAATCGTAGCCAAATTTTGTACAAAAATAAGAATTTAAAGAACAAACAAGCTGACAATTACAACAAAAGGCAGAGAGTTAAACCTTTAAGAGACCTAAAGGTAGGTGAGAGGATCTGGGTCAAGGATTTAAAACAATATGGTACAGTTAAAACTAAATTGAAATATCCTAGATCATACTTAATACAAAGAATACAGGTACTTACTTACCTGTATTGCAGCCCAGAGTAACTCCAACTACACCAGGACGAGATAATAATAATAAAAAAAAAAAAGTTAGAAGCAGAGAGTTTGGTGTATATGTATCCTCGAAGGGAAAGAAACCCTCCAGGATGGATGAAGGATTACGTATGTTAAGATATTATTTGTGCTTTTGTTAATGGGTATGGTGGTTATGGATAAAGTTGTTAAATGTACAATTTTCATGTTTGGTTAAATGATTACTTATCTTCAAGCAGAACCCTTAGTTCCAGAACCTAACTTGACTGAAGTTAAAGATGCTATTAAAACGCTAAAGAATAACAAAGCACCTGGCATTGATTAAATACCAGCTGAGTTAATTAAATATGGTGGAAATTCATTAATATGTCAAATTCATAAATTAATTTGTTTAATATGGAATAAAGAAGAAATCCATCAACAGTGGAAAGAATCCATAATTGTTCCTGTGTTTAAAAAAGGTGATAAAATGAACTGCAATAATTACCGTGGAATTTCTCTACTCTCAACAACATATAAAATATTATCTAACATTCTTTTAACAAGACTAACCCCATATGCTAATGAAATTATAGGTGATTATCAATGTGGATTTAAACGTTACAGATCAACAACAGATCAAATTTTTCACATCAGACAGACACTTGAGAAAAAGTGGGAATATAATCAAAATGTCCATCAGCTATTCATTGATTTCAAAAAAAGCATAGCTATGATTCGGTTGAAAGAGATAAATTATATAATATATTAGTAGAGTTTGGAATACCTAAGAAGCTTGTTAGTATGATAAAAATATGCACCAGTGAAACAGAAAGTAAAATTCGTGTGGGTATTAATATGTCTGACAAATTTACAATTCATGATGGGTTAAAACAAGGAGATACATTATCTCCATTGCTCTTTAATTTGGCTTAGAATATTCTGTTAGGAAGGTAAAAGAAACTAAAGAAGGACTAAAATTAAATGGTGTGACTCAGTTGTTAGCATATGCAGATGAAGTAGACTTACTTGGGGATGATTTGAATTAAGAATAATGCTAAAATATTTTTCAAAACTGCTAAAGAGATAGGTTTGGAAGTTAACAAAGAGAAAACTAAATATATGCTTACAGGCCGAAACCAAGTGTTAGGGAATAATCAAAATCTAATTATTGATAACAACTCGTTTGAACCAGTTTCCAAATTCAAATACTTAGGAGTAATATTAACAAATGAAAATTATATTAAAGAGGAAATAAAAAGTAGGCTTAATTCAGGAAATGCATGTTACTTCTCTTCATAAACTTTTGTCTTCTCGTTTAATATCTAAGAAACTAAAAGTTAAAATATACAAAACAGTAATTTTGCCTATAGTATTATATGGATGTGAAACTTGGTCCCTTACATTTGAAAGAGGAACATAAATTGAGAGTATTTGAAAATAAGACCCTTAGGAAAATCTTTGGACCTAAAAGGGATGAGGAGACAGGTGAGTGGAGAAGGTTACATAATTTAGAACTACATAATCTGTATTCATGTCCAGATATTATTAGAATAATTAAATCAAGAAGACTTAGGTGGGCAGGCCATGTGGCACGAATGGGAGAGGAAAGAGGAGTTTACTGGATTCTTGTTGGGAAACCTGATGGTAAGATACCTGTAGGAAGGTCAAGACGAAGATGGAGGGACAACGTTGAGATGGACCTAAGGGAAATCGGTAGGGATGGAAAAGAGTATATAGAACTTGCTCAAGATAGGGAAAGATGGAAGGCCTGTGTTGCTGCAGCCATGAACCTTCGGGTTTAAGAAGGCTCGGGAGTTAGTTAGTAAGTGCATTTAGAGACAGAAACTTTGTTTAAAATGTTTAAGTAATAAATAAGATGTAAGATTTATGTAGCATATGCACACAAACATAGCTTCATTAAAGAAGGGGGATGTTGTGTAAGGTGCTGCCACCTAGGCAATCAAAGCTGCACTATGCCAGTGCCTGGGACAGTAGGTCCTCCGACCAAGACTGTTATACCTCGCTTATCTCTTGCTCCGGCTAGCACGACTAACACTACAAATAGGGATAATTTATTTTTATACAAGCAAATTGCCGAATGGTTCACTATGGTTCCAATGGAATATATACACGTATATCGGTGTATCGGCCATGAAATAATCAATTGTCGATCATGCCATCGAAGTTACAGGCTTCTTCTAATCCCGGCTTGACCTGAGCAAGGGTGCTACTTGTGAGAGTCACTTCATCGATTTAACCAAATCATCAGTCATCCTCATCTTCGTACTTAGTCAAAAGTGGCACGAAAGTGACGTAAAACAATCAAAGTACAAAGACAATTGATAATAAAATTTTAGCAGCATGGCTGGTTCGTTGATACATGCTTGTCATCCTTAAGGTTCAGATTCAGGCATTTGGCATTGACAAAGACGTACTCTCAGCTGTAACAGTGTTCCTGTTTGCACCACTGTTTTGACAACCGATGTTTGGATAACAAGGAGATAACTTAATATTAGAAATGCTTCATTATCTAAATGCTTCAGAATGAATATAGGGCCTACGCACTTGCAATATAGGCACGTTCACAAATTCCCTTGGATAGCAAAACTTCTAATTATTCCATTCGATAATTCTCTCTAATATAGTTCGCTTGTTTTTAGAGTGATGATAATTGGAAAACAATTACTTTCTCTTAAACTTCCATGATTAGGCAGAATGCTCTGAAAAGCTTGTACTTACAGAAGCCTACTTATACCATGTTGTAAATGAATTTGGGGTAATTGTTTTAAGCATCTTCGTGATAATTATCCCCTCTTGCAGCAAATATGGATAATTGTAAATAAGCTTACTCTCCATATCTTTATATATCTTAAGTGTGAATTAGTATAATTTTCTTCGGAAATGTCTAAATTTAGCATACTGTCTAACATAAACTTTTGTCCGATCTTGAGATATTTAGGCTGTTATTTTACATCACTGTTAGTACATTTATGATATTTATTTGGGTGAACTGTTTCTGTGCAGCTCAATCATAGCAATCTCTTATAGCACAGTGGCTAACGCTACCTAAAGTAAGGAAGTTTAATACTTGTGGTTTACTAAATTTTCAGTATTTAGATATAATTTAATTAACGCAAGCAATTCGACCGTCATATCTCAGCCATCATACTCTTCTGACAATATGTTGCTTGGACATCTACTAGAACTATGTTTGTAGGACGCATATTCCTCAAGTACAAAATTCTTGGGTTCGACAACTGCAAGGTACGTACATGTTACTAGATGCCTTTCTATTGTTAGCTAAATATAAAATGAAAACAAAACATACAGAATCATTGATTTAAATAGCCCACAATTAGTTCTTCGTTGTAGAGCTTTTGTTTTCGTTGTCACCCAACATAATAATGTTGTATAATGCAACAGGTTCTTCACAATGAAGAATTGTCTAAAGGGTGTCCACAGTCGTTGCATTACTTTCTTTTTTAAGTGCTGGTTATACTTTATATTTATATTCTTATACTCAGCATGGAATATACTATATCATTTCATAAAGTGTTCCCATTCCTAACGACCATTGATTTTTTTCATTTCTACAGAACTCTCCTAAACTGAGAAAGTTGCTGAAAGCCTGCCTGCAGTGCTTGAAGAAGAACAGGTTGAATATTTACGACCGAGCAGCCATCTTCATCTTCCCTGCATTGTTTGTGCTGTTCAACATCACCTACTGGACCATTTACTTCAGCTGCAGTAGTTACACTGGCGAGGGCTGCGACTGATGCATCTGCCAGAAGACCATTAAGGGTCATGGGAGAATGTAAAAACGTCTCAATTATACAGTATGCATCATAGTCATCGAACACCGAGTCTGAAGAAGGTGGAGTGGAGAAGCTAATCTGTGTTCTTATTACGAACCTAAATATCACATGTAAAGACCGTATTTTTGCGCAGGCGTGCGTGCGGGGAGCAAGGGAGGCCAGTTGCTCCCTAATATTACAACTATGTTTCAACTGTGCTGTTTTCAGACGACTAACAGCCGTTCAGTGTAATGTTGGACCAACAGTGTTTTATATGCTTTCCAATATTTCATTGATTGATTGATTTTGTGTTTTAAGTCCACTTTATGTACAGACAGGCTAATCGGGACTGGAACTACAGTTTAAAATGGTTTCCGAGCCACCATGTGCCTCCACCGGGTATCGAACACGGGAACCACTGATTACAAAGGTACGACGTTACCACTACGCCATCGGGGAGGCACGTTCTTTGTATACATACATAACGAACATAACCCGTGGCTCTACAGCCCTGAGAGGACCTCGGCCTATCTCCCGGCTGCCAGTCTCCCTCTCACATTCCTACCTAGAGGTGTGGACATCTTCAACCGCTAATGGGGTGACGTGGGATCAGCACGTCGAACCTTCAGCCGTTATAGGCGATTTCCTAGTGAGTAGTGTAACTTTTAATATTAGAAGTGCCGAGTTCGTTTAATTTCGGTTCTTTACCATGGAGTAAATATGAGTTCCATTTCTACATCATAAGTGTGGTATTTATATAATTACATGCGTTTAAAATTACACTAAATGAACTTGGGATTTTTGGATATAATACCATGTTTGATACGGATTAATATAGATTTTCTTTCCCTGGCTGATCTTTCATTTTGGCCCCTAATCAGAGGATGTTTGTTTTGAACCGGTAAAGGATGATTGGCTACTTTAGGTACTGCCCTGGTCACAGTCATCACGATGGTAATTATAGTAGTTTTCTATGTATGATTAGTGTTGATGTCAATCACTGCTAAGCTTCTTACTTATGTGCAGATGTGAATTAAAAGTGACTCCACTGAAATAGCTCTGTATTATCGAAATTTACACATGCAGATAGATTACACACATTATATTATAATATATTATGTTATATTTCATCAGGTATGTAAAGTATCTGTCTGTCAAAAATAAAACAGTGGAAATATTCAAATTTTCATTTTGCATCACTAAAGTGATTTGTAGCTCATAAGCCTGATTTTCCTGTTCACTAAAATGTGAAGCTTGAATCTGTAGACGACATGATAAAGTCAGAGACATTGAAACTTATTTTTTATTGTAGGCAGAGGTGCGTCTATGTACCTAAATACTGTAACACAATTATAGGCATTCCAGCTTCTAGTGAATAAAACAATCTTTCATATCGGAAAATTTCTTTCTTACAGAATTTTTATTATTGCTAAGGTTGTGTCTGAGAATTTGGGCCTATTCTTTAGCATGGCTTTAGATCCCCCTTAAGGCAGAAAGTTTTATGAATATCGAGAAGAAACAGCAAGGAGATATTGCTGGTTTAATCGACAAGCATAGAATAAAGGAGAAAGAAGAAAACCGAGCGGCACTCCGACCGGTTGTCGAGACAATCATCATCTGTGGTCAACACGAGCTGCCGCTTCGAGGTGACAATGACAGTGGTCCACTAAGTCTGGAAGATCCGAATAACAAGGCTGGGAAATTTAGGGCCTTGTTAAGGTTTCGTGCGAAGGCAGGGGACAACGTTCTAAACAATCACATCCAAACTTGCAGGAAGAACGCATCTTACTTCAGTACTTCAGTCCACTCATCCAAAACGAAGTGTTAAAAACTTGTGGTGAGCTGATTCAAAGAAAAATCGTGTCCGAGATAAATCAGTCTCAGTACCATATTGGGGGGCGAAACTTTAGATGTATCGGGAACGGAACAGTTTTCACTGTGCATTAGATTTGTTTCACCATCTACCTGCGTTCGAGAAGACTTCCTTTGTTTCGTGCCAATATATGATATGACTGGTGAATCCGTGACAGAGACAATTTTGAACACTTGTGAGTGCTTGGGACTCAATATGAATAATTTGGTGGGTCCTGGCTTTGATGGAGCTGCAAATATGGGAGGACACGTCCGTGGTGTTCAGGCTAGAATCAGACAGATGTATCCGATAGCTGTCTACGTCCACTGTGCCTCTCACCGTTTGAATCTTGCGTTGTCGAATGGATTGTCCATTCCGTGAGTGAGTAACATCTTCGGAATAATGAGAGACACTTGTTCATTGTTTCAAAATATCTCCCTAGCTGTAAAAATGCTCAGGGACACCATAGATGCTTTGATGCCTGAAGAGAAGAAACGGCGCCTAGTGAGTTCGTGCGATACGAGATTTATCGAGAGACACGACGCAATTGTGTTCCTGCAGCTCCTGAAACCTATTGCAGCCTGTTTGCGTGGTCTTTCTGATAGAAACAGGGCTGTGTCTTCAACAGCTGCGCAATTATTGTCTGCAATTGAAAAGAGCCAATTCATCGTGTCCCTGCAAGCGTGCGAAGAAATTTTCAGTCACACGCTGCCTTTGTCAATGTACTTGCAGAGCCCATCCCATGACCTTGCAGTAGCAGTAGAATATGCAGAAAATGTGATCCAAGTCCTGAAAGAGCTGAGAGAAAATGCCGACCGAAAATTCGGAGAATTGTTCACCGCTGCTAATAACTCCATGAAAAACTTGTTTGGCACTTCGGTCGAAGTGCCTTGGATTTGAAGCTAACAGACCAAAAGGAGTCGGCCGAGGTATATTTTAGGCGCTCTGTCTGGATCCCCTGTTTGGATGGTGTGATATCAGCTTTGGATGAAAAATTTCCCAACAACAAGGAATTTCTGTCTAACATTTCTGTTATCCTTCCCAAAAATGCAAGTCTGCAGAAGATGGACGGACCAGTTAAAGAACAAGGTGCGGTACGTGGGCGAAGGAACTACTTTTTCTGAACTGAAAGGGGAATATGCTTTGTGGTGTCAGAAGTGGTCTGGAAAGGAGCAGCCATCGGACTTAATAAGCGTACTGGACGCCTGTGATCCCGCTTTCTTCCGAGGTATTCATGCTCTTCTCCGAGTGCTGGCGACAATCCCTATCTCGACAGCTTCTGTGGAGAGATCATTTTCCACAATGAAAAGAATAAAAACATTCTTGAGAAACCGGATGGGAAGTAACAGACTGACAGGTCTGGCACTGCTGTCAGTCCATTGGAAGTCAGTTCCTACTCCTGACGAAGTGCTCGACGCTATGGCTAGTCAAGGAAAAAAAAGATGTTACTTTAAGTGAATCTGACAGGTCCAATTGTTGGCGTTTGTTTATAGGAATTGTACGTTCAGATATTTTACGTGTAAGTGAATGTTGCATAGGAGGGTGCATAAATTTAATACTCATTCATTTATTCTTTTTATTTATTCCTTGTCAAAAATGATTGTATCCAGAGGTCTTTACTCCAAGAATAACTACACTTTTCTCTCATCCAACAAACCTAAGGTCACCCTTAGCAGCACAGTGGACAGCCGTTTTTTTTTCAATTCATGTACCGAACGACTTATTTCTGACTGCAGTGTGAACGTGAAATGTTGGTATTTTTTGTTTAAGGCTTTATCTTTTTCGTTCTCGTGTATATGCATAACGCGCGCGCGCACACACATATATATTATTTTCTAAATATTATTTATTTTGCCCCTGAAAATTGGACGTCAACAGTATAAGCTCCAACTTTTACTCTATGCTGCTGCCTTTGTTGGTGAACGACTGTGAGCTTGAAAAAAATAAGACTCAGTGGTCTGTAAACAATAACCAACACTAACATATTCAACCATCTTGTGTTGGGTAGCTATATCGTAGTTTCTATTCATTCAATCATGTGAGTGATATTTGTTTGTAATCAGTTAATAATAAAAGTAATAACTTTAGTTTAATTTGGATACAGGAGGCTGAAGCCGATCTCGTTCTTTCTTATCTTTCTGTGTTTGATTTGCATGGCATGTATGTGTCATAACGTACGTGATTATTACTGTTATCATTTATTCTTATTCCCCTTTTCATAATTCATTATTGTCCTATTACCACAAATCAAGCTTCAATTATATATTAACAGTACATACATCTAGTTTCATCTTCCTTTTGTCTTATTTACATCATTTAAGCGAAACGAAATCCACATTTTACCAGTGGCGTAGCATGACCATTTCGGGTGGTAACGCCAAGATCTTTTTGTGGGCATAATATGAATAATACAAATCACAAACTTGTGGCACATGCAAGTATGGCCTCCCCGATGGTGCAGTGGTAGCGTCGTCCCCTTGTAATCAAGAGGTCCCGGGTTCGATACCCGGTGGAGGCACAAGTTGTTCGGATCCCACTTTGAACTGTAGGTCCAGTCCCGATTAGCCTTACTGTGCATAAAGTGGACTTAAAACAACATATCAATCAATCAATCAATCACATGCAAGTATAAGTACCGTACATGTCTATATTATAATTTTCGGTACAAAATAACATTTTTAGAAGCATAAAAATATATTACATATGAAATAAATTAAAATAACTTACCTTACACAACCTTCTACACTAGATCCAACCTTCTTTTCTTCTTTTCTGCAAAAATGTCTATAACCCTATCAAGAAATGCTGACTCTGATGAAAGTTCACCTAATAAGGACTTCTCAATTGCCAAAGAATTCAAGCATGACAGGCGATTGTTGTACATAGAATTCCTAAGATAGGTTTTGATCCTCTTCAGGGTGCTCATACTTCGTTCACTGCTGGCTGTAGTGGTTGGTATGGTCAGCACTAAGCGGAGTAGTTTTGTTACTTCCTGATAGACTGAATCTAGACCATTTGCAACAAAATATTTAAGGAGATCTTTAGGAGCCAAATATTTTGTTTCATCTGCATACACATTATGAAGTTCATTTTGTAGTTGGTTGCTATCAAAGAATTTATAATGCTTTACTAAGTTATCTACTTTGTTCTGGGGAAATGTTTCGCTATAGTCTCTAAATTTATTTTCATACACCAATTCCATGAAATTTATATGAGGAAGATCTTCAAATCGGCATTTCATTTGAGTAGTTTGAGAATCTTTCTATATTTTTGATGACAACATTTATTTCCTTATGACAAGTTAATATACTCACTGTAGATGACTGTAGGAGTTTGAATAGAGGTTCAATGTGTACAAAACAAGCTTCGAAAACACAGAGCAGATACACAAAAATTGGATCATCCATGTATCGTATCTCTTGAGTCCTACTGCGCAGTTCACAGTTTCATGGTCCCATACACCGCCATCATCATCGATAATTTCATTGAAAGTGCAATACATTTCTGTGAAATGCTTTTTAATGGTGAAAACTACTCTCGAATGGAAATTCCATCTTGTACTGCTGGCTTGTGGGAGCTTAAATCCTTTTCAGTTAACAAAACTGTTCTTTTTGAAGACTTACTGAAGAAATTGTGAAAAGCAGTCAAGGCACATACAAATAAACGAACTTGTTTTATAGTTTTCGATCCATGTAAAAGCACCAAATTTAATTGATGGGTATAGCAATGGATAAAAAGAGCATATGGGCAAAAGTATTTCATCAGTTTTTGAACTCCTACTTGTCTACCTGCCATTACAGAGGCGCCATCATATGTCTGACTTACAACTTTTTTTCCGTCCACATCCCACTCAAGTAAAACTTGACGTATTATTTCTGATAATCCAGAAGCAGATTTTGTCCTTCGAAACGTCGTAAAAACCAACGAACCTTTCTTCTACTTTGTCATTCACGCAATATCTAAATATTATGCTCATTTGGCTCTTACAAGATACATCTAGTGTCTCGTCGGCTTGAATAGCAACGAAAAGAGACTCATTTATTTCAAATTTGATTCGTTCATTTAAAGAATCGGTTATTACCTGAATCAGGTCATTTTGAATGTCTGGCGATGTTCCTTTTAATAATGAAGTTGACTGCAAATGATCTCTAACAATTGATTCATTTTGAGCTAGCAGATCTAACAATTCCAAATAGTTTCCTTTGTTGGCAGCACTCCCGTCCTCTCGGTGCCCACGGAAGGCTAGCTCCTGTTTGCTTAAATATATTACAGACTGAATGAGTCGCCGTAAGTATTGTCTATTTGGAAACACAATCTCATTGTGTTTTTTTGCCTGAAGTCGGACAGCTTCCGATAAAGCATGATCTATGCGTGTTTTGCCCAGCAAATGAAATGCCTCACTATACAACAAATGATGTTTGGAAGACTGGTGTTTCATAGCTTTTTTAATTAGATTACTCAAGTCAGAAATACCTTGTTTTAAAGATCTTGAGAAAAGATAAAGAAAGCCCATTAAAATACATAAAAGGAAAAGATGGTAAACTAAGAACAAAACCAGAAGAAATCATGCAAAGATGGAAGGAATACTTCGAAGAATTGCTGAAGGATGAAACACAAACTAACAGGACGGAGGTTCAAACAGGAAACGAAAGAACAGAAGATATAGAAATGGAGGATGAAGAAGAGGAAATAAATGATATCAAAGTAGAAGAATTAAAAGCAGCATTAAAGAAAATGAAGTTAGGTAAGGCTAGTGGACATGATGGTTTAACACCAGAAATGCTTAAATACATGGGAAATGCTGGAGAGCAACTGTTTTTGAACCTACTGAATGTTATATGGGAAAAGAAAACTGTACCGAAGGAATGGGAGATATCAGTAATAATCCCAATCTTCAAGAAAGGGGATAATAGAGAATGTAGAAACCATCGGGGAATCTCATTGCTCAGTGTGCCAGGGAAGATATATTCAAGAATCCTGGAGAATAGACTCAGAAAATATGTCGAAGAGCAATTGGAAGAAAGTCAAGCAGGCTTTAGACCAGCAAGAAGTGTACAAGACCATATTTTCACCCTCAAACAAATAACAGACAAGACAATAGAATACAATAAAAAGGCACATGTATGTTTTGTAGATCTACAAAAGGCTTTTGATAGAGTTCCTTGGAATGAGATATGGAAATCCTTAGAGAAGAAAGGAGTGGATAAAAACCTAATAAAAGCAATCCAAAGTTGGTACAAAGGATGCAGATGTTACGTGAGGACGAGAAACCACCAGTCAGAGGAATTTGAAATAACAACAGGAGTTAAACAGGGAGATATACTATCACCATATCTATTTATAATACTATTAGATGAAGTAATAAAGGAATGCCATATAAAAATGAAACAATTTCAGGTAGGATACTGGAATATGAAATCAATTAAACTAACAGAGCTCATATACGCTGATGATATTATACTAATAGCTAATACACAGGCTAGTTTACAATATAATCTAAATATTCTTAATGAAGAATTAAAGAAGAAGAATATGGAAATAAATACGGAGAAAACTAAAACAATGATAATCAGCAGAGAAAAGACAAACCATAAGATAAAACTGAATAACGAACCTTTAGAACAAGTGACAAATTTCAAGTATCTTGGAGTAATTATAAACAGTCAAGGAAAAGAAGAGGAAGAAATAAGAGATAGAATCATGAAGACAGGAAAGCTATATCAAATGATAAACCGAGGATTTATAGGCAAAAAAGAAATATCTACCCAAACAAAATTCACTGTATACAAAACAATTTATATACCAACACTTACATATAGCAGTGAAAATTGGACATTGACTGGAAAACACCTGCAAAGTGTACAAACAATGGAAATGAGGTACCTTCGAAGAATAAGTGGGAAAACCAGGAAAGATCGGATAAGGAATCAAACCATTCGGCAATCTTTAAATGCTCAGCCACTACAAGAAACAGTTGAACGTAATCAACTTAGATGGTTCGGCCATTTGAGCAGAATGAGTGAGACGAGACTGCCAAAGCAGATATGGGAAGCACGTCCACAAGGAACAAGACCAAAAGGAAGACCAAGAAAGACATTGAATATGAGTGTCAAAGAGATTTTGGAGAAACGAAGCATAAGATGGAAAGAGGCACAGGAAAAGGCGATGGACAGAAACGTCTGGAGAACTCTCTGTAACCCCTCGACACCGGCAGGTAGAAGAGGACGCGACTAAGTAAGTAAGTATATATGCTCCTGTGCCTACACTACAAAATCAGTTTCCATGTCTCTGATTTTATCTGATTTTATCATGTCATCTACAGATTCAAGCTTCACATTTCAGTGAAGTGTGTTGGCAATTCGTGAACAGGAAAATCAGGCTTTGAGCTACAAATCACTTTAGTGATGCAAAATGAAAATTTGTATATTTCCACTGTTTTATTTTTTTAGAGACAGATACTTTACATACATGATAAAATATATATCATAATTTATTATAATATAATGTGTGTAATCTATCTGCATGTGTAAATTTCGATAATACAGAGCCACTTCAGTGGAGTCACTTTTAATTCACATCTGCACATAAGTAAGAAGCTTAGCAGTGATTGACATCAACACTAATCATACATATAAAACTACTATAATTTCCATCGTGATGACTGTGACCAGGGCAGTACCTAAAGTAGCCAATCATCCTTTACCGGTTCAAAACAAACATCCTCTGATTAGGGGCCAAAATGAAAGATCAGCCAGGGAAAGAAAATCTATATTAATGCGTATCAAACATGGTTGTATATCCAAAAATCCCAAGTTCATTTAGTGTAATTTTAAACGCATGTAATTATATAAATACCACACTTATGATGTAGAAATGCAATTCATATTTACTCCATGGTAAAGAACCGAAATTAAACGAACTCGGCACTTCTAATATTAAAAGTTACACTACTCACTAGGAAATATCCTATATGTTACGTTATGTATGTATACAAAGAACGTGCCTCCCCGATGGCGCAGTGGTAACGTCGTACCTTTGTAATTAGTGGTTCACGTGTTCGATGCCCGATGGAGGCACATGCTAGCTCGGATCCCGCTTTAAACTGTAGTTTCACTCCCGATTAGCCTGTCTGTGCATAAAGTGGACTTACAACACAAAATGAAACAATCAATCAAATATTAGAAAGCATGTGAAACACTGTTGGTCCAACATTACACTGAACTTCTGTTAGTCGTCCGAAAACAGCATAGTTGTAATATTAGGGGGCAACTGGCCTCCCTTGCTCCCCGCACGCACGCCTGCGCAAAAATACGGTCTTTACATGTGATATTTAGGTTCGTAATAAGAACACAGATTAGCTTCTCCACTCCACCTTCTTCAGACTCGGTGTTCGATGACTATGATGCATACTGTATAATTGAGACATTTTTACATTCTCCAATGACCCTTAATGGGCTTCTGGCAGATGCATCAGTCGCAGCCCTCGCCAGTGTAACTACTGCAGCTGAAGTAAATGGTCCAGTAGGTGATGTTGAACAGCACAAACAATGCAGGGAAGATGAAGATGGCTGCTCGGTCGTAAATATTCCACCTGTTCTTCTTCAAGCACTGCAGGCAGGCTTTCAGCAACTTTCTCAGTTTAGGAGAGTTCTGTAGAAATGGAAAATAAAATCAATGGTCGTTAGGAATAGAAATGGAAACACTTTATGAAATGATATAGAAAATACTGTGGACACCCTTTAGACAATTCTTCATTCTGAAGAACCCGCCAAGCCTGTTGCATTATACAACATTATTATGTTGAGTGACAACGAAAACAAAAGCTCTGCAACCAAGAACCAATTGTGGGCTATTTAAATCCAATGATTCTGTATGTTTGTTTTCATTTTATATTTAGCTAACAATAGAAAGGCATCTAGTGACATGTACGTACCTTGCAGTTGTCGAACCCAAGAATTTTGTACCTGAGGAATATGCGTCAGTAGAGAGGCAGCACTTCGTTCCTACGCGTCAGCAAAAATTCGATGCGACTGGTGTTATGTTACATCCGGTGTAGCGGGGTACGAGCTGTTTTATTGTTGAGTCAGCAGAACGTGTCTGATCACGTTGAAGACATCGGAAGCGGTGGGGGGAGGGGGTCAATGGATTTGTCACGTTGTTTCTTGATGTATGCTAACCTAACACGTGCGTATGTTTGTGTGTGTGTGGAGGATATGCGCGCGCAACCATTGCGTATGATTCAAAGACATGAAGAAATGATTTAAAGATGGCGCCGAAGGTGCTTTACCCCGAAAGCTTAGCGGCTAAGGTTATTGCTCTGTAAAACAAGAGGCGTCGAGGGTTCGATTCCTGGTAGAGTCAATATTGATTGATTGAGTTAGTTCTCTTAAGTCCGTTTTATGCACGGCAAAACTAATCAGGATTGGAGCTACAGTTGAAAAGTGGTGATTCGGACCACTATGTGCCTCCACCGAGTATCGAACCTGGGACCCCTTGATTACAAGGCGACGATGTCAATATTGAATGGTCTCGATTAGCCTGTGTGTAAATAAAGGCAACAAAATGGTTGAGTTCGAAAATCGAGTTGGGTTAGTGGTTAATGTTGTCACCTGGCAATGAAGAGGTCGCGGGTTCGATTCTCTAGGTAGTTAAATTAGGCCAATTGTTTAGTCCCGCCATTATAGGTCCCCGATTAGTCCATCTGTGCATAAATAGTGTTTGAATAAAATCAATATGGCGGCCTTTTGTTAGTGGTTATTGTTGTCGCCTGGTAATGAAGAGGTCGCGGGTTCGATTTTCTAGGTAGTTAAATGAGGCCAATTGTTTTGTCCCGCCATTATGGGTCCCGATTAGTCCATCTGTGCATAAATAGTATTTGAATAAAATCAATATGGCGGCCGCGTTTTGTGTTTAGCGGGTGATTTTGGAGTCCCGATTAACCGTAATGCATAAAGCTGTTTCAACGAATATCGAACCTGGAACCTTTTGATTACAATGCAAAGATTTTACCACTAATGTATGCTATGTTTTAAAACCAAAAATAAATAATAGTATCGAATTTTTTAAAAGATGCGTTACCACTCTCGATTAGCCATTATGCACAAAGAGATGTGTTTTGAAACCAATGGGGTCGAGGGTTCGATTCCAACTGGGTATGTGTGTTGAGGAAACTAAAGGTCAACAGGCATGGAAAGTTTTTACTCGCCATCTGAAAATAAGTTTTTGGACTTGGTACAGGTAGCTTTTTGTAGAAAGCTTCACAACAGCATCAACGTGGCTACCATCTGTGGGGACCTCTTCTTTTAAGTTGGAGAGGGGCACAAGGCCGCTTGTACCATACAACCTTGCACCGAAGAACCAACTTGTCAACTAGTCACTCACTCCATCATTAAAGTGCACAACATAATATCAGATTTGCGCTGATAATAGGCAAAGAATTATAGCGGCTGCATAATTATATTTCAATGACAGCAAATGGTTTCAAATGAATGGTTTTCATTTTATTTTTTACTAAGTAACAGATTTGGTAATGAAAAGCTTTAACATTTGCATATAATATGAGATTTCTTTTGGTATCCAGTTTGTATGTTGACCAAATCACAGATATACTATTACTAAGGATAGCATTAACTTAATCTAATAAAAATATATTCCAGTGCATTACAAAATTAACTCATTCTGTTTTCTGTTGTTTGAATCCATATGGTAAAGTCTCGAAAATTGATGCACATCTTTTTCTTTTGGTATATACCACCTGAAAAACCCTTATTTCCGGCTTACTAACAACGGAATGTCTTTTTGTGCGTACGATTTTGTTCGATTTGAGTAAAGTTAAAGAGGAGGTGTTGTTGAGAATAGCATTGGTGAGTGATTCGAAATTGATTGTGCTGCTGTTTTTATGGTTTAGACATATGCCTTTCACCTTGCAAACAGTAGTAACATTAGTATTGTCTGGATTTACTACCTCAAATGCATAACTTTTCGGTCCACTGGATGAAAATGCTCTGATATAAGCATTTTTCCCATAGAGTTCTAGTTCATTTGTTAACTCCCCTAGGTAGTCTCCAACAGGCAGATCAACATCACCTGGCCTTTGAATATAAATGACACTATCGGTATCATAGTACAATACATTTTCGCCTAATGTATCCAAATATTCATAAAGCTCTAATCGTGCATGGGTTGTAGTGTATGCTGCAATAACTACATTTACAGTCGATAATGGAAGTGAAGATTCTTCGAGATATTGCCAGTGAACTATCAACATATCTTCATTTATAGGTATAACTTGATGTACTTCAACATTGGGACTTTCTAGTTTATCGAAAAAATGCTTAGGATTGTTGATAATACTAACTTGACCAGGGTTTTCTCTCTGTCCAAATTTACCCCAAAATGAATTCAGCATAAGTTTTGCTAAGCTTCGTAATCCAGGATTAGCACATATTCTGTTTTCATCCAACAACACACCCTCCTTTTCAAAATAGTCAGCTATGTATTTTTTTTTTGATTCTTCATCAATACACCACAATGGCCAGCCGCTTGCTTCAACTTTTGCTTTGAGAAATGTATTGATGTACTCTGCAAAAACACCACCTGATTTTTTTGCAGGATCATATTGTTCAACATTATATTCCCATACCTCATGTAATTCTAAAATTTTGTATTTCTTTTGAACTGCCTTCTGAACTTCATCCACAACCCAGGTTCCAGTTATAGCTCTTTCCCTAGCAGTATGGTTACATTCCGCCTGGTTTATTTCATCGGCACAAGTTCTACATAGAGGGAAAGTTAATTTTGAATTGGTTCGATATGGTAACACAGGATGGTACAGATCTCTCGGTGGAAGTATTGTTGCTTTGACAAGCCCTTCAAAAGAATAAATATCGGGGCATTCTTCCCCCACATAAATTTTCACCGGATGGCCAACTGGAAACTTTTTAACTTTGCAACAATAAGGGTACAGGCTACATACATCCTTATATTGAATTGTTTCATTTTCTTTCACAGTGTAATGTAGTTTGGTAGCATTAGTTCTACCAGCATAAAACGCCTCCCGGGGAATTATGGGGGCTTTAATTGATAACGGATGTTTTTCAACATAATGTTTCATGGTTTTGTTATTTCTCAACTGCTGATGAAATTCGCACCCCCACATCTCATGGACAATGTAGTTAAATGCTTTTAATCTGGTAATTTTATTTTCTGTTCTTTCATACCGAAAAGACAAAGTATCATATGGGTCATCATGAAGAGGTTCTGTACGTGAAGTAGGGAAACATTTGACACAACCATGTGTTCTGCATCCTTGATATTCAAATACATGCTCTTGCCCCTTTTGATCTTTAAAATATCCATCTACTTTCAAGTTTCCTCCAACTTTTACTTCTGGTCCTCTGGCTGCATGTTGGATTTCGATTTTATGTTTTTTCCTCCCATACCAACCATTGAATAGCCTCTATAGACTGAATATCACACCATCTGTATCCGTTTTTAGGAATAATTCCTATATGTTCTGCTTTCAAAAATTTTTAACGGAATACTTTATTACAAGCTGAAGCGATGGTGATGGCTTCCAATAATGGGTTCACTGTTGTTTCTTTTTCAAAAGTGGTCATGAATTTCAAACAGGCAGCACGTAGTAGATTAACATCTTCTACACAGTACTTTCTCAACTCCTTCTGCATATCGAAAACTACCCCTGTTTTCTGTTGTTCACTATGCCATTCCAAAAAACTGGTTCTCTGATTCTTCATCATAGAATCAACAGCGTAAAATTCAGTACCGGGGACACATCCGACATATTCTTTATTTTTCAAAGTATTAAAAAAATGAGGAAAATACCCTTTGGACATTGGGAGATCAAATGCTTTCGGTAATTTGTTGAGCGCCATTGGAATAAAGTTGAGAGAATCTATGAAATGGATATTATGCATCTTCAAAGATAATATTTTGGCTCCATTCATGATAACAGACGGTGTCCATTTCATTTTTTCGATCATAGTTTGCAGTACAAAGTGCGAATCATACCCTCTACTATTGTGTGCAATACACACAATATTGTTAATTTTGGTGCGGTGAGCTGAAACAAATTGCAGAAAATTGTAAACAGGTTCTGTACTATCAAAAATGTGCTGTTTTTTCCCGCATACACTGCACCATTGAGACTTATCTTTGTTCTCAATGCAATTATAGCATACATTTTGGCATACCAAAAGATTTGGAATATGCAGAAAATTGTTTTCAGTGCCTTCTAGTTTTGTGTCCTGCCTCGATTCAATATCGTAGAAAACAAGCATTGCTTTTTTTGATATAAGAGAAGATATTTGTTTGCCATAAATTTTTTGGATGTGACATAGATGTTCAGATGGTACCATATTTTTACAGCTGACACAGAATTTCTCCCCACATATATGAGGATTTCTGTTTGTACGGATAGCATACGCTTTCATGCATTTTTCACAACATTTTACTGTCTGACAAAGAGAGTTTTTTCTATTGTAACATGTTTTATGATTATTGTAACACTTTTTACCATAGAAAAATCTGTTACAATCAGTGCACTTTATTTTGGTTTCTGAAACAGTAGATTTGGGCTTTTCTTGGCATTGTGAACAAACAGCTGTACAGGATCCTAGGTGTCTAGAAACATGATCATATTTCTTATGGCAAGTTTCACAATAGAAATTAGCGGAGAATGCAGCTGTAAGAGATGTTATAACATTAAAATGGTTGTTTATGTACACCAAATTTAAAGTTTCGCGCCTAGGTAATAAAGGACCTTCATATATCACATCACTCCCGGAAAATCCATTATATACGGTAATTTTGAAATCAGATAAATAGTCCTGAAATTTTTGAATTTCGGTAGTTCCTCCACCACCACTCAAATTTTCCCCAGCTTCTCTGCACAGTTTATCCACTTCTTCTTCCATAACACATTTATGTTGTCTAACATACTGATAACGTTTTTTAGGTTCATTTTTGTAAACATTAATACCTCTTGCCACAACCAACGCATAAGCCAAACACCTGCTATCGGAATTTTTAATAGTTATAATTCCTTTTTTTAGTTTACAGAATAATATAATTCTTTGCTTATTATCAGCGCAAATCTGATATTATGTTGTGCACTTTAATGATGGAGTGAGTGACTAGTTGACAAGTTGGTTCTTCGGTGCAAGGTTGTATGGTACAAGCGGCCTTGTGCCCCTCTCCAACTTAAAAAAAGAGGCCCCCACAGATGGTAGCCACGTTGATGCCGTTGAGGGGCTTTCTACAAAAAGCTACCTGTACCAAGCCCAAAAACTTATTTTCAGATGCCGAGTAAAAACTTTCCATGCCTGTTGACCTTTAGTTTCCTCAACACACATACCCAGTTGGAATCGAACCCTCGACCCCATTGGTTTCAAAACACATCTCTTTGTGCATAATGGCTAATCGAGAGTGGTAACGCATCTTTTAAAAAAATCGATATTATTTATTTTTGGTTTTAAAACATAGCATACATTAGTGGTAAAATCTTTGCATTGTAATCAAAAGGTTCCAGGTTCGATATTCGTTGAAACAGCTTTATGCATTACGGTTAATCGGGACTGCGTAAAAAACGCCAACATTAGCCCCTAGTGAAAATCGAACCCTCGATCCCCGTTGGTTGCAAAACTCCAAAATCACCCCCATTTTCTATTTGTGTATCAAGGATAATCGGGAATAGTAACTCACTTTTTAAACAAATCAATATTATTCTGCAATTTGCCAGCATTGGAACCCAACACCTTTTGAATACTAAACAACAATATCAGCTATTTTGTTTTGTTTTTGAATATCTGTTCATGCTAATCGGGACTGATAACACACTTTTTTTTTATTTAAACAGAAAAACATTATTAGGCACTTTGACAACAATTTCTATGTATATCTCCATCATGTCCAAATGCCACAAAGGGGGGGGGACATGTTCGCCAAAATGCAATAAATGGGGAAGAATTCTGTAAACTAAAAAAAATTTTATAACTATTAAATTAAAAATTAGCCAACATTTGGACTCGAACTTGGAACCTTTCGAATACTAAACACCAGTCACAGCCATTTTGTTTTGATTTTTAATATCTGTTCCTGCATAAATACTAATGGGGACTCAACACACTTCTTTTTATTTATTTTAAAAACAACATCATTATCAGCCAATTTGACATTGTGAATCGAACCCGGGACCTTTTCATTACAGCATAAACATCCTATTTCCAATTAGTTCATTTTCTCTTTTGTGCACAAAAAGCTAATCGGAACTGTTAAACAAATACAATTGAATATCCAATTTTCATCAACATTGGGAATCGAACCCTCAACCACTTGGTTAAAACATCTCGCAGAATAAAAAACACCCAACGCCGCGCTTCGCCGCGCCTCGAACCCGGGGACCTTTTCATTACAGCATAAACATCCTATTTCCAATTAGCTCATTTTCTCTTTGTGCACAAAAAGCTAATCGGAACTTTTAAACAAATACAATTGAATATCCAATTTTCACCAACATTGGGAAACGAACCCTCAACCACTTGGTTTAAACATCTCGCGGAATAAAAAACACCCCCCCCCCGCGCCGCGCCCGGTCGCCGCCGCCGCCGCTAAACACAAAACGCGGCCGCCATATTGATTTTATTCAAATACTATTTATGCACAGATGGACTAATCGGGACCCATAATGGCGGGACAAAACAATTGGCCTCATTTAACTACCTAGAAAATCGAACCCGCGACCTCTTCATTACCAGGCGACAACAATAACCACTAACAAAAGGCCGCCATATTGATTTTATTCAAACACTATTTATGCACAGATGGACTAATCGGGGACCTATAATGGCGGGACTAAACAATTGGCCTAATTTAACTACCTAGAGAATCGAACCCGCGACCTCTTCATTGCCAGGTGACAACATTAACCACTAACCCAACTCGATTTTCGAACTCAACCATTTTGTTGCCTTTATTTACACACAGGCTAATCGAGACCATTCAATATTGACATCGTCGCCTTGTAATCAAGGGGTCCCAGGTTCGATACTCGGTGGAGGCACATAGTGGTCCGAATCACCACTTTTCAACTGTAGCTCCAATCCTGATTAGTTTTGCCGTGCATAAAACGGACTTAAAAAAACTAACTCAATCTATCAGTATTGACTCTACCAGGAATCGAACCCTCGACGCCTCTTGTTTTACAGAGCAATAACCTTAGCCGCTAAGCTTTCGGGGTAAAGCACCTTCGGCGCCATCTTTAAATCATTTCTTCATGTCTTTGAATCATACGCAATGGTTGCGCGCGCATTTCCTCCACACACACACAAACATACGCACGTGTTAGGTTAGCATACATCAAGAAACAACGTGACAAATCCATTGACCCCCTCCCCCCACCGCTTCCGATGTCTTCAACGTGATCAGACACGTTCTGCTGACTCAACAATAAAACAGCTCGTACCCCGCTACACCGGATGTAACATAACACCAGTCGCATCGAATTTTTGCTGACGCGTAGGAACGAAGTGCTGCCTCTCTACTTGCGTCCTACAAACATAGTTCTAGTGGATGTCCAAGCAAATATTGTCAGAAGAGTATGATGGCTGAGATATGACGGTCGAATTGCTTGCGTCAATTAAATTATATCTAAATACTGAAAATTTAGTAAACCACAAGTATTAAACTTCCTTACTTTAGGTAGCGTTAGCCACTGTGCTATAAGAGAATGCTTCGATTGAGCTGCACAGAAACAGTACACCTAAATAAATATCATAAAAGTACTAACAATGATGTAAAATAACAGCCTAAATATCTCAAGAGCGGACGAAAGTTTATGTTAGACAGTATGCTAAATTTAGACATTTCCGAAGAAAATTATACTAATTCATACTTAAGATATATAAAGATATGGAGAGTAAGCTTATTTACAATTATTCATATTTGCTGCAAGAGGGGATAATTATCGCGAAGATGCTTAAAACAATTACCCCAAATTCATTTAGAACATGGTGTAAGTAGGCTTCTGTATGTACAAGCTTTTCAGAGCATTCTGCCTAATCATGGAAGTTTAAGAGAAAGTAATTGTTTACCAAATATCATCACTCTAAAAACAAGTGAACTGTATTAGAGAGAATTATCTAATGGAATTATTAGAAGTTTAACTTTCCAAGGGAATTTGTGAACGTGCCTATATTGCAAGTACATAGGCCCTATATTCATTCTGAAGCATTTAGATGATGAAGCATTTCTAATATTAAGTAACCTTTTTATCCAAACATCGGTTATCATAAACAGTTATGACAATATTTGTCATGGCTGTAACATTTGTAAAGTGATTTAAGGCCGATTGATGGCATTTGAGTGTTAAATTTACCTTGAACCGAACATTAGTACAAAGATTTGACAATAGATGGCCTCAAGGTACTTTATGTGAAAATTAACACGAATGTTTGTTTAAGTGTTATAAATAAGATTGTATTGTGTATACTACAAAAAATAATATTTAAATTAGATTATGAACATTTAAAATATATCGCAATTAGTAACTTGCGTTTTGGTATTGCAACAAAAGAAAAACTTTCGTCAACGCCGGAAGACGGCGCAATATTAGTGAACTGGTTAGAGGAACGGGTCATCGCACCCGTTACCTGTGCATAAGCGGTGGATTGGAAAGAGCAGGAATCGGAATCGAAGGAACTGTTCGTGGACTCGGTCCGAGAGAGGAAAGAATATTGGTGGATGTAAAAGGAATTGGACGAAACATCAATGGAAATCGAAGATAATGGGAAGTGTTAAGTGAATCCATATGTCTTAAATTGTTCAGGAAGGACTGTTCGTCAATAATCTCGATGAGTATGGATTTTCCATTGTGTATAAAGATGGATATTTTAAGTTAAACATAACGGAAATTTCCCCGATGGCATCTGATCCGTAAGTACTGTTTTGATGTCATTCCTTGCATCACAGTTACAAGAATGGGAAGAATTGTGATCTACACCCAAATTCTTCCACAAATATAATAATGCTAGCATCCGTGTGTCACAAATGGCCATAATTCGTGTGCTTTCTTTGTTTTAAGATTTGGCGGAAAACTTGGCGTCCGTGGCAGCCATATTGGAAAAAGTAAATAAGAACGTTGAGAAATTTTACTTACGGTCGTTAAAGAAGGTTAAAGGTCTCTGACGTATGTCTTTACGACAAACTTTGATGAATGTTTCAGTTTTGTTTTGTTTTGTTTGGATAATACAATGCCGGTATTTGAAACCGTTAAAATATGTCGGTAGGAAAAATAATAATTTGTACTTGGCACCTGACCTGTAAGAAAATATTCATTGTCTAATACGAATTTGTTTGCATGCTATTGTAAATAAATTGTTGTAGTCAAAGCAGTATTTCTGACTCCAAATCAATATTATGTATCCAGGCATGTTTGATGTAATTTAAATGGTATCGTGTTAATAAGAATGTTTCTTTCAGGATGGAAAGGTTCATCTCGCTCTGGTCTCATAAGTCGATAAACTGAACTTCCATTTCAGCAAGGGTTTTATGTTAAAATTCTACTGTTCTGGGTTGGGGTGTACGGAAAGCTAGCATACTCCCCCCCCCCCTTTCCGGTTAAGCGGAACTGCTGATTTTTTTTTTTAGTTTACAAATTTCATACATCAGTGTAGATTAATTGTCTTCTTTTTCTTTCTAAAGGCCTGTGGGAATGTAAGTTAAAGGTAAAAGGCTAGGGTGAGATAATTTCATTTGCAGATTTGTTCATTCCAACCGTTGATTCACATATGTGTTATTTTGGACGTTGATTTTTTTTTAACTTGGAGCTTTAAGGATATGATCTCACGATAACAATCACAATGCTGCGTATCCGTGCGTTGCTTGACGGGTGAGTCCAAAGTGCGGTGGCTCTAAAATTTTAAGGAGAATATAGGTTTGGGAAATTTTGTAGTGCACTGCATGAGGATAAATATGAACGGGAAAGTCTCGTCTGCCTAGTCTCGTCATACAGTGATGCAAACAGGAACACTGTTACAGCTGAGAGTACGTCTTTGTCAATGCCAAATGCCAGAATCTGAACCTTAAGGATGACAAACATGTATCAACGAACCAGCCATGCTGCTAAAATTTTATTATCAATTGTCTTTGTACTTTGATTGTTTTACGTCACTTTCGTGCCACTTTTGGCTAATTACGACGATGAGGATGAGTGATGATTTGGTGAAATCGATGAAGTGACTCTCACAAGTAACACCCTTGCTCAGGTCAGGCCGGGATTAGAAGAAGCCTGTAACTTCGATGGCATGATCGAGAACCATAGTGAACCATTTGGCAATTTGCTTGTATCAAAATAAATTATCCCTATTAAGTGCAGATATCGGCGAAACAGTTGATAACTTGCTTGGAAATTCTCAGTAACCAGTGGCGGCGATTAGGAGGGCAGTTGCCCTCCCCCACTCTTTGCCACTTTTGTGACCGCACTATGCTAAACCTTATGTACCACGAGAAAGTAGACAGTCCTTGCTCCCCCCCACACACACATTTTGCACCTTGACCCCCTAGCTTTGGAACCCAGTCGCCGCCACATTCAATAAGTCTATATTTAATTTTAAAAAACGGACATAGAAACGTGGTCTGAAACGAAAATCAAGCACCTTCCCACTAGTCTTTTGTTTGTCATTTACAAGCAGCAGAGTATTCCGGTTGCAGCTGATTAGCATGTCTTTTTCCCCGTCAGCCTCCTTCTCCTTCACAAGGACCAGACCGTACTGAAGTAGCGCCAGAAACACGAAGGCAATGCAGAACAGGATCCACACGTCAGAAGCTCTGATGTTCAGCGACGGTGGTGCCAAGTTGCTGGAACGATAGAATTTCAAATAAACGCAAAAGCACTTACATATGTGTATCTACAATTTTCAATATACAGTTAAAAGTAACCCGGCTCAAAGACATTTGTCTTTGAGGCAAAACAAGGCTATATTATACGTACCAGTAAATTTGAATAGTCCATTGTAACGTTAACCGTGGTAGGTACTCAAGGTCATCAGTACACACACTTCATTTCTTTCATGATCCTTAGCATGTATCTGTCGATCGTAGCCGGGCTACTTTTAACTGGGACACCCTGTACTAACAGATAAGAGTAGCTTTTTGCCTATTGGTTTTGTAATTTGCTATTAATTCAACTTTGTTGAGTAACTGAAGTGTGACGATGCCCTCTGCTTTGCCAACACCTGCTGTGAGTAAAGGCACACTTTTATCAACAAGACTTTCATGTTCACAATTTTCAGTAAAACTATATATATCCAAAACAGGCTCATATCCAGAATTTTATTTTGGAAGAGCTCATCCCTTAGAAGCTGCCGCCATCTATAGGCGAAAAAGTGAATGGGTAAACCAACGAAACATTTGTAGGATTTCAGGGGAGGGTTTCGGCCCCTCGAGACCGGTCTCTGGATACGTGCCTGATCGTAAATGAGATTATTTGGTCGATGTTATTATACACCATGTCAAAATAGGTACTTTACAACTTCAAAGTTATACATAACAACTTATACTTGACATGCAGAAATATACTTTGTTATAGGTGATTCACCAACGCCTAAAGTTTTTTTGTTGTTGTTAGGTATTGAATAAGACGGTGCACCACCACATTGGGTCTTAGACGTGAGATATGTCCTGGACATGACATTTCTAGCACATTGGATGGGAAGAGATGGTGCAATTCCCTGGCCTCCTAGATTCCCTGACATTATACCCCGGACTTATTTATGTGGGGCTATGTCAAATACACAGTGTACAGCACACCTCTCAATGATCTTGATGATTTGAGAGCAGAATTAGAGTTGCCATTGTCAAAGTTGACAGGTGTATGCTACAGAGGGTATGGACAGTTGGAATTTCGATTACATGTCAGTCCCCTATCCAGAATTTTATTTTGGGGTTGGGTGCTCATCCCTTATCAGCACGGCGTCGCCAGAAATATTTGTAGAGGGGGTCAGTAGTACAAATTAGTACAAATAATTGTGCAATAATAACTATTATATGTTATTAAAAATATAACAATTTCAATCCAAATTTATTGTTATTATTACTAACTAGAGAGACTTTGCTACTCGATCCACCGAATCAGTGAATATCTAACACAATTGTTGTCCATTATTTTTCTTATATTTTGTACAGTTAGTGTACTGAAAGTCATAGTTATTGTATTTTGTTATTAACTTTTACACAATCGTTCAAAAATGCTTTAACAGTTTTTGTTAAATTTTACTCATAGAGTTTATATTCTGTGACTTCTCGCAAAGAAAACTATAAGTTTTAGAAGCTGTGTATCCAGTTATTCTTTGGATTAAATGGTAGAATATAAAAATATAACCTGGTTCCTCTATTATACACTATACTTTTTTCGATGTAATGCAGTTTTTACTGTGGTTATAAATTTATTTCTGTTATTAACATTAAAAATAACATTGAAATTAGATATTTGGGGGGGAGGGCTGTAACCTTCTTAGCCCTCCTCCTGGCTACGTGCTTGCATGTTGTATGCGCCACCAGAGGAGCGCATGTTGAAGTTAACTAATAGATAATAAAGCTTCATGCGTTGGTAAATCAAATAGGACATGGTATGTTTCTTTATGTCAATTACAAGTCGTGCCGTATGACATGAAAGTTGTAAAGTACCTTTAAGGACACCTCGTACTTTACGAATGTGGTGATATTTATGTGAGCTCTTCAAAATGCGTAAATTTACAGGATTTGAATTTCGTCATAAGGGCATGTGGGAAGGGTTTTCATTTTCAGACGCTAGGTTCTCCCCGCCACGAGCCTCCTCGGCGGGCTGCGGAGCACGGTTGCCAATTTAGCTCTTTTGGAGCCAGATCTGTCTCTTTCGTGCACTCGTTTGGCTCCAAAATTTGGAAACGCAACAAGGTGCTTCTTAGCTCCACGAGAGTAAATTTAGTTCCAAATGTAGCCCTTTTAGTACTATTATACTGTCGATATAAATTCGTAGCCACAGTACATGCTCCATGACATCTAACACCGTTCAGAGCTGCGAGCGAAGTAAGAATCGTATTACGTATCAGATAGTTGCCTTACCGAGCTCTTTGTTTTAGATAGGTAAGCTCTAGCAAAGGGCTTCCGCTGGGAAGGTCTTTAAGTAACGGACTTCGGGAGGGGGGCTGGTTTGGCGATTTTACGTCATTCTTTTACCTGTTACGTAAGTTTCGACGAGACGCCTGATACTTTTTACGTGTCAATACGAATGAAAACATTCAAAATTAAGCTGTGAATGGGGCGACCACCCCCTGCCACACAATGGTGCTATCACTGGTTCCTGCCAACATTCACCAACTTAGAAATAAACTATTATTATTACTCTTAGAATATTATTCATTACTATTGTAATATGGTGAGAGCAGAATACCAATTACATTGTACAATAGCTCAAGCGCTTGAATATCAAATACAATATTTTCCAAGTACTGAATATTGTCTACGTTTTCAAATTCTGTAAATTGTAATAAAATATCTAATATTTTGCTTACCTTGTTGCTTCGAATATGGTCACCAGTGAAAGGATATTGGTCACCAGAAGACCGATGCGTCCAGGAACTACTTCCGGGGAAACTAGAAAACTACCCCACGAAATAATCACAAACATTCCAGTTGGTACATAAAACTGAAGAACGTACGATATTGGCTGTCGGCTTAACTTAATGTCCATCGCAAGTGCAGATATATTCACTGAAAATAGAAACATCACCACAACACTCTAATAATAAGTATCTTCTTTGTGGGAACTTAATAAAAACTAAACGTACATGTATAACTGAATTCAAGTTGCTATCAAAGTAACATTTTTGAAAATATATTACGTCCCTGTTTTCTATACTTTTTAAGTCCACTACTCAGCGCAGAACGCTGAAGTGGACGAGTGAGCGTATACAAAGAACTTCTAAGGCAAGTAAATATTACTCACATTCTTTATTTGACACCAAAATTGATTTTTTCTTGCGTGACAACTTCATCACATATTCTGGTGTCCTTTCTTCGTCAGTTCTCGAGCTCGAAAATTGAACCGGACTCATAGATGACCATTTGAGAACTAAATCATCGGCTAGCTCTGGATCTGAAAAAAAATACTAGTTACTCATTTATAATTTGTATTAATAGTATAATTTTCAATACTTGATTCTCTAACAAATGGAATAATTTTGTGTACTTAATTTTACTAAAAAATATATTGTAGCCAAGATTATAAATGCTCCATTTTGTGGACAATATCATGGGCTAATGATCTTAAAATGCAAATGCCAGATGTGAAAGTAACGAATACAGATGTGTAAAACGTTGTTTTGTTTTGTGATATAAAAAATTTATGTCAAAAGTGAGTAGTGAATATATTAATGTTGCCATTAAGATAAGGGTATATTTTCAGCACTTTATGAAAGCAACGGGTAAAAATTGTAGGTAGTCACTGCTCCTCAAGATGGAGGAGGTCCGGGGTATCACCCAGCTATAGATAGCTATATAGCTAACGACCCCACTGTCTGTCCGTCTCAGCCAGCCCCAAGGCTCATACAAACACCTCCTAGACTAACGATTTCCACTTCGCAGTCAGCTTCAAAGCTCATACTAACACCTCCTTGACTAACGATTTCCACTTCGCAGCCAGCCCCAAGGTTCATACAAACACCTACTAGACTAATGATTTCCACTTCGAGTACTGACAGCATAGATGAAGAAGAAATTGTATGTCTAGTGGAGTTGTGAAATAATCAGAACCGTTTTGTAAGTTTTAGGTCCCATGAAGGAATAAATCAAGTATTTACTTACATATTGCCATTTTTATGCGGCAGCATTGAATATCAAACGGATATTTTCCGAAATCAAATTCACACGGATATCTGAGAGTAATTCTGAAATAAAAATTTGTATATTTGTTAATAGCTTGAAATTATTTACTTGCTACACAATCACATACAACAAGTAATAATTGGATTTTACTTTCACGTAAAATGTGAAACATTCAATTTCTTGAAAGAAGTTAAAATTAAGTTAATCATCTTTAATTCTAATATGTTTCATATTAATGGTGTCTAATAAAATAAAATATATTTTGGATTCTTAGTGTGTACACGGGTTTTAGAACTGTGGCACTTCTAGGTTACAACGCCATTAAATTTGTTTGTTTAACAACAAACTATAGAAGACCTTCCCGATGGCGCAGTGGTAGCGTCGTCGCCTTGTAATCAAGCGGTCCCGGGTTCGATACAAGCTGGAGGCACATAGTGGTTCGGATCTCACTTTAAACTGTAGGTCCAGTCCCGATTAGCCTTGCTGTGCATAAAGTGGACTTAGAACACCAATTCAATTACAATTCAACAAACTATAGAAGCGTGAATTTTGGTTGATATTAAGAAATGTCTCCAAATGTCCCTTGCTTCCTTCATGGATTTCATTCAAGGTTACATCCCAACATTCACATAGAATGAATGAGAAGAATTGCTAGGTTGAGGTGATCGGTCTCAGCATCCGAACTTGTACCTCCTGAATATCGTTTAGAAAGAGCTCCCATTTTTTCGGGCTATTTTCGCTAGAACGAATTGTAATGTACTCTTTGACGTGCGGTAACATCAGATCTTGGGGGTAGCAATTGATTATGTGTAAATCTTTTAAGACAACCCGCACCCCCGATTGATTGATTGAAATGGAAAAAATGTGGGTGTGTCAGCACTTTGGCTATTTGCACCCGTTACATTACACGGAGTCAAGCCCGGTAGCGTAACAAAAATCCACACGTGTCTCTGAGAACTAAAATGTTCTTACTCAGCACATATAGCATATGCACAGGACAACACCCAGTCCTGGAAGGGGATTGTACCGACTGTAGATTCAGACGCCAGGGCTTCGTTGGCCTGCAGAAATCCAGTTACAGGAGTGTCGCACGTTTAAGTGATGTTGAATCTTGAAGGCTACCCATTCGAACCCGAAACTCCTGGCGCTCAACGTCTGTTTACGTACTTATTAGAAATTGCACTTAGAAAATAACAGATACAGCCTAATTACATTAGAGGAACGTATAGAGTTTTGTTACATAAAGATGCAACAACGCGTACCCAAGTAGAAATATCAGACGCTTTTTCTTCGTAATCGTGAGTCTCATGTTTCTCTTCAAGGAAGTGGTTCTGATTATCATATCTTTCATGTTCCAAACGTAGAGATGAGGCAACCACATCTTTGATTGATCCTCGTCGTAAATGTTGGCAAATTCTCTTTCCTCTTTTCCATCAAGACTGATGTTTACCCTTGGGTCCTCCCATTGCAGGATCACATAGCCGTCTATTGTCATCATCTGCAAAAAATTAAGAAGCTGAAGGCACAGTAGCAATATTTCATTGATCATTCACAACGTTGCAAAATTAATATATTAGTGTATTGTAAAAATTATTAATATTCAGTGTCAATCATAGTTTAAACAAACCTTTTGTTTCCAGTGTGTTTTTCCGAGAACAAATGCATACCGAATCTGAAAATGTCATGTAACCTAATGGTGTTGACAAATGTAAAAATTCGTTGAAATAGAAGCTAGTAATTATTTAAATGAAAATAGGTATGACACTTGCAAATTCTCGATTTGAAGACCACAGGGAAAGAAAGTGCTTTGTCCATTTTTAGCCAAACGGAGGTATAACCCCTCGATCACATCATCTTATTTTTTGATTTGTGTAACTGTGCGATTTATGAAGAATAAGCTTGGCAACAGTGAATGTACGTCAATAGTGACGTCATTGAAGGGCGCTGATTGGTGGAGAAGTGCGTTCAGAGAAGATAACGGCTCTTGTCTATCGGCAGCCATGGGAGAGAGAGACGCGCCTTGTCTTCAATCCTCAGTCTAGTTTTCAGTTAATATTATTGGTTTGATCTTTATTTCTTTCTGCGTACATAAGTGTATAAATTGCTAATTGATTATGTGATCATTCCAAAAAAAGTTTAATTTAATTTAATTTTCATATTGCTATTTTGAAGAAAGGAACTACTGTCTCTCTCTCATTCACGCTCCCACTGAATGTGTGACCATGTGAAATAGTATATTCAGTAACTAAACCAACAATATGTAACTAAGCCACTGATTAATTTGAATAAATGTGTAGTTATCATGAATTGTGTGTTACTCAAGTTTTGACTACTGCAAATCGAGTTACTGTTCGACCGAGTATTGGGGACCTCTTATGGGCCCAGTTCTGGTAGGAGTTCAGCCCCGAAAGGCGGTTGTAAGTCAGAGCATGGTTCTTAATGCTCAGTTATAGTGACAAAAAACAAAATACTCTATTTTCAGTACTCAAAATTTGACACAATGCTTGTTACGGCTTGGGTAAATGATTCCGCTGAATATGGAAATGAAGCGTGTTGAGTCACATGTTTAGTAGCCAACGGAGGTATTCAGTTTTGTTTCCCCATTTCCTGGTCGTGAGTAGATACGTAATAACAGAGCTTAATCAATCAAATAGAACTACGGTCAAAAATGGCTTTTGCATTAAACCCTTTTGATACTATAGATATAACTGGACTACCAGATCCACTCTTGCCAATTGATTCAGAATCAACTGTGTATATTCCTCCAATTTCTTCAACAAGACATGAACATGTAGCACTAACGAGAGAAATGCAAACTTCTCCTTTAAACTTGGCAACCCAGCAAAGGGAAGGTCAGGACCAGCAGACTTGTTCGAGGCTTCCTCGTAAGCTGTTGTGGGTTGATAGACGGCCCGCTTGCAATTTAATGTCTTTCAGTGGCTCCAGTTCTAGTGATGAGGAATTGGGTCCTACAGTTTTTACAGGGAATGCCCTAAATAAATTGTCTACAAATTTAGCACAGCAAACGTTGTTGCAATTAATACAAGTAGTCCCCGTTGTGAAAGATGACACAGCGGAAAGTATCTTTGAATTTTTGTATAATGTACAATTAATAATAGAAAAGAGGCTGTATCCCCTAAGGGATATCATGTTGGCTGTAATGAGTAAATTGCCTGATAGTATGAGTAAATTATGGATAGAAAATATCTATAAAGGTTATTCTTGGGAGCAAGTCCGTGATAATTTCGTGAATAAATTTGTAAATTTTGGAGTCGCCAAAGACTGATCACTAAATATGTATTAAGAGTGCAAGATAAGAATGAGGATACAGTGGAATTCCTTGACAGTAGAGTACGTGCTGCACTAATTTTGCCAGTGACAACTTTAGAAGAAACATTCGTGAGCATGTTAGTGGAGAGACTTTTACCACACGTTTCAAGACCGCTAATGTTTCAAGAACCGATTACCACACTAAAGATGTTGAAAAGGAAGCTAACAGTTTTTCATCAACATAGCCGTCTCACTCAAGATTTTTATGGTCTAGAGAAGAGGAAAATGGAATTACTGGGAACTAAGAGAAAAATGCTTATTTTAGTATTTACAAGAACCAGTCTTATTCTAAATTCGGAGCGAAGGATCGTTCACAGATGCCCTCAACTTCTCAGGTGATGTTTTCTTCTTTTCTTCAAATACCGTAAGTACGAACAGTATCAAAGCAGTGTTTGTAAATGGATATTTACAACATTTACCAGTCAATATATGTTTAGACACGGGATCAACTGATAACTTAATTAAAAGTACAACTTTTCAACTTCTCGAAGCTAAAAGAGCAATAAAGATTGTTCCTCAAAACCGTCAAGTGATGACCGGTAACAGCTCTATGTTACAAGTTAATAAGCAAGTTACTGTGATAGTTCGCCTAGGAAAGTTAACTTGGCCAGTGAACTTTTATGTAGTGGAAAATTTACCCGTAGATGCTATTCTTGGTGTAAAATTTCAGATACGAACTAAAGCAATTTTGGATATGAATCAAGGAATAGTTCGTTTCGAGAACGTGCCAGACATTTTGCCTATAGTGTGGAACTGTGATAGTTTAATTAATATCACTCATGTTTCGCAGGAAAATTCTTCACAGGGACAGGTGAAAATTTCCGTTCCGGAAACGTCCACTTCGTTGGAGTCAACTGCAGGAAGACAGATGCGTCCCCAAACTTCATTTCAGAGATGGAACCGAAGGAACTGGAAAAAGAAGACTTCTGAGCCTTCAACAATGAAGGCTTTAGCAACTTCAATCGATCCCCCCGATGATGTGTACACTGAAAGAATCGGTGAGTTAAAACGAACTTAGTGATGTAATAACTGATAAGATAGGGTTAATTAAGGATTTTGTATGCACTATAAAAATGAAAGACCAAGCACCTGTTCGCACAGCTCCCTATGCTTCCTCCCCTGACAGAAGGAAAGAAGTAAACGCTATAATTAAAGATTTGTTAGAACAAAATGTAATTGAACCATGCAATAGTAGTTATGCTGCACCTTGTTTCTTGGTCGATCAGAAAAGCAAATCTAAACGCTTAGTTGTTAATTATTCTAAGACAAATGAACTTATAATGTTTGATGGGTTTCCTCCTAGTAACCTAGAAGAAAGTTTATCAATTTTGAGTCAAGGAAATATTTATTCAGTTTTGGATTGCAAAAAGGCTTTTCATCAAATCTTGTTAGACGAAGAGAGCCGTAAAGTAACAGCCTTCGTTACCCAAGACAATCAATTTCAATTTCGTACCATTCTCTTCGGATTGACGATTGGTCCAGCGGCTCTAGCTAGAGCAATGCAAATGATCTTTGGAGATCTAAAAGGAAACTTTCTTTATTGGTATTATTGTGACGATTTAATTATATTTTCAAAAGATAAAGCCTCTCACCTTGAACATTTGAAAATAGTGTTAGACCGAATGAGAAAATTTGGGGTTACCATTTCTCCTAGTAAGTCAGTTTCTTAAGGAAGAAATTAAATTCTTGGGCTTTATTATTAAGAATGGAAATTTAATAATGGACCCAGAACTAGTCGAAGCAATTAAGCAATTAAATCCCCCTAAAAATCTGCGAGGATTGATGAAATTGGTAGGGTTTCTTACATATTTTCGAGATATATACCCTAATTCCAAGAAATAATTGGTCCTTTAAATGAGTTGAAAAGAAAAAATGTAAAATTTGTATGGGGGGGGCTTGCCAACAAAAAGCATTAGATCACGTTAAAAGGTTGTTTCAGGAAAATGTAGTGTTAAAATTACCAGACATGAATAAACGATTTGTTGTTCAAGCTGATGGCAGTCTATCTGGCTATAGTGCAATTCTGTTACAGGAAGACGAGACGGGTAACTTAAGACCAGTCTCTTTCCACTCAAGAAGATTAAAAGAAAATGAAAAATCTAAAACCATTTATGACATAGAATTATATAGTTTAATGTTAGCACTGGATAAATTTTCATATTACTTGAAAGCACAACCATTTATCATTCAAATGGACTGCTTAATTGTGACTTGGATGATAAGACGTTCAAAAAAATTTACTAAATACGCACGCTATTTAGAAAAACTCTCAACCTTTAAGTTTGAAATTCAACATATTATTGCCAAAGATAATGTGTCTTCAGACATCTTATGTAGAATATTCGACAGTAAAATTTTTCATACTGAAGAATTAGATGAAGATGAATTACAAAGTTTAAATCTGTCGATGTGGTCTCACCCTATATATTCTCATGTATTACCTGACGAACAAGCCAAAGACTCACAATTGAGTGAGATAATTACCAACTGTAAGAATAAAATACAGAGTTATAAGTAAAAGGTAATGAAGGACGTATTGTATAGAAAAACTAGAGCTAAAGGAATGCCTTACAGGACATGCGTGCCGCAACATTTAAGAAATAACTTAATGGATTATTTCCATAGTAATATATATTGTGGTGCACATGGAAATTGGCAGAAAACTCTTAGACGTCTTGAACGTCATTTCACGTGGGACGGGATGTCCAAAGATGTTAAGGCCTTTTGTCAGAGTTGTGATGTTTGTCAAAAGGCTAAGGAAAGAAATGTAAGACCTGTCAATACCCTTTCCTCTGAAATAGTAAATAAAGTAGGTCAAAGGTATTACATAGACATCGTCGGCCCCCTACCAACATCTAAAGGTTATCAATATATACTTATAATTGTAGATGCTATGTCAAAATTTGTTCGTTTAGAGCCACTAAGGCAACTTTCATCTAAAATAATTGTGAAACATTTATATAATGTATTGTTAGATACAGGGATTTGTATGGAAGTTGTTTCTAATAACGCTTCCTATTTTGTTTGTCAATATTTCACTTCCTTTTTGTTCAATTTAGACATCAAACACATTACTTGTTCTCGGTATAATCCACAAACTAACTTAGCTGAAAGGTATATCAAAACTTTAAAAGGAGCTTTGAGAACCTTATTTTCTAAGCAACAAAATCATTGGATGAATGGGTTAAAGGAAATTCAACATTCAATTAATTGTTCATACAATTCAGCAATTGATAACAGTCCAGCTTTGCTATTTACGGGCAGAAACTTCTATGATCCGCTAGAAATAAAATGGCAATAGTAGGTGAAATGCACCGGTTCACCAACCGAAAATGGGGCTCGGTGGGGCTCGCCTTAATGGATTTCTCTTGTAAGGCATGAGCCCCATTTTCTCGCAGTGTTGCCAACTCCTCACTCGAAAAAATCACCAAGGTTTTTTTTTTTGTCTAACCTAACCTAAAGCAAGGAGCTGGCAATCTTGCTTGAGGCTTCTTAATGGTTTGCTCTTGTAAGGCATAAGCCTCATTTTCTCGCAGTGTTGCCAACACCTTACTCGAAAAAAATCACCAAGGTTTTTTTTTCTTGGTTTAACCTAACCTAAAGCAAGGAGCTGGCAACCTTGCTTGAGGCTTGTCTTACAGTGCATAAAGCAAGGTTGCCAACCTACTGGTGCTTTTGCCATAGCTTTTTACAAAAAAAAGAGAGAGGAGAGAGAGAGAGGGAAGAGTTAAACAACCGACAGCCTACCTACAACTTTTTTTTCTTGGTCTAACCTAACCTAAAGCAAGGAGCTGGCAACTTTGCTTGAGGCTTGCCTTACAGTGCATAAAGCAATTTTTGCCAACCTACACACACTGGGCAAGGAGAGCCGGCACTGCCGTAAAAGAGAGAGAGATGGGTGGATGGCAACACAGTATGTGTGTGCGTGTGTGTGTATAATATGTAGCATTATTAACTAGAGTGTGTTGGCAAACCACCTGCAACTAAAAAAATAGAGATGCCAACGTTGCTGTAAGATGAAGAGAGAGAGAGACCTACGGCTGGCAACAGTGGTGAGCGAATGCGCCATATCGTAATTTTCCAACTCCGGCAATGTTTGTATATCGTGACCTTTGTAAACCTCTCTCGGGGGAACGATGTGCCACACACACACACACACACGCGCGCGCGTATTGTGACGCAAGCAAATAAACAAAATAATAATAATTGTTGTTTTTTAGGATACCTAGCCCCTATAACCCCGCCAGGGTGCGTGGTGCCCAACCAAAAAAGTAAAGGTTTTCCCGTACGGCCTTCGAACGTAAAATTGATTGACGTGGGGGCGAATCTCTTCGGGGGTGTTTTTCAATTTGTACATTTACCCGTGCATACTATTCATCATTAATTTAGCCGTGTTCTGTTTGGCTTCCACGCCGCCGGTGTGGGATTCGTGACGCCGCGATAAACATCAACTTCCGTACCGGGTGGAACGTCCGCTCCGGCGGCGTGGAATTCGCGCCACTCCCAAGTTCACGCTGAAAGGGGGGGGGAGGTCAGCTGCTGTACGTAACCCCCGACCAGCTTGTGATAATACTCGAGATGCTACCGTGGGAAACATAAATATTGCTTGTTCTGCAACGCTTTGCTGAAATAGTAATGCGAGAGATGCCAGTTGAGTTTGTGCCCTCGAACCTGGTCCGCGCGCAACACGCTCTGGCAGCACAATTCGGGTCGCCCTAAACTCAGAGGCCTAGTGAGTTGGCAATACTGACGCGACCTAGTTTTTGCTTATATTGTCACCGCAACCGGATGCGACGACGGGTGGAGAGAAGAGAGGGGGGGGAGATGACTTTCGTTTCTGTGGAAGTTTCTAGACAGAACAGTGAAGTTTTTGCGACTGTGCGCGATTATACTACTATTTGTGAGTGTTAAATTGCTAGCAGCCTTTTGTAGGTAAGTTTTGTTTCTTGTTATTTCTTTTGCATGTGTGTGTGTGTTAATAATAATAATTACGAGTGCGTTAGTGAACAGAAAGTGTTGTTTTGATTAAACATCGAAATTTACGATAAACAAAAAAAATATGAGCATACATAACGTGCGCTTGAAAAAAACTATTCTTCATCGCGAATAACATAAAAGCGAGGTAATAATCATGTTAGTTTACTCATGGTGGATGGTATTGACGCGTGTACTCTAAATTGGATTTGCTGTTTTATGCACAGTAAGGCTAACCGAAACTGGACCTACAGTGGGATCTGCCGGGTATCAAACTTGGAGATTAAAATTATACATGTACACAGGGGGAAACTTTATTTTTTGAATGTGTTGATACTCTAAGTTGGATTTGCTGTTTTATGCACAGTAAGGTTAAGCGAAACAGGACCTACAGTGGGATCTGCCGAGTATCGAACTTGGAGATTAAAATTATACATGTACACAGGGGGAAACTTTATTTTTTTGAATGTGTTGATACTCTAAGTTGGATTTGCTGTTTTATGCACAGTAAGGTTAAGCGAAACTGGACCTACAGTGGGATTCGAATTATACATGTACACAGGGGGAATTTTATTTTTTTGTCTGTGAAGGTTCTAAGGTTTTGTGAATATGTTGGAAAAGCACTAGTATATACATAGAGCAAAGTTACAAGGTTTTACGTCCCATAGGAGTCCTATTGGAAACATAATGATTAGTGCTTAAACAAAAAAAAACATTTTCATAGTTTCGCATCTCTACTAGATTGGTAGAAAAATATACTAGTAGGCAATAAAATCTGAAGAAGATTCGTGTCTAGCAAAAATAAGCTAAATAGAATTACACATGCATATAATATTTATTGTGCTTTTTCTATCTACAATCATATTTTTCTTATATATATTTTTTTTATTTTTTTATAGGGTTGATTAAAGCACATATTTGAGGAAGACAACACCACCCATATATAAATAAACCCCCAAACTAACGCTAATTAGAATTAGCTTACAAAATTTTTCTCATAAGGCATTTTTTCGTAAACACTCTACCACCAACAGATCACATATAAATAAACATACCCCAAAAAAAATGCGCTCCATGAAAAGTTGCCCTGTGTGCAAAACAACCATATCAAGCAAACATTTTGCAAGACATTGTCGCACCTGCGTGCCAGGCAAGCATTTGGCTGCCACCGAACTGTGTTCCGGATGCAATAAACGCATCACAATTGCGTATGCCAAGAAGCATAAGCTTACTTGTCTAAGCGAAAGTACATCTGGGGCTCAGCCTTCGACCTCCACCAAGAGGAAGGCAGAAGCAGCCTCCATCAATGCACCACCCACGAAACGCGTCAAGCCTGCGATGAAAGCGAACCAATCTGCTTTCGAGCGTTTGTTGGAGGATTTTGTCCTCACTTCGGAGGGCTTATGCGACGTTCGTAGCTTTTTAGAGGAGAAGCGAGCTAAGATAATTTCCATTCTTTGTAATGCACTGGCTACGTACTCCTCCACCAAATTCTACGCATCGCTACGTTGCCAGTACAAGAAGCCGTCCGATGAAATTTACAGCTTCTGCCACAACACCAAGGCGAAGACGCTGCATCTGGCGGATGTCGACAACCTCGAGGTCATCTACAACCAGTTTGCCGAGGAGCTGCTGGTTAAACAAGAAGAACATCAAGCTAAGGGCTCGGGGGGTTCGCTGTGTGGGGGGCCTCACGAACTGTGCGTCAAACTTTGCAACTTCGTGCCTCTCTCCGCCTCCAGCTACGTCCCCTTACCACCTTCCATCGCGGCAAAGAAGGCCGTCCTGAACATTCAGAACAGTGACGCCAAGTGCTTTCTCTGGTCGGTGCTGGCAGCGTTGCACCCTGTCCACTGGAAAAACCAACCACACCGAGTTAACCACTACCTACCCTACGAGTCGGAACTGGAAGATGCTATGGCTGGGATCGACTACCCGGTGGAGGTCCCGGACATTCGCAAGTTCGAGGCCCGTACACACAACCCTCGGTTGGCCATCAACGTTTACGGCCTCACTGACAAAAATGTGGTGTACCCCATCCGGGTGAGCGATGTAGACGACGATGATGCTCGGGAAATTCACCTTCTGCTCATCAAGGACGAGACCCATCACCATTACACCCTCATTCGCTCGCTCTCTCGGCTTGTTTCGAGCCAACAGGGCAGTGATAGTCACCACATAGAAGTTTGTCGCAGGTGCTTGTCCAAATTTGATAATCGAGAACAGCAGGATTACCAACACATCAGAGGTCCCAACATCGCTGCAGAGAAGCTCGCTCGCCACAAACTTTATTGCGATGCCAACGAGCCTGGGGTGGCAGTCTTGCCCAAACCTGGCACCGTGGAGCGTTTCCACATGCACGGTGCCATGGTGGAGCACCCCGCTATCATCATCGCGGACTTCGAGGCCTTCCTCAAACCCCTGTCCACTTGCGATCCCGATCCCGAAGTTTCCTCCACCACCCCTTACCAACTCCACGAGGCATCCAGTTTTGCCTACGTTGTGGTGCGACGAGACCAGCACATCGCCCCAGAGCCCTACGTGTATCGCGGTCCCGACGCAGTTAAACACTTCCTCGAGAGGATGGTTGTCGAGGCCATCGAGATAGGGAAGGTACTGTTGGCCCCCAAGTCTATGCTCCCACTGTCCCCCGACGATCAACGTAGACACGACGAGGCCATCGCTTGCCCTGTCTGCGTCGAGGAGTACACCGCCAACAACCGTAAAGTCCAACACCACGATCACTTTAACGGTAGGTATGTTGGTCCTTGGTGCAACGATTGCAACCTCATGGCCCGGGACCCACGCTTCATCCCTGTGTTTTTTCACAATGGCTCGGGATACGACTTCCACCATCTGGTGCCTCACTTGGGGTACGACGACATGCGAATCAACGTCCTGGCGCAGAACGAGGAGCGTTACATTAGCTTGAGCAAGTGGGTTCGAATCCCGGGATCACGCTCTACCGTCGAGCTTCGCTTCCTCGACTCCCTGAGGTTCCTCCCGGCAAGCCTCGATGCTCTCGCGGGGAAGCTCACCGACGAGCAAACACTCATCACCTCCGGAAACTTTCCGAACTTGGACGCCGGTCTCTTCAGGCGTAAGGGGGTCTACCCCTACGAATACGTCACGGACCCTACCAAGTTCGCGGAGACGTCGCTACCTCCTCGAGCAAACTTCTATAGCAAGCTGCGAGGCTCGGACATATCTGAGGATGACTATAACCATGCTCAGTCCATGTGGCGCGAGCTGGATTGCCAAAATCTCGGGGACTACCACGATGCGTACCTCAAACTTGATGTGACGCTCCTCGCCGACGTGTTCCAGACGTTCCGTGCAACTGCGAAGACCATCTACAAGCTGGACCCTGCATACTTCTACAGTCTTCCCGGACTGGCCTGGTCGGCCATGCTTCTTCTTACGAAAATCAGGCTTGAGCTTCTTTCGGACGTGGACATGATGTTGTTCGTGGAACGTGCCGTGCGGGGTGGAATGGTCCAGGTGTCGCTGCGATACGCACGCGCCAACAATCACCACATGGCCACCGGTTACGACCCTTCGCAACCGTCCAGCTACATCATGCACACGGACGTCAACAACCTCTACGGACACTCCATGATGCAGCCGCTCCCCTTTGGAGGCTTCGAGTGGGCCGATCCCTCCAACTTGGACGTTGAAGGTTTCGACGATTCGGAACGCGGATTTTTTGCCGAGGTGGACCTCGAGTTCTCCGAGAAGGTGCAGGATTTGTTCTGCGATCTTCCGCCAGTCCCGGAATTCAAATACCCGCCCGGCTCGAACCAAGCAAAGCTCATCATGGACTTTGTGCCCAAAGAGCGTTATGTCCTACACTACCAAAACCTCCGGTGGTTGATGAAGCGAGGGGTTACCGTCCGCACGGTACATCGAGTTTTGATGTTCGAGCATTCTCCATGGTTGAGGCCATACATCGAGCTCAACACCGAACATCGCACAGTCGCCACTTCTGATTTCGATCGCGATTTCTTCAAGTTAATGAACAATGCGGTGTTCGGGAAAACTATGGAGAATGTGCGAAATCGTGTAGATGTGAGGCTAATATCAAACAAAGCACAATGTCGCAGGCTCGTAGCAAACCCGTTATTCAAATCAAGGACCATTTACAATGAGCAGCTGGCTCTGATTCACATGAAGCGAGGTGAGGTGAGGCTCACCAAGCCCATCTACGTTGGAACCGCGGTTCTGGATCTGAGCAAGCTACACATGTTCGAGACGTACTACGACATATTACGTGCACACTACGACCACAACATCTCGCTTCTCTACATAGACACGGACAGTTTAATATACCAGGTTCACACAGCCGACGCGTACGAGGATATGGCCACAGTTCCATCTTTGGTTAACCTCTTCGACACCTCGGGCTATCCCCAGCCGAACCGATACGGCATCCCGGCTCGCAACAAGATGGTGCCCGGCAAACTCAAAGACGAGGAGAACGGTGATGTGACTCTCGAGGATGTCGGTCTTTGCGCCAAAACCTATGCTATTCGGGCAGAAGAATCCATCACGAAAAAGGCTAAGGGTGTGGACAGGCAGGTCGTCCAAGAGTACCTCAAGTTCGAGGATTACGTCAAAACCCTTCAAACTAGGACGTCAATTGCAGGAGTGGAGCAGCGCATCCAGAGCGTCGACCATGTGTTGACAACCAACCAGGTGAGAAAGGTTGCCCTGGACGCACGCGACGACAAGAGGTGCGTTCTGAAATGTGGGATTCACACGCTCCCATGGGGCCACTATCATCTAGAAATTAGCTTAGAATGTGGTAAATGGCATGTATGTATGTATGTATGAAAAAAACAAAAAAACAATTTATGTAACAGAAGTTCTAATTTAATATAGCCAAAATATTAGAACAATAGTGTTTATCTTCAAATGCAAAAAAAAAAAAAAAACAGGTGGAGGTTTGGAATTTTTAGCGGGACTAACTCCCTGCCGCGCCCTACGGGGTGAATATGGGGCACACGCAGGGCCAAAGGGGAAGTTCCTTTGTGCGTTCAAGTGTGATTTATTTCTTATAAAATGCATTAAAAATTAATTTTTTTTTATTATTTTTTTATTCCAGATTATTCTCACAAATGTAAGAAGGTGTTCCTCGCAGTACATCCTAAACATTGCGTTGCAGGTTAATCTAATATTTGAACCTGCGGTCAGTATAATTTTTTGAGAATTATGTGATTTTTTTTCTTGTACTTAAAACTGTTCGGCCACTCTTTCATTTTTGACATCATACACAAAAGACTTCTCTGCAATCAGGATGACGCTGCACAGAGTATCGGCAGGCAGCGCGTCGTGGAACTCGCACACGACCTTGATGTTGGTTCGATCGTTGACCACCACCTGCTTTCTCTTAGATGTGTTGATGACGAACATCGGCCTGCGTGTTTTGAATTCGCTGGGCGCGTAGTACACGTCCACGCTTCCCTCGGTCACGCGTTTGTAAGCCGTGTAAGCTTCGTAAAGTTTGAGGTAATCGTTTTTGGTCATGTCGAGGTTGTAATTCTCGCGCGGGAACACTTCGTTCCTACCGTTCTTCAGATAAACGTTCTTGATCTTGCAGTCGTCGAACTTGCTGGAATCTTTTTCCTGGTCGTTATCGCGTCCGGTCTGAAAGAGCACCACGACGAAATCTGGCATGTCGAACTGTATGTTGTTGAACTGCGTCGTCACGTCGAATTCCATGTGACTTCCCGACGCCATCTTCTGCACGCACTGGTAACCGTGAAAGTGAATCGGCACCTGCGGACTCTTCAAGATCTCCGCTTTGTACTTGAGGGCGTAGTTCGTTTCGTATTCCACCACCGGCATTCTCAATTCCATGCTCCGGATGACGCATTTCGCCGCTTCGGGTAAAGTGTTGGGCAGCGGCGTGGTGCCGTCCGGACCCAAAGTAGCGTATCGCATCAGTGCGTCGTTGTCGTTGGCCGCTCTTCGAAAGGTGACGCGCAGTCCTCCCTTCCACATGATCTCCTTGTAGTCCGAGAAGAAACCAGGCAGCAGACGCATGGGAAAGAGCACCGTGTGACTTGTCGTCGATATTTTGGTCCCGGCTTCGAATCCCCCGGCCTGATAGTATGCTGCGTCCGTTTTGGATAATTTCAATGTTCCCACTGCCGTCGACGTGATGCCTGGATAATCTATTCTGTCGATGACGGTGTTGTGTTTCCTCACCTCCACCTGCGAGAACAGGTGAGGCACGAAGTTGTCCACGAGTATCAAATTTGCTGCTGCGGGAAACGCGCCTCCGCTTTCCTTCTTCACCACGTCGAATTGAAGGTAGAGGTCCGCTCTGTGAGGATGAACGAACCCGTCGCCTACGTCCACGTCGTATTCGATCTCCCTGTTCGCTTCGTTGAGATTGGCGAACGTGCGACGGTTGGGAGGGAAAGATTGCAATTCGTAACTTTCGATTTGCTCCATTTCACTATGTGTGTTATTTATTATACGTTGATCTCCACGATGGCCGTCGTAGTGGCACTTGCGAAATCCACCACGTCTCCTTTCTCGTTCGTCACCACCAACTCTATGTCGTCTATGCGGTTGCGACATACTGGAAAATAGATCGGCGAAGAGGGCGTGTAGATGATCGGTTCCATGAACTCGGAACTTGGTTTGAAAGTGGCTATGATTCCCGTCTGCTTGTGACTTCCTAATAATCCGTCCGAAGATTTCGTGATCATGCCTTCCGCCACGTTGCAGTGTACGTTCAGAGTCTCTATGGCCAAGAATTTAGGAATGTTGGTTGCTACGTGCTTGATGCCAGCTTCGAGTTTTGGGTGGTTGTTCTCGAAACCTAAAAGTTCTCCCATGGTGCCCAGGTCCACGGTCTCCGTCGCGGATAGGATTTCCACTCTGTGCGTGACCGAATTTTGAGAAAAGTACGTGCCTTTGGGTAATTGAGCTTGCAAAGTGGAAAGATTGTATTGGCCTGGCGTGACGACGATGTGTTCGCTTCCGACGCTAATTTTGTTGTTGTGCTGCGTGACGTTAGGTATGAGGTACATGCTGTAGAATGCACGCAGAGCCACGGATTTAGGATAGACGATGTCGTCGTGCAGCGTGAGTTTCAAGATTGAAGATTCGCTCGTGAGATGGAACACGCCCATCCTAGTGATGCTGTTTGAGGTTCCACAATGCTTTCTGGAAATCCTCGATCGTAGGGTTATTTATTTTAGAGAGAAACGCGAGCACGGAGAGGCAGAGATGACCGCAGTTCACGTCTCCGAAATTTTGAATGCGTTCGTCGTTGTAGTATATAGAGGTTTTGTTCGTTTTCAGATAATGAATTAAATTTGTAGGTGGAACACCTCCGAAAGAATCGAAAACGAATGCTTTATCATTATTTTTGTGGTAACATATCCAATGCGTGCCTGGATTTTCTTGACCGTCCAAATTGACTACTCCGCATTCTCTTCTTTTAACGCTTGAAGGTAACGAGTCGGACATGAAAACTCCTCTGAAGTGTTTGATTTGTAACGGTTCGATCAGAGATTCAATATCTCGGTTGGTGAGTGCTGTTGTTTCTTTTTTTTAAACTTTTTCATCACGCCCTTGCCTCCTTTTTTCTCCATGGCCAGGTTGTGACGTTTCTGTTCTTCCAATTCCGCCTTGTTCTTCTTCGAGTCGATGACGGTTTTCGCGATGGCGGCGCTACCGCCGGCCAAACTTCCAACGGCCCCCAATGCTGCCAGGATGGCCGGGATGCTGAATATGAAACCTCCGACCTTTTGCTGTTTCCGCGAACGCTGCAAGCGTCTCAATTGAGGTGTGCTGAGAAGTAATTTCATTCCGTGTCCTTTGCTCAAGCAAGAACGTTTCTTCTCGCGTTGTTTCTTGGTGAGTAACCCATCGAGGGCACCTAGATTTTTAAGATTGGAGTATGGTATCTGGTACACGACACCCTTGGGCTTCATGTTGATGCTCTATGTGTTATTTTTACGGTATGTTATTTATATATATATTCTGAGATTTTTCTCGTGTAGTTTTTTACGGTATGTTATTTATATATAAATGTTCTGAGATTTTTTTACGGCCTCGCAGTCGTTACACAAATTCTATTACGTGCTTCGTTTTCTTGCCAAGAAGTTCCTTTGTCCCCTTGTACACGATTCGAGTTTTGTTCTCGATTAAAATAGATAGCTTCTCGTCGGATAACATGTTAGCGTATCGATCTGGTAAAAATAGACTGTATTGTGCGTTGAGCAACAGGCGTACCTTGGGACCATACTGGGTAGAAACGATTGAACCGGAAGTTATCGTGTAAGGTTTGTCGACTTCCAATTCCTGAATTTTTACATACTCGACTGACAAATTTAGCATTTGTTTTAATGCTTGGAGATCGCTCATTTTTTCAGTCGTCATATCAAGAAAAATTTCAGTGTTAGAGAGAAATTTAATTGTTTTTTTCACGATGTGTGTTATTTATATATACCGAAGATTATTTTTTTTACGATGTGTGTTATTTATATATCAAGTTTTTTTTGACACGTATATATATTATTATTTTTTAACAGAGGAAGAAAGTCCGTGCTTCGGAAAACGCGATGATGTACGTAATGATATCTTCCGTCTCCTGCTTAGACTTGCACCAATCTACTGTGTACCGTCTTCTTCCCTGCCTTGCCTCGTGCAATTCATCTAACCTATCGTTTAATTTTTCCCCTGCAGCCGAAAGCATAATGTTGAGATCACCGCGCCTCAGACCGCTGATCTCCCGAAGATGGTCCTTGAGAACCATTTCACAAGGGATGCGAAATTCCGACGTCGTTCTTGCTATGATTACAAGTTTCCCTACATCCTCGCAATCGCCGTTTACTGCGTGTTTAAATATTTTACATAGTAGCTCTGGCGGCAAATCAGTTATACGAGACATGTTGTTATTATTATTATTATTTTTTACTCTATGTTATTTATATACCCCACCCCAATTTTTGTTTCGTGTTCATGGCGATGGTGGTACCCAGTGCAGCGACCCGTTCACCCAGCGATGCGTCTTTGCTCACGAACCTTTCGAAAGCTGCGTGCTCTAACTTTCTGTCTGCTTCGTGACGTGCATCCAGATCCGTCTGCGTGGTGTTGTAGGCGATGTCGTGATCTTTGCATGCGGCGTCCAACGGATTCACACCCTTGTCTCCTCTCTCCAATCTTTTCTCGAGTTTGGTACCCGGTCCGCAGTACTGGTAGCCAGGTAGATGCATCTCGAAAGGTAACTTGTTGATGATGTCGTTCACGAGTCCTTTTCCTTCGGCCACGTTCCAGAATCTCGGAGGCAGCGTGTTGATGATTTTGATCAGGTAACCTATGCCCTTGTCGTCGTTCACGATGAAGTTGGAAAGTTTCGTGCTGATCATGTCCACGATGCCAACCTTCTCGTTGTAGAAATTACGATTGCCTGCATTCTCTTCGCCGGCTATCACCAACAATCGGTCCACGAGTTTCCTAACGTCGTCCACCCAAACGAATTCTTTGGGTAGCGTGTTCTAGCGTTTGACGCCCCTGCCTGTTTTGACCTGGTTCCAAATCGGTTTGATGAGATTCCTGTACTTCTCGCCGCTGCTCGATTTCACCCTATTCTGCGAGGTGTCGTTGTTCTGGTACAAGGCATCCGTCATGATCAAAATTTCCTTGTAACTCTGGTAATCTTCGTCGGTGTAATCTTTCGGCTGCTTTTTGGCAACGAGTTCCCACAGTCCCACCGTACCCGGATACCTGTTCCAACTATCCTTCTCGCCTAAATTAACTTTAATGTCGTTGCCTTCGAAGGTCACCTTCGATTTCCCAATCTTCCACACCACACCACCGCCTTCGTTGGTTTCCATGCTGGGATACAATCCGAACACTTCATCCTTGTCGAATTTCCCCGTACTCAGGTAGTCTCGTGCCAAAGGTCCCAACTCGATTTTATCCGAAGACGACGACGTGCTACCAATGGCTCGACGTCGTGCCGGTGCATCCTTCAGTTCGAACGGTGTCGAAGGAATGCTCGAAATAGGCGTGGGTACAGCGTAACTTTTAGCTGCGAGCGGTACGAGTTCGTTGATCAAATTTTTATTTTGTTCCGTGACACTTTTAATTTCTTTACCTAGACCGCTGATGGCATCGATCACAGGTTGATCCTGACGTTTCTTCTCTTCGTAGAATCCGCGATTCTCGGATTTCCAACCTTTGAAGCGTTTCGCGAGGTAATCGCGAAGCTTGAGATTTTCGTCCTCGATTTTTCGTTTCGTCATGACGTTATTTATATACGTCGTTTCTCACAACGTTGCAACGTTTAGAAAGTCGTTGATTTTGTTTCTGTATTTTCCATCGTTGGGTTTCCTCGTCATGTCGATCGTCGCGAATCCGAAATCGTCACCGTTCCAGCAAGTAGAGCAGCAGCGTTCCGAAAATTGATTGTAGTTCATGTCTCCGCCTACGTAGTCATCGTACGCGTGCTTGAGGTTGGTGTGATCTTGACGAAACAAACATATGAAATTAGCGTTGTCGCGTACTAACTGTTTTGGAATTTTGGAAAACGTTTGAGCTAGGTAGAAGCAATCCATTCCTTTGTGACGACCTTGCGTGAAAAAGTTGCGAATTTCATTTTGATTTTCCAGGATGGCGTCGTCGAACACAACGACTGAATTTTCACGACAATCGTCGAGTGGTTTTATTTCCGAGGCGAACGTTGCAATGTCCAGACCATCGTACAGTTTCATCAGTTGCTGGTATTTGGATTGCTCCAAACTTTTCGAGAACACGTACAGGTGCCTGTTCTTCCAATCTAACCAATTCGGTGCAAGGAGAAAATTGTCCACGAGCAGTGTCGTTTTCCCACACCCCGAAGGACCTACGATCAGACAGCGGATGCTGTCGGGAAGCAACTCACCGTTCTTTTTCTTCGTTTGACTTTCCGGATCCGGTAGACGCTTCACCACGTTCCACGTACTCACAAGATCACTTCGTTCGCGTCGATCCAACTCTTTTCCGGAAGTCCCAGCCATTTGACAAACAGTTTGTCACCTTTCCTACGCAATACTTTCTCGATGAGGTACGTGTCGGGGTGTTTTGTTTTAGAGAGTTCCTCTTCGTAAAATCTTCCTTTCAAAATCTCGCCGCTACTATCTTTTATTATATACGTGTGTCGGTTTCCGGGTAAAACTCGAACCACCGTAAAGAGTTCCGTGCTCCAATTTTTTGTGAATCCCTTCTCGAAGGTGCGTTTGAATTTGCTGATCCTCACCCGGTCTCCAATTTTGTATTTAGCTTTTTTTGTCGTGGGTGTGTACTTTGGACAGTAAACGGTAGAAATTAAACGCTGCTCGTCAGACTTGGTAACGTCAACTGGCTTCATGCCTATTGTTCTGTGTACCGTATCATTATAGGTGTCGACGAGTTCCGGCAGGATGTCGACCCATTTGTAATTTCCCCGAAGCGTGAATCGTTTCCACATGTGTGTTTTCAAGGTTCGATTGAATCTTTCCACGATGCTGGCTTTGATGTGACTGAAAGTCGAATAATGTCGAATGCCATGTTTTTGAATAAACTTTTGGAATACGACGTTGTAAAATTCTTTGCCGTTGTCCGTTTGCAGAAACCGTGGTCGTCTGTCGCCGCTTTCGCGAAAAATTAATTTGAATGCTTCCGCGACGCACGATCCCGTTTTCGCCTTCAAAGGTAGAGCCCATGCGAATTTCGAAAACGTGTCTATGACGGTGAGAAGGTACTTGTTGCCGTTGTTCCATTTATGTACGTTTTTCAAATTGCCGCTGCTCATCTCCACGAGGTCACTTTGCCAGAGGTCGTCGATGCCCTTGGTTACCACAGCCAAACGTTCGTAGTTGCGGCGTGCAGGTTTATGCAATTCTTCGACGATGGCTTGCCTAGACATTTTTTTGTTTAGAGATTACGTTTCAAGAGAAGCACCAGCGTGATGGGATTCAAAGAGGGTGGCACCTCGCTCGTGTTTTGAATGATCAGCTTATCGCCGGCACTCACGTCGAAAACGGTGAGATCTTCGTCTTCGTGTATTTCATATATGTTGCGCGTTTCGTTCCAACGTGCCAGAGGAATGTTTCCTGCTTTCTGGACACCACGATTCGATATTAAGGTCATGGTGGGAACGCTAGCTTTTCTGCCGTGAGACCAGTACGAAAATTCGTTTATCTGAATTGTGCCATCGAGGAGAAACTTGTAGTACGGATGATAAGGATGCAACATGTACAGTTTGTTACCTTCGACGAACGTGGAGATTCTCTGTTGATTGGGAACGCTGTTGATTTCGATGGCTTGCAAGGTGAACAATTTGGCGAATTTAGTGTCGAAGGTGACGAGATTACAGTGAACTTGTCCGAGTTTATTTTCGATGGGCAGCAAATGCTCGATGATGGTATCCGTTACGGTAGAAAACGACGGTTTGATTTTCACTTCCACGTTCAACTGCTTGTAGTTTTCGTTGAGTTCTTGCAACTTGGCACCGAAAGAGGCCAGCGTCGATTCCTGCGTGGATTCCAGCACTCCAACTTGATCTCTGACGTTGACGACGATGTTCTGAAGGTTCTCGACTTGATTCAATTTCGAGCTCTTCTCGGTAAGATCGTTCACGATGCTTCGCATCTCTGTAAACTGCGCGTGAAGGTCGGCGACGCTCTGCGAAGTGGGCAGCGTCGACACCAGCGAACTAATTTCGTCTCGAATCTGTTCCACGTTCGCCGTTTCCGTTTCCAGTCGCTTCAGCATACGTGATATGTTCCTTTTCAAAGCGTGCAATTCTTTGGAGGTGGGGAGATTGGCCACCCTACTCTCGAGATCGCTCAATGAACTTTTGATGTCGCTCGAATCGGATAGTGCCGTCACCGCCGTTTTCAATTTTTCCAAATCTTCGCTCGAAGGCACGCTCGTCCGTAACGATTCCAAGTCACCCTGTATGTTGTCGAGTACGTGATGAAAATGAGCGAGATTCGTTTCGGCGTTCAAATTTTCTAAATATTCGATTTTCTGCTGAACCGTGCTTAACGTGTCTTGAATGCCCGTCAACGCTCTTGCTTCAGCGTGAATATTTTTAATTTCTTCGTTGATCAATTCCAAGGACGCCTGAAGCGTAGCGATGGTGGTTTGAATGTGTTCGAAATCTCGATACGCCTCCAATTGAATTTTTATGTTTGCGACGCTTTTACCGATGACCTGCAGTTCGTCCGACGATGGTAGGTTCGTCATTGTATCTTCCAAAGTCTGCAACTTGGATTTAATTTCTTCCAACGTGCTGGTGAATTCTTCTTGTAATTTGGAAACGACGACGTGCAAGCGTTCTGCGTCTATATCGTTCACGACGGTTTGAAGTTCGGAGAAATTCTTTTCTATTGCGGAAGTTCGTTCTTCGATTTCGAGTTTCAATTTTTCCAAATCTTCATTTTTCGATTGAAATTGCTGTAATTTGGCCAAATCATTTTGAAGCGAATCCACGCTCAACTGTATATTTTGAACGCTGTCGTAAGAAGGTACGTCGACATAATTTTTTATCAGCGTCTTCAGTTCGGAATCGATTTTCAGAATGGGGTCGAGACATTGCGTTTGGAGCGTGGCGATTTCGGACTCTAAACTTTTGTTTAAGGTCTCCTGCAAAGCGATCAAATCGGTCCTCAACTTCTTAACTCGAACGTCCAACATGAGAATCTCTTCTGCGTGGTCTACACGCTTGGTGTTGCCGAAAATGTCGTTAGGCATTTTTGGTTAACGGTTATTTATAATAGGATAGACGATTCGTAATTCTACGAAGAGAGGAATAAGTTTGTCGTAATCTCCGAGGAGTTCCATGTAAAGATAATCTCCTGCAGAAACATCGTACGTAATGTTAGAAAGCATCTTGTCGTGCTTGATTCGAAAAATATTCTTGCCGGTAGAAATTTTGATTTCGCCTGCGTTTTCCGGATTCACGATGATCCGAAGTTTCCCGTCGATCGGAATTTCGTAGAAATGTAAATTGTTATTAAAAACATAAAACATCTTACCCACATCATCATCCAATTTCGTCCATATGCTGTTAAGGTGAACGATCAGTAAACCATTGAGTTTAGATAACACGGAAAGTAAGAGGTTATTGAAATTTGGCGGTGCAGTCTCCATGTTGATCTGTTTGCGGAAGCCAAAAAGATTCATTGTTCTTGTTAGTTATTTAAGAATACGGTCAAAGTTTTTTTTATAATAACAGGCAAAGTTTTTTTTTTCCACATGTATGTAATGCGTCACAATACAGGCGCGCGCGCGTGTGTGTGTGTGTGTGGCACATCGTTCCCGAGAGAGGTTTACAAAAGTCACGATATACAAACATTGCCGGAGTTGGAAAATTACGATATGGCGCATTCGCTCACCACTGTTGCCAGCCGTAGGTCTCTCTCTCTCTTCATCTTACAGCAACGTTGGCATCTCTATTTTTTTAGTTGCAGGTGGTTTGCCAACACACTCTAGTTAATAATGCTACATATTATACACACACACGCACACACATACTGTGTTGCCATCCACCCATCTCTCTCTCTTTTACGGCAGTGCCGGCTCTCCTTGCCCAGTGTGTGTAGGTTGGCAAAAATTGCTTTATGCACTGTAAGGCAAGCCTCAAGCAAAGTTGCCAGCTCCTTGCTTTAGGTTAGGTTAGACCAAGAAAAAAAAGTTGTAGGTAGGCTGTCGGTTGTTTAACTCTTCCCTCTCTCTCTCTCCTCTCTCTTTTTTTTTGTAAAAAGCTATGGCAAAAGCACCAGTAGGTTGGCAACCTTGCTTTATGCACTGTAAGACAAGCCTCAAGCAAGGTTGCCAGCTCCTTGCTTTAGGTTAGGTTAAACCAAGAAAAAAAAACCTTGGTGATTTTTTTCGAGTAAGGTGTTGGCAACACTGCGAGAAAATGAGGCTTATGCCCTACAAGAGCAAACCATTAAGAAGCCTCAAGCAAGATTGCCAGCTCCTTGCTTTAGGTTAGGTTAGACCAGAAAAAAAACCTTGGTGATTTTTTCGAGTAAGGTGTTGGCAACACTGCGAGAAAATGGGGCTCATGCCTTACAAGAGAAATCCATTAAGGCGAGCCCCACCGAGCCCCATTTTCGGTTTGTGAACCGGGCTTATTGTACTACTGGCAATTAACTTTAAATGAAGATTCCCTTGCTCCAGAGCAATTAAAAGAGGAATGGGAAAACGCAATAGCCTGTTTGCACAAACATTGGGATAAGCGAAATAAGCTTTACAAAAAAAGATTTGCCAATATTCCCTTTGTAGTAGATCTTGTTCTTGCCAAAAGGCAGGTTATCTCGTCCTTAAAAGACCACACAACGAAAAGCCTCAGTTTTCCTTATGAGGGACCTTTTCGTATTGCTCGCTATCTCACTCCATCTAGCGTGTTGCTGCAACACGAGCAAAATCCCTCTGTGTGTGTCAGGTGACCTTGCTCAAGCATTATCTGCCCAGAGTACAGATACCATAAGGTCAATGAAAGGGAAAACGCTGCCGATAGAACATTAGTTTCTAAGGAAATAATTCGTCCTTTGTTTATCAATACTTTTATGTCCTTGTCTTGTTTGTAAACATAATCATTTTGTATATGTCAAGCTATCGGCTGTAGCGTTTCAGTAAAATATATATGAATGCATTCATAAGAATTAAAAATTCATAAGAATTGTGATGAAATGTAATAGGTAGTCGAAAGACAAAACTAAATTCACAAGGTTGAAAATAAACTTTAAAATTCACCCATTGATAATAGTAATGTTTGTCTAAAACTATATATAATGTTATAAAATGACTCTGCAAGTTTCGTAAAAAAAAAAGGAGACATGATAGTCTTAATTTCTGTAAGAAGTCAGATATTGGTTGGTTTCTTTGTATATTTCGCAGGATATAACCCAGAGAATGTCTAGACAAACTTCATCTTCTGATCAAGGGGAAATTCCTGTGAACTACACCAACGCGATTTCTAAGGACCAAGCAAATAAAAAAAAATTGTGATCTTCGTAAGTTTATTTTGATCGCAAGGGGGGGGGAGTTTATAACCCCTCGATCACATCATCTTATTTTTTGATTTGTGTAACTGTGCGATTTATGAAGAATAAGCTTGGCAACAGTGAATGTACGTCAATAGTGACGTCATTGAAGGGCGCTGATTGGTGGAGGAGTGCGTGCAGGAAGATAACGGCTCTTGTCTATCGGCAGCCATGGGAGAGAGAGACGCGCCTTGTCTTCAATCCTCAGTCTAGTTTTCAGTTAATATTATTGGTTTGATCTTTATTTCTTTCTGCGTACATAAGTGTATAAATTGCTAATTGATTATGTGATCATTCCAAAAGAAGTTTAATTTAATTTAATTTTCATATTGCTATTTTGAAGAAAGGAACTACTGTCTCTCTCTCATTCACGCTCCCACTGAATGTGTGACCATGTGAAATAGTATATTCAGTAACTAAACCAACAATATGTAACTAAGCCACTGATTAATTTGAATAAATGTGTAGTTATCATGAATTGTGTGTTACTCAAGTTTTGACTACTGCAAATCGAGTTACTGTTCGACCGAGTATTGGGGACCTCTTATGGGCCCAGTTCTGGTAGGAGTTCAGCCCCTAAAGGCGGTTGTAGAGGTCAATATATTATCAGATAGCTCTGTGAAGGGTCTTTCTAACTAGGAATTCTACAATAATAGAATGTGCTTGTTCCATCCATTACGAAGAGGTTTTGATTATTTTGATTGTGTATACAGGGATAGAACGTGCTCATGACCATTTAAACAAGGGAATAAGGTGCTCTCCTGTAAAATCAAGTAAATGGACAAAGCACGTTTTTCCCCTGTGGTCTTAATTTGTGCTCCGCTGGTAACATACACGTGTCTAGGCCATATTAAAATCCAGCCCATACTTACACCAGCAGCATTTCCTGACCATCTTGTACTATGGTTTCAGTCAGAGGCGTGAAAGTCATATAAATATTTGAGGGGAAGAGCAAGATTGACAACAATATTTTTTACATGTAATGTGTAACGATTGATAAATTTTGGTAAATTTCTTTGTTATTTAAATTACTTTTCGATAGCCCTCGTATAAATTATTTTGGAGTTCTAATCTTTTGAATGTATATTTTATCTTTGTTAAAATTGTAACGCAGTTTCTGCCAAGCGAAAAAGAACGCGAAGCAAGTTGAAGCTTGCATTATTTTTCTTTCTTAACAACAATGGGTTCTTTTTCGTTCGGCGCTGCGCGGGTTTGTAAATAAGTTCAGCTTGCATTGTGTTTCTCGATATGCCTTTTGGAAGGGGTAATTGTTGAATGCTAAAAATAACTTTTCAGTTTGTCCAAATCTTTTGTTGGGAAATAGAATTGCGCAATCCCGCAAGTATAAATACCAGCCGTCTCGCTGGCAAATTAATCAGTATAGCAGTAGATTCGGGAATCGTAAGGTGATTAAATCGCTTGTCGAGGTCCAGGGCTGGGAGAATACGGGCTTTGTGTGGGGAGTGGCTGGTCAGCTCTCCCTTCCACAATGTCCGAGGTTTTCCGTAAGCCACCTTTCGGGATTTGTGCTGGTCAGCATGATCCTTAAAGGGGATTTTGGCAAGCTTATAAATAATTTGATTCATATTTAAATATTTAACATTAATAATTTAAACTTTGGAATTATTCATACATTTTAAATTTCTGTCGAAGTTGTCACTGGTCAGTGTGACTCCGACATAATATCAAAGATATACATCCTTCTCGTCGAGTAATTTTTAAATCATTCTGAATTCTCCTGGTCAGAAGGTTCATTTAAATAAATTTGTTTCTCTATTACATTAATCCGAGAGCATACCTCTGATCAGAGGGTGCCATTTAAATCTGATAGCTTATATAGTTTCATGTCCGTTTTAAAGTTTGAGTATCCGGAACGTTAAGGAAAGTTTATTGGTTTCTCTTAGGTTTATATTTGAAGTAATTTTGAAATAGTTATAATAGGTGACCGGTCGAGTATATGTTTTTATAGAAATTAATTTAATGTAAAAGTCTATTGTTTTGCTTTTGCAATGTGAGTAGCCAAAAAGGGTAGATATAGTCCCCTGTTATGTTAAGGAATTCCACGTGGACATTTGTAATTTGTGGCCGAGATATGGCTTTGATATTGGGTAGAGAAAGGCTCCCCTTATATTTTGTTATGAATGTTTTTGGAGGTTGGCCCTGAAGATGGTAGTATACCTCATGAGTTCTAGAGAACATAATGCAGATGTGAAAATATGACAGAAGCACGAATAGAAATTTACAGATAGATGTTTATGCATTTTTTTTTGTGTTTCCAAGAAATTTTGTCGACCATAACTGAATAATTTGTCACCGTTAATTGAAACCAAGTTAAAGCTGCGTTAGTTCTATGATAAATTAGTAATCGTTAATTGGTATTTCCTTATAGTAAATTTTGTCTCATAAGTATAAATTAACTGGTATCCTTTGGGTTTGGTGAGGTGTCCTGCCGTCACTGGTCAGTGAGGCGGAGGCTTGATAAATCCAAAGGACGTCAGATTCGATTATGCTGATTTCGCTCGCGACTCGCATGCGTATCCTCACTGGTCAGTGGGATGCGGGTGCGATCACGATGGAAGTTCAAGCATGAGAATGGTTACCGTATTTTAGAGTTCCTAGATAAGTAAGCATAAATTTAATGTTAATTATATTATTATTCAAAAGCAGACCCTTACCCGAACTTTGGGATGCGGGGTCTCATGCCCCGCAGGAACTGAGCGTAGTCGTGGCATATATTTTATTATGACAGAAAGATAATTGGTAGGCAGCGACGCCCGGTCTTTGTCTTTCGAGGGGACAGAGTCGGTGTGTCGTGTGCCTTGGCAACGGGTTGACGGCCTTCATTGTTGCAAATGGTTTCAGTTATGAGCCCTCCTAAGTCCTCTTAAGGAAGCAGAGAGAGAGAGAGAGAGTTGGGACAAACAGTCTCTCTCTAAATCTCAAAGGAAGAAATCCATCTTAATCCACAATATTCCACAGTTATTCTTTAATATCCCCGTATTTGCTTAGCAATTGGTGTGTGCTTAAACATTTATTACAAACTACTTTCTTCTTGAGAATTATTCAACTTACCTGATTTTTCACATCGACATTTGTAATCGTTTGTATATTGAAGGTAAGGCTGACTTCAAGCGGCATACCTTTAAAAACAAATACACTATTTAAGTCAAATTATCCATGTGTTTATATTATACTGCAATAAACGAGAAAGTAATTAAAATTGCTCATAGCTAATAATCGTGAATATAATTTAGTTTGTTCAGAAATTAACTGTGTAATTAACTTTTCATACTATTAAAAATCATAACACAATATACATATTGTGTTTGTATGATTCCCCATAAGTAGTATAATTTTCTTTGTTCTGGAACCACAATTTGACTTATTTGTTACCTATCTTTTTGTAAGCTATCTCGTGTAGCCGTTTTGTGACTTACATTTGTAATTGATGTTCTGGAGCAGTTTTTGTCCTACTTTCTTTGGTTCTATTCTTATCTGTTGATCTAGTTTTAAATGCCGCAGTTTTTGACCTTCTGACCTACATTTTAATATTGCCTCTGACCCACCTTTTGTTCTTGTTTTATAACGATTGCTAAGTTTATTCTTAAACGACCAATCCAGTGACATCTAATTTGTCTGTTACACAGCATGCGTTGATTATGAAGTTCAACTATCTGTAAAACAAATATGAATGTTCTTAGTCTAATCGTATTCGAGTAATACGTGTTCTTGGCATACACACAGGGGCGGCGCCAGGGGGTGCTTGCGCGCCCCTTAATTTTCTTCCGCACCCCCTTCAGCACCCCCTACGTTCAATTGAAAACACTGTCATATTATGTCATGTTGTCATATTGAGCGCCGAATGTTAAGTATTGAAGTAAGACCGTTATTATTGTATGCAACAGCCTACAGCTTAATGTTAGTTTTTTTTTTTTTCTTTCTGGCATTGTTGATAAACTGTTTATTTTCTGCCTACTTGGTCTTCCTCACACTGGAGCTCAAGTTTTAGCTGCTTTCAAGGTATCACCAAGTCGTGCTCGGGAAATTATTTATTGTGAGTTGTAACGTGAAGGGTAGTTTTCTTGTTAAAATACGTTCTGTGTATTTGTTCCAAGTAACATGTCTAGTAAACGTACCATTGCAGGCTTTTTAAAAACCCGTTAGGAAGAGGCCCAATGTTCAAGAAGAAATTTTACAGTTCGTTGTTGGGGATAGTGCGGTAGAAGGGATATTAACGAAGACGAAATTGCTGTGCACTTTGCGTTTTGTCCTGAAGTGTCTATATATTTTGTACCTCCATGGGCTACATTGAAAAGGTTCAAAAAATGTGATTTGAAGAACAAGGGTAATTTCATTTTGTATTTCACTACATAGTTCAATAAGACTGCAACGTGTATCTGAATGTTTACACTGTACGACCACTTTCTTGGAGTATAAGACTTAATACATATCATCATGGACTTCCAGGGGGAGGGCAAGAGGGGCACAGGCTCCCTGGAAAATGAATGTCAATCTAAAGTTATTATATTTAACACGTATAATTTCATTTGTCAGTAATTTGTTAATCAGTTGCGGCGATTAGGGTGCAGTTGACCCCCGCTTTTTGCTATTTTTAACCCAGCACTATGCTAAACCTTATCTACCAAGTGAAAGTAAACTGACCTCCCCCCCCCCCCCCGTTTTGGCACCTTGATCCACCAGTTTTGAAATGTTGCATGCATGTTTCATGTTTTCCTTATTTTCAGCATCGCACCCCCTAAATTTCTTTCCGCATCCCCTCAGCACCCCTATATGATTAATCCTGGCGCCGCCGCTGCATACACATCTTCTTAAAACCATTTTCTTATCTTTATGAAATACTAGCTGATTACCCGGCACTGCCCGGGTATTTATTTATCCCACTTTTCTATTAGACAGGGAAATTATGAATTCTAATGATATGTAACTAATTTTATTTCATCGTGAATGTCACCAATTAGCTTAGCGACTCCGAAAACTATTTTCCACCCCCATGCACTATAGGTGATGAATTTGGAGTCTAACGGGATTGGGAGTGTCTATTAATATTAGCGACCCACAAAACTATGGATTCCACACTAATGTAGGTCATTTTTGACATTTGATTTTTCACCCTCCTTTCACCCTCCTCTCACCCCCAATGCCGATAGGTGACGAACGTGGAGTCGAAAGGCATTGGGAGTCACTATTAATCTTAGCGACCGCGAAAACTATGGATTCCACACTAATGTGGGTAGATTGCCCAGAGTTGCCCGGGGATTTATTTATCCCAAACTTCCATTAAAGAGAGGAAAATAATGAATTCTAACTGTAGTGTAAAATGAACTTGGAGTTGAACGGCATTGTGTGTTGCACTATTCATCTTAGCGGTCCCGAAAACTATGGTTTCCACACTAATATCGGTCGTTTCACATGTCACCTCTTTCCCATTCCCACCCCTAGCGGTGCCAGGGAGGTCTTGAAGTTGAATGGCATTGGGAGTGTCACTATTCATCTTAGCAGCTCCGTAAACTATGGATTCCACATTAATATCGGTCGTTTTATGTCACTCCTCCTAACCCCCACCCCTAGGGGTGCCAGGGGTGTATTGGAGTTGAATGGCCTTGGGAGTGTCACTTTTCATCTTAGCAACCCCGAAAACTATGGATTCCACACTAATGTCGGTCGTTTTATTTTATTTTTACATGCCACCTTTTTCCACCCCCACCCCTAGGGGTGCCAAGGGTGTCTTGGAGTTGAACGGCATTGGTAGTGTCATTATTCATGTTTGCCACCCCGAAAACTATGGATTTCACACTAACATCGGTCGTTTTCGATTATTTTTACATGTCACCCCATCTCCACCCCCACCCCTAGGTGTGCCAGGGGAGTCTTGTAGTTGAACGGCATTGGGAGTGCCACTATTCATCCTAGCGTCACCGAAAGCTATGGATTCTACACAAATATGGGAAGTTTTCGATTGTTACATGTCACCCCTTCCCTCTCTCACCCCCAGGTGTGTCTCGGAGTGAACGGCATTGGGAGTGTCACCATTCATCTTAGCGACTATGAAATCTATGGATTCCACACAATATGGGTAGTTATCGATTATTTTTGCTTGTCACCCCTTACAACCCCCACCCCCGGGGGTGCCAGGGGTGTCTTACCCCCACAGTATTTTTTTCCAGGTTGCAAGTGATACGCGTACCAAGTTTGGTTGAAATCGCTCCAGACGTTCCAGGGTTATGCCGGAACAAACATACATACATACACACATCCATTTTTATATAAATTAGATTCCAAGAAGATACCTAATTGTTGAAGACAATTTTCTTAATCTTTAAGATGTTTTCTAAGTAATCTATTCTCTCAGTTCTTCATTGTCGCAGGATATCGATTTCACGCGACTTCGATCGGACTATGTAAACAGCTCAACAAACATAGCTAAATGTTTGGATTCCTATACGTTAAGTTTTTAATGCATTTTGCGAGCAGTTTCAGTCGCAGATCGACGATTTCACCGTTATTACATAAATTGTGTAAAGCTCTACAGTCATATATACATGTAGCATTCAGTGCTCTTGAAATGTGTTAAAGATAATGTAAAGTAAATTAACATATCAGGACACTGAATGGAATCAAGATTATTAAGACATATAAGACGTGAAAAATTAAAGTTTAATAAACACGGGTCCTTCTATCCTCTAGGCAGGTTTATTATAATACGCTTACCCTTGTCTCCTTTGGGAATTATATACTTATCGTAATGTTCAGGCAGAGAGAACTGGAATGATAATACATTAGCCATGTGCACCAGTATACTGTAAATATATACAAAAATTACTTGTTAGAAGTTCGTTCATAGATTTGAAATAGCCAAGTATATTCTTATAGGTATGAACTACATTTGCCTTTATGAATCTTACACAAGTTTTTAAGACTTTATGCCCAGGACTCAGAAATGGAAATTTTCACGAAACAGTATCTTCACATTCGTTAACATGGTGTTGTCCTTATTTCTTGTACTTCCCTTTTTAAAATTTAAGCAGACGGAAATCTTGGCAATCGACAGTCAAACCGTAGATTCAGCAGTTAAAAAACTCGCATCAGCTAATCACGGGGAGATTTGTAATATGACATGTGACGCCTATTCGTCAATTTCATATGGAATTAGAATCGCGTAATGTTCTTGCCTGTCATGTCTATTTCTGAACATGCATTGTTCTTTAGAACTTCAACAATATATCTGTTTATCTTAGTATCAGAAATATAAAAACCAAGTGGCAAGAACGATTTGATGTGAGTTTGATTTATAATTCCCAGCCCACTCTATATCGTTAGGTTAATCAGGGGAAATATAAAATAAGAAAGTATGAAAGAAAAAAGAGAACCCGAATTTGTGTAAAGATCTTGTCCATGAGGATACCTCTGTCGAAATAATCTAATCCAGAAGACACGATAAATAAACGTTATTAACAAATAAAAAATTAAAACAAGAAGCACAAGGCACAAGATGAATGCAACATAAACGCCATCATACTCTGCTAAGTCCCCTCGCGGTAACAGCGAATCTCTATCTTATATAAATATTAAATGCTATATCATGTACGTACTATTAAGGAGTATTAACGGTTTAGTTCACACTGAAAAGAAAAATGTAGTTAAATAGGTAAAATATTAAACGAGACCGAACGAGAAGGTTCCAGATATTCACCGTTCAGGTCCGTTCCGCTCCATTTCGAGCCATGATTATGCCGTCCGGTGTTTATGCTTTCATAACTATCTTGTTTCGACTTTAATTCAAATTCCATCCTAAAATATACAGAATATTCTGTTATTCCCGACCAATCAGAAATTGTGTGTAGATATAAAATCTATAATTTAATTAATAATACTCACACATTCACATGCTTTAAATGTTATGGTTCCAAATACATTATACGAAAGTATTCTTACCATATTACTCTAACGAAACCTTGCATGGAGAAACTTGTAACGTATTTGTCATAAAATTATTAAGTTGTTGCAATTTCTTGTTAAACTACGAGAAACATTACTATCTTCATGCACTCATGGAATCTATATAGAAGAGAACTGTACCGTTGTATTCACTGAAATGAAAAAGCTGTTTGCAACTTGACTCTTCGAAGTGGCATTTGGAGCAATGAATATTTAAATAGCTACAATTGATGTCGCGTGTTTCATGAAGCATTTCGTGTCAAACAATACGATTATTATCTATTGACATGTGAAGTATTTCATCATTGTGGACGAGAAAGAGAATGTTTGATAATAATCCGTGTGCCAGATAATTTATTGGTATACAATGCAGGGACAAGCCCAAAATTCTGGGTTTTCATTGAACGTGCTAACACTTTGCTGCTACTTGAGTAGTCATAATGGAATCTACGTTTGGACTTAACGGCACTTATTCCATGGTCTATAGAGAGTACGCAAATTACGTAATTGTGAAGAGCCGGCATTAAATGCTATATCAGCAAACACCAGCCAACTCCCAGGCGACGAGAGATCGCCGGGACAATCGGAAGTTAGTGGCCGAGAGAGTCGGAAGCTAGCAGCCTTAGTGTGTACACCTTAGAGTTGGCCCGCGTGTGAGTTGGTTGGTGTTTGCTGATTTAGCATTTAATGCCGGCTCGTGACATAATTCACACCTCAGAATAGTATTTGTCCAAGACGGCGGCCGACAAGGAATCATTTTACAGCATTTATCTATCCCATTTTGACGAGTGTTTGTAAAACAAAGTTCTAAGATGAAACTTGAATTTCCTTTCCCATAAAGTTTAATGTAAATACAACAGATTTTGCGAAATTTTAAACTGATTGAATTTTAGTCATGATAATTTTGTATTTTAATGAATAATAATAATAATTCCTTTATTTAGCGGACGAGGATCAGCCGTAGGCTGCTCGACAACGTAACCCTGTAGTAATGGCGCCCTGTAGTAAAAGTTTTATCGAACAATAAAGAGAGATTATGATGTGATCTTTAACCAGAGAATATTTCATTTTGTGGTTCGATTTTTTAAACAAATTAGTTACACAGTTTTTCCTGTACCTGTACAAGAAAAATAAACCTTTGATGATAACTCATACCACTTTGTGCAGATGTATGTCACAGAACTATGTCTTTTTAGAAAGAGATTCCCAAGATTTTTGCCTTAAGATTAAAAATGGCTGATATTTTTACAAAATAGGTTTATTATATATATATATATATATATATATATATATATATATATATATATATATATAAACACACACACAGGGTGCTCGGAAATTCCCCTTACAAACTCCTGGGCTAGTACAGGGGACTGAGTAGACAATATTTGGAATAGGATCCCATGTCCGGAAACGTACCGTTTCTGTGCTACAACCATGACAATATGTCGGATGTGCCTGTGTTGGTATGCAACCGGGTAGGCAGTACATGACGTCAGATTATCACCTGATGGCACGTGACGTCTACCCTGCCGCGGTATCCTGCCTGGAGCCCCATTCACGTGCCTGTTTGTGAATAGGCCGAGGTGGTCCAAAAGCGTGGCCCACACGATCGCCGGATTTAACGCCATTGGACTATTTCTTGCGGGGTCGTATGGAGAGTATGGTGTACAAGACTTCTGTAAAGACAGAGGGGTTGCTGCACAAGAGATTGACGGGGCACCAGGTGTGATGGAGCGAGTGCACCGGAACATGATTCGTCGGTACAATTTGTGCAACGACGTTGGTGGTCTTCACATCGAGCCACTGTTGTAGTTGTTCAGTGGCGCATGCGACACATCCAATGCAGAAGACAGAAACAAATTGTTGCCTTCCACTGTCGACACAAGTGTTATTGTGATCAATGAATAGTACGTTTCTTTTTTGTTCCCTTGACATTGTTACCAAATAAATTTGTTTGTATTGTGTACTGAGTCACACGTCATTCAATGTTGTACCTTACGTTAACACCTCATTTGACATGGTTGTAATAAATGATTACACTTTATGTTATCAGGTGATCTTCTGACGTAATGTACTGCCTACCCGGTTGCATACCAACACAGTTACATCCGACACTTTGTCATGGTTGTAGCAGGGAAACTGTACATTTCCGGACATGGGTTCCTATTCCAAATATTGTCTACTCAGTCCCCTCTACTAGCCCTAGGAGTTTGTAAGGGGAATTTCCGAGCACCCTGTATATATATATATATATATATATAGAGTGTGTGTGTGTGTGTGTGTGTGTGTAGCTCTCAGTCGTTCGTCGACCTCCGTGGCGTAGTGGTTATCACAGCGCGCTGCGACTCCAGAGGTCCTGGGTTCGAATCCCGGGTAAGACATGGATGTTTGTGTTTGTCCTAATGAGAAAAGACGACATATGTGAAAATTGAGAATAAAAAGAAAAACGAGGGGCACTACCGCTTAGGGGTATTCCTTAAAAAAAAAAGAAATATTTTAGGCGTCTAACTACCATGCGAGAGACCCGGGTTCGATCCCCGGAATGGGAGAACCTTGATTTTTCCACCTGTTTAAGCTGCTCTGGTGACCACCCAGCGTTGTAATGTCGTAACTTAACCTGGAGGAAACTCTGGGGGTGAAGGTGGCCAGGGGCGTGGTGCTGATCACATCACCTCCACCTTCGGCCGTGATCGGCCTTAACTGCACACACTCCTATACGGCTTCATGGCGTGATGCAAAGCACAGGGGAGCACTTTACTTTTTACTTTTCTACATAATTTATAGCTTTTTAACGGCAGTTGTGGACATATAACGTGCGGTTTCCTGCATTTTAAGACCTTTGATTTCATTAGAACCAATTGCTTGCTGTAACTTTAAATTTTAGCTTATTTTCTTAAAATACTTTTCCAAGAAATATACTTTAATGTTAATTCTATGGAGCTATATGCACAAATGTTCATTGGTTCAACTCCAAATACGGATGATATATCAGTTCTCGTCGTAGGTAACAGTTTAATCTGTGCCTATAAAGAGGACTTCAAATGCGCAATAAATTGTTTTTATTTTCTACTATTGATTTTTATTTTCTACGTGCAGCCTCAGAAGAATTCGAGTTATAAGGGACTTCATGTTTGCTGAAAACTAGATGCCTGAATGATAAAAAGATTAAGAAATTATTGAACAATGAGAAACGAAAGAAAGAATACACAAATCGAAAGTATGCACAAATAGTAAGAAGAAAATAAATCTATTGATTGTAGTTGAAATGTCTGTTGTAGAAAATAAAGGAAACAGGTTTTGAAGAAGAGGAGTAGTAATAGCAATACTATATATTATGAGTGAATATATTATGAACCGAAGAAATTCCAATGTTCCAATCAACAGCCCATTGAGAGCCAAGGAGTGCCAAGCAGGTGATTTTATTATGATGAATTAAATCTTAAAATATCACATCTTAATGAGCATATTCGCCTTCACCTTTCTGAGGTCTATTTTTCATCCAAGATTTTGTTATAAATAACACAGGTCTGCAAAAGAAAAAAGAAAAAAAATTAACAGTTGCATGGGTTCTTTTTAGTGAGTTTTATTTTTTTTGGTGTTCTGAATCTGAAAATGACCTCCATTTTTTCCCAGCACGTACCGTTTTCTTGCAAAAGAGGAGGAAATAGTATTGAATCTACAATTCTCGGTCAAAAAATATAATTTTATTATCAATTAAAACACAATTAAATTTATCATCCATGAAACACAGTTGATTGATACATGTTCAATATTCACAATGTTGACATGTGAAACCTTTTTTTCTTCTCTTTCATACTTCTCCTGGTGTGCTTTCTTTTCTCGGTATTTCCAGTTTCCCGCTTAAGCATCCAGCAATAGTCAGCCATCATATTCACGTCCCATCTTCCTTGAATCTTTCCCCCTGCTCCTCATTGTAGGCTCCTAAGTTTTCAGGAAAGTAGTCGACGTGTGAATGTAAAAAATTGACCTTTAAGCTCATGTTGCAGCCTTGAGATTTAAATGCAGACAGCATTCGTTCTACAATGTTTTTGTAATCTGGATCTTTGTTATTTCCCAAATATTGCACCACATCTTTAAATGAATCCCATGCTTGTCTTTCAATTTCATTCGTGGAGTCTGGAAACAAGGAATCAGACAAAAGTTTACGTATGTCGGGTCCTACAAAAACTCCCTCTTTCAACTTGGCTTCAGACAGTTTTCGGAACTTGGAGCACAGGTATTTGAAACACTCCCCATCTATTGGTAGAGATTTCACAAACTGTTTGATAAGTCCAAATTTGATGTGGAGAGGTGGGAGTAGGAACCAGGCTTTTACTTATGACGTTCTTTTCACCAGGAGTTAGGGCATCTTGAAGTGGCCAGTCGGTTTCTTCTCCCAATGAAGATCTCAGGCTCGACTATCCCACAAGCACAGGAAGCAGGGATACTTTGTATATCCTGACTGTTGGCCCAAAAACGTGGTTAGTATCTTGAAGTCTCCGCAAACCATCCATCGTACTTCATTTTCTGAAGAATTAGAGCCAAATCTTTATAACTTTCTTCCAGATGCACTGAGTGTCCAACAGTAATTGAAGCGAATTCATTTACACTATGCAGCAAGACTGCTTTGGGGCTTGTTTTGGAAGAGTCTATAAATAAGCACCATTGGGATAATTCGTATTCTATGTCAAATTGCCTCATGAGCCCAAGGACATCACTACAAAAAACAAGATTTCCCTCTTTAGAATAAAACTATGTGAATTCTCTCTATCTCTATGCCTGTACCACGAAAACGACGTTCCAGGTAATAGAAGGTTTTTATTCATGAGTCTTGATCCCAACAATGAAGCAGCATCTTTTGAAAGGCCCAAATCTCTAACAAGATCGTTTAAGTATGTTTTTAAGTTTATCCAATTAGTCATAATTTTGTGGGTGGCTTAGTCTAAATTTTAACAGCTGGTCTTAGAGATATTTTTAATGAATCAGTCTGATAGTTGTTTTTTTAGGTCCACTTTATGCTCAGAATGACTAATCGGGACTGAACCAACAGTTTAAAGTGCTATCCAAATCACTATGCACTTCCACCAGGTATTGAGCCCAGGACCCCTTGATTACTAGGTAAAAAAAACATTCCAAGTATGCCATGAGGGAGGCAATGATACTCTTTTAAATAGCCTGTAATTTAGAGTGTAATTCTGGTTTTGTAAATATGTTTTTAAATATGCAGTTTCTTCACTAACTTTGTTTTGGTTAATGTTCAAGTAGCCTAATCAGAACTGTATCTACAATTTAGCATGAAATCTGAAACAATGTGTTCCATGGGATATCGAACCTGAGAACCCTTGATTACAACGAAACGGTGTTATCCACTACACAAATTGTCACATCCATTCCTTTTCTAAAGCATACCTCTGTAGTCACGTTTTACAGACAATAATTCAGAAGATGAATGATCTATTCAGTTTTTTCATGGGATGTTTGTGATCGTCAGGTCATTTTTGATGTCAGCTTTCAGTACTGTATTTCATCAGTACATGCAAGAATTTTCAGTCCATCCTTAATATAAATTAAACTATAATTTGTTCTATATTAAAATGAAATGCAAAATTGATAATGGAGGAGCATTATAAAATGTTTTTCAACTTATTATAGAACTTTGATATATGCAGTATTGAACTACGTAATTTGATTCTATTCATTGCAGATGATGGCACGTACTACAGCAGGACAACGAATGGCTAAGTTTAGGACAAGAATCATGGAAGATTATGAGAAGTTAGCAAAGCATCGGAAGATGACCGGGAAGAAATCGACTGAACAGAAAAAAGAAGAAAGACATGTTTTGAAAATAATGAATACTTGGAACAGCTTCAAAGAGAGAAGAATAGATTGAGAGTTCAATCATGGAGATAGAGACGAGCTGGAAGTTCTAATGTGAAAACTCCTGAAACGGTTCTGTGATTGCATTCCTCATCCAATATACTCTCCTCACAAAAAGGTTTGGAATATTATTATGTTAGACAATAGCTTATATACACAGCCTTGGAATGCAACAACACATGGTATCTGTCTGGTGGACGTTCTCATCTTTCCGCCGACATATGCTACTATGCCTATCACCTATTGCCTAACATAATAGATAATATTCCAAACTTGTGCCTAATATAACATTAACTTTTTTGAGCAGTGTATAATGTCCAGTGAAATTAAAACTGGTCACGAGCATAGAACTTAAGGTGCGCAAAAGTTGGAAATACTGCTGCTTATGAACAATACTGCCATCTTTGAGGAGGGAGAGGAGCACAGCGACAACTCGCATGTGAATTCTCGTTGTTTGTTTGTTACACAGAAAGTGAGGTTAGTGATATATGTATTCGTCCAAAATCAGGATGGAGGCGAGTAAAGAAGAGATGAGAGTGTTTATTTCCTGCTGAGCCTGCTGGAGGATGAGAAATTCATCATTGCATTTCTGTTGCTATGAAGGCACTTTGCACAAATTGAGGTATGCCATTAAGTCGAAACATTCTGGAAGGCTATTCCATGACATCATTCTTGTGTGTAATGACGCTCACTTCCACACTTCTTATTTGCTGAGAGACACGCTTGATCCTCCCTACATTCCAGATCCTTCCCCCATGTGATTTTTACATTTTTGAAGACCTGAAGAGAGACATTCGTGGACATACATTTCACTTCGGATGAGGACGTATTCGACTGATATGGTTGTGAATCCGTCAGCAGCCGACAAGTTTCTTCAAGAATGGAATTGATCGCCTTATCTCCCAGTAATAAAATATGTTAACAGTTATGGAGAGGTAATAATTACCTTTGAGATAGTACATTTTCAATGGTGGCTGATCGATTTTGCTTACACAGTAGGACAGGACAGAATTTATATGTCAGCCCATTAAGAGTAGTTGTGGGACAGTGAAGGAGATTTGAAAATCCAGCTGATATGAAAATGTTTTCACCTGATTTCTCTACTATTGTGTATAAGAATTTTCAATATGAAGAATTTCTATGATGTTACCCGATAAATGCCAGGCATGAAATACTGTGCAATACTAAAAAATAGAGACACTAAAAAAAGGAAAAGGAAAAGGAAATAAATGTTATAACATAAATGTATAATGTTCATATACTGTATATTGATGGTGGTTTGAAACTATGGCAAGGTTAACATCTTTTGAACTATTATGTGGATGAATGCAATAATGAAAAATAGAACTAAATCTCAAAATTAACTTGTAGAATATGCAGCATTGCACTCTTGTTTGAAGTGAAGATTATTACCTTTCTGTGTAAAGATATTTTCTTGAAGTTGCAAGAAACATCACTGGTCTGCTTTGTAGATGTAGTTCCCTGAATGGCCTCTCCAAGACTTGTTGGTTCTCGAAGTTTTATGGATACATGGGAGACTTCAAAAACTTGTGAACAATCATTGACATAAATTATTACATCTCGAATTCCCTTTATTATAATTAAACATTTTTTTAATATTAACCTTCGTCAACTGTGCCATGTATCCGGATAATCCAATGAGAGAAAATACTGTACATTTCTTATAAATGTATTGAACTCAGAAGCACAATGTAATACAAAAGTAATACACATACTATATTCTATAGGTAAATTGAACAAACACTATAAATACAAACGAGTTATTCGTTACTCAGTAGAAATTCAATATCAGTAGGTACTAATCGTACAACATCATTGATATGCTCAATATGCAAATATCACATTGTTGCACTGATATTGCAATTCAGTCAACTTGATAGACAAATGAGATTAAATTGGTATAAGTAATATCACAAAATTTGAAACAAGATAAGTTAATTTGTTAATTACAGAAGAAAATTATGGGCAAAAATTTAAAGTCCAAAGATTGAATTGTACAATAAGTATGGCCGGGAAACACACTTCTAGTAGTAGTGTTAGTAATATTACAAAATGGATTTTACCCAATTGCTTTGAGAAATATAAACTTTTAATGCAAGGAACTGATGTAAGGCTCATACAGAATTACAGAACTGACAAGTCCATTCAATATTTTTGAAGCTTTTTGCCCTATAGTTTCTTTCCTACTGGAATGTTACTCGTAATAACGTTCATCTTCATATAATATTTCTAATGTTGATATCAAGTTCATAGAACGAAGACAGGGGCTAAATGTGACATGGTCAAGTTGTTACATCTGATTTACTTCAGAGGTAACAGAAGGAAACATCAGCTTCTTCTATCACACATGCACCTTAGTGGTAGTGGTTGCCAGACGTAAGTGAACATTTGTGGTGTTTCCTTGTTTTTCAGTAAAGTTATTGTTAACAAAGTAGTTTTATGATAAATATCAAGGACATTTCTCGTTGCAAGTTGGTCCTTATTTTATAACTTCTGATTTTTTTCAGGACATCCACTCAACCGATGCCATTCATGAAGCAAATAAACTGTAAAATTTCAATTCAATCCAATAATGGAAAGGCAACCACAAACCGCTTTAAGTTTTTAGATTTTTAGGGCATCTTTCAGAGGAGTAATGCCAATATGCTAATACGATTACGTATTAATTTTTACTAATATAAAGTTCCATATTCAAGATTCATTGCATTAGAACCACAAGTTAGAGTATTAATATTAAAGGACAAAGAAATATAAATTTTTTAAAGAAAGAAACGAAGCAAACACTTAGGAAAGAACAAGAGAAGCGTAAAGAAAAACGATCCGAACATGAGAAGGTAATTAATGTACAGTGTTCAGGTTTCTTGAAACTTCAGCCTGGTACAAGTGGCTCACATAGTCTAAAGAAAAAATAAAACCAGAACCAGACTGAAGTTTCGAGATCGTTTACTTCAGAATTAAAAAAATAAATAAAGTCGCTTGCAAGAGCTAACATTCATAAAAGAAGTACAAACATAATATACTAATATAACAAATGGAATACATAAATCTTATTGAGTTTTGTTTCTAGAATGGAATTTTTAATACACAAGTTTTACAACATTCAATCGAATAAGATGTGATAAAACAGCTCCTTGCGCAAATATGCACGTATGTTGAGCCTTGGCAAGTAGAAATATATGCCTTTCTGTTCACTCACTTACACACAAACACACACACACACTACATGCGCGGCGAACAACGTGAACGATTCGTGGAAGAAAAAATATATGAAATATTTCTCAGACAAGTAATAATTATGAACATTTTGTATTTTTTTAAATGCATCTTTTGCATTGCCAGTTAATCGTGTACTTTGCTGTCGGTGACAATAGTCTTGAGAGGGAATGTTATGCGAGTCCGATTTTCTGTTCTTTTAATTAATTTCACCCAAGGCGTCATAATCCGATGCCTCCACGGGTTTTTGCCGTTCGAGAAGGTGCCGCTTGGCAGTTTCAGAACGCGTGGTCTCAAATCGACGTGGAATCCTCGATTCGAAACCGATTTGCGGCATATACAGTGTCGGAGGCGGAATATCCATTTCTTGGATGATGGAAGCCCTGCTGCGGGAGCCAGTTGTCTTGGAAGACGGGCTGCACGGCCTGGAGCCTCTGCTGCTCCCATCGGACCAGCCTCTCTCCAATCCTGCTAAGCCGTCACCGCGTCTGGACGGCGACCGGGACTCGTCGTGGACCCTCAGTGTAACCGGACAGTTCGGGATGTGAAGGTCCAGAGCCATCGACGCCTCCGAGTCGGTCTTATGGATGCCGCTCGCGCTGGCCCCGAGCTCCAAAGACTCGACGTCTCCGTCTCTCTCCTGGCTGCCGTCCTTCCGAGGCCTCCTGAAGATGGGCGACGTGCACTCGTGAGGGCGTATCGCGGGGTTGTCCATGGAGACGGTTTGCCTCTGGAGGAAGGGGCAGGGAAGAAGGTACTGGGCGCTGAGAAGCGGCTGATTGCTGGGCTGAGGACTGGGTCTCGGGACCGGACGCCTTATCTGTTCCGACGGAGACAACGCAGCCAGATTCGGTGCCGACGGACACTTCGGGAGGACCTTTCTCGTCTGCATGGGAGATCTCGTCGAGTCCACCGAAGCCTGGATGGCGCAGGAGAACTGGATAAAGGCGGCGGTGAGAGCGCGTCGTCCGGCGTCCGTCAATCCCGGGGACGCACTGCCTCCGGAGGATGCGTCGCCTCCGCCCCCACTTGCTCTGAACACCCCAAGGTTGTCCCACTTGGTTTGGCTGCTCATGCTTCGCTTCCCGCTAACAGACTCCTGGCGAGAGGATTGGTGCGGGCTCGACTTGGCCTTCAACCTCGCTGGGACGACCTTGGCAGCGCTATCCCTGGCCTCAAAGGTCATCACGCAGGCGGCCACCACGGTAAAACCTGGAACAACAAATGAGAAGTCCTTAGTAGAGATAATAAATTATAAATAATTGTCAAATATGAGCAATTTATAAGAACGTCGAAGGAGAGAAAATACAGTGCGTTCGAGTAGTAACTATACACCTATATAAACACGATTATATGTTGAGGGATTGTATTCCGTGCATTGCAAGCAAGTTTTCTGCGTTGTGTGCAATTTGCTTCCGCGAGCCAGACAGGCTGGTGCTTTGAGACGAGAAGGTGTGTCTGGTTCTTTGTTGTTCATTGTGTGTTCTTCGCCTTTGAACGATTGAGATCGTGTGTTTCCGTGTGCGCTCAGAATGGTGTTAACTTTTGAACAGCCAATATTTCTCGTTGAATACGTCTTCCGTGAGCATGGTGACTACACACTGACAGTGAAAGACCAGTTTTCCGTTAGATTTCCGTTTCCAGGTACACGTTCCAAACATTGACAACAGAGATATCATATCCCGATTCATTTGTTATTAAATGGGGCTCATGTTGAGGCTCCTGTGAGTGGTTCTATAATTTTGGCTGGAATTCTATTAAGGCTTAGGGGTATGGTATTTTGCGGGTTGTTTCTTGTATTGAAGGGTTAGCTATTAAATATAATATTTTTTATTTGGAATTAGAGTGGTTGGTATTTGAATAACCAGTTCCTAATCGACATAGTGTAAGAGCGCTAATCGAGAAATTTAGGGAGACGGGATCGGTAAAGGACTATGAGCGAAGTGGTATACCATCATCGATAAAGAAAAACTGCAAGACATATCAGCTGCTATGCAACGTAGTCCTAACAAGTCCATGCGAAAGTTGGCCCAACAGAAAAACATCGGTGTTGCAACTGCACACAAGTCAGTTCGTAAGAAGCTCGGTCTCATCCCATATAAAGTGGAAGCTGTTCAAAAGTTATTGGCCACAGACTGAAAAGCGAATTCAATACTGTGAGTGGTTTTAACAGTTTCTAGCAGACAATTCAGACGATATTTTGGACTATGTTTTCTAAACCGATGAGGCATGGTTCCATTTATCAGGGTATGTGGACGCACAGAACTCACGATTATGGTCTGCCAACAATCCACATGCCGTACATGAAATTACTCTCATGACCAGAAGATTGGGGTGTGGATTGCACTATCCAAGAGAAGAATAGACGGCCCAATATTCTTCTCAGAAACAATATTGTGAAATCATTCACCAGTTCATTGGAGAGCTAACCGAGGACGAAATTAATAATGCTTGTATTCAACAAGACGGCGCGACCACACATGCAGCTAGGCAGTCCATGAAGTTATTGCAAGAGGTTTTCGGAGATCGAATCATTTCTAAGGGCTTGTGGCCACCTCGTTCTCTGGACTTAAGCTCACCAGATTTTTACTTCTGGGGTTATGCAAAAAGTAATGTTTATCGAGGAAACCCCCACAGCCTCCAGGAACTTCAAACTGCTATTCGTGATTTCACCAAGAACATTCCACATGAACAACCTGTAAGAGTCTTCGAGAACAAGAAGAAATACGTGCAGATATGTCTGGATATTCATGGGAACCATTTCCGACAACTACTGTAAGGTAAGTCGATGTTACGTATTGTTGTACTAGTGCATGGCATGTGTATAGTTACTTTTCGAAAGCACTGTACTATACGGGAGTAGTTCTTCTAACACTAAAGCAACATATGATTTTTAACTTCTACATGGAAACATTAATTACGAACAATTTGCAAGAATACGTATATAATACCAAAAAGAATTCATTATCCAAATCCAATCAAAACTATCAAAAATGCAAGGTGTTATGTTTGTATATATGTTGGTGGCCTGTCAACGATATACATACATTTGTCTTTCTCCCCTACAGTTTAAAAAATTGGCAGCTGTGTTCAACAACCATTTCACCTGGACAGAACACGTAAACTAAGTTTGGAAAAGAGCCTTCGGCGCATTGCACTGTCTTTGCCTACTCAAAAACGTCGTCACTGACATTGGCCATTGTATTGGTGCGCCATCTATTCCGATCTTAAGCAGGAGGAAGCTAGATGTCTGCAGCGTATCCAGATATCTTGTATTTCATTTTTGGTGAGATTTCTCTGCAAATATAGTTATTTTTATGCAGAGACAGTTGAAGTAAATCATCGAACCAAAGAGGTATGCCACAAAGTATTAATTATTTGCAGTTCATTATCAATATATTTTTATCTTTCTCATGATGTCCGAATATTATAGTGGTTGTGGTATTTTACTAAGGTTGTTAATTTTATTTTCTGACTTTAAGTTATATTTCTTTATATAATTGTTTCACAGTACAGCCGCAACACCGGATCGCTTGAAAGGTCTTTACTGAGTCATTCCCCTCCATTGTTCCAACTTTTACGCAGATTGTTTTACACACTTCCACACGATTTTGGAATAGGTTTTCCCCCTGAAATCCATGCTCACACTTGAAACGTCGAAGAACTTCGATTTGTTATTTCTTCCAGGGTTAGCACTGAAATCTTAATGTGAGAGAGAAGTTAATCGGTAAGAATATTTGAGTTGCTTACCATCATTTTGTTGGTAAGGCAATAACCTAGTCATACAATACATCCCATTACTCTGGAGAGGGCGTTCCGCATAAGATTTCCCGACTTCATTAAAGCGAGTTACAGGGTTTTCTTTGAAGCACCGTTTAGAAACTGCAACTGCAAACACCAGCGAGTTTCTTTTTTCAGTTTCCGAGATGGAGAAATATTATTTTAAAAAGTCCTTTTCACAGATGTGTTTTAAATTTTCTTTAGATCCCAAGTTCTAAATGGTGGTTTCGGTGGATTTATGAATCCGCATGCTTTTGCTTGAGGAGAAATTATGAAGTCTCTGCCTGGGAGAGTGCTTCCACATTCCTCCTACGCAGGAGGAGAGACGTGTTGAGGGTGAGAATGAGGCTTTGAAGTTTGCTTCCTGGTTTCTGGTTATTTGAAGCCTTCTTTATGTCCTCAACCTCGCTTCAGCCGCGTTGATGCTCAAACAATGGCCGCTTTGGGAACCTTTATTCACGATTTGCAACAGACACTTTTACGTGCTCTGACACTGTAATCGAGTGAAGCCCTGTTTTACTTAAACTTACTTTTTCTGGCTTCCTTGTCTTATAAATTTTACTCCTTCATGGCAAAGATATTTGAGTTTGAAAGCCAGAATACTGCGGCAATGGGACTGAATGCTCTGACCAAATGTTCTCCAATGAAAAGGCGCTTGACTCGCCTTGACTTTAAAAGAGCTGTTGCGAAAGAGTTTATTGTAACGTATAACAATTGAAATATATGTAATTCATTTCAGAAGCATATTTAAATTTACAAATTTCATTGCATAAATAATTTGTTTGTAATCTAGGTATTTATAGTCCATTTTATCCTATTTTAATGATTTGATGAATTGTGAAATAATTTATTTTAAACTTAGTGCTTATTAGTTATTTATTCTGCATTTGTGTAAACTATTTCAGAGAAATTTCAACAGTTATAAATATGTATGTTAAATACGTACATTATCAATTATTTAATTTAAAATCTGAACAGTGTGTAGTTTAAAGAAATGTGAACTTAATTGTCCATCATTAAATCAAATCGCTTTAAATTTTCATCCAATGATTTAAATGAGGTGGATTTGTACTGGTAGTATTGTTGAAGGTTTTGTTTTAATTCTAAAACCTACACAAAACATTATGGCTGATTTTTTTTTTATTTGGTTTATTTTACTTCTCATTTCTGTCACTTTTGGCTAATCGCAAACATGACTATGATTAATGATATGATAAATTGATGAATGGACACACAAATAACACCCATGCCAAGGCCGGGACCACTAACCACTACTGCTAACCACTTCGCCACGAAGGCTGAATATGGTGATTGATAATTTGTGTGCATGTAACTTTTGAACTTGACTGGACTTTTAGTTCATTTTATTCTCCCGTGTTTAATGTACATGAATTTTAGAATGTACAGCGTGAGCACAAAAACACTCCCTGGTTTCAAGATGTCATAAAATTAATAGTTACTTGAATATTTTGATAAAATTGATATCCAAAGCTCAGTTAACTCAAAATATTTTAATATCTTTCTTTTCAGAATTGCTAGTTGTGAATTCGGTAGCTAGAGGGCAGTAACATCAAAAATGGCGTTCACTCCGCAGCAAAGAAGCTGGTGCGTGTTAGAATTTGCCAAAACAAGCAGTGTTGTGAGTGTGCAGCGTGCATTTAAACGGAAGTTTAATGTTGATACACCTACATACAAATCCATTCTGCAGTGGCATAAAACATTTATTGAGAGAGGATGCATTTGTGATCAAAGAAAAGAACATTCTGGCCGACCGTCCATCTCTGAGGAAATTGTGGAGTGTGTGCGAGAAGCCTTTGTACGCAGTCCCAGAAAATCAACACGTCAAGCCAGCAGGCAGTTGCAGGTGCCACAAACTACCGTAAGCAAGATTTTACGGAAGCGTTTGCGTTTTCACCCGTACCGGCTGCAGTTGGTTCACAATTCCACAAGACAAAGTAAAGCGACGTGATTTTTGCGAGACTATCCACACTTTAATGGAGGACGATGAAACCTTTCTGACAAAGATCATTTTTAGTGAAGAGGCGACCTTCCACTTGAGTGGAAAAGTGAACAGGCATATTGTTAGGATCTGGGGAAGCGAGCATCCGCATGCCACTCTTGATGTGAAACGTGACTCACCCAAGGTGAATGTTTTTTGTGCAGTGTCAGAGCGTCGAGTGTACGGTCCGTTCTTCTTTGAGGGGCCAAAAATCACAGGTGAAAGCTACTTAACAATGCTACGTGACTGGTTAATTCCTCAACTTGCTGCAGAGAGAGGTGACTACATTCTACAACAAGATGGAGCGCCCTCACACTGGCATCAATCTGTACGCAGCTTTCTGAATGATAGGACGAGCTGGACCCAATGATCAAAATCTATGTAAGTGGCCCCCACGATCACCGGATATGTCAGTTTGTGTCTTTTTCCTTTGGGGGTTCGTGAAGGACCAGGTCTATGTACCTCTACTACCCACAACCTTGAATGATCTTCAGGAACGCATCAGTACAGCTGTCAACTTCATCACACCGGATACGCTTGAGAAGGTGTGGTTGGAGCTGGATTATCGTCTCGATGTTTCCAGCGTAACAGGTGGCGCGCACATTGAGCATTTGTAATTCCAATGAACACCACGAAAACTTTATGAGTTTTTACAACTACTGTGAACATTTCTGTAGAATACTACAATTGGTATTACAGTTATACCCTTTCAATACCAGGGAATGTTTTTGTGCTCACGCTGTATAATAATTACCGGCCACACAATTCACTGATATGTGATTGTTACTGAAGCTATCCTTGAAGTTAAACACGCACTGTCAATAAAGATAATTCAATCTGTTCCCCACCAAAAGTGTGAATACTCAAACAAACAGTATCTACGGATATCTCAGCTCATATTTGAATTTATGAGCTTTGTCTGTAAGACACACAATAGTTTGTAGACCACCTCCTACTTAAGTTCTCTGTCTTTACTCCCATAAAATATGCCTTCAGTTGCCCACAGAAATGAAAAGAAAGTTTGCGGCACTTTCTACGGGACTACGATTTCTGGGTTGGACCTTGTGAACTCAGTACAACAAACACGAAGATGTCACATTAACAGGAATGAATTCGCAGTTTCCAGTTTCCTTCGCCACTCCCAGCAGCCTATGTTGTTGTATCAGTTCAATTTGTTGGCCAACATCCGCTCATTTCTCCTCTTCTGCATAGACTCGGGATATGAAAGCATTTCTACATAGAAATTAGTTCCCAGGATGCTTTCAGAGCATTCGTAATGAAGTGGTAATCCAATCAAGTTGCCTCTGCTTACTCTACCCGGGAATGTTTCATAGAGAGTTAAACTTATTCCGAAAAGTTGCTGCCCTTTGATTCCTAATCTGTTGCGTCCTTGACGGAAGTCATATCCCTTTACTGTAAAGAATTACATTTTTGTGTGCGTACTTTGCATGCACTTTCTGGAGAACCGTTTCATAATTCAATATGTACCATACGTGTTCAAAAAACCGTGTTCTATCAAATTTCATCTACTTTTATTTCATCATTTCAACCGGGCAATTTTCTAATTATAAGTATACCATATCAATAAAATATACACGATTAATAATTTTAGTATTTCCCAGGCAAGTGCTTTGAAGATTATTCAGGATGTGGTTATGTGGTATGACGTCTCATAACCTACGAGCGCTGTATTTTTGGGATATTTTTGCATACCCGTTTTTCTTTAATTCTAATCAGATGGTGCTGTAACCCCTATAAACCCCCGGTTAGTATGACAGTGGCTTTCGCAGATATCTTATTTGAATGTGTGGACGTAAATACATATTTATATATAAAATATATTTATGGAAAATTCAATTTTGGTGACCATTTTGAAAAGTGTCCCTAAGAGAAGATTTCAACCATTTGAACCCAAGATTTTTATAGGATCTAAGGAGTATACTATAACGTCCCAGTGCCCATGGGTGTTACATTTCTTGAAACCATTGCCCATCCAGTTTTGTCTTCAATTTTAGTCAAAGGGATTGCAATCCCATACAAGAAAAACAATCTTTGGGTATGCGAAAACTTTCAAAATTATGTTTTTCGACATAAAAATTATATATTTAGACACCTTGTGTAAGTTTCTATGCAGTATAAATTTTTTTATGGGGAATATTGGGTTTTGGTCACCAAAGTGAAAACTGCCGTAATAGAATCGTAACCATTTTGTTATAGCCATCCAAGTTTTCCTTACTATGGTAAAGCCCCTCTGCACAAAAAAAAAATAGTCTTGACTTTTTACGGGGTCTCTGTCAGCTGCCAAGTCATTATATAGTGGCGACCTGTGTACCTACGTAAGTCATTTGATCTGAATTAACTGCAGTCCGTACCATAGTCACTCTGGCGGTTACAGTACGTACTGGACTCCTTTACTGGCAATACTAGTAGTGCTTATAAGAACTATGGCATGTACGAGTAATCCACGTGATAAACTCAACGGTATAACATATTAATATAATATTTTTTTCTCATAGGCCAAATTAGGAAAACATTATACATGGATGATGAACAACTAGTAAATCATAAACACTTGAAAAAAAGTAGATGTAGAATAACAAATTAAACAAAGTAAAAACACCACAGATAACAAGAAAACTGTTATTAATAGAAGACCTATATAATTATTATAAATTCTTGATTTGTCAAGTGTTTCCTCGAGCCTGAAACCAAGGAAATATCAGTATTTTTCCATTAGCATCCACGAATCATGTAGCAATCTCGCAGTAAACACGGTGCCAGATTGACAATATAGGGTGTCCGAGAATTGTCTTTACAACTTCAAGTTTTAATAACTCCAATTCTAAGTCTCATATTTACATGTTGTTTGTTGTACATACATGATGCAGAAACTCAAAGTGTTCTTTTCTGTTGAAAGTGACTCATTATTGATTGACCATGTGACTTAGAATTGGAGTTATTTAAACTTGAAATTGTAAATACAATTCTTGGACATCCTGTATTTTTTGCACAAAATTCAATTCTTATTTTGTGTGACTTTGAATTTATGGTGAAAGCGATCCAATAAATAGTTAAGAAAAACCTTGAATCTCCAGACCGAACAATGCTGATTTTTCTATTTTGTATTTGGAGCATTGAGTGAGAATTTCCAGTCCCACACAGAGAAACGTAATTTTACAGTAGAAACTTGAGAAGCCCACGTGAGAAATTGCGGTTTTTGAGTCAGCTGCATCACCAATCTCTCTCTCTCTCTCTCTCTCTCTCTCTCTCTCTCTCTCTCTCTCTCTCTCTCTCTCTCTCTCTCTCTCTCTTCACACTCTTCCTTTCTTTCTGCGACGTTTTAGAGACAGCGATTTGTCATTTGAAGTTTCTCTGTGTCACATCTTCTTTCCCTGGTGCCGTATCGAGTAAAGGAGAAGCCAAGAGTGTATAAATCAGTCTGACGTTAGGGAAAATGGAGAGGAGTCTTAGTAAATCGGATTTATATCTACGGAGAAGGGCAGGGATTTCTTTCTGATGTCTCTCGTTTGAGGAACCGTAATCCTGAAATTCAAGTGGCACTGAAAGGATGAAACTCTCAGAAAGTTATGAAACATGAAAGCGAGGTCGACTAAAGTCTTGTGCGTTGGGTTGGTGTTAGAACTGCGTGACAGACGGACATGATATAATATGAAACTGGATGTGAGAACCACGAAATTAACGAAGCAGACTATAGTCTCAATATTGGTTGCCATGGTAACACAAGGACTTAGCTATACATAAAAATGACTTCCTGTCTGTTTAATGATGGTACGCCTGTATGTGGTAATTTTTGCGTCGATATTTTGCGGCTAATTGCAGCGTCGAGAACGAATGTAAATTATGTAAATTAAAGAGACACTCACAAATAAACTGAATTCGAAATTGGAACTGTCGGCGACGAGGTTTATACTATAATCGGACACACACACACATAGATATATATATCCAGGATGTTCGGGGGAAAGTACAAAAGTCAAAAACGCAATTTTATAACAAACAATTATTTATGTTTATTTCTTTAATACGAAACATCACAGACTTAGATGTTGGATCTTTGCACATTACCAAGATAAAATTATACTTATTGTATATTTTTTAAAAAATTGAGTCAGTGTGACTTACATGAAAAAAACAACAGAAAATCGCAGTTTGTGACTTAAGTGCCTTTTCCCGAACACCCTAGATATGAATATGTGTGTGTGTGGGATGGTGTGGGTGTGTGGAGCATGTATGTGTGTATATTGAGCACACGCATTTCATGAATATTGAATTGAAAAGCTCCAAATAAATATGGATTTACTAAGATATACAGAAAACTTATCACAGGGAAAAACCTATTAATTCACTCAAATAATATGTACAATTAAGTATTGTTTTATACTAAGCATAATGAAATTTTAAATGAAACTCTTCAGTATTTAAATTTTCGGATTTGAGGATAATGTCTCTCCCAAAGAAGAACATCACCATTAACCCAGCAAGATAGCAGACGGTCATCATATAATAGAACTTTTTACTTGTTTTATCGTTATACAAAGACACCGTTGTGTAGCAGCGACAGCTGTTGAGTGGGTGTGATGACGGATGCCTCCAGCTCGGAGAAAAATTTACTGTTTGTGTTCACTCGTGTCTACAATATACGCACGCTGTTATCAAGCTCTTTTCACCTCATCAATCATTTTTCTTTCCTCCTCACTCGTTCCTCCTTTTTCCGTTCTCTCCTATTTTGTACTGTTATTTTTTGGTTCCGCTGTTTCTATTGTTTTCGTGATTGGCTCTTTTTCTACTTTTATCTTTTTTCCTAAGCTCTTCTTGTTGAAGTTAGTGTCAATATTGTCGAGATAAAATAAATGGAACGGAACAACATTGACAACTTACTATTTCAATAAGGATATCCGTGTTTAGTATCGCGGCAATCCATTGTTTAGTTGGTGTCCTATTCGGAAGGTTTGGTATGTCAATCTCTCTTCCGCGTAATACATCCTGGACCCTGTATTGTTCATGCCAGAGAACTCTTATCGCCGTTATTAAACAATATTATACTCCTTCAAAAAAGATGAAGCATACTCACGCCGACGATAATTCCAAGCAACGAGGGAGGGGGGAGGAGGAGATTATACTTATCTAAATGGAAGATTCCAGTTTGCTACATAGCAAACGCATACATACTTTCTTCATGAGTTGTGTTACCTCTGTATCGCTTGAGAATACTAGGTCATTCAAATATGACCGGGACTGATTTTTTTCAAACAACCTGCCATGCGCAGCACACAACCCCCACCTTCCCTCCCGCGCAGGTTAGAACCTGCTCAGTCGTGTCTAACAGTTGCTAGAGTGATGAGCTAACAGCAGGTGCCGCGGAGCGTGGAACAACGGATTGTGATCAAATTTCTCTTTGGAGAAAACGTCCAGCCATCTGAAATTTTGCAGAGACTCAAACAACAGTATGGGGAAGAGTCTCTCTCACGAACCCGTGCGTTGGAGTGGTGTAAGTACTTCAGAGAGGGAATAGACCACGTGAAGAATGAGTCCCAGTAGTCATCACGTGAGTGGCTGCGTACCGGTTCTCCCAGACCCAAGAAAGCGCGGAGGACCCGTTCGGTAGGAAAAGTGATGGCAACGTTTTTTTTGGAATGGCAGGGGGTTATCCATGTAGACTTTCTTAGAGATGCCAGAACAGTCTCTGCAGCTTATTACTCAGAACTCCTGACAACAGAAGTAAAGGAAAAGATCCGATCCAAGCGGAAGAGAGGTGGAAAGCGGGTTGCCTTCCTTCAAGACAATGCACGGCCTCATACAGCCAAAACAACTATGGCAACCCTCAGCAAATTGAAATGGGACCTTCTGCCACATCCGCCATACAGTCCCGATTTGACTCCAAGTGATTTTTACCTGTTTGGAAATCAGACTTGGAAGACATGCGGTTTGCGGATAACGACGCCGTCATCGACAGTGTTCAGGAGTGGATACGCAGCCAACCGAAAAACTTTTATGAAAAGGGCATTAAGATGCTTCCAGAACGTTGGAAAAAATGTATGGGCTCTGAAGGGTGACATGTGCAAATTAGTATTTAACAATAAAGGATTTGACTCGGTGGAGGCACATAGTGGTTCGGATCCCACTTTAAACTGTAGGCCCAGTCCAAACTTGCCTTACTGTGCATAAAGTGGACTTAAAACACCAAATCAATCAATCAATCAATAAAGGATTTGGTAAAAAAGAAATCAGTCCCGGTCATATTTGAATGACCTAGTATATTGCTCATACATTGGAAATGAATATATTATGTTTAGTTATTTTTAATTCGGCTTTCCTTCACTTAAAGTAAACATGAGTTCAATTTCGCGTCTGAGATATAACGTGTTTATAATTACCCTAAGATTAGATTAAATTCACAGAGGAATAGCATTATCGAGGAGTCCTCCCTTAGAAGGGGCTCCTGTTTCATACGCATCAATACTGAGTTTGTAAACCATAGAGATAGGTTGCAGTTTTTACTTTTCTCGACTATATTTTAAATTATCCTATTGGTATGCTGTACGCTTCCATTCATTTTTACTTAATGGTGAATTTCATCTTCTTGTTTTTTTTTAATTTTGCTTGTATCGTTACTAAGTTTTTATTTTAAGTTTGAAACAGTAAGTTGTCAATGTTGTTCCGTTCCGCTTATTTTATCTCGACAATATTGACACTAACTTCAACAAGAAGAGCTTAGGAAAATGGGAGAAATGTATACGTGAATAATTAACGAACATATACATTAATATGCTATTGGATGTTTAAGAAACTGTTTCGAAAGAAAAAATATTTGTTTTCTTATGCTGCTTACTTTTACTATATTGACAGTCTAGTTGTTTTTCTCATGTGTTCCTTTTTTTCAATTTTTCTATGGTAATAACATACAGCGTGAAATTGTGTTCTTCATATACATTAGGCATAAATCTCTATTATAGCATAAATTTGCATTAAAGCAACAACATTTCATGTAATATTCTAGTCTCGGTCTCGATCTAGAAATATATAACATGAACACAATTTACAGCAAATCAATTCACAAAGGTTTACGCCGAACAACTTCTCTTTCTTTAGCAACTAGTTACGGCGCTGCGAATTCTTGAACAACTATATTTTTTTCTGAATAATTGCAACAACACAACTCACAAATACCACTAATGCATTGAGATCGTAATTACGATGAACAAAATATATGACTTTTCAATAAATTATCAGCTAGATATCCACTTCGTATGTGTGAAGACGTCGCATAGGAAAGTAAATTTTCCTTATTTTTTAAATTGTTTTTAATACGTACAATACCAAAGTTCGAACGGGTCTAGAACTCTAAATCTCGGTCTCGTCTCGAATTTTACAAAATCATTCTCGATCAAGTCTCCAAGCACATGGTCTCGTTCTCGTCTCGGCACATTCCTTAAGTGACAGAGAGATTGGCATTTGAGTCACCCAATATTGCGATATTTTCCAACTAGTAAGGAAAGTATTGGAGGGTAAAGGCGTTGCCCGAATGCAAGTTTGGAAGCAATACTTGAAGTCGGTTTCCGTGGTTGTTGCTCCTCAGCTGATTGCATCATTGGAGTGCAGTCACCTGGGGGTAACATCTGCAGATGACAGTGAGTCTGAAGCTTGGTTCTGTTCTCATGAAGTAGCGAGTCTGTTAATCTCGCGTTTCTTCCCTGATAGCTTTGTCGCTTTCAATCCCTCTCGAAAAGTGGAAAAAATTCATTTCAAATTAGGGAAAATAGCACAACGCTTATTATTTTTATAGTCGATACAGAAATAGAGTTAATTTATTTAGTATTCTAGCAGAATAAGCTAAAGCAAAATGAGTTAGCTGGGGAAATTGGATGCAGACTGCAAAACTAGATCAGAACGTTATCTTCCAAAGAATAAATGGTTCCATGAATTTATACGATTCGAAAAATTATATCTTTATGCGAGAGGCCAAATATCGATGATTTGAAGACTAAAATTGGTAAACGCTGTAAGTGCCATAATAATTCAAACACCGTTTTCAACGTTAAACAGTGAAATGTACCATGCTTTATAATTTGGTAAACGTGAAAAGTGGCTGGTAGCCCTCTAAGTAGTTCAAAGGGCGTGTAAAGAGGTCACTAGTGTGAACGTTCTTACGGGCTGATGTGCGGAACGATGCAATTTCCCAACACTTTCGCTTTTGGCACTTACAATGTTTACCACTTTTAGTCCTCATTTCATGACTAATTTTTTTTTTCAACTTTTAAAGCAAGGTATGGTGGAAAGCACAAGTATTACTCGGCAAATTGTTCGTGACGATTTTCATTATTTTTTTCTCTTGCATCCTACGGGTTTTTAAGGAATTGATTTTCACGTATGCTGGAGAAGAGTTTTGTCGGCAGCTTGTTTGGCGTTTTGTTTCAATTCTTGAATTGAATTCTTTCAATTCTTGAAGCTCCCATATCACAGGCTGTCCACTTGGCAAATATAAGGTTCCGGGTGCCCCTGAACACTGCCTGCAATAGATCAGGACCTTACCTGTAAATATATATTATTATTTTTGGCTGTGAAGTGAATTGATGTGTCAGAAGAGATCCTTTGAACGGAACTATATTCTACACACATGTAAGTGTCTCATGTGAAACTTGCTACTTGTTTCAGAATATACGTCCCTGTAAATGGATTTCTAGACTAGTACGTATATTCCATGTGTGAGAATCATATGCAGTCATATCTAGTCTACAGTGAAATGCTACCCCTCGCCCCGTTGGTTAACTGAAAACTTCTAAAAGCTACAAATTAATTTATTTATGCTTCCATTAATTAATGTGACATATATGCATTGTCCGAAATGAAGATGTATTATACTTGGCAATTATCACCTAAAGCATTATTTAGGTCTGTGAACACGAATTACGAGATCGATGATAGTGCGGTTTCAATGACAGCAAATTGCATCCCTGCTGTGCGAAAAAATTGAAATATGAACAATTTAGCCCTACTGTAAAGTATTGTTACATTTTCTCTGTAATGGCAAAGCACTGCTATTCAGCTAATTGTAATTAAATAATCATCATTAATGCATAGCAAGGAACAATTACCATTGATCTTACATCTATAATAACATGAAGATGGTTTCGTTGTGAAAGGATCATATACCAACTATTCCCCTGCATTGTTGAGGTGTATATGCTGCCTACTTGATTACTTCTACTCGAACTTTCCGCGTGACGTTACTTCCGAGCCAACTTGAAATGGTACCGTCTTCTCATTTAAAACACTGGTTTAGCTGAATTTAAAACTTCGAAACATAATACAAAGTTTTATTGAAAATTGTGAAACTACTTACCTTCAGTATTTATCAACTTCTTTTTCTCGAATTATATTCATAGAATGTTGCACATTTTTCACACAAATACTAATATGAATAAACCTCAGTACTTACCTCCAACACCCATAATGATAGGACCCACGTAAGACAGGTTGTTCAGATGAAAACCCCGACTTTCATTTTTCACTTTCACCGTAGTATTTCCTCGGATCTCCTCGGCGACGGATAGCGTTTCTGCGTAGTAACCTAAAGAAAGTTAACAACATATTAAATGAGAAAAAAGTAATTTATCATATTCATTAGTTGTATGAACTATGAAATGTGTAGAACAGCAACGTGACTAAGAGCCACTCATTTTGAGTTTTTAAGTCCACTTTATGCACAGAAAGGCTAATCAAGACTGGAACTACAGTTTAAAGTGGAATCAGAACAACTATGTGCTTCTACCGTGACGAAGAGCTACTCTTTAAAATATCAATAACTGTAACTGGGTTAAACTAACTAACTAACTCTCTAGCCTTCTTAAACCCGAAGGTTCATGGCTGCAGCAACACAGGCCTTCCATCTTTCCCTATCTTGAGCAAGTTCTATATACTCTTTTCCATCCCTACCGATTTCCCTTAGGTCCATCTCCACGTTGTCCCTCCATCTTCGTCTTGGCCTTCATACAGGTCTCTTACCATCAGGTTTCCCAACAAGAATCCTGTAAACTCCTTTTTCCTCTCCCATTCGTGCCACATGGCCTGCTCACCTAAGTCTTCTTGATTTAATCATTCTAATAATATCTGGACATGAATACAAATTATGTAGTTCTAAATTATGTAACCTTCTCCACTCACCTGTCTCCTCATCCCTTTTAGGTCCAAAGATTTTCCTAAGGATCTTATTTTCAAATATTCTCAATTGTTGATCCTCTTTCAATGTAAGGGACCAAGTTTCACACCCATATAATACTACAGGCAAAATTACTGTTTTGTATATTTTAACTTTTAATTTCTTAGGTATTAAACTAGAAGACAAAAGTTTATGAAGAGAGAAGTAACATGCATTTTCTGAATTAAGCCTACTTTTTATTTCCTCTTTAATATAATTTTCATTTGTTAATATTACTCCTAAGTACTTGAATTTGGAAACTGGTTCAAACTAGTTGTTATCAATAATTAGATTTTGATTATTACCTAACACTTGGTTTCGGCCTGTTAGCATATATTTAGTTTTCTCTTTGTTAACTTCCAAACCTATCTCCTTAGCAGTTTTGAAAAATATTTTAGCATTATTCTTGATTGTATTTATATCATCCCAACTGTAACTGGGTTACTTTTCAAAATAAAAACTTCAAAAGTATCCTAGGTATTTTTACAGCAACATAACAGGAATTAGGTTACGTTTAAAAAGTAGGTTCCCGGGCTATTGAAACCAATGGTTTCATATCTCTCTCTCTCTCTCTCTCTCTCTCTCTTTCTCTCTCCCTCTTTTCCAGCGTATTAATATTCTAACCCTACCGTCAGGCACATCAAGTGAAGGAGACCTGTTGCTGAAATTACTCTCCCCCCGCTTCGCGGAATACATTCATTCCTTTCTTCATCGGCTGTTCCCTTTGCATTGAGCGGTCGGTGCCTCTTTGCCAAGAAAGGAAACAAAAGAAAGGCTTTCCAATTTGCGTTCAGTCGCCGTGGGGTTTCAAAACCAGCAGCAGGAGCAGCTGCGTCCTCCGCCACGATGGAGGAATGGTGGACGTAAAAACATAAATTGAAACGGGACGACGGACTGAAAATTTAATACGTTTTTTTTTATGGAAAAGATGAAAGTCTCCTTCGGATGCGGAAAGCTTGTTGTGGAAATATTTACTCTACAACACATTATATTTACAAGTCGTACAAGTTTACAAGGTATATCATCAGCATGATGGGAATTTCTAATTAGTAATCAGCTATTTAGGACATTTCTCTAGATACATTAATAGACCTACTTCTTTTTCAGGGAATTTTTTTTGTAGATCCTCACAACATCAGGTTCTGATTATTAGTACCAATGAAATCTATCACGTTTAGGCAAAATGCACAAGCGGTCAATGCTTTCAAATGGATATTGAGAGAATGGTTTAAATATAAGCAACGACAGGATGTGGGACGCTGGGTTATAAAAATCAGCTGTGAAAGACCGTTGTTTGGGGATGTTTCTACCAAACACAAAAGAAAGATACCGCCAGTTTCTGTCGTCTACGTATTCGAAAGGTTTCGGTTAAAAATCCTGTAGCTTTGACCTGTTATTCCCAACTACGTACTCTCAATCAAATTGTCTCTTGTCGTCAACTATTTGTTCATGATCTTACATAGTAAAATTGGATCCAGTATTTTGTAGCAAAAGGTTATGAGACACCTATAGTTGACACAGTTGATTCAAGAATATATTTTTTAAGCTTTGCTGACTATTACCCTAAAATTGACAAATTTGCCGCTTAGTTGTGTCTCTTTCCTCTTTGGGTCCGAGCACATCGAGTGTTGTACTTACGGTCTGATTTAGCTGTTACTTAACCAACCATGTAATGCGACAGTAAATGATATTGCATAGGGAAACAGGTTCATTAATGTAATTACACCAGTTTCCACAGCATCCAGTGTTCGAATGGATATAAATTAGTGCCATTGCTCTTTGCACTGGCTTTCGTCACCGCTGAGATGGCGACGGAAAACCTATCTACGAGCTTCAAGATCAAACCCAGTAGATTTGTTCCTTGTTGGGTTCTGCGAAAGACCAGTATTAACTCGACTACAAATCGACGTCTCTTAATCTGGCTGTTGGCCAATTCAGTCCAAGAAGCCTCCGTGTTCGTTCTTATCCTTTCTGTTCTTAAGTTTTGCTTCACTGACGAAGTACGCAGTTCTTCCCTTTTTTGTCAAATCCTTTGCACTTATCAAAGTTACCAAGAATAGAAAAAAAATATTCACATTCGAAGTTACGCCAGTTGCCGTTTATTCAGTCAAATTATTAAATTTCTCTGAAATCCAGTCATTCTTTCTTGCTTACATACTTTCTCGTCTACATTTTCAGTATGCGCTGCTTGCGAGTTGAGAAATTGTACTTTAATTCATGACTTGGCATTCAAAAGGGAATCCTCCAAGAGATAAGCCTAAGTTTCTTCTTCCTATGAATATTCATGATGCTCTAGATACGCAAGAAATTCCGTTTAGTGGGCAAATTGGTTAAAAGAGATTACACGGGGGGAATCTCGGTAATCTTGTCTATTTGTAGAACCGCCAGCGAGCAGACGTTTCCACGTTAATAACACTCCTCGTAAGGTACACTTAAAAACGAAGCTTTCGCCCTTAATGCAGAACCTGAACATGGGCTACTTCATCAGTTTCTTCTCCAACAACCACCGCGATATTATTATAATACTATTTCCTATTTCACTTTCTAAGTGAAAAACCGCTGTATACTTTAGTATTACTGGCGCGCGTGTGTGCATTTACCAGTGTATTCCTTAACTTATATGCTTTTTTATGTTTTGTAACTGGGATGGTACGTGCTCAATGGACCTATGTAAATACTTTATTTCCTTTTGTTAGTTCACTAGGATGATAAACAATATCTATAATGTTCTTAGTCTGTATTTAGTATGTACTCAAAACCTAAGATACGGACTTCTACATAAAATGGTTGTCAAATATTTAAAATAATAACATTTATGTTTCCAGTTGCCTTGCAATATTCCGTGGAACAGAAAATATGGTACAATATTTTAATTCAGTATAGAATTGGATAAACAAATACGTATTGTACGCACGTTTTCCAACATTTGTTCTACTCATCTTGTCAGATTGAGTGCGAAACATCACATCATTTTAGCGATCACAGCTCCATTAATTCACCCGGTGGAGGCACATAGTGGTTCGAATCCTACTTTAAACTGTAGGTGCACTCTCGATTAGCCTTACTGTGCACAAAGTGGATTTAAAACACCAAGTCAATCAACCAATCAATCAAGCTCCATTAATTCGTACTACAGCAGTGCAATCAAGGGGTCCCGGGTTCGATACCCGGTGGAGGCACATGGTTATACATTTTCCTATTTATATTATTTGAGGGTTGTCTTTTCTCAGTGTTTCGGATCCGAATTTAAACTGTAGGTCCATTCTCGATTAACCTTTCTGTACATAAAGTGGACTTAAAGCAACAAATCAAACAAGCGGTGCGGTATCAACCGTGGAGCGTTATTCTACATTATGACACAATCGCTGCAAAAAATATTATAGCTCTTTAATTTCAGCTACGATACATTAGTGCTTCTTATGATTTCCACTTTTCAAACGATCCATTATGATTAAGTAAACTTCAAGTTATACATTCTTATTGCCGCTATTATTATTATTATTATTATTAATAATAATATAACTGTGTTGCAATTACTTTAGTCTCTCTCATTCTTTTCAACCTTCTATGCGGGTTTCTTAACTTACCTCTCTGTCTCTTTCTTTCTCACTTACTCATCTCTCTCTCTCTCTCTCTCTCTCTCTCTTTCCCTCGTCTCTGTATCCCAGGCACCAGGAGTGCAGGTTCTCTCGCAGTATGCCTCCTGAATTGTAATGCACTACTATATTCTTCCTTACAGAGCTTATGTAGTTTTAGCTTGAGTGCTACTGTCACATATCACGCAATGCTCGCACAAAAGGTCAACTTCTTGTTGCGAAAAATAAAGTAAAAAATATGTTCTCTTCTCGGCTAGAATTCTCCCTTTCCATATATTTCCTTGAGTTAGTGGCAATTACCATTGTATAAATGCATTAATCAGAATGCCTTTTTATACTGCTGCTGCTGAAATTTCAAAATGCCTGTGAACAGATGAACAGTAAATACGAGAATATTCAAGTGCCAAACGAATGTCTGCTTGAAAGTGCAGGAAGAAAGAGATACATTTTCATTTTCCACATGTCGCAGTCAGAACAGTACTACTCTTCGTATTAATAATGTGTCTCATTATGTTTGTAACATTTGTTTGGAGAAGGTGTTTTAACATACCGTTGAGATTTCTTCTTTACCTTTTCCAGGCAGGTAGAAGCTGTTGCACCAGGGGGTTCACTTTAGAATATCTCTCAGTCTCAATGTACAGCTTCTGAATCGCTCTCAAGAAAAGAAAGCCGTGTTTTGTCTGTTATGTGATGCCAACACGTTGACCGATTTCGCCCAAATGCAAGAACAAATCATGTAGAAAATTCAGCGAAAAGAGCTGGTTCGACAAGAACTAGAAACCCGGTTCTCTGACATACCGTGCCATTGATCCACCAACTGAGCTACCGACCCACTCCTTACTTTGCCGGGCTTTTCGCGTTCGCTGATTTTTCTGTGTGGAATTGTCTCTGTCTGTATTAGTACGGCAACAGGATCTGTGTTGTGTTTAATGAGCTAAATTTTGATATTGAAAAGTACCATTGGCTATTTGGTACGGCGTTTGACTGCCACCTGGAAGACTCGGATTGGATTTTCAGCCAGGGTAATTTCTAGGGGAAATTTTGTCAGCAGTGTTCCTGCATAACGTGACTGATATTCACCTTGGGAAAACCATTGAGTGCAAGACGGCCAGACCGAGATGAGATTGCGTCGACATTCCCCACTTTTCTTATTATCTTACTTTAACGGTATTTAGTGAATATAACTTGCTAGAAATGACATATTAAAGTCGTTTCAAGACATGCACACTTTAATTTATCTTACTCAGTTTCAAGAAACTGATTTACGTTACAAAATATTGGGCCTCCCCGATGCGCAATGGTAGCGTCGTCACCTTGTAATCAAGGAGTGCCGGGTGGGGGCACATAATAGTTCGGATCCCACTTTAAAACTGTAGTTCCAGTCCCGATTAGCCTTACTGTGCATAAAGTGGACTTAAAACACAAAATCAAACAATCGAACAAACGTTAGAAAATAATAATAAAACTCCGCCTTACACTTGTGCTGTACAGAATCAAAATTATAGCGTACTTACCTATTGTTGCCATGGCACAACCAATGAGCATAAGCAACAGCCCAATTGAAAAAGCCTTACAAGCATTCCACAAACACCTAGTGGTGACCTTTCTTCTCTTCACCTGGCTGTTCCACTGAGGTCTGTTTCTTTCGATTGGTCGAGGTCTTGCAACAGAAAGGTTCCTCCGCACCGTCAATTTGGCACCCAGGAAGGCACCTTGGTGCATGATACGGACCTGAAAAGGGAACGAAGAACGATAAGTAATATTGTTGTTAGCCACTTTATAACATGGCAGTGGCGATGCTAGAAAAATTGAGTGTACTATTCATTTTTCACAATGTGCACAACACATACCAATATGTGACATTCGCCAGGTTCACACACGTCCATCGGATCGCATCGCCTCAGCATGTAACGTGATTCGTCGCTACACAGGATGCACTTTCATTTTTCCAGTGTCCAATGAAGACTTGCGTTGCATCATTGACGGGCATTACCTACTCTAGCCATAAATAATGTCATAAAATTTCAGCTTGGACTGTACATACATCCGGTTGTCATGCTCATATACCACGCGTGGGCTGAAGCTCACTCCTGACTATTGTGTGTTCAACTGTGAAAGAGAAAGCGTGTATCTTCTTGTGCATGGCATTGAGAGGGGCGAATATGAAAACAGTAATTGCTATGCATATGTTTGGAAAGTCGCCTACTGAGATTTTCCACTTTAAATGCCTTGAAGGTTAGAAAAAGGTTTGTGCATCGAACAATCCAGATATTCTCTGAGCCTAGTAGAATGAAAGATTGCCGAGAGTTTGTCGACCTCGCACTATACGAACAGCGGAAGCTGATAAAGCAGTAGCGGCTCGCCCCCGCTGAAATCCCATCTGGAAGCTGGTTATAATGGCAAGGTAGCTGAACATTTCACAACAATTGACGTCCAGGCTACTTAATGAAGACCTTGGACTTGGAGCTTACCAACGGAGTACTGGCCATTTCCTGATCCCACAACTGAAGAAGCAGAAGAAAATGTAATGGAGTCGGCTTCTGCAGCGGTACAGCGCCAATGGGCATCGTAGGATTTTATTCACTGATGAAAAAGTGTTCACCATTGAAGAGAGTCTTAACCACCAAAATGACAGGGCAATTGCTTCAATCTCTCGACAAGTTCGTGATAGAGTTCCTCAATCATGATTTTTGGGGGTGTGAGTTGAGAGAGTTGCACCAGGCGTAATTTTTGTGAAAAAGGCGTAAAACCCAGTGCCAGAGTGTATGTGAAAAGTATCCTTGGCTCTCTCGTGATGTCGTTGATTGATTGATTGATTGATTTGCTTTAGTTTACTTCGCTCTTTGTGTCACTTTTGGCTAATTTGCGAAGATGGGGATGAGTGATGACATGATGAAATTGATAAATGGACACTCACAACCATTCGTAGCCGAGACCCCTGCTGTCGTAGCGCGATGTGCTAACCACTCCACCACGGGGGCCCGCGATGCCGCTGAACCAAACAATGATTAACAATAAACCCTGGAGCTTGCACTATGATTCTGCCTAGCTTATAAGGTGAGGATGACACAATGTTGACTGGAGGCCAATGTACCCGATTTCATTTCCACTGCTGATTGGCAATTTGCTAGCCCAAGTAGCCTACCGAATTGTACGATCCAAGCAGATGGTAGTATGATCGCTTACAACACTTCCCGATGCCTGTCGGGAGCCACTGGGAACTGTTTGTAACGAAACTTGGCGCTTACGTTTCACCATACGTCGGAGAGATCGACGGTCCCAATCACTCAGAGTTTTCAGCTCATCAGGTCTGGGGGTTCTTGTAACCTCATGAAATTTTCATTTCACCATTACATCACCCACCGTTGCACAGGGTATCTGAAACTTGGCTGAAATTTCGCGGATGGAATGACTGACCATGTAGGCACCACTGGTCGTTAAGGTGCAGGAAAAAAATAAACACTTGTCGAATTTCAGTTAAATGTTCTAATTGTATGACGGAGTAACGGCAACGCGTTACTTTTGGAAGCAAAGTAGATAACGATAATAGTAACGCGTTATTATTTTAGTAACTTTCCCAACCCTGACCACAGGTTACTTTATTTGCCTTAGAAAAGTATCATGTTACCTTTACTCTAAACAAAATTGCAAATGGCATGATACTAACGCATTACTTGGTCGGATAATATAGACAGGCAAGGAAATTGAGGACTAAAACTGGTAAACGTTGTAAGTGCCAAAAGCGAAAGTGTTGGGAAATCGCATCGTTCCGCACATCAGCCCGTAAGAACGTGTACACTAGTGACCTCTTTACACACCCTTTGAACTACTTACAGATCTACCAGCCACATTTCACGTTTACCAAATTAGAAAGCATGGCACATTTCACAGTTTAACGTGGAAAACGGTGTTTGAATTATTGTGGCACTTACAGCGTTTACCAATGTTAGTCTTCAATTCAACGTAATTACTTGTACATATGTTTCACACCCAACAGACGCACACGCGTCTGTACAAATGCTTCTCACTCACTGGTCGTGAAAAACGTTAGTCCTCCATTCCTCATTTGTGAGGACTCAGGTTTTGTATTAAATTGGCAACTTCCGATTTCAGCAAGCAAATTGATTTTAATTGTTTGATTTAGTGTTTTAAGTCCACTTTATGCCCAGTAAGGCTAATCGGAACCGGACCTACAGTTTAAAGTGGGATCCGAACCAATATGTGCCTCCACAGGGTATCGAACCAGGGACCACTTGATTACAAGGCGACGACGCTAACGCTGAGCCATCGGGAAGCTCATAACTTACTGGATACTTCTAAAATATGACTCGTTGCTGTTACAGCAACCGATATAAATTCGGTAACGCGATGCTAATGCAACTACCAAATTGTGTTTCCTTGGTACCCGATATTAATTACAAAATCATATATTTAACAGAAACAATATCTTCTACGAACTTTGTCCCATTTCTATTGATTTTGATCGTGGGGTAGGGGATGAGAGCTCCTTTGAACGCATTCCCAGCCTAGGGCTTGCACGGTAGCCTGTCACGGTAATTTATCGGGTTATTACACGGCATGGGTTGATATCGGAAACCCATGGCTGGATCGTTCGCGATGCAGAGAAACCGACGGCTGCTGCCATGAATACGGAAAATGGTACGTTTGGGTATTGAAAGAGGCCTCTGGTTATACAGAGACTTATTAATTAAACGTTGTATTGGGAGTAGTCATACCACCAGAAAATGAATGTTGGGCTAGGGAATATTTTGTGTGGAAGGCGATCATATTTAATTATACCAAAATATAACTTGTCGTTCTGAGGTTTTCCACCTCGTTACGTCAATGTCGACGACGAGGATGATTGATGATTAGATTAGATGTAAGGGATGATCTTTTCGAAAGGCATTCAAAACAGTGACGGCTGGCAGCTAGTATGCCAACGTGATCAAGAAATCGAAAAATTTTCGCTAGCATATGTCATAGAAATCTAATGAAAGAAGTAATTTTAATCGAACTTTGTTTACTAAAATTGCAGACAAAAATTCAGAGTTCCTAAGATTGGTTTAGTTTACTTCGCATTTGTATTACTTTTGGCTAAGCGCGAAGATAAGGATGAGTAAACCGGGATTCGAACCCGTGATCCCTGGCGTCATAGCATGCTGTGCATGGAGGTTCTACGAAATGAATGTGACTATTAAAATTTCGACGTCTGTCACCTTTACCAGTTATTTTTTTTCTTTAATAGAATTTATGTTTAAATCTTGCGTGGGACGGCCAAGTGGTTTAACTTTTCATTTAATATCGTATAGTACCTTGGAAAACATTGTATGTAATAATGCTCTAATCTGACATCTTCACTGACTATCCTTCCTTTCACACACCATCGGACACTTACACTTCACAATAAAGAAAAACACTGAACAATTAGAGACACCGAGTCGAACACTATATTCTCGCCTTGCTTTGTTTATAATTTGCAACCCCAGCACGGCAGACGGTACATCAACAATCGGTGTTAATAACAACTGAAGTATGATTTGTGGATCTACAATTTTTAAAATTCAATGCAAGAAATTGAATTATATCTCCAAGTAAAATTCTTATGCTGATAGATTTTCCGTGTGATTTTTTACAAATATTAAAGTAAAAAATTCCCTGGTGATGCGAAGTCCCTTTGATATTTAGACAATTCTTTTGTACAGAAAATGTCTTCAATATTGTCAACGTCAGTTGCAACACTTGAGTGGCTGTGTGCGTGAGAGCAAGGAACCTACCTTTTCTTAAGGAAGAAATCGATAACAAAAAAGTCTGGATGCCTCTTTAGACGCATCTATCTAAAATGTTATATAAATTTTGGGAAGATATTACGTTGCCAATTACTTTTCCAACGAGTATTACAAATCGATCAGGATTAGTCACTTCTCTATGAAGTTTGCAATGTCAACACATTGCGAAAGCTCTCGCGTCGTGCGAACCGAAAATGGGCACGGCTGGTTGTCTTATGGTTACCACTTCCTTTCCCGTTTCCTGCGGAGACTTTTTCATGCCTCCGCGCATGCCTCTGCGCAAAGGCCACACATTGCTTGCCCAGAGCAAGTGAGAGAACAGCCGGGGATGCGGCGCAGGTATTGAGGCGGCCGTAAGCTCGAACGCTTACGAGATTCAAATCTCCTCGTTCGTAAATGTATTAATTTCTTTTTCTGAGGGTAGAGTCATGGCACGGCGGCTCTCCCCCTAGAGCCGCCGCTGATTTAAAATGTTAGAGACTCGCTTCCACGTAGCACAGCCTTGAAACTCCCGTCAATAAAGAATAAGAAGGTCATAGCATCAGGTGAAACAGCTACCATAATCCTCTATAGTGTTTGTGTTCTTTGTAACCATCCTATATGTTTGCGAAAGTTCGTTCATAAGCTTCATGTAACCAACATTCATCTTTATCGCCACGGTTAGCCAAAAGTGACAGAGAAGAGATGTAAAATAAAACATCCGAATGCAAAGATATGTCCCTCCATTGGCTAGGATTTGAATCCAAGCCCATTGGAGCCGAGGCCCTCAAAGTGGTAACAAACTGAAAACAATATAGACATAAAATATGTATTTGAAAAGGGCATAGAATGTAGTTGTTCTGAAAATAGGTTTGACGCCATTGCTTTGTGTTTGTAATAGGATGTGCACTGTGACTGATGACAACAAATTATGCATAAATGTTGAACATGCAAGAAGAGATCAGTGTTTTTCTTTTTACGTTCATTATAATTCCGTTGTCCGTGAAGAAATTATTGGCAGTGGAGTTGATAAAAGTAGAAGTTCATATGTATCCATGCTGCACTGCTCGTTTTATGACACAAAGTGATAAGTGACCTACAGCTTGCATACATCAGCTAACCTCCGGCAGACTGCAAATCGTGAGTAGGTTGGTACCGAGGCGAGACAAGTCTCAATTTTGTCTCGAAGTGATAATGAAGGAAGGACAACCCCTTAATGGGTCCCAGGTTTGAATCCCCGCCTGGGCATGGGTCATATTTCATCCCTTCATCACTTTCATCATATTATCAATCATCCTCATCTTAGCGATGAGCCAAAAGTGTCAGAAATGGGAAGGAAAATAAGCCAAATCAATAAACGTATAGGCCCTGTCTCGGTTTTCTCCCTGGAGCTTTAAAGAAAAAATCCCTATTAGTTTCAACAAACAACACTTACTGCGGAAACAATAGAGATAACGAGGCTTATGGGAAACTAGAAAAAAAATTACTATTTTTATCTGCTTCTCGCTCTTTCTGTCCTATGTCTAACCGATTCCAGAATTCCCCATGGCAACTGCCATAAGCTTCCAGCAAAGGGACCACGTGGTATCTAATGAGGAAGGCCTCTGCCTTTGGCAAACTCTCTCATCTCCAGCTCTGTTATCGATTCTCCCCTCGACTTGCAAACAGAAAGTTACGCGGACGAAGATCGCCAGGTGGGAAAGGGAATGGGGAAGTGACACGCCATTGGAGAACAAGGCATCTTTGTTTTCTAGACTCCAGGGGACACCATGCCAGCCTTGGTGATGTTACCTTGATGCACTGTCAAATACGACACTTACGTATCTCCGTTTAAGACGAAAAGAGAAATCTTTCGGCCCCTTTACCATCTTTAACGAATATTTATTTAAACTAAATATCTAGTTTGTACTTACTCCAAGAATTTAAAATTCAAAAGAGTTAGGAAAGCATAGTAGTGCAGGTGTATTGTTTCAAAGTAACACTTGGTACGAGCTCTTTTGTAGCCTCTTTTTTTATCAATTGAATACCACTTTTTGACATATATTGACAATTTTTTGTCGATGTTTTAGCGCTTAGCGATGTTTTAGCGAAATTTCCCTTTTTCCCACCTCACACTTGGTACGAATGCCACGATCTTACGTGATATAACTTAACCTATTCATTTATTACGTGCTAAACTACACGAGAGCCTCTACGCGCTTTGACCTACTTAGAGAGTAGGTGGAACCGTACGTTCTGGAGCTATCCTTTGACCTACTTTTTATTTTACGACGTTTTACGCACTAAACTAACCTACAATGAGAGAAAAATGGATAGAAAAAGCTCTGGCATCACTTTTTAAGCTTTTTTTTACCTCCTGCAAATCTTGCTCTTATGCTACCTCGTCTTTTGACCTACTTTTTATTTTACGACGTTTTACGAACTAAACTAACCTACAATGAGAGAAAAGTGGACAGAAGAAGCTTTGGCATCCCTTTTTAAGCTATTTTTTTTACCTCCTGCAAATGTTTGCTCTTATGCTAACTCGTTCTTTGACCTACATTTTTGAAATGACTTACGACATTTTCCTATAAGTCTGCTGTCTCCTCTTACTGTAAAAGGTCCCTCAGTGTAATCTACTACGACCTTGTGCTCTCAGCGTAATCTGCTACGATGTTTTTTTTAAAAAAAAAAAACTCATGTGTGTGATCTTCTGCGGTGTGTGTGTGTGTGTGTGTGTGTGTGTGTGATAATCAAAATTATTATTTTTGTTAAGGCCCTCAAAAAAATAGAAAAAAATTAATATCCCCAGCCATAGAGAGAGTGGGGGGTGTGCGCGTGGTGCCCAACACAAAGTTCTATAATGGTCATGGCTATCAAAGCCATATGCCTCTGTAGAGAGTTTCATGAGTTATTATTATTTTTTTTTATTTGCGCACCGAACTAACTTACATTGGGCACCGATCGTAGTGTGTAGCGTTAATTTGATCGGAGGCGCCTTATCGACTGGATCGTCGTTCTGCAGTACCGTCGAGATGAAATCCAAATTGTACACGCGCTTGCCAAAATGTTTTCGTATGCGCGGAAGGGTATGCTCGGACCAGTGTGGAAATTTATTTTTCGCACCGACACCGAGGTTTGAGAGCGTCTTCGTGCTCGAATTGTTAGAGGGACTCGTGGTCGAAGATGCGGTGTCCGTCGTGCTGGCGATGCTCGTCATCTCAATTTCGTCGTTGGTCTCGGGACGTTAAGGCTTCTATCAAGAAAGGATTCAAAACAATTTTGTCGGGCTGGCGCAAATCCAAAACTAATCCACTAGGATGATGAATTAATTGCAAATTTGCAGCATCGACGTCGGACGACGACCTAAACCAGGCGCGGCATTTTTTGGCACACTCTGTAATTGTTCGTGGTGGGTTGCAGCGAGGAAGATTCTGTGTCTACGAGTATAACTTTCAAATCCGAAGAAATGAGCGTTGTGGGGTTGTGTTGCTCAGCGTCTGCAGGAAACACATCGTGTGGCAAAATTCGCAGCACGAGTCAGGTACGTCGCAGCAGGAGAATTCGATGCGAATGTTGTTGCTCGGGACGAAATGGAGCAGGCAGCACGCTTCGTTCTCCTGCGGGTCTATCTGGTCGAGGATCAAGCTGAATCCCAACTTCGGGGAAACGACCGCTTTAACGGTATTGTTGCTGTTTGCCTCGATTCCAAATAATCGCCTGGCTCCGAAATTGCGATCATCATCTTTCATGTGAAAATAAGAAAAGAGCGTTCGCACGACGTCGACCCACGGCGAGGGGATCTTTACCCAGTTCACGCGCTCGATGCGCTCCCGAACGAACGCCGAATCCTTTTTTGGAAAGTAGCGTTCTTTGCTTGCGTCCAGGTTGAGAGAATCGATGTACGTGGCCCAAGACCACACGTTGTGCTGCTCGCCGCCACCCTCAACGATCTGGTGGAAACGAAAATTATCCGGCAGGATCATACGTTCGAAGGTTTTGTACTCGGTCGATATTCTCTTTTCTGTCCTCAGGAGGCGTAGAAATTGAGTTTTGAACGCGTCAGTTTCGGTCACGTCCTGGTACAAATCTTTCAGGACGTTCAACTTGTTTTCCAGAACCGTATAATGCAGCACCAGGTAATTGATGTTGCAGTGTATGATGAAGAACGTCGGGATGATGCAGCAGAATCGATAGATCAGACCCCAGCCGAGAAAGTAATGCGTGTGGAAACGATGCTGGGTCGTCCACGTAAATTCGTTCAGAACGTGGCTGTCGCAGACGGTATTCGGAAAAATCGTTCGCAGGTACCTGGCCGGATCCTTTCCGAAAACCTTCTCGAAAACGTGACGCCAAGCCAGAGCGTTGATGCAGTCGCTCTTGAAACTAGCCAACGGGGCTGACAGATCGAGCTTCCTCCCCAGATCGAATTGCGTTGCGTGCCTTTCCACGAACGCCAGGTAAGCCTTCGCCGTGGGTCACACGATGCTCGCGACGATCTGTTTTTGTATTCCCCCAAGAAATTCTATATAAAATAACATACCTGAAATTCTATTCACAGTACAGATTGAATTTTTTTTTTTTGAGTTTTGTAATCACCCCAAGAAATTCTATATAAAATAACATACTTGAAAATTGTATTCACAGTATAGATTGAATTTTTGAGTTTTTGTAATCACCCCGAGAAATTCCATATAAAATAACATACCTGGAAATTTTTTTTTTTTTGGTTTGCGTGATCTGAGAAAGCATAATGGAATCCACCAGTTTGATCGAATGTGTTACTTGCGAAAAATTAATATCTAAAACTAATATTAGCAAGCACAGGGCAAGATGTAGCGAAACAGGTTCGAGAATTAATCGTTCGTTACCTTCTAAGCCTTGTGCTCGATGCGGAAAGATGATCAGCATTGCACATTTAAGTAAACACCTCAAAATTTGCAAACCATCGACCGGACAAGGAACATTGAAAAGGAAAATCGATAATTCAAAAACGGAAGCTTCCACTTCCAAGCAAATTAAATTATCTAATGAACGCAAACCAATTAGATCTGTATTCAACGATCAACTCCAGGATTTTTCAATTAAGTCAGAACCAGGCCGTGACATCCTTAATTTCTTGGATGAAACGAAAACATCTGTACTAAATATTAGTAGTACAGGTGGCCCGGTACCAAGTCATCATTTGGGGCTCGAATCATCATTTGGGGCTCGTCGTAGCCTTAATGGATTTCTCTCGTAAGGCGCAGTGTTGCCAACTCCTTACCCGAAAAAATCACCAAGGTTATGACGCTCGTCGTAGCCTTTTATGATGTATATTTTGAGGGCAGAGTTGGCAACACTGTGGGGGGGGCCACTGTAGCTTTTTATGAGGGGGGGGGTTTATTGTCCTCTGTTTACATCTGGCAACACTACCGTAGATTTTTTGACAGTGTTGTTAACCTACTGGGTTTTTCACTGTAAATTTTCATCAAAGGACCTGAGGGGTCCATGTATTTTTTATGTCTGGCAATACTGTTGGGGGCCTAGTGTTGGCGACACTGTGGGTTTTTACTGTAGCCTTTTATGAGGGGGGTCTATTGTCCTCTGTTTACATCTGGCAACACAACCACTATTCATACTTTTTCTCACATATAGGTGTACGTGATGAATCACCAAACAGATTTTTCCTAAGTCATGAATTGGAGGGTTCTATGACAACCTATATTAATTCTCGTAAGAGAACAGAAAACACACACACACAAAAAAAACAATACTGTGGTCACTACAACAAATAGTCTTCTTCAACCCCAATCCAACAACCCAAAAATCATCCTAACTAGAACCATGTAACTATCTGCCATCTGTTAGAGGTTTTGTGAACTATGTGGTGTTTTGTTTGTGTGTAAAAAAAAATGCAATGCTTTTTGCACTTGGTTATCATCACCTAACATGTTATTAATTGTTTTTTAAAATTAATTACAACTGAAAACTAATAATTAATATTATCTAAAGTTACTAATTAATATTATACAAATAATTGATATATTTTTTTTTGTTTTTGTTGCTAGTGTTGGGTAATTACAGTTGTTGCAAAATATTAGCTCTCGCGTATGACAGTTTCTGAGTTTTGTTGGGTATATATAGACGAATCGAAATTTTACTTGTTATGTTAAATTGTATGTTAGGGTACATGGTATGAGAAATCATTGTATATTAGAGCGCTCTTTTAATGATTTGCCTATAACTGCATACAGGCAGCCGTAAATTTAGCATAAAATATCCTGATCCTGTTTCTTCTAGCATGTGCGACGTTTGTTGTGGTGGGCTTCTTGGGGGAAATGTGATTCTCCCATGATGTCATCTGACTTACTAGTATATGCGATACGAAGAACAGGTGTGTATGTGGCTTACTAGGATTAGGCTCATGGTAATGAGGTCTAGTAGCTGAAACGTTCTCGGGGTATTTTGCAAAAATTTTCCTTAAACAGTTAACAAATATAATATATATTTTTTTTTAAATTCAGACATTAGATGGATTTTACAAATATATTTTTAAAAAAATAGGTTAGGTAATTGTGGCTTCTACAGCTCGCCAAGCAGGGTGCTCTTGCATAAGCTCTTATCAGTCTGTAAGTCAGCAACAAGCAACCTGCGCTAGAGGTAGATGCTCTTGACATCATGAAAAATGAAAGCTTTTTCACTGTAAATTTTCATAAAAGGACCTGAGGGGTCCATGTATTTTTATGTCTGGCAATACTGTTGGGGGCCTAGTGTTGGCGACACTGTGGGTTTTTACTGTAGCTTTTTATGAGGGGGGGTTTATTGACCCCTTTTTATATTTGGCAATTTTATTGGATGTTCCTTTTTTTGAGGCTCGAAATTATTATTTGAGGCTTGAAATCATTATTTGATGCTCGTCGGTGTTGCCAACCCACTCTACAAAAATTCTACTATATGATCTTTCACTGGCTAACCTAACCTAACCTAACCTAACCTAACCCACCCTAACCTAACCTAACCTAACCTAACCTACTCTAACCTAACCTACTCTAACCTAACCTAACCTAACCTAACCTAACCTAACCCACCCTAACCTAACCTAACCTAACCTAACCTACTCTAACCTAACCTAACCTAACCTACTCTAACCTAACCTAACCTAACCTAACCTAACCTACTCTAACCTAACCTAACCTAACCTAACCTAACCTAACCAGGTCTAACCTAGCCTAAAGCAAGGAGCTGGCAACCTTGCTTGAGGCTTGCCTTACAGTGCATAAAGCAAGGTTGCTAACCTACTGGTATTTTTGCCATAACTTTTTACAAAAAAGAGAGAGGAGAGAGAGAGATGGAAGAGTTAAACAACCGACAGCCCACCTACAGCTTTTTTTTTGTCTAACCTAACCTAAAGCAAGGTTGCCAACCTACTGGTATTTTTGCCATGGCTTTTTACAAAAAAAAAAAGAGAGGAGAGAGAGAGGGAAGAGTTAAACAACCGACAGCCTACCTACAGCTTTTTACAAAAAAAAAGAGAGAGGAGAGAAAGAGAGGGAAGAGTTAAGCGTATTATCTGCTTTCATGTCAGATTTTACCAACCTGTGAGCTGTAGTGTTTAGGTGACAAGCGACCTGCTCAAATATGAGTTGGCAGCACTGACTTATAAACCCATTGGGTTCTCTTGGCATGTTTTTTCATGATGTGTTGCTAGGCTATTGAGCATCTTGGCGTATACAATGTATATATTTTGAGAGGGGGGTTATAGCTTTTTATGCTGTACGAATACTGGAAGCTTGACAGTGACAACCAACAGAGTAGGTAAACCTACATCCAGGAACTGGCAACACTAGTTTCTGACAGTGAATTTGAAATAAAATATTAAACAAAATACATGAGTAAGCACTGTGATTACAAATAGTACCAGTGTTGTGCCCCCAACTCCAACTGGGCAACTGGGGGAAATAATTGTACAACAATTTGTACCTAATTGTACAACAACTTGTACCTAATTGTACAACATATACACAGACATAAAAGAGAGAGCCTTCCCGCAACTTACTTCATGTACAATTTATATGATTTTACAACTGTGAAAAGAAAGCATATGTGTTCTGTATGCACACATTTATTCTTATTTTTCGAAGTTGAATGAAAGCACATGTTTTTACGCTCTCGTAATACTAACCTTGCTCCACTGATTTTAAATTGCTTCCATCCGCTTTTTTTTCTGTGTTATTTCCGCATGTATGCAACATTTGCTTTCAATAGACAGAAGGAATGTTAGTATAGCAGGCTCCGAGTTTACAATTTATTAAATTAAACAATAATGTATGTAAGAATATACTTGTACTTACCGAACACAAAATAATAAAAAGCACATGTGAATGTTTGCGTGTACAAAATGCTAATTAGCGAGAGTTAATTAAGCAAGGCAAGTAAAAGAAGCAAAATAGAACAACATATGGCGGCGTGAAAATATGTAAAAAATTCGATTCAGAGGTGGATCGAATTAAAGTTGGGGGATATTTTGCATTTTTTCCCTATAATGTACAAAACATTTACCGTACATAATCTTTTCCATTTACAACAGTATAAAATAAGAGGAATGTGTGACAATATCCATATTAATTAGGAAAGTATGTTGTATGCTAGGTTAGCTAATTGTGTCTTCTACAGCTTCACTGTATAGAGGGAAGATGGAAAAAGAGAGCTCTACAAAAACTAACGCTCTTAACAATATTGAACGCCCCGTGAAAATTATATATAAATAAGGCATAAGCGTATTATCTGCTTTCATGTCAGATTTTACCAACCTGTGAGCTGTAGTGTTTAGGTGACAAGCGACCTGCTCAAATTTGACGCTCTTAACAATATTGTACGCCCGTGAAAATTATATATAAATAAGGCATAAGCGTATTATCTGTTTTCATGTCAGATTTTACCAACCTGTGAGCTGTAGTGTTTAGGTGACAAGCGACCTGCTCAAATATGATACTGTTGACAATATTGTACGCCCGTGAAAATTATATATAAATAAGGCATAAGCGTATTATCTGCTTTCATGTCAGATTTTACCAACCTGTGAGCTGTAGTGTTTAGGTGACAAGCGACCTGCTCAAATTTGACGCTCTTAACAATATTGTACGCCCGTGAAAATTATATATAAATAAGGCATAAGCGTATTATCTGCTTTCATGTCAGATTTTACCGACCTGTGAGCTGTAGTGTTTAGGTGACAAGCGGCCTGCTCAAATATGATACTGTTGACAATATTGTACGTATATTGTATTGTATAGGAGACTAGAAGCATATAATTTGGCGAAAAAAAAAAAAACCAAGTAAGGTCATAGAAAATAGTTAAAAAAAAAAGTGAACAATTATATTTTGCATTGCACAGCATTAGGTATTAAATAACATACCCCCAAAAAAATCTCTGCATTATGCGTTCTGAAAAAAATTACCCTACGTGCCAAATTGCTGTGTCAAGTAAACATTTTCAAAGGCACTGTCGTACTTGTGTGCCGGGAAAGCGAATATGTGCAACCAAACTGTGCTCTAAGTGTGGAATAAATAAATCTATTGCCAACTTCAAGCGACACCAGCTTACTTGCAAGAGCACTGGAACATCTCTACCGCAACCTTCCAAGCGAAAGGTAGAAGTAACCTCCCTCGATGCATCGCCACCTACCAAACGCGTCAAGCTGGCGAAGAAAGCAGACCGAATTGCGTTTGAGCATTTATTAGAAGACTTTAACATAACATCAGACAGCTTCTGCGATGTGCGTAGTTTTCTGGAGAGCGAGCGAGCTAAGATAATATCCATCCTCAACGATGCATTGGCTACATACTCCACTAAATTCTATGCTGTGCTATGCTGCAAGTATAAGAAACCGTCTGATGAAATATATAAATTCTTCCATGCCACAAAAGCAAAAACACTGCATCAGGCAGATGTCACTGACCTCGACAGCATCTACGACAAGTTTGTCGAGGAGCTTGTGGCAAAGCACGAGGAGCATCAGGCTGAAGGCTCGGGCGGTTCGCTGTGTGGCGACCCCCACGAACTTCGTCTGACACTTAGCAAGTTCCTACCACTGGCAGGGTCTAGCTATATTGCCCTGCCACCCGAGGTTGAAGCAAGGAAAGCTGTTCTCAATATTCAGAACAAAGACACCAAATGCTTCCTCTGGTCGGTGCTGGCAGCATTGCACCCTGTTCACTGGAAAAACAGTCCACGCCGTGTTAACCACTACACGCAGTATGATTCGGAACTGGAGGTTGCAATGGCCGGGATTGCCTACCCTGTAGAAGTCTCGCATATTCGCAAGTTTGAGGTTCGTGCTCGTGACTTGTTGGGCCTGCAATTAGCCATCAATGTTTACGGTCTCACCGAGAACGAAAATGAGGTCCACCCCATCCGGGTGAGCAACGTGAGCAACAACAACGAGGTACGAGAAATCAACCTCCTGCTCATCAAGGACGAGACCCATCACCATTACACCCTTATCCGTTCCCTCTCTCGGCTTGTTTCGAGCCAACGGAGCAGTGATAGTCGCCACGTCGAGGTGTGTCGCAGGTGCTTGTCTATATTTAATAATCGAGAACAGCAGGATTACCGGCGCATCAGAGGTCCCAACATTGCTGCTGAGAAGCTAGCTCGCCACATGTTCTACTGTGGTACCAACAAGCCTGCACGAATTATCCTGCCCGAACCTGGTGCAGTAGAGTGCTTTCGCATGCACAGTGCTATGGTGAAGCATCCTGCCTATATTGTAGCAGACTTCGAGGCCTTTCTTCAACCTCTGTCTAACTGCGAGCCCAACCCCGAAACATCCTCTACCATTCCTTTCCAAATCCACGAGGCCTCGAGTTACTCCTATGTTGTGGTGTGGCGAGACCAACATATTGCCTCCGAGCCCTATGTGTATCGCGGTCCCGACCCGGTCAAACACTTCCTGGAGAGAATGCAACAGGAAGCCATCAAGATAGGGAAGGTGCTGCTGGCCCCCAAGCCCATGCTGCCTCTGTCTCCCAAAAACAAGCATCAGCACGAAATGGCTCTAAATTGTCCTGTTTGCAACTCGGTCTTCACTGACGATAACAAAAAGGTCCACCACCATGACCATCATGGGAGCGGAAGCTACATTGGCCCGTGGTGCAACAGATGTAACTTGAGAGCCAGGGACCCGCGCTTCATACCGGTCTTTTTTCACAATGGCTCGGGATATGATTTCCATCACTTGGTTACACATCTAGGGTACGACAATGCGAGAATCAATGTCCTGGCGCAGAACGAGGAGCGTTATATTAGCATCAGCAAGTGGGTGCCGATCCCCAACTCAAGCAGCAGCATCGAGCTTCGGTTCCTCGACTCTCTGAGGTTCCTCCAGGCAAGCCTCGATGCTCTTGCTGGGAAGCTCAGAGACGACCAACTAGCCATTACTACATCAAGTTTCCCGAACTTAGATGTCGCACTCATCAGACGTAAAGGGGTCTACCCCTACGAATACGTCACAGACCCTTCCAAGTTCGAAGAAGAGTTGCTGCCTCCCCAGGATAAGTTCTACAGCCAGCTGAGAGGTTCAGGTATTACCGACGAGGAGTACAAGCATGCTCAGTCTATGTGGGTCGAGTTGGGTTGCCGAACTTTCGGTGATTACCACGATGCATACCTGAAGCTTGATGTGACGCTTCTTGCCGATGTGTTCCAGGCGTTTCGGGCAACTGCGATAAATATTTACAACCTGGACCCTGTATATTTTTACAGCCTTCCTGGACTGGCATGGTCGGCCATGCTCCTGCTGACTAAAGTTAAACTTTCACTTATCTCCGATAATGATATCATGCTTTTCATCGAGAGAGCTATCCGGGGCGGCATGGTCCAAGTGTCGCAACGCTTCGCACACGCCAACAATCACCACATGGCCACTGGTTACGACCCCTCCCAACCATCAAGCTACATCATGTACACTGACGTGAATAATCTTTACGGGCACTCCATGATGCAGCCACTCCCAACAGGACAGTTTAAGTGGGTTGATCCTTTATACCACGACATCGAAAAAGAGTGCGACGAGTTTGGGTTTTTTGCCGAGGTGGACCTTGACTTCCCCGAGAAGCTGCAGGATACATTCTGTGACCTTTCGCCTGCTCCGGAATTGAAGTGTCCACCTGGCTCGGATCAACCGAAGCTCGTCATGGACTTGGAGCCCAAAAAGCATTATGTGCTACACTACCGGAACCTCCAGTGGTTAATGCAGCAAGGGGTCTCGGTCAAAGCAGTTTACCACGTGCTCTTGTTCAGGCAGTCTCCATGGTTGAAGCCGTACATCGAACTGAACACCAACCATCGCACTGCTGCCACTTCGGAACTTGATCGCGATTTTTTCAAATTAATGAACAATGCGGTATTTGGGAAGACCATGGAGAATGTGCGAAATCGCGTTGATGTGAGGTTGGTGACGAAGAAAACACAGTGTCGTCGACTTGTTGCAAGCCCACTGTTCAGGTCTCGAACAATTTACAACGAACAGATGTCTCTGATTCACATGAACCGGGGCAAGGTGCTACTCAACAAGCCCATCTATGTGGGAGCTGCAGTTTTGGATCTGAGCAAGTTGTGCATGTTCGAGACATATTACGGCATACTACGTGCACACTACAACCACAATATCTCGCTCCTCTACACAGACACAGACAGCTTGGTGTACCATGTTCGCACGGCCGATGCGTATGGTGATATAGCCAAAGTTCCAGCTCTTGTCAAGCTCTTCGACACATCGGGCTATCCCCAGCTAAACCGGTATGGAATTCTGCCCCGGAACAAAAAAATACCCGGCAAACTCAAGGACGAGAAAGACGGGGATGTGATTGTGGAGTTTGCTGGACTTCGTGCCAAAGCCTATGCGATCCGGGCTGAGGGTTCTGTAACAAAAAAGGCAAAGGGTGTAAGCAGGCAAGTGGTTCGGGAGCACCTCAAGTTTGAGGATTACCTCGAGTGCCTCAGAACAAAATCGCCCATTCTACAAAAAGAGCATCGTATCCAAAGCGTCGATCATGTGCTTACAACTAATATTGTCAGGAAAGTTGCTCTGGATGCACACGACGACAAAAGGTGTATTCTTGAATGTGGGGTCCATACACTTCCGTGGGGCCACTATCGCCTCCAAACTAGTAAGACCTGCCCAGAGTGTAACAAAAAGTAATAGGCAATGCGAAAAAAAACAATTTTAATTTACTTCCACTTCCTCGATTACATGCATGCATGGCACAGCAAAATTAAACTTCTGGAAACTGCTAATTACAATTTGTACTTATATATATAAAATTCCACATTTCTTATTGTGTGCTATTTTTTTTTTATTTATTTAAAACTGTTCAGTCACTCTTTCATTCTTGACGTCATACACAAATGTTTTCTCTGCAATAAGAATGACACTGCACAGAGTATCTGCAGGCAAGGCATCGTGGAACTCGCATACAATCTTGATGTTGGTACGATCGTTGACCACCACTTGCTTCCTCTTAGATGTGTTGATGACGGTCATGGGTCTCCGTGCTTTGAATTCGCTGGGCGCGTAGTACACGTCCACGCTTCCCTCGGTCACGCGTTTGTAAGCCGTGTAAGCTTCGTAAAGTTTGAGGTAATCGTCTTTGGTCATGTCGAGGTTGTAATTCTCGCGCGGGAACACTTCGTTCCTACCGTTCTTCAGATAAACGTTCTTGATCTTGCAGTTGTCGAACTTGCTGGAATCTTTTTCCTGATCGTTATCGCGTCCGGTCTGAAAAAGCACTACGACAAAATCTGGCATGTCGAACTGTATGTTGTTGAACTGCGTCGTCACGTCGAATTCCATGTGACTTCCCGACGCCATCTTCTGCACGCACTGGTAACCGTGAAAGTGAATCGGCACCTGCGGACTTTTCAAGATCTCCGCTTTGTACTTGAGGGCGTAGTTTGTTTCGTATTCCACCACCGGCATTCTCAATTCCATGCTCCGGATGACGCATTTCGCTGCTTCGGGTGAAGTGTTGGCTATCGGCGTGGTGCCGTCCGGACCCAAAGTAGCGTATCGCATCAGTGCGTCGTTGTCGTTGGCCGCTCTTCGAAACGTGATCCTCAGTCCTCCCTTCCACATGATCTCCTTGTAGTCCGAGAAGAAACCAGGCAGCAGACGCATGGGAAAGAGCACCGTGTGACTTCTCGTCGATATTTTGGTCCCGGCTTCGAATCCCCCGGCCTGGTAGTATGCTGCGTCCGTTTTGGATAATTTCAACGTTCCCACTGCCGTCGACGTGATGCCTGGATAATCTATTCTGTCGATGACGGTGTTGTGTTTCCTCACCTCCACCTGCGAGAACAGGTGAGGCACGAAGTTGTCCACGAGTATCAAGTTTGCTGCTGCGGGAAACGCGTCTCCGCTTTCCTTCTTCACCACGTCGAATTGAAGGTAGAGGTCCGCTCTGTGAGGATGAATAAACCCATCGCCTACGTCAACGTCGTATTCGATCTCCCTGTTCGCCTCGTTGAGATTGGCGAACGTGCGACGGTTGGGAGGGAAAGATTGCAATTCGTAACTTTCGATTTGCTCCATTTTACATGTATGGTTATTTATTATACGTTGATCTCCACGATGGCAGTAGTTGTTGCACCTGCGAAATCCACCACGTCTCCTTTCTCGTTCGTCACCACCAACTCTATGTCGTCTATGCGGTTGCGACATACTGGAAAATAGATCGGCGAAGAGGGCGTGTAGATGATCGGTTCCATGAACTCGGAACTGGGTTTGAACGTGGCGATGATTCCCGTCTGCTTGTGACTTCCCAACAATCCGTCCGAGGATTTCGTGATCATGCCTTCGGCCACGTTACAGTGTACGTTCAGAGTCTCTATGGCCAAGAATTTAGGAATGTTGGTTGCAACGTGCTTGATGCCAGCTTCGAGTTTTGGGTGGTTGTTCTCGAAACCTAAAAGCTCTCCCATGGTGCCCAGGTCCACGGTCTCCGTCGCGGATAGGATTTCCACTCTGTGCGTGACCGAATTTTGAGAAAGGTATGTGCCTTTGGGTAATTGAGCTTGCAAAGTGGAAAGATTGTATTGTCCTGGCGTGACGACGATGTGTTCGCTTCCGACGCTAATTTTGTTGTTGTGCTGCGTGACGTTAGGTATGAGGTACATGCTGTAGAATGCACGCAGAGCCACGGATTTAGGATAGACGATGTCGTCGTGCAGCGTGAGTTTCAAGATTGAAGATTCGCTCGTGAGATGGAACACGCCCATCCTAGTGATGCTGTTTGAGGTTCCACAATGCTTTCTGGAAATCCTCGATCGTAGGGTTATTTATTTTAGAGAGAAACGCGAGCACGGAGAGGCAGAGATGACCGCAGTTCACGTCTCCGAAATTTTGAATGCGTTCGTCGTTGTAGTATATAGAGGTTTTGTTTGTTTTCAGATAATGAATTAAATTTGTAGGTGGAACACCTCCGAAAGAATCGAAAACGAATGCTTTATCATCATTTTTGTGGTAACATATCCAATGCGTGCCTGGATTTTCTTGACCGTCCAAGTTGACTACTCCGCATTCTCTTTTTTTAACGCTTGAAGGTAACGAGTCGGACATGAAAACTCCTCTGAAGTGTTTGATTTGTAACGGTTCGATCAGAGATTCAATGTCTCGGTTGGTGAGTGCTTCTGTTTCTTTTTTTTAAACTTCTTCATCACGCCCTTTCCTCCTTTCTTCTCCATGGCCAGGTTGTGACGTTTCTGTTCTTCCAACTCGGCCTTGTTCTTCTTCGAGTCGATGACGGTTTTCGCGATGGCGGCACTTCCGCCGGCCAAACTTCCAACGGCCCCCAATGCTGCCAGGATGGCCGGGATGCTGAATATGAAACCTCCGATCTTTTGCTGTTTCCGCGAACGCTGCAATCTTTTCAATTGAGGTGTGCTGAGCAGCAATTTCATTCCGTGTCCTTTCGACAAGCAAGAACGTTTCTTCTCGCGTTGTTTCTTGGTGAGTAACCCATCGAGGGCACCTAGATTTTTAAGATTGGAGTATGGTATCTGGTACACGACACCCTTGGGCTTCATGTTGATGCTCTATGTGTTATTTTCACGGTATGTTATTTATATATATATTCTGAGATTTTTTCTTGTGTAGTTTTTTTTTACGGTATGTTATTTATATACCCCACCCCAATTTTTGTTTCGTGTTCATGGCGATGGTGGTACCCAGTGCGGCGACCCGTTCACCCAACGATGCGTCTCTGCTCACGAACCTTTCGAAAGCTGCATGTTCCAATTTTTTGTCTGCTTCGTGACGTGCGTCCAGATCCGTCTGCGTGGTGTTGTAGGCTATGTCGTGATCTTTGCATGCCGCGTCCAACGGATTCACACCCTTGTCTCCTCTCTCCAATCTTTTCTCGAGTTTGGTGCCCGGTCCGCAGTACTGGTAGCCAGGTAGATGCATCTCGAAAGGTAACTTGTTGATGATGTCGTTCACGAGTCCTTTTCCTTCGGCCACGTTCCAGAATTTCGGAGGCAGCGTGTTGATGATTTTGATCAGGTAACCTATGCCCTTGTCGTCGTTCACGATGAAGTTGGAAAGTTTCGTGCTGATCATGTCCACGATGCCAACCTTCTCGTTGTAGAAATTACGGTTGCCTGCATTCTCTTCGCCGGCTATCAACAACAATCGGTCCACGAGTTTCCTAACGTCGTCCACCCAAACGAATTCTTTGGGTAACGTGTTGTAGCGTTTGACGCCGCTGCCTGTTTTGACCTGGTTCCAAATCGGTTTGATGAGATTCCTGTACTTCTCGCCGCTGCTCGATTTCACCCTATTCTGCGAGGCGTCGTTGTTCTGGTACAAGGCATCCGTCATGATCAGAATTTCCTTGTAACTTTGGTAATCTTCGTCGGTGTAATCTTTCGGCTGCTTTTTGGCGACGAGTTCCCACAGTCCCACCGTACCCGGATACCTGTTCCAACTATCCTTGTCGCCTAAATTGACTTTAATGTCGTTGCCTTCGAAGGTGACCTTCGATTTCCCAATCTTCCACACCACACCGCCGCCTTCGCTGCTTTCCATGCTTTCCACACGAAACAAAAATTGGGATACAATCCGAACACTTCATCCTTGTCGAATTTCCCCGTGCTCAGGTAGTCTCGTGCCAAAGGTCCCAACTCGATTTTATCCGAAGACGACGTGCTGCCTATGGCTCGACGTCGTGCCGGTGCATCCTTCAGTTCGAACGGCGTCGAAGGAATGCTCGAAATAGGTGTGGGTACGGCGTAACTTTTAGCTGCGAGCGGTACGAGTTCATTAATCAAATTTTTATTTTGTTCCGTGACACTTTTAATTTCTTTACCTAGACTGCTGATGGCATCGATCACGGGTTGATCCTGACGTTTCTTCTCTTCGTAGAATCCGCGATTCTCGGATTTCCAACCTTTGAAGCGTTTCGCGAGGTAATCGCGAAGCTTGAGATTTTCGTCTTCGATTTTTCGTTTCGTCATGACGTTCTTTATACACGTCGTTTCTCACAACGTTGCAACGTTTAGAAAGTCGTTGATTTTGTTTCTGTATTTTCCGTCGTTGGGTTTCCTCGTCATGTCGATCGTAGCGAATCCGAAATCGTCACCGTTCCAGCAAGTAGAGCAACAGCGTTCCGAAAATTGATTGTAGTTCATGTCTCCGCCTACGTAGTCATCGTACGCGTGCTTGAGGTTGGTGTGATCTTGACGAAACAAACATATGAAATTAGCGTTGTCGCGCACTAACTGTTTTGGAATTTTGGAAAACGTTTGAGCTAGGTAAAAGCAATCCATTTCTTTGTGACGACCTTGCGTGAAAAAGTTGCGAATTTCATTTTGATTTTCCAGGATGGCGTCGTCGAACACAACGACTGAATTTTCACGACAATCGTCGAGTGGTTTATTTCCGAGGCGAACGTTGCAATGTCCAGACCATCGTACAGTTTCATCAGTTGCTGGTATTTGGATTGCTCCAAACTTTTCGAGAACACGTACAGGTGCCTGTTCTTTCAATCTAACCAATTCGGTGCGAGGAGAAAATTGTCCACGAGCAGTGTCGTTTTCCCACATCCCGAAGGACCTACGATCAGACTGCGGATGCTGTCGGGAAGCAACTCGCCGTTCTTTTTTTTTCTCGTTTGACTTTCCAGATCCGGTAGACGCTTCACCACGTTCCACGTACTCACAAGATCACTTTGTTCGCGTCGATCCAACTCTTTTCCGGAAGTCCCAGCCATTTGACAAACAGTTTGTCACCTTTCCTACGCAATACTTTCTCGATGAGGTACGTGTCGGCGTGTTTTGTTTTAGAGAGTTCCTCTTCGTAAAATCTTCCTTTCAAAATCTCGTCGCTACTATCTTTTATTATATACGTGTGTCGGTTTCCGGGTAGAACTCGAACCACCGTAAAGAGTTCCGTGCTCCAATTTTTTGTGAATCCCTTCTCGAAGGTGCGTTTGAATTTGCTGATCCTCACCTGGTCTCCAATTTTGTATTTAGCTTTTTTTGTCGTGGGTGTGTACTTTGGACAGTAAACGGTAGAAATTAAACGCTGCTCGTCGGACTTGGTAACGTCAACTGGCTTCATGCCTATCGTTCTGTGTACCGTTTCATTATAGGTGTCGACGAGTTCCGGCAGGATGTCGACCCATTTGTAATTTCCCCGAAGCGTGAATCGTTTCCACATGTGTGTTTTCAAGGTTCGATTGAATCTTTCCACGATGCTGGCTTTGATGTGACTGAAGCTCGAATAATGTCGAATCTTGTGTTTTTGAATAAATTTTGGGAATACGGCGTTGTAAAATTCTTTACCGTTGTCCGTTTGCAGAAACCGTGGTCGTCTGCCACCGCTTTCGCGAAAAATTAATTTGAATGCTTCCGTGACGCATGTTCCCGTTTTGGCTTTCAAAGGTAGAGCCCATGCGAATTTCGAAAACGTGTCTATGACGGTGAGAAGGTACTTGTTGCCCTTGTTCAATTTATGCACGTTTTTCAAATTGCCGCTACTCATCTCCACGAGGTCACTTTGCCAGAGGTCGTCGATGCCCTTGGTTACCACAGCCAAACGTTCGTAGTTACGGCGTGCAGGTTTATGCAATTCTTCGACGATGGCTTGCCTAGACATTTTTTTAGAGATTACGTTTCACGAGAAGCACCAGCGTGATGGGATTCAAAGAGGGTGGCACTTCGCTCGTGTTTTGAATGATCAGCTTATCGCCGGTACTCACGTCGAAAACGGTGAGATCTTCGTCTTCGTGTATTTCATATATGTTGCGCGTTTCGTTCCAACGTGCCAGAGGAATGTTTCCTGCTTTCTGGACACCACGATTCGATATCAAAGTCATGGTGGGAACGCTAGCTTTTCTACCGTGAGACCAGTACGAAAATTCGTTTATCTGAATCGTGCCATCGAGGAGAAACTTGTAGTACGGATGATAAGGATGCAACATGTACAGTTTGTTACCTTCGACGAACGTGGAGATTCTCTGTTGATTGGGTACGCTGTTGATTTCGATGGCTTGCAGAGAATGCAGTTTAGCGAATTTAGTGTCGACGCCGAGCAGATTACTGTGAACTTGTCCGAGTTTATTTTCGATGGGCAGCAAATGCTCGATTATGGTATCCGTTACGGCAGAAAACGACGGTTTGATTTTCACTTCCACGTTCAACTGCTTGTAGTTTTGGTTGAGTTCTTGCAACTTGGCACCGAAAGAGGCCAGCGTCGATTCCTGCGTGGATTCCAGCACTCCAACTTGATCTCTGATGTTGACGACAATGTTCTAAAGGTTCTCGACTTGATTCAATTTCGAGCTCTTCTCGGTAAGATCGTTCACGATGCTTCGCATCTCTGTAAACTGCGTGTGAAGGTCGGCGACGCTCTGCGAAGTGGGCAGCGTCGACACCAGCGAACTAATTTCGTCTCGAATCTGTTCCACGTTCGCCGTTTCCGTTTCTAGTCGTTTCAGCATTCGAGATATGTTTCTTTTCAAAGCGTGCAATTCTTTGGAGGTGGGGAGATTGGCCACCCTACTCTCGAGATCGCTCAATGAACTTTTGATGTCGTTCGAATCGGATAGTGCCGTCACCGCCGTTTTCAATTTTTCCAAATCTTCGCTCGAAGGCACGCTCGTCCGTAACGATTCCAAGTCACCCTGTATGTTGTCGAGTACGTGATGAAAATGAGCGAGATTCGTTTCGACGTTCAAATTTTCTAAATATTCGATGTTATGCTGAACCGTGCTCAACGTGTCTTGAATGCTCGTCAACGCTCTCGCTTCGGCGTGAATATTTTTAATTTCTTCGTTGATCAATTCCAAGGACGCCTGAAGCGTAGCGATGGTGGTTTGAATGTGTTCGAAATCTCGATACGCCTCCAATTGAATTTTTATTTTCGCGACGCTTTTACCGATGACCTGCAGTTCGTCCGACGATGGTAGGTTCGTCATGGTATCTTCCAAAGTCTGCAACTTGGATTTAATTTCTTCCAACGTGCCGGTGAATTCTTCTTGTAATTTGGAAACGACGACGTGCAAGCGTTCTGCGTCTATATCGTTCACCACGGTTTGAAGTTCGGAGAAATTCTTTTCTATTGCGGAAGTTCGTTCTTCGATTTCGAGTTTCAGTTTTTCCAAATCTTCATTTTTCGATTGAAATTGCTGTAATTTGGCCAAATCATTTTGAAGCGAATCCACGCTCAACTGTATATTTTGAACGCTGTCGTAAGAAGGTACGTCGACATAATTTTTAATGAGCGTTTTCAGTTCGGAATCGATTTTCAGAATGGGGTCGAGACATTGCGTTTGGAGCGTAGCGATTTCCGACTCTAAACTTTTGTTTAAGGTCTCCTTCAAAGCGATCAAATCAGTCCTCAACTTCTTAACTCGAATGTCCAACATGAGAATCTCTTCTGCGTGGTCTACACGCTTGGTGTTGCCGAAAATGTCGTTAGGCATTTTTGGTTAACGGTTATTTATAATAGGATAGACGATTCGTAATTCTACAAAGAGAGGAATGAGTTTGTCGTAATCTCCGAGAAGTTCCATGTAAAGATAATCTCCTGCAGAAACATCGTACGTAATGTTAGAAAGCATCTTGTCGTGCTTGATTCGAAAAATATTCTTGCCGGTAGAAATTTTGATTTCGCCTGCGTTTTCCGGATTCACGGTGATTTGAAGTTTCCCGTCGATCGGAATTTCGTAAAAATGTAAATTGTTATTAAAAACATAAAACATCTTGCCCACATCGTCATTCAGTTTCGTCCAAATGCTGTTGAGATGAACAATCAGTAAACCATTGAGTTTAGATAATACGGAAGGTAATTGGTTATTGGAATTTGGCGGTGCAGTCTCCATGTTGATCTGTTTGCGGAAGCCAAAAAGATTCATTGTCTTTGTTAGTTATTTAAGAATACGGTCAAAGTTTTTTTTTGTAATGACACGCAAAGTTTTTTTTTGTTTGCTTGCGTCACAATACAGGCACGCACGCGCGCGTGTGTGTGTGCGACACATTGTTCCCGAAAAAGGTTTACAAAGGTCACGATATATAAACATTTGGTCCCACAGTTGGAAAATTACGATAAGTTGCATTCAAAAGTTTCAAAATATCATATAGTAGAATTTTTGTAGAGTGGGTAGGCAACACCGACGAGCCTCAAATAATAATTCAAGACTCGTCCGTGTTGCCAATTCCTATTTGTAGGTTAGCTTAGCCAGTGAAAAATCATATAGTGGAATTTTCTTCGGATGGGTTGGCAAAACCCAAGCCTCAAACAAAACATCCAATAAAATTGCCAAATATAAAAAGAGGACAATAGACCCCCTCATAAAAGGCTACAGTAAAAACCCACAGTGTCGCCAACACTAGGCCCCCAACAGTATTGCCAGACATAAAAAAATACATGGACCCCTCAGGTCCTTTGATAAAAATTTACAGTGAAAAAACCCAGTAGGTTAACAACACTGTCAATCTACGGTAGTGTTGCCAGATGTAAACAGAAAGCAATAAACCCCCCCCTCATAAAAGGCTACAGTGCCCCCACAGTGTTGCCAACTCTGCCCTCAAAATATACATCATAAAATGCTACGACGAGCGCCACAACCTTGGTGATTTTTTCGGGTAAGGAGTTGGCAACACTGCGCCTTACGAGAGAAATCCATTAAGGCTACGACGAGCCCCAAATGATGATTCGAGCCCCAAATGATGACTTGGTACCGGGCCACCTGTACTACTAATATTTTGAAAGATAAACTTGAAAACAACTCTATAAAAGTATACGTTGTTCTGTTTTCCGAATACGAGAAAGTTGATGGCACAACGAGTATTTTTTATCATTGTACAAAAAACCAGACACTTTATTTTGCTGACGTCGAAAATTTAGACAACTTCTATTATAAAGTTTCCAACGAGCTGGTTAAGAAACATGACGATTTCGAGGCTAAAGGGTCGGGATGGTCTCTGTGTGGAAGTCCTCACACGTTAACCGTTTACGTGAACCGATTCTCGCCTCTTCGTGCATCCAGCTACGTTCCTCTTCCACCGAACATTCAACACAAGAGGGCTGTGTTAAATATACAGAACAGCGATAACAAGTGTTTTCTCTGGTGTATATTGGCTGCACTGCATCCTGTTCATTGTTCAAATAATCCAGAACAGGTCTCTAATTACAAACAATACGAGACCGACTTTCAAAGTGTAATGTCTGGCATCGAATACCCGGTGACATTGTCGGATATAACAAAATTCGAAAATCGTGCCGGAAAACGCATCGCTATTAATGTATATTCCTTCACGTCAGATAAATATCTCGTGCATCCCGTCAGGATAAGCGATATCGACGATGACGATGCTCGTGTGATTAATCTTCTTCTAATTTCAAACGACGGTGTTCACCATTACTGTCTCATTCGTTCACTATCACGCTTGGTCAGAAGTCAATCAACCAAGTATGCAAACAACATCGAAGTTTGCCCGAGATGTCTAACCACGTTCAACGATCGACAACAATCCGATTATCGAAAATACACCGGACGTCAGATTGCTATCGATAAACTTGTTCAACATAAAATATATTGCGGCAACAACAGACCGGTTCGAATGTTGATGCCCGAAACGAACGAAGTCGAAGAATTCAAAATGCACAAGGCGTTGTCGGAACATCCGGCCATCATCGTTGCTGATTTCGAGGCGTTCCTCAAACCACTCTCGTACTGCGATCCGGATCCCGAAGTTTCTTCCACCACACCTTACCAGCTTCACGAACCAAACAGTTTCGGTTACGTTGTCGTGCGACAGGATAAAATAGATGAACCGTACGTATACCGAGGACCCGATGCAATCGAACGCTTCCTGGAAAAAATGGTGGAGGAGGTTGAGGTAATTGGTAGCGTACTGCTTACATCAAAACCGATGGCACCTTTAACTGAAAATGAACTTCAAAATTACAATTCCACTGAGGTGTGTCCGGTATGTGATCAAAGTTTCACTGATGAGAACAAAAAAATAATCCACCACGATCATTTCAGCGGAAACTACATAGGTGGAATTTGCAACACGTGCAATCTTAAAATCCAGAAACCTAAATTCATCCCCATATTCTTTCACAACGGAAGCGGATATGATTTTCACCACCTGGTGAGACATCTTGGCTACGATCCGAAACGTATAGGTGTCTTGGCCGAGAATGAAGAACGCTACATTAGTCTCAGCAAGCAAGTGTCGATTCCGGGAACGAAAAATACAATCGAGATGCGCTTCCTGGATTCGTACAGATTTCTCTCTGCCAGCCTGGACGCTTTAGCGAACAAACTCACCGACGATCAATTTAAAATAACTAGAGCTAGTTTTCCCAACGTAGACATAGAACTCGTTAGACGTAAAGGGATTTATCCTTACGAATATGTTAGTGATGGTTCTAAATTTAACGACGACGCTCTCCCACCTCCAAGAGAATTTTACAGCAGACTCAGAGAGAAAGGAATCACGGACGAAGAATACCAACACGCGCAACTCATGTGGGAGAAATTAGAATGTAGGACACTCGGAGACTACCACGATGCCTACTTAAAATTAGACGTGACGATACTCGCGGATGTTTTTCAAGCGTTCAGGAAAACGGCAACGAATATTTATAAATTAGATCCACCGTATTTCTACAGTCTTCCGGGATTAGCGTGGTCGGCGATGTTATTCCAGACAAAGGTCAAGCTGGAACTGATATCGGACGTTGACATGTTACTTTTCATCGAGAGGGGGATTCGGGGCGGGATGGTACAATGTGTGCAGAGATATGCAAAAGCCAACAACGTGCACATGAAAGAAGATTATGATTCAAATCGAGCATCGAATTACATCTTCTACGCCGACGTTAATAATCTCTACGGACATGCCATGGTTCAGAAACTTCCTTACGGGGGATTCGCATGGTTAGATCCCACTTCGATAGACATTATTCATTTCGACGATAGCGAGTGTGGTTTCTTCGCAGAGGTAGATCTCCAATTCTCCGACCACCTGCACGACACGTTTTCGGATTTGCCCCCGACTCCCGAAATCAAATGTCCACCCGACTCGGTTCAAGACAAGCTTTTGTTAACATTGAACCCTAAACAGAGATACGTCGTCCACTACAAAAATCTCCGGTTTTTTATTGGAAAGGGTGTTCAGATAGTAAATGTTAGAAGAATACTAAAGTTTAAACATTCCACGTGGTTAAGACCTTACATAGAAACTAACACGCAACATAGGACAGTTGCCACTTCCGATTTAGACAAAGATTTTTTTAAATTGATGAATAACGCGGTGTATGGCAAGACGATGGAAAACGTGCGGAATCACGTAGACGTGAAATTGGTTTCGGATAAAAATAAATGCATGAAGTGGGTTGCCGATCCTAGATTCAAGTCGAGAAAAATTTACAACGAGAATTTGGCACTTTTCAATCTAGATATAAAATTGATGAAATTCAGAAAACCAATTTATGTTGGCGCAACGGTTCTCGACTTGTCGAAACTTTACATGTTCGAATTTCATTACGACGTGATGAAACCCTTCTTCAATGATAAGATATCACTTTTGTACACGGACACCGACAGCTTCATTTACAGCATACAAACACCTAACCTCTACGAAGACATAAAAAATCCTTCCATGCTCGAGTATTTCGATACTTCTGCATATCCTCAACCCAACAGATTTGGGATTCCATCTCGTAACAAAAAAGTCCTAGGTAAACTGAAAGATGAATGTAACGGTGATGTTATTGTCGAGTTCGCGGGTTTGCGTTCGAAGATGTATGCCATGAGAACAGAGAGTAGCGTCACGAAGAAAGCAAAAGGTGTGGGCAAGAATACGGTGGAGAACAAACTCACCTTCCACGATTACATCGATTGCCTTTACTCACAATCGACGATACTAAGTATAGAACAAAGAATCCAAAGTGTAGACCACGTGATTACAACAAACGAAGTTAGGAAAGTAGCATTAGACCCGCATGACGATAAAAGATGTATTTTGTCTTGTGGAATCCACACGTTGCCTTGGGGACACTATCGTTTAGAAATTAGTAAAAATTGTAGGCAATGCAAATGAAAGAAAAATAAAATAAACTTTAACTGTCTCACATACACAATAAAATAAATAGCAAGGACAATGAATCTCTTTGGTTTCCGAAAGCAAACAAACATGGAGACTGTACACCGCACGACGACAGATCTACCTTCCATGTTAACTAAACTCAACGGCCTGTTGATCATTCACCTCAACAGCATTTGGACGAAATTGGATGAGGACGTGGGCAAGATTTTTTACGTTTTCAACAACAATTTACATTTCTACGAAATTCCGATCGACGGGAAACTTCGGATCACCGTGAATCCGGAAAACGTAGGCGAAATCAAAATATCTACCGGCAAGAACATTTTTCGAATCAAGCACGACAAGATGCTTTCTAACATTGCGTACGATGTTTCAGCAGGAGATTATCTTTACATGGAACTCCTCGGAGATTACGACAAACTCGTTCCTCTCTTCGTAGAATTACGAATCGTCTATCCTATTATAAATAACCGTTAACCAAAAAATGCCTAACGACATTTTCGGCAACACCAAGCGTGTGGACCACGCAGAAGAGATTCTCATGTTGGACATTCGTGTTAAAAAGTTGAGGACCGATTTGATCGCTTTGCAGGAGACCTTAAACAAAAGTTTAGAGTCGGAAATCGCTACGCTCCAAACGCAATGTCTCGACCCCATTCTGAAAATCGATTCCGAACTGAAAACGCTCATAAAAAATTATGTCGACGTACCTTCTTACGACAACGTTCAAAATATACAGTTGAGCGTGGATTCGCTTCAAAATGATTTGGCCAAATTACAGCAATTTCAATCGAAAAATGAAGATTTGGAAAAATTGAAACTCGAAATCGAAGAACGAACTTCCGCAATCGAAAAGAATTTCTCTGAACTTCAAACCGTCGTGAACGATATAGATGCAGAACGCTTGCATGTCGTCGTTTCCAAATTACAAGAAGAATTCACCGGCACGTTGGAAGAAATTAAATCCAAGTTACAGACTTTGGAAGATACCATGACGAACCTACCATCGTCGGACGAAATGCAGGTCATCGGTAAAAGCGTCGCGAACATAAAAATTCAATTGGAGGCTTATCAAGATTTCGAACACATTCAAACCACCATCGCTACGCTTCAGGCGTCCTTGGAATTGATCAACGAAGAAATTAAAAATATTCACGCTGAAGCGAGAGCGTTGACGAGCATTCAAGACACGTTGAGCACGGTTCAGCAGAAGATCGAATATTTAGAAAATTTGAACGTCGAATCCAATCTTGCTCATTTTCATCACGTACTGGACAACATACAGGGTGACTTGGAATCGTTACGGACGAGCGTACCTTCGAGCGAAGATTTGGAAAAATTGAAAACGGCGGTGACGGCACTATCCGATTCGAGCGACGTCAAAAGTTCGTTGATAGATCTCGAGAGTAGGGTGGCCAATCTTCCCACCTCCAAAGAATTGCACACTTTGAAAAGGAACATATCACGTATGCTGAAACGACTGGAAACGGAAACGGCGAACGTGGAATAGATTCGAGACGAAATTAGTTCGCTGGTGTCGACGCTGTCCACTTCGCAGAGCGTCGCCGATCTTCACACGCAGTTTACCGAGATGCGAAGCATCGTGAACGATCTTACCGAGAAGAGCTCGAAATTGAATCAAGTCGAGAACCTTCAGAACATCGTCGTCAACATCAGAGATCAAGTTGGAGTGCTGGAATCCACGCAGGAATCGACGCTGACCTCTTTCGGTGCCAAGTTGCAAGAACTCAACGAAAACTACAAGCAGTTGAACGTGGAAGTGAAAATCAAACCGTCGTTTTCTGCCGTAACGGATACCATAGTCGAGCATTTGCTGCCCATCGAAAATAAACTCGGACACGTTCACAGTAATCTGCCCGCCGTCGACACTAAATTCGCCAAATTGTTCACCTTGCAAGCCATCGAAATCAACAGCGTACCCAATCAACAGAGAATCTCCACGTTCGTCGAAGGTAACAAACTGTACATGTTACATCCTTATCATCCGTACTACAAGTTTCTCCTCGATGGCACGATTCAGATAAACGAATTTTCGTACTGGTCTCACGGCAGAAAAGCTAGCGTTCCCACCATGACGTTGATATCGAATCGTGGTGTCAAGAAAGCAGGAAACATTCCTCTGGCACGTTGGAACGAAACGCGCAACATATATGAAATACACGAAGACGAAGATCTTACCGTTTTCGACGTGAGTGCCGGCGATAAGCTGATCGTTCAAAACACGAGCGACGTGCCACCCTCTTTGAATCCCATCACGCTGGTGCTTCTCTTCAAACGTAATCTTTAAAAATGTCTAGGCAAGCCATCGTCCAAGAATTGCATAAACCTGCACGCCGCAACTACGAACGTTTGGCTGTGGTAACCAAGGGAATCGACGACCTCTGGGAAAGCGACCTCGTGGAGATGAGTAGCGGCAAGTTGAAAAACGTACATAAATTGAACAAGGGCAACAAGTACCTCCTCACCGTCATAGACACATTTTCGAAATTCGCATGGGCTCTACCTTTGAAGGCGAAAACAGGAACGTGCGTCACGGAAGCATTCAAGACAATTTTTCGCGAAAGCGGCGGCAGACGACCTCGGTTTCTGCACACGGACAAGGCGAAGGAATTTTACAATGCCGTATTCCAAAAGTTTATTCGGAAACACAAGGTTCAACATTACTCGACCTTCAGTGACGTCAAGGCCAGCATCGTGGAAAGATTCAATCGCACTCTGAAATCGCGCATGTGGTCACGCTTCACGCTTCAGGGAAACTACAAGTGGGTCGCCATTCTTCCGGAACTCGTTAACAACTATAATCACACGGTGCACGGAACGATAGGCATGAAGCCAGCTGACGTTACCAAGTCCGACGAGCAACGCTTAATTTCCAGCGTTTACTGTCCAAAGTACACGCCCACGACAAAGAAAGCTAAATACAAAATTGGTGACCAGGTGAGGGTCAGTAAATTGAAGCGAACGTTCGACAGGGGTTTCACACGAAACTGGAGCACGGAACTTTTTACCGTGGTTCGAGTTTTACCCGGAAACCGTCACACGTATATAATAAAGGACAGTGGCGGTGAAATTTTATTGGGGCGCTTCTACGAGGAGGAACTCTCTAAAACTAAATACCCCGACACGTACCTTATCGAAAAAGTTTGGCGTAGGAAAGGTGACAAACTTTTGGTGAAATGGCTGGGACTTCCGGACACGAGTTGGATCGATTCAAACGAAGTGATTCTATGAGTACGTGGAATGTCGTGAAGCGTTTACCTGATTCGGAAAGTCAAACGAAGAAAAGGAACGGCGAATTGCTCCCCGACAGCATACGATGTCTGATCGTAGGACCTTCGGGGTGCGGAAAAACGACACTGCTCATTGATAATTTTATCCTCGCACCCAATTGGTTAGACTGGGAAAACAGACACCTCTACGTATTCTCGAAAAGTCTCGAACAACCGAAATACAAACAACTTATGAAACTGTACGAGGGACTGGGCATTGCAACTTTCGCAACTGAAATCATTCCACTGGACGATTGTCTCGAGAATTCCGTTGTGGTGTTCGACGACATGATCTTGGAAAATCAAAACGAGATTCGTAATTTTTTCACTCGAGGTCGTCACAAAGGATTAGATTGTTTCTACCTGGCACAAACTTTTTCCAAGGTTCCAAAACAACTGCTACGCGACAACGCTAATTTCATATGTTTGTTTCGACAAGACCACACCAATTTAAAACACGCACACGATGATTACGTAGGGGCTGACATAAATTACAATCTATTTTCTAAATTCTGCTCCCACTGTTGGAACAGTGACGATTTCGGATTCGTGACCATTGACATGTCTCGAAAAGCAAACCATGGAAAATATAGGAATAAAATAAACGTTTATCTAGACGTCTCAAAGGCTAACAAGAGGACAATTTCAGATTTGCAACAAGTAGAAAATCCAAAAAAAAAAAAAAAATCAAAAGGTCGTGAGAATCTAAAAAAATAAAATTTGAAAAATGTTCTTTTTTTTCAAACGTCTGACAAGCATATATAAATAACCATTACAACAAAAAGTGAGTGTTAGAAAAGTGGATAGTCTCAAGCGGTGACGGCAAGAAAACTACGAGAACCGAACGTATAGGCTGAGAATTCAACGTTTCAGAAACGTTTCAACGTATATAGAAAAATGTCAAAACGTCAATTTCAAGAAGACGAAAGGAAAATATAGGAATAAAATAAACGTTTATCTAGACGTCTCAAAGGCTAACAAGAGGACAATTTCAGATTTGCAACAAGACGAAAAAAAATCAAAGGTCGTGAGAATCTAAAAAAAATAAAATTTGAAAAACGTTCTTTTTTTTCAAACGTCTGACAAGCATATATAAAATAACCATTACAACAAAAAGTGAGTGTTAGAAAAAATGGATAGTCTCAAGCGGGTGACAGCAGAAAACTAGGAGAACCGAACGTATAGGCTGAGAATTCGACGTTTCAAAAACGTTTCAACGTATATAGAAAAAAATGTCAAAAGTCAATTTCAAGAAGACGAAAATCTCAACTTGCGAAAATACCTCGTGAAACGATTCAAAGGTTGGAAATCCGAGAATCGCGGATCCTACGAAGAGAAGAAACGTCAGGATCAACCTGTGATCGATGCCAACAGCGGTCTAGGTAAAGAAATTAAAAGTGTCACGGAACAAAATAAAAATTTGATCAACGAACTCGTACCACTCGCAGCTAAAAGTTACGCCGTACCCACGCCCATTTCGAGCATTCCTTCGACACCGTTCGAACTGAAGGATGTACCGGCACGACGTCGAGCTATAGGCAGCACGTCTTCGGATAAGATCGAGTTGGGACCTTTGGCACGAGACTACCTGAGCACGGGGAAGTTCGACAAGGATGAAGTGTTCGGATTGTATCCCAGCATGGAAACCAACGAAGGGGGTGGTGTGGTGTGGAAGATTGGGAAATCGAAGGTGACCTTCGAAGGCAACGACATTAAAGTCAATTTAGGCGAGAAGGATAGTTGGACCAGGTATCCGGGTACGGTGGGACTGTGGGAACTCGTTGCCAAAAAGCAGCCGAAAGATTACACCGACGAAGATTACCAGAGTTACAGGGAAATTCTGATCATGACGGATGCCATGTACCAGAACAACGACGCCTCGCAGAATAGGGTGAAATCGAGCAGCGGCGAGAAGTACAGGAATCTCATCAAACCGATTTGGAACGAGGTGAAGAGCGGAAGCGGCGTCAAACGCTACAACACGTTACCCAAAGAATTCGTTTGGGTGGACGACGTGAGGAAGCTCGTGGACCGATTGTTGTTGATAGCCGGCGAAGAGAATGCAGGCAATCGTAATTTCTACAACGAGAAGGTTGTCATCGTGGACATGATCAGCACCAAACTTTCCAACTTCATCGTGAACGACGACAAGGGCATAGGTTACCTCATCAAAATTATCAACACGCTGCCTCCGAGATTCTGGAACGTGGCCGAAGGAAATGGACTCGTGAACGACATCATCAACAAGTTACCTTTCGAGATGCATTTACCTGGCTACCAGTACTGCAGACCGGGTACCAAACTCGAGAAAAGATTGGAGAGAGGAGACAAGGGTGTGAATCCGTTGGACGCCGCATGCAAAGATCACGACATCGCCTACAACACCACTCGCACGGATCTGGATGCACGTCACGAAGCAGACAAGAAATTGGAACATGCCGCTTTCGAAAGATTCGTCAGCAGAGACGCATCGCTGGGTGAAAGAGTTGCAGCACTGGGCACCACCATCGCCATGAACACGAAACAAAAACTTGGGTGGGGTATATAAATAACATAGAGTAAAAAAAAAAAAAAAAATAATAACAACATGTCTCGTATAACTGATTTGCCGCCCGAGCTACTATGTAAAATATTGAAACACGCAGTAAACGGAGATTGTGAGGATGTACATAAACTTGTAATCATAGCAAGAACGACGCCGGAATTTCGCATCCCTTGTGAAATGGTTCTCAAGGACCATCTTCGGGAGATCAGCGGCCTGAGGTGCGGCGATCTCGACACTCTTCTTTCGGCCGCAGGGAAAAAATTAAACGAAAGGATGGACACGGATGATTGGTGCAAGTCTGAACAGAAGATGGCAGATATTATAACGCACATGATCTCGTTTTCCGAAGCACGAGCTTTCTTCCTCTTACACACACTGTGAAAAAAATAATAATATACGTGTCAAAAAAATATACGTGTCAAAAAAAATATGACAAAAAAAATATACGTCAAAAAAAATGTACGTCAGTAGTGCAATCAACCCGGTTCACAAACCGAAAATGAGGCTCGGTGAGGCTCGCCTTAATGGATTTCTCTCGTAAGGCATGAGCCTCATTTTCTTGCAGTGTTGCCAACTCCTCACTCGAAAAAATCACCAAGGTTTTTGGTCTAACCTAACCTAAAGCAAGGAGCTGGCAATCTTGCTTGAGGCTTGCCTTACAGTGCATAAAGCAAGGTTGCCAACCTACTGGTATTTTTGCCATAGCCTTTTACAAAAAAAAAAGAGAGAGAGAGGGAAGAGTTAAACAACCGACAGCTGCCAAGACCTACCTACAGCCTTTTTCTTCTTGGTCTAACCTAACCTAAAGCAAGGAGCTGGCAACTTTGCTTGAGGCTTGCCTTACAGTGCATAAAGCAAGGTTGCCAACCTACTGGTACTTTTACCATGGCCTTTTACAAAAGAGAGAGAGGAGAGAGAGGGAAGAGTTAAACAACCGACAGCCTACCTACAGCCTTTTTTTTGGTCTAACCTAACCTAAAGCAAGGAGCTGGCAACCTTGCTTGAGGGTTGCCTTACAGTGCATAAAGCAAGGTTGCCAACCTACTGGTATTTTTGCCATAGCCTTTTACAAAAAAAAAGAGAGAGAGAGGGAAGAGTTAAACAACCGACAGCCCACCTACAGCCTTTTTCTTCTTGGTCTAACCTAACCTAAAGCAAGGAGCTGGCAACCTTGCTTGAGGCTTGCCTTACAGTGCATAAAGCAAGGTTGCCAACCTACTGGTACTTTTACCATGGTCTTTTACAAAAAAGAGAGGAGAGAGAGGGAAGAGTTAAACAACCGACGGCCTACCTACAGCCTTTTTCTTCTTGGTCTAACCTGGCCTAAAACAAGGAGCTGGCAACTTTGCTTGAGGCTTGCCTTACAGTGCATAAATCAATTTTTGCCAACCTACACACACTGGGCAAGGAGAGCCGGCACTGCCGTAAAAGAGAGAGAGATGGGTGGATGGCAACACAGTATGTGTGTGCGTGTGTGTGTATAATATGTAGCATTATTAACTAGAGAGTGTTGGCAAACCACCTGCAACTAAAAAAATAGAGATGCTAATGTTGCTGTAAGATGAAGAGAGAGAGAGAGAGATTTATGGCTGGCAAAAGTGGTGAGCGAATGCGTCATATCGTAATTTTCCAACTCCGTATATCGTGATTTTTGTAAACCTCTCTCGGGGGAACGATGTGCCACACACGCACACACACACACACACACACACACGCGCGCGCGCGCCTGGCCCCTATAACCTCGCCAGGAGTGCGTGGTGCCCAACCAAAAAAGTAAAGGTTTCCCCGTACTTCCTTCGAACGTAAAATTGATTGACGTGGGAGCGAATCTCTTCGGGGATGTTTTTTAATTCGTATATTTACCTGTACATGCTATTTATTATTAATTTAGCTGTGTTCTGTTTGGCGTCTATTTCGAGCAGTTTGCCCGGCGGTAAAGTTTTATTGTTTTTAAATTTTTTGATTTTTTACGCAAGGCTATGATTTTGCAGATGCACGTGGCATTTAGCATGTCCTGTGAGAAATACACGTGAAGATCTGCTTCCATACAGCCGGTGTGGGATTCGTGACGCCGCGATAAACATCAACTTCCGTGCCAGGCGGAACGCCCGTTCCGGCGTGGAAGGCGCGCCACTCCCAAAGTTCGCGCTGAAAGAGGAGAGGCCAGCTGCCACCATGACGCTCGGGTAGAGTGACGTAAAGTCCAATGTCAAAATAATCTCATCCTCCGTTCTGTTTTTGAGTGCCACGTTCATGTGAGGGTTACGGTGTACGTAACCCCCGACCAGCTTGTGATAATGCTGCCGTGGGAAACACAAACATTGCTTGTTCTGCAACGCTTTGCTGAAATAGTAATGCGAGATATGCAAGTTGAGTTTGTACCCTCGAACCTGGTCTGCGCGCAACACGCTCTGGCAGCACAATTCGGGTTGCCCCTAAACTCAGAAGCCTAGTGAGTTGGCAATACTGACACGACCTAGTTTTTGCTTATATTGTCACCGCAATGATGACTTTTGTTTTCTGTGGAAGCTTCTAGACAGAACAGTGAAGTTTTTGCGACTGTGCGCGATTATACTATTATTTGTGAGTGTTAAATTGCTAGCAGCTTTTTGTAGGTAAGTTTTGTTTCTTGTTATTTCTTTTGCATGTGTGTGTGTGTTAATAATAATAATTACGAGTGGCGTTAGTGAACAGAAAGTGTTGTTTTGATTAAACATCGAAATTTACGATAAACAAAAAAGAATATGAGCATACATAACGTGCGCTTGAAAAAACTATTCTTCATCGCGAATAACATAAAAGCGAGGTAATAATCGGAGGGAGGGGAGGGACGATGATTATAATCATGTTAGTTTACTCATGGTGGATGGTATTGACGCGTGTACTCTAAGTTGGATTTGCTGTTTTATGCACAGTAAGGTTAACCGAAACTGGACCTACAGTGGGATTTGCCGGGTATCGAACCTGGAGATTAAAATTATACATGTACACAGGGGGGAAACTTTATCTTTTTGAATGTGTTGATACTCTAAGTTGGATTTGTTGTTTTATGCACAGTAAGGTTAAGCGAAACTGGACCTACAGTGGGATTTGCCGGGTATCGAACCTGGAGATTAAAATTATACAAGTGTACAGGGGAAACTTTATTTTTTGAATGTGTTGATACTCTAAGTTGGATTTGCTGTTTTATGCACAGTAAGGTTAACCGAAACTGGACCTACAGTGGGATTTGCCGGGTATCGAACCTGGAGATTAAAATTATACAAGTGTACAGGGGAAACTTTATTTTTTGAATGTGTTGATACTCTAAGTTGGATTTGCTGTTTTATGCACAGTAAGGTTAACCGAAACTGGACCTACAGTGGGATCTGCCGGGTATCGAACCTGGAGATTAAAATTATACATGTACACAGGGGGAAACTTTATTTTTTGAATGTGTTGATACTCTAAGTTGGATTTGCTGTTTTATGCACAGTAAGGTTAACCGAAACTGGACCTACAGTGGGATTTGCCGGGTATCGAACCTGGAGATTAAAATTATACATGTACACAGGGGGAAACTTTATCTTTTTGAATGTGTTGATACTCTAAGTTGGATTTGTTGTTTTATGCACAGTAAGGTTAACCGAAACTGGACCTACAGTGGGATTTGCCGGGTATCGAACCTGGAGATTAAAATTATACAAGTGTACAGGGGAAACTTTATTTTTTGAATGTGTTGATAGTCTAAGTTGGATTTGCTGTTTTATGCACAGTAAGGTTAACCGAAACTGGACCTACAGTGGGATTTGCCGGGTATCGAACCTGGAGATTAAAATTATACAATTGTACAGGGGAAACTTTATTTTTTGAATGTGTTGATACTCTAAGTTGGATTTGCTGTTTTATGCACAGTAAGGTTAACCGAAACTGGACCTACAGTGGGATTTGCCGGGTATCGAACCTGGAGATTAAAATTATACATGTACACAGGGGGGAAACTTTATCTTTTTGAATGTGTTGATACTCTAAGTTGGATTTGTTGTTTTATGCACAGTAAGGTTAAGCGAAACTGGACCTACAGTGGGATTTGCCGGGTATCGAACCTGGAGATTAAAATTATACAAGTGTACAGGGGAAACTTTATTTTTTGAATGTGTTGATACTCTAAGTTGGATTTGCTGTTTTATGCACAGTAAGGTTAACCGAAACTGGACCTACAGTGGGATTTGCCGGGTATCGAACCTGGAGATTAAAATTATACAATTGTACAGGGGAAACTTTATTTTTTGAATGTGTTGATACTCTAAGTTGGATTTGTTGTTTTATGCACAGTAAGGTTAAGCGAAACTGGACCTACAGTGGGATTTGCCGGGTATCGAACCTGGAGATTAAAATTATACAATTGTACAGGGGAAACTTTATTTTTTGAATGTGTTGATACTCTAAGTTGGATTTGCTGTTTTATGCACAGTAAGGTTAACCGAAACTGGACCTACAGTGGGATTTGCCGGGTATCGAACCTGGAGATTAAAATTATACAAGTGTACAGGGGAAACTTTATTTTTTGAATGTGTTGATACTCTAAGTTGGATTTGCTGTTTTATGCACAGTAAGGTTAAGCGAAACTGGACCTACAGTGGGATTTGCCGGGTATCGAACCTGGAGATTAAAATTATACAATTGTACAGGGGAAACTTTATTTTTTGAATGTGTTGATACTCTAAGTTGGATTTGCTGTTTTATGCACAGTAAGGTTAAGCGAAACTGGACCTACAGTGGGATTCGAATTATACATGTACACAGGGAGAACTTTATTTTTTTTGTCTGTGAAGGTTCTAAGGTTTTGTGAATATGATGGAAAAGCACTAGTATATACATAGAGCAAAGTTACAAGGTTTTACGTCCCATAGGAGTCCTATTGGAAACATAATGATTAGTGCTTAAACAAGAACATTTTCATAGTTTCACACCTCTACTAGATTGGTAGAAAAATATACTAGTAGGCAATAAAATCTGAAGAAGATTCGTGTCTAGCAAAAATAAGCTAAACAGAATTACACATGCATACAATATTTATTGTGTTTTTTCTATCTACAATCATATTTTTCTTATATATTTTTTTTTATTTTTTTATAGAGCAACACCACCCATATATAAATAAATAAACCCCTCAAACTAACACTAATTAGAATTAGCCTACAAAATTTTTTCTCATAAGGCATTTTTTTGTAAACACTCTACCACCAACAGATCACATATAAATAAACATACCCCCCAAAAAAATGCGCTCCATGAAAAGTTGCCCTGTGTGCAAAATAACCATATCAAGCCAAAATTTTGCAAGACATTGTCGCACCTGCGTGCCAGGCAAGCATTTGGCTGCCACTGAACTATGTTCCGGATGCAATAAACAGATCACAATTGCGTATGCCAAGAATCATAAGCTTAATTGTCTAAGCAAAAGTACATCTGGGGCCCAGCCTTCGACCTCCACCAAGAGGAAGGCAGAAGCAGCCTCCATCAATCCACCATCCGCCAAACGCGTCAAGCCTGCGATGAAAGCAGACCGGTCTGCTTTCGAGCGTTTGTTAGATGACTTTGTCCTCACTTCGGAGGGCTCATGCGACGTGCGTAGTTTTTTGGAGAACGTGCAAGCCAAAATTATTTCCATCCTCGGTGATGCGCTTGCAACGCACTCCACCAAATTCTACGCATCGCTACGTTGTCAGTACAAGAAGCCGTCTGATGAAATTTACAGCTTCTGCCACAACACCAAGGCGAAGACGCTGCATCTGGCGGATGTCGACAACCTCGAGGTCATCTACAACCAGTTTGCCGATGAGCTGGTGGCAAAACAAGAAGAACATCAAGCTAAAGGCTCGGGGGGTTCGCTGTGTGGCGAGCCTCACGAACTGTGCGTCAAACTTTGTAAGTTCATGCCTCTCTCCGCCTCCAGCTACGTCCCCTTACCACCTACCATTGTGGCAAAGAAGGCTGTCCTGAACATTCAGAACAGTGACGCCAAGTGCTTTCTCTGGTCGGTGCTGGCAGCATTGCACCCTGTCCACTGGAAAAACCAAGCACGCCGAGTTAACCACTACCTACGAGCCAGAGCTGGAAGATGCGATGGCTGGGATCGACTACCCGGTGGCACTTTCGGACATTCGAAAGTTTGAGGTTCGTGCGCGGTTGGCTATCAACGTTTACGGTCTCACTGACAAAAATGTGGTGTACCCTATCCGGGTGAGCGACGTAGACGACGATGATGCTCGAGAAATTCACCTTCTGCTCATCAAGAGCGAGACCCATCACCATTACACCCTCATTCGCTCGCTCTCTCGGCTTGTTTCGAGCCAACGGAGCAGTGATAGTCACCACGTCGAGGTGTGTCGCAGGTGCTTGTCAATGTTCGACGGACAGGATCAACACAATTACCAACATGTTCGAGGCTCCAACATCGCTGCCAAGAAGCTTGCTAGCCACAAGATGTACTGCAGTAACAACGAGCCGGCTGTGGCAGTCTTGCCCAAACCTGGCACCGTGGAGCGTTTCCACATGCACGGTGCTATGGTAGAGCATCCCGCTATCATCATCGCGGATTTCGAGGCCTTCCTCAAACCCCTGTCCACTTGCGATCCAGATCCCGAAGTTTCCTCTACCACCCCTTACCAACTCCACGAGGCCTCGAGTTACGCCTACGTTGTGGTGTGGCGAGACCAGCACATCGCCCGCGAGCCCTACGTGTATCGTGGTCCCGACGCAGCCAAACACTTCCTCGAGAGGATAGTTGTCGAGGCCATCGAGATAGGGAAGGTACTGTTGGCCCCCAAGTCTATGCTCCCACTGTCCCCCGACGATCAACGTAGACACGACGAGGCCATCGCTTGCCCTGTCTGCGACAAGGAGTACACCGCCAACAACCGTAAAGTCCAACACCACGATCACTTTGACGGTAGGTACGTTGGTCCTTGGTGCAACGGATGCAACCTCATGGCCCGGGACCCGCGCTTCATCCCTGTGTTTTTTCACAATGGCTCGGGATACGACTTCCACCACCTCGTCAAGCATCTTGGGTACGACGACCTGCGAATCAACGTCCTGGCGCAGAACGAGGAGCGTTACATTAGCTTGAGCAAGTGGGTGCGAATCTCAGGATCACACTCTACCGTCGAGCTTCGCTTCCTCGACTCCCTGAGGTTCCTCCCGGCCAGCCTCGATGCTCTCGCAGGGAAGCTTAGCGACGAGCAAATGCTCATTACCTCCGGAAACTTTCCGAACTTGGACGCCGGCCTCTTCAAGCGCAAGGGGGTCTATCCCTACGAATACATCACAGACCCTTCCAAGTTCGCAGAGACGTCGCTACCTCCCCAGGCGAAGTTCTACAGTCAGCTACGCGGCTCGAACATCACCGACGAAGAATATCACCATGCCCAGTCCATGTGGCGCGAGCTGGGCTGTCGAACTCTCGGGGACTACCACGACGCCTACCTCAGACTTGATGTGACGCTCCTCGCCGACGTGTTCCAGACGTTCCGTGCAACTGCAAAGACCATCTACCAGGCTGGACCCTGCCTACTTCTATAGTCTCCCCGGACTGGCGTGGTCAGCCATGTTTCTGGTGACGAAAATCGAGCTGGAGCTTCTTTCGGACGTGGACATGATGCTGTTTGTGGAACGCGCCGTGCGGGGTGGAATGGTCCAGGTGTCGCAGCGACACTCGCGCGCCAACAATCACCACATGGCCACCGGCTACGACCCCTCACAACCGTCCAGCTACATCATGTACACGGACGTCAATAACCTCTACGGACACTCCATGATGCAGCCACTCCCCTTTAGAGGCTTCGAGTGGGTTGACCCCTCCAACTTCGACATCGAAAGCTTCGACGATTCGGAACATGGGTTCTTCGCCGAGGTAAACCTTGAGTTCTCCGAGAAGCTGCAGGATTTGTTCAGCGATCTTCCCCCTGCACCCGAGTTCAAGTGTCCACCCGATTCCAACCAGAAGAAGCTCGTCATGGATTTCGAGCCCAAGAAGAATTACGTCCTGCACTACCAGAATCTCCGGTGGTTGATGCAGCAAGGGGTCGCGGTCCACGCAGTTCACCGAGTTTTGATGTTCGAGCATTCTCCGTGGTTGCGTCCATATATTGAAGTCAACACCAAACACCGTACCGCAGCCACGTCCGAGCTTGATAAGGATTTCTTCAAGCTCATGAACAATGCGGTGTTCGGGAAAACCATGGAGAATGTACGGAATCGTGTAGATATGAGGCTAATATCAAACAAAGCACAATGTCGCAGGCTAGTAGCAAACCCGTTATTCAAATCGAGGACCATTTACAATGAACAGCTTGCTCTGGTGCATATGAGGAAGAGCGAGGTAATGCTCAACAAGCCCATTTATGTTGGTGCCTCAGTATTAGACCTGAGCAAGCTGCACATGTTTCAAACATATTATGGGATACTACGCCAGCACTATAACGACAATATCAGCCTACTCTACACGGACACGGACAGCTTGGTGTACCACGTTCGCACGGACGACGCGTACGGGGATATAGCCACAGTTCCATCTTTGGTTAACCTCTTCGACACCTCGGGCTATCCCCAGCAAAACAAGTACGGTATCCTGGCCCGCAACCAAAAGGTGCCTGGCAAACTCAAAGACGAGAAGGACGGTGATGTAATTCTCGAGTTTGCAGGTCTTCGCGCCAAGGCCTATGCCATCAAAGCCGAGGGCAGCGTTACCAAGAAGGCCAAGGGTGTCGGCAGACAGGTGGTTCGGGAGCATCTCACATTCGAGGACTTCGTCGATTGCCTCAAGACCAGGTCGTCGGTTCTAAGAGCAGAACAGCGCATCCAGAGCGTCGACCATATCATCACCACAAACAAAGTTAGAAAAATTGCGCTGGATCCCGATGACGATAAGAGGTGCGTCCTCGAGTGTGGTATTCACACATTGCCGTGGGGGCACTATCGCTTAGCAGAAAGCAAAACCTGCAACATATGTCCATCTTCAACAGAAGATTCATAAAAACAAAACAAAACAAAAAAAACACTTTGACTGCCATTACAAAAAAACTTTGACCATATTCTTAAATAACCAGCATGCCTATGAATTTGTTCGGTTTCAAAAAACAGATCATTATGGAAACTATACCAGATCATGAAGTCTTATCTTCCGTGTTACCTAAACTCAACGGTCTGTTGATCATTCACCTCAACAGCATTTGGACGAAATTGGATGAAGACGTCGGCAAAATTTTTTACGTTTTTAATAACAATTTACATTTTTACGAAATTCCGATCGACGGGAAACTTCGGATCACCGTGAATCCGGTGAACGCAGGCGAAATCAAAATTTCTACCGGCAAGAACATTTTTCGAATCAAGCACGACAAGATGCTTTCTAACATTACGTACGATGTTTCCGCTGGAGATTACCTGTACGTGGAACTCCTCGGAGATTACGACAAACTCATTCCTCTCTTCCTAGAATTACGAATCGTCTATCCTATTATAAATAACCGTTAACCAAAAATGCCTAACGACATTTTCGGCAACACCAAGCGTGTAGACCATGCAGAAGAGATTCTCATGTTGGACGTTCGTGTTAAGAAGTTGAGGACCGATTTGATCGCTTTGCAGGAGACCTTAAACAAAAGTTTAGAGTCGGAAATCGCTACGCTCCAAACGCAATGTCTCGACCCCATTCTGAAAATCGATTCCGAACTGAAAACGCTCATAAAAAATTATGTCGACGTACCTTCTTACGACAGCGTTCAAAATATACAGTTGAGCGTGGATTCGCTTCAAAATGATTTGGCCAAATTACAGCAATTTCAATCGAAAAATGAAGATTTGGAAAAATTGAAACTCGAAATCGAAGAACGAACTTCCGCAATCGAAAAGAATTTCTCCGAGCTTCAAACCGTGGTGAACGATATTGATGTAGAACGCTTGCACGTCGTCGTTTCCAAATTACAAGAAGAATTCACCGGCACGTTGGAAGAAATAAAATCCAAGTTACAGACTTTGGAAGATACCATGACGAACCTACCATCGTCGGACGAACTGCAGGTCATCGGTAAAAGCGTCGCGAACATAAAAATTCAATTGGAGGCCTATCAAGATTTCGAACACATTCAAACCACCATCGCTACGCTTCAGGCATCCTTGGAATTGATCAACGAAGAAATTAAAAATATTCACGCTGAAGCGAGAGCGTTGACGAGCATTCAAGACACGTTGAGCACGGTTCAGCAGAAGATCGAATATTTAGAAAATTTGAACGTCGAAACGAATCTCGCTCATTTTCATCACGTACTGGACAACATACAGGGTGACTTGGAATCGTTACGGACGAGCGTACCTTCGAGCGAAGATTTGGAAAAATTGAAAACTGCGGTGACGGCACTATCCGATTCGAGCGACATCAAAAGTTCGTTGAGCGATCTCGAGAGTAGGGTGGCCAATCTCCCCACCTCCAAAGAATTGCACGCTTTGAAAAGGAACATATCACGTATGCTGAAACGACTGGAAACGGAAACGGCGAACGTGGAACAGATTCGACACGAAATCAGTTCGCTGGTGTCGACGCTGCCCACTTCGCAGAGCGTAGCCGATCTTCACACGCAGTTTACAGAGATGCGAAGCATCGTGAATGATCTTACCGAGAAGAGCTCGAAATTGAATCAAGTCGAGAACCTTCAGAACATCGTCGTCAACATCAGAGATCAAGTCGGAGTGCTGGAATCCACGCAGGAATCGACGCTGGCTTCTTTCGGTGCCAAGTTGCAAGAACTCAACGAAAACTACAAGCAGTTGAACGTGGAAGTGAAAATCAAACCGTCGTTGTCTGCCGTAACGGATACCATAGTCGAGCATTTGCTACCCATCGAAAATAAACTCGGACACGTTCACAGTAATCTGCTCGGCGTCGACACTAAATTCGCTAAACTGCATTCTCTGCAAGCCATCGAAATCAACAGCGTACCCAATCAACAGAGAATCTCCACGTTCGTCGAAGGTAACAAACTGTACATGTTACATCCTTATCATCCGTACTACAAGTTTCTCCTCGATGGCACGATTCAGATAAACAAATTTTCGTACTGGTCTCACGGCAGAAAAGCTAGCGTTCCCACCATGACTTTGATATCGAATCGTGGTGTCCAGAAAGCAGGAAACATTCCTCTGGCACGTTGGAACGAAACGCGCAACATATATGAAATACACGAAGACGAAGATCTCACCGTTTTCGACGTGAGTGCCGGCGATAAGCTGATCATTCAAAACACGAGCGAGGTGCCACCCTCTTTGAATCCCATCACGCTGGTGCTTCTCTTGAAACGTAATCTCTAAAAAAATGTCTAGGCAAGCCATCGTCGAAGAATTGCATAAACCTGCACGCCGCAACTACGAACGTTTGGCTGTGGTAACCAAGGGAATCGAAGACCTCTGGCAAAGTGACCTCGTGGAGATGAGTAGTGGCAATTTGAAAAACGTACATAAATTGAACAAGGGCAACAAGTACCTTCTCACCGTCATAGACACGTTTTCAAAATTCGCATGGGCTCTACCTTTGAAAGCCAAAACGGGAACATGCGTCACGGATGCATTCAAGACAATTTTTCGCGAAAGCGGTGGCAGACGACCACGGTTTCTGCAAACGGACAACGGTAAAGAATTTTACAACGCTGTATTCCAAACGTTTATTCAAAAACATGACATTCAACATTATTCGACCTTCAGTCACATCAAAGCCAGCATCGTGGAAAGATTTAATCGAACCTTGAAAACACACATGTGGAAACGATTCACGCTTCGGGGAAATTACAAATGGGTCGACATCCTGCCGGAACTCGTCGACACCTATAATGATACGGCACACAGAACGATAGGCATGAAGCCAGCTGACGTTACCAAGTCCGACGAGCAGCGTTTAATTTCTACAGTTTACTGTCCAAAGTACACACCCACGACAAAAAAAGCTAAATACAAAATTGGAGACCGGGTGAGGATCAGCAAATTCAAACGCACCTTCGAGAAGAGATTCACAAAAAATTGGAGCACGGAACTTTTTACCGTGGTTCGATTTCTACCCGGAAACCGATACACGCATATAATAAAAGATAGTAGCGGCGAGATTTTGAAAGGAAGATTTTACGAAGAGGAACTCTCTAAAACGAAACACCCCGACACGTACCTCATCGAGAAAGTATTGCGTAGGAAAGGTGACAAACTGTTTGTCAAATGGCTGGGACTTCCGGAAAAGAGTTGGATCGACGCGAACAAAGTGATCTTGTGAGTGCGTGGAACGTGGTGAAGCGTCTACCGGATCCGGAAAGTCAAACGAGAAAAAAAAGAACGGCGAGTTGCTTCCCGACAGCATCCGCTGTCTGATCGTAGGTCCTTCGGGGTGTGGGAAAACGACACTGCTCGTGGACAATTTTCTCCTCGCACCGAATTGGTTAGATTGGAAGAACAGGCACCTGTACGTGTTCTCGAAAAGTTTGGAACAATCCAAATACCAGCAACTGATGAAAGTGTACGATGGTCTGGACATTGCAACGTTCGCTTCGGAAATAAAACCACTCGACGATTGTCGTGAAAATTCAGTCGTCGTGTTCGACGACGCCATCCTGGAAAATCAAAATGAAATTCGCAACTTTTTTACGCAAGGTCGTCACAAAGAAATGGATTGCTTTTACCTAGCTCAAACGTTTTCCAAAATTCCAAAACAGTTAGTACGCGACAACGCTAATTTCATATGTTTGTTTCGTCAAGATCACACCAACCTCAAGCACGCGTACGATGACTACGTAGGCGGAGACATGAACTACAATCAATTTTCGGAAGGCTGCTCTTCTTGCTGGCACAGTGACGATTTCGGATTCGTGACGATCGACATGACGAGGAAACCCATCGACGGAAAATACAGAAATAAAATCAACGACTTTCTAAACGTTGCAACGTTGTGAGAAACGACGTGTATAAATAACGTCATGACGAAACGAAAAATTGAAGACGAAAATCTCAAGCTTCGCGATTACCTCGCGAAACGCTTCAAAGGTTGGAAATCCGAGAATCGCGGATTCTACGAAGAGAAGAAACGTCAGGATCAACCCGTGATCGATGCCATCAGCGGTCTAGGTAAAGAAATTAAAAGTGTCACGGAACAAAATAAAAATTTGATCAACGAACTCGTACCACTCGCAGCTAAAAGTTACGCTGTACCCACGCCCATTTCGAGCATTCCTTCGACACCGTTCGAACTGAAGGACGTGCCGACACGACGCCGAGCCATAGGCAGCACGTCGTCTTCGGATAAGATCGAGTTGGGGCCTTTGGCACGAGACTACCTGAGCACGGGGAAGTTCGACAAGGATGAAGTGTTCGGATTGTATCCCAGCATGGAAAGCAGCGAAGGCGGCGGTGTGGTGTGGAAGATTGGGAAATCGAAGGTCACCTTCGAAGGCAACGACATTAAAGTCAATTTAGGCGACAAGGATAGTTGGAACAGGTATCCGGGTACGGTGGGACTGTGGGAACTCGTCGCCAAAAAGCAGCCGAAAGATTACACCGACGAAGATTACCAAAGTTACAAGGAAATTCTGATCATGACGGATGCCTTGTACCAGAACAACGACGCCTCGCAGAATAGGGTGAAATCGAGCAGCGGCGAGAAGTACAGGAATCTCATCAAACCGATTTGGAACCAGGTCAAAACAGGCAGCGGCGTCAAACGCTACAATACGTTACCCAAAGAATTCGTTTGGGTGGACGACGTTAGGAAACTCGTGGACCGATTGTTGGTGATAGCCGGCGAAGAGAATGCAGGCAATCGTAATTTCTACAACGAGAAGGTTGGCATCGTGGACATGATCAGCACGAAACTTTCCAACTTCATCGTGAACGATGACAAGGGCATAGGTTACCTGATCAAAATCATCAACACGCTGCCTCCGAGATTCTGGAACGTGGCCGAAGGAAAGGGACTCGTGAACGACATCATCAACAAGTTACCTTTCGAGATGCATTTACCCGGCTACCAGTACTGCGGACCGGGTACCAAACTCGAGAAAAAATTGGAGAGAGGAGACAAGGGTGTGAATCCGTTGGACGCGGCATGCAAAGATCACGACATCGCCTACAACACCACGCAGACGGATCTGGACGCACGTCACGAAGCAGACAGACAGTTAGAGCACGCAGCTTTCGAAAGGTTCGTGAGCAGAGACGCATCGTTGGGTGAACGGGTCGCCGCACTGGGTACCACCATCGCCATGAACACGAAACAAAAATTGGGGTGGGGTATATAAATAACATACCGTAAAAAAACTACACGAGAAAAATCTCAGAATATATATATAAATAACATACCGTGAAAATAACACATAGAGCATCAACATGAAGCCCAAGGGTGTCGTGTACCAGATACCATACTCCAATCTTAAAAATCTAGGTGCCCTCGATGGGTTACTCACCAAGAAACAACGCGAGAAGAAACGTTCTTGCTTGTCGAAAGGACACGGAATGAAATTGCTGCTCAGCACACCTCAATTGAAAAGATTGCAGCGTTCGCGAAAACAGCAAAAGATCGGAGGTTTCATATTCAGCATCCCGGCCATCCTGGCAGCATTGGGGGCCGTGGGAAGTTTGGCCGGCGGAAGCGCCGCCATCGCGAAAACCGTCATCGACTCGAAGAAGAACAAGGCCGAGTTGGAAGAACAGAAACGTCACAACCTGGCCATGGAGAAGAAAGGAGGAAAGGGCGTGATGAAAAAGTTTAAAAAAAAAGAAACAGCAGCACTCACCAACCGAGACATTGAATCTCTGATCGAACCGTTACGAATCAAGCACTTCAGAGGAGTTTTCATGTCCGACTCGTTACCTTCAACCGTCAAAAGAAGAGAATGTGGAGTAGTCAACTTGGACGGTCAAGAAAATCCAGGCACGCATTGGATATGTTACCACAAAAACGACAATAACAAAGCATTCGTTTTTGATTCTTTCGGAGGTGTTCCACCTACAAATTTAGTCCATTATCTGAAAACGAACAAAACCTCTATATACTACAACGACGAACGCATTCAAGATTTCGGAGACGTGAACTGCGGTCATCTCTGCCTCTCCGTGCTCGCGTTTCTCTCTAAAATAAATAACCCTACGATCGAAGATTTCCAGAAAGCATTGTGGAACCTCAAACAGCATCACTAGGATGGGCGTGTTCCATCTCACGAGCGAATCTTCAATCTTGAAACTCACGCTGCACGACGACATCGTCTATCCTAAATCCGTGGCTCTGCGTGCATTCTACAGCATGTACCTCATACCTAACGTCACGCAGCACAACAACAAAATTAGCGTCGGAAGCGAACACATCGTCGTCACGCCAGGACAATACAATCTTTCCACTTTGCAAGCTCAATTACCCAAAGGCACATACCTTTCTCAAAATTCGGTCACGCACAGAGTGGAAATCGTGTCGGCGACGGAGACTGTGGACCTGGGCACCATGGGAGAACTTTTAGGTTTCGAGAACGACACCAAACTCGAAGCTGGCATCAAGCACGTAGCAACCAACATTCCTAAATTCTTGGCCATAGAGACTCTGAACGTACACTGTAACGTGGCCGAAGGAATGATCACGAAATCTTCGGACGGATTGTTAGGAAGTCACAAGCAGACGGGAATCATAGCCACGTTCAAACCAAGTTCCGAGTTCATGGAACCGATCATCTACACGCCCTCTTCGCCGATCTATTTTCCAGTATGTCGCAACCGCATAGACGACATAGAGTTGGTGGTGACGAACGAGAAAGGAGAGGTGGTGGATTTCGCAGGTGCAACGACCACTGCCATCGTGGAGATCAGCGTATAATAAATAACACACATAGTGAAAATGGAGCAAATCGAAAGTTACGAATTGCAATCTTTCCCTCCCAACCGTCGCACGTTCGCCAATCTCAACGAAGCGAACAGGGAGATCGAATACGACGTGGACGTAGGCGATGGGTTCGTTCATCCTCACAGAGCGGACCTCTACCTTCAATTCGACGTGGTGAAGAAAGAAAGCGGAGAAGCCTTTCCACCCAATGCCAATTTGAAACTCGTGGACAACTTCGTGCCTCACCTGTTCTCGCAGGTGGAGGTTAGGAAACACGGTACTGTCATCGACAGAATCGATTATCCAGGCATCACGTCGACGGCAGTGGGAACATTGAAATTATCCAAAACGGACGCCGCATACTATCAAGCGGGAGGATTCGAAGCAGGAACCAAAATATCGACGACAAGTCACACGGTGCTCTTTCCCATGCGTCTGCTGCCCGGTTTCTTCTCCGACTACAAGGAGATCATGTGGAAGGGAGGACTGAGGGTCACGTTACGAAGAGCAGCCAACGACAACGACGCACTGATGCGATACACCAACTTGAACGCCGACGGCACGCCGATAGCCAACACTTTACCCGAAGCGGCGAAATGCGTCATCCGGAGCATGGAATTGAGAATGCCGATCGTGGAATACGAAACGAACTACGCCCTCAAGTACAAAGCGGAGATCTTGAAAAGTCCGCAGGTGGCGATTCACTTTCACGGTTACCAGTGCGTGCAGAAGATGGCGACGGGAAGTCACATGGAATTCGACGTGACGACTCAGTTCAACAACATACAGTTCGACATGCCAGATTTCGTCGTGGTGCTCTTTCAGACCGGGCGCGATAAGAATCAGGAAAAAGATTCCAGCAAATTCGACAACTGCAAGATCAAGAACGTTTATCTCAAAAATGGACGCAACGAAGTGTTCCCGCGCGAGAATTACAACCTCGACATGACCAAAGACGATTACCTCAAACTTTACGAAGCTTACACCTCTTACAAACGCGTGACCGAGGGAAGCGTGGACATGTACTACACGCCCAGCGAATTTAAAATCCGCAGGCCGATGTTCGTCATCAATACATCTAAGAGGAAGAAGGTTGTGGTCAACGATCGAACCAACATCAAGGTCGTCTGCGAGTTCCACGATGCCTTGCCCGAGGACACCGTGTGCAGCGTCATCCTGGTCGCAGAGAAGTCCTTCGTCCACGACGTGAAGAACGAGAGGGTCACAGAGCAGTTTTAACAGGCTTTTTTACACCTTTTCTTGCACAATAAGAAATTTTTTGTACTAGCACAATCAGTTACAATAGCACAATACAAATTTCACTAGTTCAGATCAGTTACAAATATCAATTTCATCAGTTATCAGTTACAATATCTTTTTTTCATTACTATAGCACGAGACAATCAGAATTTGCACAAAATTTGTTGTTGTTTTTACACGTGAAAATTAACAATAAAATTCTTTCTTTTTTATCGTTTCAGATGCTGCCGAAACATCAAAAACACATACACACACACTAGAAAAAAAAAGCATGCAACTTTTTTTGTAACACACACACATACATTCTCCATCTTCATCAAAAAAATATTATAATAAACATAATTATTTTTATCTATATCTCACAATAAAACTCTATATCCAAAAATATTACAACATCAAAATAACACTAGAGTCGTTAGTACACGTTGCATGCATTACGGAGGTCCTCTGTAGAGTTTCATGGAAGTTTGAGAAAAAAAAAACACGTGAAACTCTACAGAGGTGTGGTAATCTAGAACCGCAGCCGTTAGAAAACCTTTTACTTTTTTGGTTGGGCACCACGCACCCTGGCGAGGTTATAGGGGCCAGGTATCCTAAAAAACAACAATTATTATTTTGTTTGTTTGTTTGCGTCACAATACATACACGCGCGCGCGTGTGTGTGTGTGTGTGTGTGTGGCACATCGTTCCCCCGAGAGAGGTTTACAAAGGTCACGATATACGGAGTTGGAAAATTACGATATGACGCATTCGCTCACCACTGTTGCCAGTCATAAATCTCTCTCTCTCTTCATCTTACAGCAACATTAGCATCTCTATTTTTTTAGTTGCAGGTGGTTTGCCAACACTCTCTAGTTAATAATGCTACATATTATACGCACACACGCACACACATACTGTGTTGCCATCCACCCATCTCTCTCTCTTTTACGGCAGTGCCGGCTCTCCTTGCCCAGTGTGTGTAGGTTGGCAAAAATTGCTTTATGCACTGTAAGGCAAGCCTCAAGCAAAGTTGCCAGCTCCTTGTTTTAGGTTAGGTTAGACCAAGAAGAAAAAGGGCTGTAGGTGGGCTGTCGGTTGTTTAACTCTTCCCTCTCTCTCCTCTCTTTTTTGTAAAAGACCATGGTAAAAGTACCAGTAGGTTGGCAACCTTGCTTTATGCACTGTAAGGCAAGCCTCAAGCAAGGTTGCCAGCTCCTTGCTTTAGGTTAGGTTAGACCAAGAAGAAAAAGGCTGTAGGTAGGCCGTCGGTTGTTTAACTCTTCCCTCTCTCTCCTCTCTTTTTTGTAAAAGACCATGGTAAAAGTACCAGTAGGTTGGCAACCTTGCTTTATGCACTGTAAGGCAAGCCTCAAGCAAGGTTGCCAGCTCCTTGCTTTAGGTTAGGTTAGACCAAGAAGAAAAAGGCTGTAGGTGGGCTGTCGGTTGTTTAACTCTTCCCTCTCTCTCTCTTTTTTTTTTGTAAAAGGCTATGGCAAAAATACCAGTAGGTTGGCAACCTTGCTTTATGCACTGTAAGGCAACCCTCAAGCAAGGTTGCCAGCTCCTTGCTTTAGGTTAGGTTAGACCAAAAAAAAGGCTGTAGGTAGGCTGTCGGTTGTTTAACTCTTCCCTCTCTCTCCTCTCTCTCTTTTGTAAAAGGCCATGGTAAAAGTACCAGTAGGTTGGCAACCTTGCTTTATGCACTGTAAGGCAAGCCTCAAGCAAAGTTGCCAGCTCCTTGCTTTAGGTTAGGTTAGACCAAGAAGAAAAAGGCTGTAGGTAGGTCTTGGCAGCTGTCGGTTGTTTAACTCTTCCCTCTCTCTCTCTTTTTTTTTGTAAAAGGCTATGGCAAAAGTACCAGTAGGTTGGCAACCTTGCTTTATGCACTGTAAGGCAAGCCTCAAGCAAGATTGCCAGCTCCTTGCTTTAGGTTAGGTTAGACCAAAAACCTTGGTGATTTTTTTCGAGTGAGGAGTTGGCAACACTGCAAGAAAATGAGGCTCATGCCTTACGAGAGAAATTCATTAAGGCGAGCCTCACCGAGCCTCATTTTCGGTTTGTGAACCGGGTTGATTGCACTACTTACGTCCAAAAAAAATTTCCATGGAAAAAAATTTTATCGTCAAAAAAAATTGTCTCGTCAAAAAAAAGTTGACGTGGACGTCGTCAGAAAAAGTTGCCTTATCTTAAAAATTTGTTATCGTCAAAAAAATGTCTCGTCAAAAAAAGTTGACGTGGAAAAATTATTACCGTCAAAAAAAAAGTTGCCTTATCGTAAAAATTTTTTATCGTCAAAAAAAATTTGTCTCGTCAAAAAAGTTGACGTGGAAAAATTATTACCGTCAGAAAAAAAGTTGCCTTATCGTAAAATTTTTTTATCGTCAAAAAAAAATTTGTCTCATCAAAAAAAGTTGACGTGGAAAAATTATTACCGTCAGAAAAAAAGTCGCCTTATCGTAAAAATTTTTTATCGTCAAAAAAATTTGTCTCGTCAAAAAACTAGACGTGGAAAAATTATTACCGTCAGAAAAAAAGTTGCCTTATCGTAAAAAAATTTTATCGTCAAAAAAAAATTGTCTCGTCAAAAAAAAAAGTTGACGTGGAAAAATTATTACCGTCAGAAAAAAAAAGTTGTCAAAAAAAATGTACAAGTAAAATGAAAACTTGATATATAAATAACACACATCGTGAAAAAAAAATCTACGAGATCTCAAAAAAAATTCTTCGGTATATATAAATAACACACATTGTGAAAAATTAAAATTCTCTAACACCCTGAAATTTCTCTTCGATATGACGACTGAAAAAATGAGTGATCTCCAAGTATTAAAACAAATGCTAAATTTGTCAGTCGAGTATGTAAAAATTCAGGAATTAGAAGTCGACAAACCTTACACGATAACTTTCGGTTCAATCGTTTCTACGCAGTATGGTCCCAAGGTGCGTCTGTTGCTCAACGGACAATACAGTCTATTTTTACCAGATCGATACGCTATCATGTTATCCGACGAGAAGCTAGCTATTTTAATCGAGAACAAAACTCGAATCGTGTACAAGGGGACAAAGGAACTTCTTGGTAAGAAAACGAAGCACGTAATAGAATTTGTTTAATCACAGACACCCCAACCCCCCGGAATATATAAATAACATACCATAAAAAAAAATGTCAACTTCTATAACTCAACTTCCTCCCGAAGTATTGCACAAAATATTTACGTTCACGTTCGACGGGGATGTAACTAAACTCATAGACTTGTGTAAAGTAACGCCAGAATTTCGTTCACCGTGCAAAATGATTTTCATGGATCACCTCCGAGAAATAAGCGGAATGAAAAAAATGTTCCGATCCCCAGAGACTCTCTTTCGAGCCGCAAACAAAAAAATTGACGATAAATTAGAGGAGCTGCACGAGTGTAGGCAGGGGAGAAGAAGATTTACCAAAGAATGGTACGCGTCGAACATTGAAACTGACGATCTTGTAAACCACATGATAGCATTAGGCGAAGCAAAAACTTTTTTTCTTTCCCAGAATACATATATATAAATAACACATCGCCACAGTTTGTTTTGAGTGAGACGATATATAAATAACACACATCGTAAACCTAACGGGAAAAAAAAAGTTGTTCTCTTTCTCAGATAAAATATAGCATCAAAAAAAATGAAGCCCAAGGGTGTCGTGTACCAGATACCATATTCGAATCTTAAAAATCTAGGTGCCCTCGATGGGTTACTCACCAAGAAACAACGCGAGAAGAAACGTTCTTGCTTGTCGAAAGGACACGGAATGAAATTGCTGCTCAGCACACCTCAATTGAGACGCTTGCAGCGTTCGCGGAAACAGCAAAAGATCGGAGGTTTCATATTCAGCATCCCGGCCATCCTGGCAGCATTGGGGGCCGTGGGAAGTTTGGCCGGCGGAAGCGCCGCCATCGCGAAAACCGTCATCGACTCGAAGAAGAACAAGGCGGAATTGGTAGAACAGAAACGTCACAACCTGGCCATGGAGAAGAAAGGGGGGAAGGGCGTGATGAAAAAGTTAAAAAAAAAGAAACAGCAGCACTCACCAACCGAGACATTGAATCTCTGATCGAACCGTTACGAATCAAACACTTCAGAGGCGTTTTCATGTCCGACTCGTTACCTTCAACCGTTAAAAGAAGAGAATGCGGCGTAGTCAACTTGGACGGTCAAGAAAATCCAGGCACGCATTGGATATGTTACCACAAAAATGATGATAAAGCATTCGTTTTCGATTCTTTCGGAGGTGTTCCACCTACAAATTTAGTTCATTATCTGAAAACGAACAAAACCTCTATATACTACAACGACGAACGCATTCAAAATTTCGGAGACGAGAACTGCGGTCATCTCTGCCTCTCCATGCTCGCGTTTCTCTCTAAAATAAATAAGCCTACGATCGAAGACTTCCAGAAAGCACTGTGGAACCTGAAACAGCATCACGATGGGCGTGTTCCATCTCATGAGCGAATCTTCGATCTTGAAACTCACGCTGCACGACGACATCGTTTATCCTAAATCCGTAGCTCTGCGTGCATTCTACAGCATGTACCTCATACCTAACGTCACGCAGCACAACAACAAAATTAGCGTCGGAAGCGAACATATCGTCGTCACGCCAGGCCAATACAATCTTTCTACTTTGCAAGCTCAATTACCCAAAGGCACGTACCTTTCTCAAAATTCGGTCACGCACAGAGTGGAAATCCTATCCGCGACGGAGACCGTGGACCTGGGCACCATAGGAGAACTTTTAGGTTTCAAGAACAACACAAAACTCGAAGCTGGCATCAAGCACGTAGCAGTCAATATTCCTAAATTTCTAGCCATAGAGACTCTGAACGTACACTGCAACGTGGCGGAAGGCATGATCACGAAATCTTCGGACGGATTGTTGGGAAGTCACAAGCAGACGGGAATCATAGCCACGTTCAAACCAAGTTCCGAATTCATGGAACCGATCATCTACACACCCTCTTCGCCGATCTATTTTCCAGTATGTCGCAACCGCATAGACGACATAGAGTTGGTGGTGACGAACGAGAAAGGCGACGTGGTGGATTTCGCAGGTGCCACTACGACGGCCATCGTGGAGATCAACGTATAATAAATAACACACATAGTGAAAAAAAAATGGAGCAAATCGAAAGTTACGAGTTGCAATCTTTCCCTCCCAACCGTCGCACGTTCGCCAATTTGAACGAAGCGAGCAGGGAAATCGAATACGACGTGGACGTAGGCGACGGGTTCGTTCATCCTCACAGAGCGGACCTCTACCTTCAATTCGACGTGGTGAAGAAAGAAAGCGGAGACGCGTTTCCGCCCAATGCCAATTTAAAACTCGTGGACAACTTCGTGCCTCACCTGTTCTCGCAGGTGGAGGTGAGGAAACACAACACCGTCATCGACAGAATAGATTATCCAGGCATCACGTCGATGGCAGTGGGAACATTGAAATTATCCAAAACGGACGCAGCGTACTATCAGGCGGGAGGGTTCGAAGCGGGGACGAAAATATCGGCGAGAAATCACACGGTGCTCTTTCCCATGCGTCTGCTTCCGGGATTCTTCTCGGAGTACAAGGAGATCATGTGGAAGGGAGGACTGAGGATCACGTTTCGAAGAGCGGCCAACGACAACGACGCACTGATGCGATACACCAACTTGAACGCCGACGGCACGCCGATTGCCAACACTTTACCCGAAGTGGCGAAATGCGTCATCCGGAGCATGGAGTTGAGAATGCCGATCGTGGAATACGAGACGAACTACGCCCTCAAGTACAAAGCGGAGATCTTGAAGAGTCCGCAGGTGCCGATTCACTTTCACGGTTACCAGTGCGTGCAGAAGTTGGCGTCGGGAAGTCACATGGAATTCGACGTCACGACTCAGTTCAACAACATACAGTTCGACATGCCAGATTTCGTCGTGGTGCTCTTTCAGACCGGGCGCGATAACAACCAGGAAAAAGATTCCAGCAAGTTCGACGACTGCAAGATCAAGAACGTTTATCTGAAGAATGGGAGGAACGAAGTCTTCCCGCGCGAGAATTACAACCTCGACATGACCAAAGATGATAACCTCAAACTTTACGAAGCTTACACGGCTTACAAACGCGTGACCGAGGGAAACGTCGACGTGTACTACACGCCCAGCGAATTCAAAGCACGCAGGCCGATGTTCGTCATCAACACGACGAAGAGGAAGCAGGTGGTGGTCAACGATCGCACCAACATCAAGATCGTCTGCGAGTTCCACGACGCGCTGCCCGATGATACCGTGTGCAGCGTCATCCTGGTCGCAGAGAAGTCCTTCGTCCACGACGTGAAGAACGAGAGGGTCACGGAGCAGTTTTAAAAAATATTCCTAAAAAATAATTGCCACATACTAAAAAAAACCGTGACCATTTAGAACTGGTGTTGGGCACCACGCACCCCTCTCTCTGGCGGGATATTTTTTATTCTTTTTTGAGGGTCTTAACAAAAATAATTTTGATTATCACACACACACACACACACACACACACACACACACACACACACACACACACACACACACACACACACACACCGCAGAAGATCACACATGAGTTTTTTTTAAAAAAAAAAACACATCGTAGCAGATTACGCTGAGAGCACAAGGTCGTAGTAGATTACACTGAGGGACCTTACAGTAAGAGGAGACAGCAGACTTATAGGAAAATGTCGTAAGTCATTTAAAAAATGTAGGTCAAAGAACGAGTTAGCATAAGAGCAAACATTTGCAGGAGGTAAAAAAATAGCTTAAAAAGGGATGCCAAAGCTTCTTCTGTCCACTTTTCTCTCATTGTAGGTTAGTTTAGTTCGTAAAACGTCGTAAAATAAAAAGTAGGTCAAAAGACGAGGTAGCATAAGAGCAAGATTTGCAGGAGGTAAAAAAAAGCTTAAAAAGTGATGCCAGAGCTTTTTTCTATCCATTTTTCTCTCATTGTAGGTTAGTTTAGTGCGTAAAACGTCGTAAAATAAAAAGTAGGTCAAAGGATAGCTCCAGAACGTACGGTTCCACCTACTCTCTAAGTAGGTCAAAGCGCGTAGAGGCTCTCGTGTAGTTTAGCACGTAATAAATGAATAGGTTAAGTTATATCACGTAAGATCGTGGCATTCGTACCAAGTGTGAGGTGGGAAAAAAGGGAAATTTCGCTAAAACATCGCTAAGCGCTAAAACATCGACAAAAAATTGTCAATATATGTCAAAAAGTGGTATTCAATTGATAAAAAAAGAGGCTACAAAAGAGCTCGTACCAAGTGTTACTTTGAAACAATACACTTGCACTACTAAGCATACTTATAAATACGAATTATTATATTGCTATCCCGTTTTGCGTTGCCATAAAATTGCATGTTTCTCGGAATTTGCTTTCTTTTTTTAATAAAAATCCTAGTCCGGATGAAATTCGAACTACATTGCCAACATTTAAAGTTATTAAAATCCTATTTATTAATGTAGCCGAAAATTGCTTTATATTATTTTATATCTGCTGGTTCCTGTGCAGCAAGGATTAGCACCGAGAGTCGGAGTCAAGGAGTTGAGATAACTCATCATACTGTAAGTTGTATTCTTTAACACGTCTTCGTTTCATTTGAACCGATAGCGGTCAATTAGATCAATAACAAGTTTAAATGATCTTAAGGTGTTACATTGATCTGTTAAATTAAAAATGTTTTTAAATCAGTGCGAAACTAATCCAATAATTACAGGTTCATTGTATTGATGGGTGGAGTAAATGCTGAATATTGTAACTGCATCATCTGCCAAATATATCCTTTGTGATTTGCCCGCAAAGAGAAAATATAGGATCTTAACTTGTAACTAGCATTTTCCGAGAACCTGTTTAAAATTCAACATTTTTCAAAGTTTGTACTAAATCCACTATAAAGTTTGTACTAAATCCACTTTATGCACAGATAGGTTAATCGGGAGTGTACCTGCATTTTGGAGTGCGATCCGAACTGCTGTGGGCCTCTACCAGGGATCGAACCCGGGAACCCTTGATTACAAGGCCAATCTAGGATTTTATCAGCGTAATTCTCAATGGCAGAAAGGAAGATGGACTTGCATTTGACGAACTCCATACCTTTTGGAAAAAATCAATAACCAATTAGTATTTTAGTATCTCGGCGGCACGTGTTAAAATTTGATATTTTTAGATATATCTATCTGCTCTTTACAGCGAAACCTCGGATTAAAAAGAATTTTGCACAGTTGCGCGTCGATAATTTCCAACGACTCCTGTGTATCGACGCACCGCGAGACCAGGACCAAAGTTCCCATCGCCGAGATGAGAAAACGCCAGTTAATGCAACAAAGGAAGATCGATTTTCATCAGGAAACGTGGTTGAGAATATCACGTCGAGAAGATAGGGCATGGCGGTGTTTTGGACTCTGCAGAAATGGGAAGGAAATTGAATTGGCTTCACCGATAGAGCTGGATGTTGTGGAAAGTTTCCCGTTCGGCACCATGAATGGGTTTTTTGCATCTTGCCGTGGTAAGGGTGGGATTCCCGGGGAGTCCCTGGGAGTTCCGCTTGTAATTGGAGTGATCTTGGATGCTACCGACATACAGGGCGTGAAGTGGCCTTGGGATGAACAACAGGAGCTGCACAAATCGTGTTTTTGTTTCCCCTTGACGCTTTGCTAAGCAGGATGTCCATTGTAATGGTTTAAAGGCTCGGCTGGACCTTTGGCATGCAAATGGGCGAATTGTTTTCAAATTTTCCTCTCCATTCGAAAAACTTCTTGGATATTTCAAAATATGAAACATTACATCAGCTTAGAATTCCTTCTAGAGCATTGACGTGAATTTTCATGTAGTTTTCTTTCATTGATGTCTAGATATTATCAATAATTTAATAGACTTACGTAATCACAAAACTATTGATAATATCTAGACAACAGTGAAAGAAAACTACAGGAAATTTCACGTCAATGCTCTAGAAGGAATTCTAAGCTGATGTAATGTTTCATATTTTGAAATATTCAAGAAGTTTTTCGAATGGAGAGCAAAATTTGAAAAAATTCGCACATTTGCATGCCAAAGGTCCAGCCGAGCCTTAACTGATAATTCCATGTTCGAGAGAGTTTTGAGCTCACAATTAGAACGTGAACGTACCAAGATGTGATTGGAAGCTGATTTTTCGTTCGTTTGCAAATGAAGGAAACGCAAATCTAAACAACACAATTTTGTGTCGAAAAACATAGGATTAATTTATCAAATTAATAATAATCTTTGTTTTGAATAACTACTGCCAAGAAGAATTAATACGCCAATGTGAAAAAAGTAATTTAAAATAGGCAGATCAGCAACGGCGAGTTTCATGGCTAATCCTATAGCCACTACCATGAGAGAAGAACGTAACCCTTTTCAATATTGGTGTTAGTCGATGTAATGGTACCAGTGGCGGCGAATAAGGTGGCGTTGGGGGAGGGGTAGTTGCCTCCCCACGTTTTGCCACTTTTGAAACAGAACTATACTAAACCTTATCTGTATCTGGCCCCCGCAGTTTTGACACTTTCTCCTTTAGTATTGGAACCCAATCGCAGCCACTGGATGGTACAGACAATGACGTAAGCTTTAGGGAAGGTCTCATTTCGGATCATTAATAACACTCTTCTTCCACTTAATTTAATTGACTGTTGGAGGAAATTTCCAGGCGTACTGCATGGCTTTTCCTTCTATATTCCGTTTGAACAACAATTAGAGTACCGAAGCTGTTCAATTGCGAGGCCTGAAGCTATTCGTGCATCTACACCTAGCACAGAGAAAGCAATGTAATTTTATTATTTCGTGGAAAGAGTTGAGAATTGGGTGAACTTGTTTCTGATGAATATGGAGACCAAGCAAACTCTTATTGTAAAAGAAATACCAGAATATCGAACGTCTAAATGTGAGAGTTATTTTTTTAAAAAGGAGGGTCTGGATACAATATGAACGAAATTGTTTCGTTATCACGAAATGGGTAGCCGCTACATCTCCACGGTGAGATGTTGGCGATGTTCGATTCGTACACTTCACACTCTTCTAAGCTACTCCATCGAGCTTTTATTGGGTGAAGGTTTCTGGAATGCACTCTGAATCTGTAAAAGCTTCATCTTTTTAGTAAGATTGATCAAAGCAGATGGGTTGTAAAGGTGAATGCACTTTGGATTCTAATTCTAAGGGGACAATATTTTTAGTCTGGGTCTATAGGGTCATGCACGGTGTTCCTTGATTAATTCAATTTCATCACCGTTATCCTTGAGGAGAGAGGATAGCGACGTAAAATATGAACAATGAAAATCTATTAAAAATATAAATAAGAAAGATATTATTATGTCTGGAAATTTGCATGAGTAAATATTTGACTCGAGCTGAGGGCACAAATAAATGTATGGATTATAAAAATATGTTACTTATTCCTATGCATATAAGTTCACATTCTAATTAACGTACCCTTTCCAAATTTGTGTTTGGTGTGGAGCACATCCAGCTTCAACCGAACTTCAAAACTAAATGCTAAGAGCTCTAAATCTGGCCCTCCTAAGCTAGATATTCCTGACCTAAAATTCCGCTTAAGTCTAATAATGAATATGTGGTTATGTTAAGAGAACCAGGTTTAGAGCTCTTAACATTTAGATTTGGAGTTAGGTGGAAGTTGGGTGTGCACCAGACCATCCAATTTTTTATAAAGCATCTGCAATGAAAAAGTAGCCAAGGTAGTTCAGTCGTTAGGGCGTCTGACTACCATGCGAGAGACCTGTCACACCTGTTCAAGCTGCTCCGGCGCCCACCCAGCGTTGTATAAAGTGGGTACGTGGAGGAAACTTTGGGGATAAAGGCGGCCAGGGGCGTGGTGCTGATCACATCACCCCCAGCTTCGGTCGTGATCAAGAAAGTGTGGGGCCCTAACTCCACACCCCCTATACGCCTTCATGGTGTGGTGCAAAGAACAGGGGAGCACGTTTTTACCTTTACCATCTGCAATGAGAAATAGAGTTAGCTATGAAACCATGATATTGCATATTACTTTCGCTTCCTCTCTAGCAAGTGAAGAGAGAGAGACAGCTTTATGATCCAAAGGAATTGTGAAATAATACACGAAATTTAAGAAAAATGGCTTGGAAGGTAACTGTATGTTACAGAATCTGTACGAAGCTATACTTCTGTCACCTCGCTCCTTCTTCAGTAGAAGAAAAACTCGTTGCTCTTTTTCTATTTACGCAGGCTGTAATCCTTTGAAAGCAACATCAGACACAGGAATTAGTCACGAAAACGTTTTTAGCCCAGCGACTTATAAACTTTCCCAATTTAGTAGATTACTTTGTTGGAGTCTCTCCGCCAGGTTTTGAAGTTGCTGGATATTAGGTGAAGGCAGCCTTCGTTACAATAGCATTCCAGAGTAAACAACGAAAATTTATTAGAGAGCGTGAAGCACAGAAGGCGTATTAAAGTGCATACCATCTGGAGAAATGAAATTCTGAAATTCCCGTAGCACAGATGTGAAGATATTCAGGAAGAAAAGTTACAGATTAATGTTGTGTTTCTAATTTCCAAACATTGCTTTTCTTCAAGAATAGCAAACACTATTAGATTGGTCCATACAAATGACAAGTTTTTGCACTGAGTAAATACAGAAAGTCGCCTCCCTGATGGGGTAGGATAACGTCGTCGCCTTGTATTGCAGGGATCCCGGGTTCGATACCCGGTGGAGGCTTATGGTGGTTCGTATCCCACTTTAAACTGTAGGTCCAATCCCAATTAGCCTTTCTATTCATAAAGTAGACTTCAAAACAAACTCAAAACAAAAGTAAAATACAGAAAGTCAAATAGTTTACCGAGGTAGAAAATTGATTATTGTTTATATTTATTTGTTAATTAAGCGTTAATATGATAAGAAATCACACCCAAAAAATGGAGGGAACTGTAGATAGAAATCAGTGAAGTTTGAAGGGGTGTTGGGAAGGTTTGGGTAGATTATTGTTATGTTGCATTCAAAATTTCTGAAAACTTCCTTCTTAAAATTGCTCTACGAGACATCTATCAGTGTCCCAGACGTTACACGAGACTGTTCAGCTTCAAAGGATATTCTTCATACACGATTTACAGAGTGTATCTGGTCTGTCAAATTAGTGTTATGACAGCAGAAATGATAAAAAATCAATCTCATGAATGTGACGGATGTGTCAGTCACAGAGTATTATTATGTTCATACGCGATATGCTGCGATTAATTCGGAATTAGGGATGCTTTTTTGGTGAAGAGACTAAAGGAGAGAAACCCATTCAATTCAATGGTCTTTATTCTTGGGCGAGGTTCAGCAAATGCTGATCTACCACCTAACCCGACAAAGAAAAATGTAGCAAAGTACCTAGGTACGTTATACGTGAAGATTATAAGTAGGGAACGGAACTTTATGTGCTAAAAAACTCAGAAATATTTATTTTTTATGTGTCGTAAATATTGAAAATATGTCATGAAAACAGGAAAATATGTGACAAAAATAAAAAACATTTGGTAACAAAACAAAATATTACTTGCATTTTAAACACCTGAAATAAGTTTCTATATGCTTACCTCTTAGCGAGCCATTTTTTGGGAGAGTTGCAGTGGATCACCATAGTTTTTTTTTCCAAATGCTCCATTGTAAATCTGTGACGATTATCTCTAGAAAGCATCTTATATTGTGAGAAAGATCGCTCCACGTCACAAGAAACAATTCTTGCATATTTCAAGCACGAAATGTCACTAACGCTGAGGTTTTCCAAAGCTTCCTCTTCCTCTACTTCACCTTCCAAAACACGTGCAATTTAGCACAAAGTTTGAAAACCTTGTTTTTTCCCAAAAATGTCTATACATTTAGACATTAGCACTTGTGCGTTAGATCCAGTGAGTTCTTTCAGTTTTGTTTCTACTATACGGATTTCACCCACGGAAGCTGTCAAAGTGTTTGCGGACGAATCAAGCTTTCATATGGAATTAGAGAGAATGGACAGGTTTGTTGAGATGTATGACAATTCAACTTTTAAAGAAGGATTCTTCATCAGTTCTTGCAGAATTTCTATAGACTTCTATATGCGTCTTCTTTGTCGAGATCATTTAAAACAGATACAATATTTTTTAAAGTTCTGGGTATAATATATGAAAGAGGTGCGGAGAATAAACATTTTTCCTTCGAGGATTTCGAGGTAGCTGAAGTGAATGAGCGATTTTATGCATTTAAAATTAAAATTCGCAAAATATGTATTTACATACGAAAAACTGGAAAATATGTGTAAAATAAAATTTGTTGTGTTGACAAATAAGGCTATGATCAGAATTTTGGCAAAAACGAGGGGGTCTATCTTATCGCAGAAAAAACATTTATTTACCTAAAGTTCCGTTCCCTAATTATAAGACACTACATAAGTAAAATAACATAAAAGAAACTATAAAAAAACTACTACTACACAAAGAAAATCACAAAAAGAAAACAGATGACAAAATATATACAGTGCGTGTGTGCTAATAAATGAAAAGATAATAATATACATGTATTATTACTTAGTTTCGGTCCAGTTTTTTCAATAATTCACAGGAAACAGTTTTTAATCACATGTGGTCTTACTTTGCTTCTGATCATCAATCAGTGAATCATATACTGCCCTACGAAAGTGTTTGTGGTTCAGTTGTTTTATTTCGTTCGGGAGTGCATTCCAGATTTTAGGTGCCATGTAACTGAATGAAGATTGCGAAACAGAAGTTCTGCAGCGAGGTATATGGAGATTAGCGGAGTTTCTGGTGGAGTATGAGTGCGTTTCACTCCTGGCTTTAAGCTTTACACTCAGATAGTCCGGGATGTTTTTATTTATAACATTGCAAGTAATGCAGGTCTCTCCGTCTTGCCATGTTGAGAATTTTGTGCTGATTAAGCACAGGGAGAACGTGTTCGTGATTTTTAAATCTGTAGACATACCTCATGCATGCATTTTGGACTTTCTGAATTTTCCATGAGAGCCTTTTTGTGATTCTTGGCCCGTAAACAACATCGCAATAATCGAAAAGAGGATATATTAAAGATTGGACCAAATTTAATTTAATTTTGAGTGAAATAAAGTCAACAAGCGTGTAAAGGCTCTTGAGCACCGAATATCCTTTACCGCACTGTTTCAGTACATGTTCAGACCAGTCTAATTTTTGATCCATGGTCAAGCCCAAATTTCGTACTGTTTGCGAGAATGTTGCGTTCTTCATTTCAATTAATATTTTGCATTCGCTGAGATTAATTTGTTTCAGGAGATTATTGTTTCCGATAATAGTAAATGTAGATTTATTTAAATTTAGAACTAAGCCATTTGATTCACACCAGTTACTTACATTTTTCAAGTCCTGATTTAATAGTGCAATCGCATTTTGTAAATTAAATATATCTGTCGATATATACAATTGCGTGTCATCGGCATAACAGTGCACATTACAATATTTCACTGACGTAATGAAGTCAGCAGCTGCTAACGTGAATAACAAAGGACCCAGGATTGAACCCTGAGGGACGCCAGCATCCACTAGCAGAGGCGACGACAGTTTATCTGTTAATACACGCTGTTGCCTTCCACGGAGATACGTCTCGAACCATTTGAGTGTTATTGGAGAGAATTTGTAATATTGTAATATTGTAGTTTATGTGGTAGCGTGTCAAAAGCTTTGCTGACGTCAAGTAAAACTAACATTGTTACATGGGATTTGTCCATTGCATGGAAAATATCGTCGGTCACTTTCAGGAGAGCAGTTTGCGCGCTATAGTGAGGACGAAAACCGGATTGTTGCGGAGGAAGAATGTTATAGTCGCCAATGTACTTACGAACTTGATCGTTTACTATTTTCTCAATGATTTTTGAGAGTGCCAGCAAAATACTAACGGGGCAAATGTCATTTACAGAGCTCGGGTTCTGTTTCTTAGGTATAAGAATGACCTTTGCCTCCTTCCAAGAATGCGGGAAACAGCCTGTGAGGAGGGAATAATTAATGATATGCGTTAATGGCGGAAGGATTTGGGGAAGTGAGAGTTTCATCATTTTTACAGATATGCCGTCAACTCCGACCGCGTTCGATCGGATTTTGTACACGAATTTTCTGACAACGGATTCATCCACTTCACGAAAACTGAAATCGATCGCACTCTCACTGAAACAGCCAGCGTAATAACGCTCACACTGCTGAGAAACTTTGTCTTGGTTTATTTTCAAGTCGCGGCATACGTTCACAAAGTGATTATTTAGGACATTAGCATCATTTAATGTGGGAGGAAGTTCCCCGATTTTGTTTTTACCACTATAACCCCAATTCCGCATATGTTGTCATATGTGCTTCGAATCATTGGACGAATTTATGATATGTTCGAAATACGCTTTTTTCTCTTGTCTTACGACCGATGTTGCGAAATTATGTAATCTCTTGTATTCGGTCCAATGTTGAGAATTATTTGTCCGCTTAAATTTCAGGAGCTCGTTATCTCTTAATTTCATGATGAACTTAACATTTTCTGTTATCCAGGGTGCTTTTCTCTTAGTTGCGCGAACGGTTTTCAATGGAGCACGTTTACTAAACGCCGCATTCAATTTTTCGGAGAAGAAACGCACCCATTAATATACTACTACTGACGATTCAAGTATTTAGATATCCCTATATTTTGAATGAATCGAATGTGTAAATTGCACCACATTAGTGCTAATTTCCTACTCAAAGACACTCAAGGAGTTGACTTATGGGCATTATTGTTACTGGTAAATATTTTAATGGGGGAAAAGTACTTCATCAATTGTAAAAATACCCGGAGATTGGTTGTTTCACGTTAAAGGCAAATGGAATCCAAGTTGACCCGACTTTAATTTATAGGCACAACACAATTATATTTGTAACATTATTCGATCGCGATTAGCCGAAAGTTGCAGAAAACCAACGTAGCATTAATCATTTAACAGTTCCATTAAGAGAAAAATGCACCTACCTATATCTGTCCCCTCACTCTTCGTTAATGGTCAGATTCACTCGTTCTTATATCAAATTATTTATTTATTTATATTTATTTATTTTACCTAAAGTTTCAGATACAGTACTGAATCACCATTTTACACTGAAACAGTAACAGCAGGAAAATAACAATAATAATAACAACAACAACAAAATAGAGTACAGGATGGCACTGAAAACAAATCAAAATTATACATACATCGTTAACAATTTTCTAAAACTTTGTTCTGGCAATAATATGTCCACATTTTGAGTGAGGAAGCCTGTAGAAAGGTACCGCTGTAGAAGGGAGAGCCTTGTGGTGAGATTGTGAAAGAACTTAACGTTGCGGGTTGGCAGTGTGGGGCCGCGTAGATGAAATTTGTTGAGCAGAAATTCGGATTTAATTTTACCATTCAAGATTTTGTGCAAAAATTTCATGTCTGCTAATTCGCGACGAGTATGTGGTGGTTGGATATTAAGACAGACATAATATCTGTTTTGTGAAGGTGCCCTCGAGAAGCTATTCTGTGGCGAGCAATGGCGAGGAAAAAGTTGAGAACAGAATCAATCCGGAAAAGATTTGTTTTTGAAGCCATGGTCCAGATAGGAGAGCAGTATTCAAGAATAGGGGAGATAATGGATTTGTAAAATATGCTGATTGATGATTGCTTTTGGATTTCAGTGAATCTGTACAGAAGACCGAGAAAACGCATTGCTCTTCTAGTAGTGTTCGTAATGTGCTCATTAAAGTTTAGTTTTTCGTCGATGATAACTCCGAGATCTTTTTGAGAGTAAACTTTTTTTATGGATTGTTTTCAAGATAGTAAGCAGAATCGAGTTTATTCCTTTTTAGGGAAATGGTGAGGCAGGAGCATTTCTTAGGATTCAATTGAAGTTTCCACTGGCGACACCACACAAATAGTTCTGTAAGAGCTTGCTGTAAGATTAAAGCATCGTGTTCTGATGAGATTTCTGTGAAGAGTTTACAGTCATCGGCAAACATAAGTATATTTATAGGGAGAGAGGACAGTCTGTCGGGGAAATCGTCCATGTAAAGAAGAAACAAAAGTGGGCCTAAGACGCTCATTTGGGGAACTCCAGACAAAACGGGAAGAAAGCTGGAAGGGGTGCCAGGAAGAATAACACGCTGCTCACGTGCACTCAGATAGTCTTGTAGTAAGGATAGAAATTTTCTATGGATGTTAAATCTGGATTGCAATTTATAAAGAAGGATATTATGATTTATTGCATCGAAGGCTTTTGAAATGTCCAAGTATATAATGTCAAGCTGGGAATTATTTGAGATAGACTGAGTAGCATGTGAAAGAAATACCGATAGATTGGTCAAGCAAGAGCTGCCTGGAAGGAAACCATTCTGAGCAGAATTTATAAGGGGGGGATGTAAACTTTAGCAACCTATCTTTAATTATTTTCTCACAGACAATGGAGAGAGGTGACAAAAGAGAGATCGGTCTATACGAATTTTTGGAATTTTTGTCTCCAGATTTGTAGATAGGTACAATATTGGCACGTTTGAACAAGTTGCGAAACACACCTGTAGAAAAACACTTAAGTAAGCGGCGCAGAGGGTGAGCCAGCAGTTTTACGAAGAAAAATTGTAGGGATTACATCTGGGGCTAAGGACCGGCGCAACGGCAAAGAGGAGAGGAGAGATTTTACTTCTTCAGGGGAGGTTTTAATGCAATAGAGAGTGAGTGAACTGACAGACTTGACTATAGGAAGAGGTTCAGAAATTGTCTCTGAGAAGAAATTTTCATGAAAAAAAAACAATTAAAAAGTTGCGCTCTCTCATCTTCTACAACGGTGGTAGAATTATGCACAATTTCCATCGGCACACGCGGGTTCTGCTTTCTTGAATTAACTAACGAAAATAATTTATTTGGATCAGTCATACACTCTGATGTTAAGTTATTTACATAATCAATATACTTATTTTTTAGTAGGTTTTTTGAGTGCCTCCGAATATCACAGAATATTTTATAAGTGTGTTCATTGGGGTACTGTTTCCACAATCTCCAAGCCTGTTTCTTGTTTTTCAAAATAATAATTAGTTCACTATCAAACCAAACCAGGTATTTTGCAGAACGCGCTTTCTTGGTGGGAACAAAGTCATTTATTGCAGCATGCAGATCTTCCACAAACATCTCCACGACGTCGTTTATCTCTTCCTGTTCCAGCAGAAACCAGGGGTAGGCATCTAGTGCTCGACGAATTCATTCCAGGGGGCTTTTCGCCACAGGCGGCGCGGTCCGTTCTGGGATTGGAGGTTTTTTACCTTCTCGGCGGACGGGAGGTGCACAGCGACATCTAGAGAGGCATGGTCTGAGGGTAGCAAGTTCCTTTGTGGACTAATCACCATTTCGAACGGTGTCGCCAGCACATAGTCCAAATTACTTTCACCTCGTTTTTTGTGCATGTTATGTTGCTTCAACCCAATGCCGTGTATGAAAGTGTTGATAAACCATTTGTCATTCGAGCAATTTGCACTCCCGGTAGTTGGATTTTCGCAGTCAATTGAAAGATTGAAGTCACCACAGAACAGGACATTTCCACACTTCATGGTTGCCAACACCGAATCCCTGCAAGCTTCAAGGATATGCAGGGGAGAGTTTTTGTGCGGGCGGTAGTAGGCACCAAGAAGAAGTTTTTTAACTTTCTGAATATTAAGTTCCACCCAAATTATTTCATAGGCTCGACTCAGATCACCTCGTAGTTTACAGTTCCATCTTGTGTTTAAACAAATCATGACACTACCCTCACGTTGATTTAGACTGTCATTTCTAAAAATAATAAAGTGCTTGGCTAACGGAAGTTCAGCGTCACTCACAGTATCATTCAGCCAGGTATCGGTAAAAACTGGGGTGAAAGGGGTGGTCTTCCAAATAGTACACCCAAATGTCAACCTCACTTCCACGTAGTACACTCTGGACTGCATTTTGTAGACTAACGAGGCTCTGGCGACTGGCCTGGCTAATATAATTATGTGGGTTGTCCTGTGTTTAGTCCTTATGTGTGCTGAGTGCCCCTTTACAGCCTCAGCTTTTAACCAAAGTCAGAATGTTTTAAGATTTTAGTTATGCAACGTTACAGATATCTTATTTGTCATGGTAAGGGGCTGGACCCCGTATAACGTGACGGGTGCAAAATACCCTAAGTACTGACGCTCCCAAAATTTTAAATTCAAATTCGGTAAAAACTAAACAGTCATATTGTATTAGTTCACTGAGGTTTATAGCACAATCAGAGAGCTTGTTTTTTTTTTTTTTTGCTTTATATATTCTGATAATATACAGAGAAAGCAGTTTCATTTTGATTTGAGGGACCGGGGTTCAGGTGGATGTCGCCGCACATGAGGCAGAGCAGGTGAAAGTGCCGGGCGACGGTTTGCTTACCTCGTGGTTGCTCCCCTTGGGTGGGTGACCGCGACTTGGCTGCGGAGAGTCCAGGTACACATCCAGCTGCAGGAAATAGAAAGCTCCTATTTCCCAGGTTCCATCCATCAAACTTAGAGTCAATACTCAACACTGACACACTAGGAAGTGGTTCTCCACAAATACGACGTTGAAGCTTACAAATATAACAAAACACCAGAAGAACAGTGACACCGTTTGCGGAGAGGAGAAACGTGTTCCAAGTACGATCCGCCATCTTCAAGACACTAAATGTAGCCTAACTATATTCAACGCCGTTTTGTAATGAAAACGTTAAATATGAATTTCCTCGCACCCTGAAAAATACAAGATAATTATTAATATATTATACTTTAAACACACTGCACGTTCCTATTTGAATTTTAGAAAAAAATTATGACGTGGTTCATAACAGTTAAAATTATTTTCTGCACTTGGGAGCTCCCTGCTTATTTATACAATTAAAATAAACAAAATTACTGACAAACAGTCCAGTTTGGATTGCCATAACTGGATTTGCTTGTAAATGTACGATATAATGTCTGTTCTCGTTTTCCAATTCGGTTTTGTATTGTACATGACGCAAAATGGCATCATTTGCTAGAAATATCACGGGTGTCAACCTTGTGTTGCTCATTGAAAGGAAGGTTAGCACGTTAACCAAGCAACATTGTATGTTAAACTGTGTGACGTTTACTCTGTGGGCCTTTCCAATTTAATGTACCGTATCATACCCTAAGGTATGGGGGATCTTATTGGGAATGTAGCTCACTTAATTGATTGAATTGGTGTTTCAAGTCCACTTTATGCACAGATACGCGAATTGAGACAGGACCTACAGTTTAAAGTGGGATCCGAACCACTGTGCCTCCACCGGGTATTTAACCCAGGACCCCTTGATTACAAGGCGACGGCACTAGCACTACGCCATCGGGGAGGCCTGCTCACTTAATCATTCATCCTCTATGATGTGAGCACTCGCTATTATGGTGAGCCTGATGGTAAGGCGCGAGAGGTAACAATTGATTACTCTTGAATGGCAAAGCACAACACCTGTGTTTAAACCCCTACAGACTGGATCAGCATGGCTAAGAATAATGATATACCTGTCTCTACACTGCAGCTGAAGTTCTGTGAAGTTTGTTTGTGATCGCGCCTGTACAAGAATCTGACTTGCGACTCGCTACTTAATACGTTCTTCCTCTAAACGTACTTCTCCCCTGATCCATTTCAGACTTGTTACTGACTGCCTGACGCTCCGTACTCAAATCGACTGCCCGACTGACTGTTCGTTTTGAATTGCTCGTTTGGAACTGACCACTGACCTCTCTGCTCCCAAACATTTATTCCAACTCAATTTACTCAATATCGCCGGCTCTTCCTTTATCGTGGTTGTTTGCACCTCTTTCCAACAATCGCAATCCAGGAAGCTCAAGGAAGCTCGGCAATGTCTGACAAGACATTCCTTAAATGTTGCGATCTATTTCCTTAGTGGAAAGGTGACAGCTAAATGTCTGGGGTTCGGAGGTCTTTGTGCTTTACATTTCAACAATTCTACGGATTGTTACGGTACCAGTGCATTTTTTCCCAGTCGCCTGATTTAGTGACCACTGGTATATTTTAGAATTGGAATTTGGAGTTTTGAAACCAAAAAATCTTCAGAAGACCATTGCTGCATGTACATTACATATTATAATATGTTGATAGTGCACATCTGACACATAGTGCACATAGTACATACATAACTTAGACGTTATGTTTTCTTAACTTATCAAAACAATATACATCAATATACGTGAGTATATATTATGTATTCACTCTGTAATGTAAAAATTAAGCCTAAAATTGAAATTGGTGTGTAGAGATCATATGAAATGAAGATAAATCCAGACTGCAAATGGATTTTGATAAGGACTTCCAAAAAAGCCAAAAGTATGGATAATCTAAAGCATAACCTCACATATAATAATAACAACAACAATTATTACTATTATTAGATTCCTGAACTTGGATGTACTATTGCAGTCTTCCGCGATAGCGTAACTGTAGCTCAGTCGACTTGATATCGGAGGCTCATGGGTTCGACACGCTGTGGTTCGAATCTCACTTTTAATCTGCAGGCCAAGTTCCGATTGCCTATGTGGGCATAAGTGGAAGAACAAACTCCAAGTGTTTTTGTTAATGTTTCCTTATCATTTTTATGTGCTCATTATTCATCCTCATTGTCACAAATAGCCAAAAGTGACAGAAACGTGACTCAAGAGAACGAAACTAATAATACAATAAATTAATAGCAAATTTCAAAATACCTTTAAGTACAATAAAAACATAAATGATATACGTAAAGAATATTTTTACAATAAATTTCATAATATTAGTGCATTGAAGCACTGTATATTTTCAAAAAATATATATAGATTGCCAGTAAGTGCTAGGCTTTCACGAGGCCTGAATAAAGTAAGCAGTATGGGGATAAATGGTTGATATACATGTATGATGCACTATAGATAATTTATTTATCCTCATATAGATGGCTTTTCCTGATTCAGTTCCATTCTCCTTCTCGTAACTCCATTTACCTCGATCTAATCCCCAAGGATCCAACAGTCTATATAGTCTGCCAGTGTTCCAGATATTCAAATCGGGAAGCTTTACGAAAAGAGAGATTCACTTTGAGGGGAGCTTACATCCATGTCACAGGAAGTGAACAAGTCCGATAAGGGTGAGGGATGTTGTAAAAGAAAGTATAAAGTATCTAGCATGTCGAGTTAGCGAAATATTTATTGTACTTCTGCATTAGGACTGATGTGGAGGGAGCTAGAGCCAGAATACGGTGCCTTCTTGAAACGCCTGGTTATAAAAATATGCACTCGCTAGAATTTTACAAAAGCCAAAGTTTAAGTCCGCCTTATTCTCAGATAGGCTAAACTGGACCTACAGTTTAAAGTGTAATTCGAACCATTGTACAAAGTGTTTCCCCAGGGATCGGAGCCTGTGCCCATTGACGAACACTGTCTTCCAAAGAGGTAGCAGAAACTGCAAGACATCATACTCACCCACTCATAATTATGATTATAATCAACGTATACAGGGTGTTTCTAAAGGTCGTTTACAACGCTTGGGAGGTGATTCCTCACACGAAAACAAGCAAAAAGTGTGAGTTCCATTTTTACGACTGAGGCTTCGTTTCCGAGATAGGAGCCTCGCAAAAGGTGACAAAGTGAACGTCACACCTAACTGGGACGAACACTATCACAGATAGAGAGGCGGTTCCAAGGGAATCATAAAGGAATCGTATGTGCTCAGTCCGAAAGTCACTATGAAAAGTTCACTGCACGCATGCGCAATGGAGTCCTCAAAGGAATTGGGGATTTCCAGCAAGAACAATGCATGGAAAGGGTATGTAACGCAGCAAGAAGGACCGTGACAATGAGAAATGTTTTAAAGATAACACATCCCGACCTCAAACATCAAAACATGAGCACGGAACACAAAATCCGAAAAGTTGAGCACGGTTGCATACCACAGTTACACGCGAGGAATGAACGAATCATGTCATGTGGCATACGAGAGACACATTACTCCACCAGGAGGAGGGAAAGAAAAACACAATATCAGATGATTGCGACAACGTGTATTTTTACACGCGACAACTACGTAATATCCCCCCCCCATACACACACACAGCAAACAACAAATGCTACAATGTCTTACGCACAGACAGTGCGTGTCACTGTCCACCAACTGAAGATGTCACTTTCACCACACAAAGGGGGTGGGGAGCAATACCAAGAGTGTTCTCACTGGGATTTGCCGAGGGCGATAATCACAGCCGGTTTTTAAAATGTCTGCCGTTCACTTCTACGCAGAGATGACAGCGAAGAATCAAGGATTGTCGAGTACGAGCAAACAAGCCAGATGTATCTGCTACCGTCGCGGCGGCGACGTTGATGCAAGCAACGAGGTCCTCAGCTGATGTGACAGGTATGTCGTGTACGAGGGTTTTCATTTCTCCCCAGAAGAAAAAAATCGAGAGGGTTGAGATCTGGCGACCTCGGTGGCCAAGGCACAGGCTCATTCCTACCAATGAACCTATTGCGAAACACGTCATGAAGGAAATGTCGTACATTACGATCGAAATGAGCTGGTGCACCATCGTGTTGGTACCACATTTCTTGCCGCAGTGCCAAAGGTACGGTCTCCAATAGTTCAGGCAGAACCTCACTAAGAAATGCATGATACGTGCGACCATTCAGGCGAACAGGGAGAATGTATGGTCAAATTAAATGATCATGTACTATCCCGCACAACACATTCACTGAAGACCTGTGCTGGTGATGGGCCACAAAAAGTGCATGTGGATTGTCAAAGTCCCAGACATGACTGTTTCTACTATTGAAGACATCCATCCTGGTGAAAATGGCTTCATCTGTCCACAATACCTTTGCTCCGAAGTGAGGGTTTGTGTCCAGCTGATGCAACAACCATTGGCAAAACTCCATACGAGGGCGAAAGTCACGAGGTAACAGTTATTGTACTTTCTGCAGTTTAAAAGGGAGCATTCCTTCCTGTGACAACACTCGCCAAACATTCACATGAGACGTGTTTCGTGCCCGAGCGAGCACGCGGGTACTGGTGCCAGGATGTTCTGCGACCGCTGTTAACACATCTTCTGCAAACTGATGTGTGCGTACACTTCGGAGTCTTACAACTTCTTGCCGCGGTAGTAACACTGACCCTGTTTCACGCAGTCGAATATCCACTACCTGAAAGAAGGCGTGAGACGGTAAACGTCTGTGTGGAAAGCGTTCTCCATAAAGACGCCTTGCCTCACGGTTATTACCACGTGCCTCCCCATATATGAGATGCATGTCTACGAACTGCTGGGTCGTATACGCAGCCATCTGTGTAATAGGGAGCTGAAACTGCAAAGTATCGTTTTTGTTTAACACTGGCACACTGCGCAAATTGGCCGTATCACCGTACGAACACAACAGACCAATTGTTGCGATACTTGACTTGCCCACTCCACCACGTCAACTTCTTTCAATACAACATACTAGTACTCTTCAATGCGTATGACAACCTAGAGCGAACTGCTGATCATATCCCAGCACCTGCAACACGACTGGGACGACTGCCGGAGAAAACCAACCCTTCGAACTCCTCTCGCGGGTACAGCTGTCATGAAGGTCAAACGTAGGCTACGAGAGCCAGACTTGCCTGCGCAGCGCTTCAAAACTGGTCTCTTTTACGTCACAGTGATCACGTGCGAACACTCTTGGTATTGCTCCCCACCCCCTTTGTGTGGTGAAAGTGACATCTTCAGTTGGTGGACAGTGACACACAGTAAGACATTGTAGCATTTGTTGTTTGCTGTGTGTGTGTATGGGGGGGGGGGATATTACGTAGTTGTCGCGTGTAAAAATACACGTTGTCGCAATCATCTGATATTGTGTTTTTCTTTCCCTCCTCCTGGTGGAGTAATGTGTCTCTCGTATGCCACATGACATGATTCGTTCATTCCTCGCGTGTAACTGTGGTATGCAACCGTGCTCAACTTTTCGGATTTTGTGTTCCGTGCTCATGTTTTGATGTTTGAGGTCGGGATGTGTTATCTTTAAAACATTTCTCATTGTCACGGTCCTTCTTGCTGCGTTACATACCCTTTCCATGCATTGTTCTTGCTGGAAATCCCCAATTCCTTTGAGGACTCCATTGCGCATGCGTGCAGTGAACTTTTCATAGTGACTTTCGGACTGAGCACATACGATTCCTTTATGATTCCCTTGGAACCGCCTCTCTATCTGTGATAGTGTTCGTCCCAGTTAGGTGTGACGTTCACTTTGTCACCTTTTGCGAGGCTCCTATCTCGGAAACGAAGCCTCAGTCGTAAAAATGGAACTCACACTTTTTGCTTGTTTTCGTGTGAGGAATCACCTCCCAAGCGTTGTAAACGACCTTTAGAAACACCCTGTATATGTACGCACACAAACACACAAATCTAACGAATAAACTGTAGATGTGATGATGTTCTCGTAACAATATATGGAGTATATCAGGGTTACATAGTAAATGAAGGTCAAATTATTTTAGTATATAGGGAGAGTCAATAATTATCTGCAATGCAGTTATATTACTTGTTCGAACTCTTGAGCGAGATATAATGCCTTATACTGCAATAATTAAACCATGACAGACATGTTAATCCAGAAAGTCGAAATATCTCCATTTACCTGATGACTTAAGTTCATAGTGTGATAATTTATTGTAACCCTTATCGAAATTATTAAATTAAATGTCTTTCAATGCTTAGAGTAACATCCAATGCTAGTCTAGTTTAAAAGTTATATTTTTATGAATTCAATAGTCACAATTGATGGCCAATAATTACAACTACATTGCAAAGCATTATTTCAGTGCTTTCCTGCCTAATGATTTTAATCAGGTTTTTAATCTTGTGTTGGGTCCCAACGGCAAAAAAATCCTGTTGTGCTCCAACCTGGGTTACATCCTCCCTGCTCCAACTAGCTACGGTCTTTCCACAGTGACAGTTCTAGAAAATATGACTAGGAAGCAGAGATGACGGAAGGGCAGTCCAAGTTAATATATCCTAAATACTATACAATAATTTCCAATTTGGTCTCAAAAAGCCATTATTTGTGCAGTTTTTATTGTTTGTTGGAACGGGTGGTAGGGGAACAGACTGGTTGACTGAGTGTTTCCTCCCTACTCTAAACTGCCCTCGATGTATTGCATGTATGTTGTAAAATACCTCAATGCTCTCTTTTTAACCTATTCCAACTTTCTGAAAAAAAATAGACCAGCTACTCCCAGTATACTTTGGGGAGATAGGTTTCCTAATACCACCAGACTCCTTCAATCCACCTTTGAAGCAAACTAGTAGAATTAGTCTTTCACCTAACATTCTTTAGTCGTCTCCAAGTTTGAGCAGCCCCTTTTTTCAGCCCCCGTAACCTTTAAAAGCCAATGGCAATTGCCTCGAACTACTGCTTTGCCATGCTGTCGTAAAATACCACACTGTTTGCTTCATTTCACACCAACTGGAAATTAACGACAATTTCTGAATAAATCTAATAAGGTTCCTATGGTCCTGTTGTGCACCAGCGCTCCTCAGATTTATCCTGACGAAGTGAATACTTTCCCCCTCCACTCCCCTATAATCAGCCCTTTGGGTCCTAAAATGGCACAATATCTGTTACATTTCACAACGGTGCTAATTACGTTTTAACATGTGAGAAAAATATAATAAGGCTCTCAGCAGAACTTGCTCACCAGACCATCTCAAGGGCTTCAAAGAGAATGATCGCTCTCTCCACTCAAATCCACCCTTGGTTAATGTTGGGCTTCTTTCTACCAAAGTCACCCTACCCTTTTGACGAATACATTTATCTGCAATAATTGTTTTGGCCTCTTCATTGTTTGTACAGTAGGACAGTCTCATCAGCAGATGGGAAGCGATATTTTAAATCTTATTTTATTCTTAGGGTCTTGTTACCCCTTTACAAAATTACTGGATACGCGACAAACTGTCATTCACACTCTGCTACATTTCTACACTATGTGTGCACTTACAGATGATCGGTACTCTCACTAGGCATAAGCTACGACACACGACACACATTTTAACTTAAAATATCACGTTCCAGTGTCAACTATCTCGCTCGCCATATTATGGAACATGAGGATTCGCGCAGGCGTTTGCGAGTTATGACGTAATATGAGAACCAGGATAAGGCAGACTCTCTATTTGACTCTCATGAATATTTAACCTGGAGGTTGGAATTTTTAGCAACTTTCCGGAGAGTTTTCAGCTGCAGATCACGGACAAGATCGTCGTCACATAAAATGGTCGTGATTTTATGCCACTTCAACTTTATGCTTGCATCATAACTTCATTTCGTTAGCTCATTATAATTTATATGTTGGCGTGCCCTAATTAATAATTCAGTAAATATTTGAAGTTTGGGACGAGAAAAATGTGATATTTTCCCACAATCTGAGCTGCACAGTGGGTGTGTAGAGCTCTAACTGAAAGTCAGGACAAACGCTGAAAGCAAGGTCGCCAAGAGAAGAGGGAAATGCGCGAGCAGTAACTCATAAATTTATCATCGTTCTTAAGAAAATAATTGCTCGCTTTTCCCGAAATGCATCTGTTTCTTGAGTTTCAGTTTTTGTTTTATGTCCACTTTATGCACAGAAAGGATGATCGGGACTGCACCTACAATTTAAAGTAGGATCCGAACCACTAAGTGCCTCCACCAAGTATCGAACCCGGGACCCCTTGATTACAAGGCGATGACGCTCCTACTGCACCAGCGCAGCTGGAGGTTTTACAAATTTATTCGTATTGTATGACGACAATATAAAATTATCAGTTATATGTATTCTGCGCAACGCATCTTTGTATTGTTATTTAGCGTCGCTTTTTTATCTCTTTTGGCTAACCGTAACAATAAGGATGAATAATGATTAGATGAACTTGTGGCAGGGACTCACAAGGAATATCCATGGGTGAACTCAAACTGGGGACTTTGTTGTCGAGATGGTCAAGGTTACCACTTAACGCCTAGCAAGCGGCAACCCAACTTACTTAAGGGTTTGGCGTGTTGCATATAGAGTTAGGCGTGCGTTCAGGGTTTTCACGTTCACAACAGATATGTGAATTGCACTACCTGTTTAAGAAACAAAGAAGGTTTGCATTATATCGAAAATTACAAAATAGTAATGTTCAAAAAAATTGTTGCCAATTTTGTTTCAGGGCGTATCTGAGGAGATTGCCCTGTGTCCAGAATGGTTTGTTTAAACAGTGTGTATGCTGCATACTTGTATCAAGAGACTCATCATTTGGCTATATTTTGTCATCTGTCCGCTGGACTAATGTTGTTCTAGGACCTCTCCATCCTTATCACGTCTGACGACATCTTCGCTTTACACTGTTCTCCAGCTTCTAAAAATCCAGTTCTTAAAGCGAAATAGCACATTCCGTAACTAGTCTACTATTTGTTACTATAGGAAATATTTTCGGAACGTTAATCGCCAACGAAACTACGTACTATCCGTGACAAAAATATTGAGCCCTCGGTTTGCGTGCTTGTAAAATTGTACTCCGTGGGAGAAAAAAAGTTAAATATACCTCATTGGAAAGCTATAAGTGTCTGCTTTTAGACAAAAGCAAGACAATATGATTTTAACTCTGTTTTCTATTCAGACAAAAATGTTCGTAAAAGTGTAGTTTTTTCGTTTGATTTTTACATAAGTCGAATTCAATTGTGTGTAGCTTCGTGTAAAACCGTCGTAAAAGTATAATCTTTTTGTGATTGAAGCTTGTTTATGTCGAAATATCTCAGACAAATATAATTATACTATCATCTGAGGAACAGCCACAATTAATGATTAGTTATGATGTTGCAATCTCGGTAATGGTCAGCCCAATGGTCATGAAATGCATATCAAAACGATGGCCGTGGAATAAAAATTAAATTTCCATATCTCATTCATGCACACTGTGCGAATTGAAAACTACAGAGAGAATTGTTCTCCTTGGCAACCGGTTCCCGCGCAGTTCACATCGTTGCTGAGAACGCACGTAGAGCAAGTGAGCTTTGTTGTCAAGCGTTGCGCTTGCTCTTTAAACTCCGCGTCCAAGCAGCTTTGACACGGGAAATAAGCCGAAACAATGTGCTGCGCAAAGGAAAGCATTGTAGAGATGCCGAAATTTTACTTTGTCACTTCTGTGTTTACGTTCCTGCCATGAATTATTGCCTGAACTTCCACATAACCATAATAATTCTTACGTGCATTCTATCCAGGCAGTTGGTCTCTCACAAGTTCGCGTGTTTGTTCGTACGCACATTATTGAGTGATGACGGTTCTTTTAAGTGATATTCGATCAGGGGAAACGAATGGGCGCATCTTACTACATAAACCAAGGTGTCAAGTACAGGGCGGAGAAAAAGGGAACAACAAAAATTTGCATCGACCCAATATTCTACAGAGGTGCAAAAATAATAATACTTCAAGTACACAAAATCTCAAGATTATATGTACAGTCTATTATGCACTGTAAGATGTTAAGTTCCCCGTTCGTGAAAATTGGAAGAAAAAACTACACTTTTCAGTGAATCTTTCATTACAGTAAGAAAACAAAGTTAAGATTAATTTTCAGATAACGCTTATTAAAAAGTAGATACTTGAATCTTTCCAATGAGGTATATTTGACTTTCTTCCTCCTACGGAGTAGAATTTTACAAGCACGCAAACCGAGGGCTCAATATTTTTATCACAGATAAAGACTCGCAATTTAATTTCTGTGGAAAGCGTATCATTTTGTTCGTCGTTTCCAAATGTGAGGAAAAACCATTCTCCTGGTGACCTAACAAACAAGGACGGAAATGCAATGGAAGTTCTTCCGCCCATACATGTAGCGGTGTTCCTAACACGAAGTGATTTCCTATGCAGCAAAACATGTTCGATTATTCATTACCTCAAGCGTGTGCGCTTTCTTCCGTGAATACCCGAACCTCAATATTTTTACTACCCTGTTTTCTAGTTTGCTAACTTACATAAAAGTAATGTCTACGAATTGTTTGTGTGAAGCAAACAAAAAAGAAAAGAAAAATACAGAGAAACGACTGGTGTACGATACTATGGTATACCCCTCAACCTACTACACCACGTCTCGCATTTAATAGTCTCCCACACAAACCAGGTGTATGCTGGACAATCTTTTACTCTCAGTTGATTGATTTGGTTTATTTTCTGCAAGTTTTGGCTAATATAGAAGATGAGGATGCGTGATGATATAACGAAATTAATGAAGCAACGTTTGTCCCTCGAATGTGCAGGATTTGTGCAATGTGGCAACATACGGTACAAGGGACTGAGGATTTTCCGGGAGCGTGCTTTTAGCAAGGTAATGCAAGGCTTTGATGATTGCCATGGATTCTCTAGCGGCTGGCTTCATATGATTCTCTGAGGGGACGGTTGCTATGAAACAGCCTCTGTAGTCAGTGAAGGCATGCATTCAAAGCGTTCTCTTAGAATGGAAATAGTTAATTGTGCCGGGAGCAGTTTATTTCGCATAGGTTTCGGCTTGCTCGTCCCTCCAGAGAAATAATCAGTTTTTATTAAATATTCCGTTCTTATGAACCCTTACTGAGCCCGTGGCTTTTCAGCTCCCGGAGAAGACATAAGTGGAACGAACCTGAAATTTAAAATTGGATTCGAGACACTGAACCTTCTATAAGAATGAACCAATTAAATATAAATTATATTTCCATTTTGACTTTCTTGCGTCGCTTTTTATGTCTGCGGTTAATCGCGACGGTGAAGATGAAAATATAAAATGGTAATGGGACAAATACAATTGTAGATCCATACCTGACCAGGGTTCTTATCTCTACGCTGACCATTCTACGACTGAAGTCGAGTCGGAAATTTTTGTGCGAATAGGCTGAAGGTAAGAAAATAATTACATGAAATGAACACTAGATATGTGCTATATTTCTCTCTCTCTCTCTCTCTCTCTCTCTCTCTCTCTCTCTCTCTCTCTCATTCCCTTAGTCCTATCAATTTAGTTCTTTCCTGCAGCAACACAGAGTAACTGTAATCTAGTTAAGTTTTATACCCAGAATTTCATTCCTTCTTTGAAAATATACAATAGCGGCGATTTTGTGCCAAAACTGGGGGGAAAGGACAGTTTACTTTCTCTTGGTAGACAATGCTTAACTTTAAGAGACCATAGTGCAGGGGCAAAAAGTGACAAGAAGTTGGGAGCAACTGCCCTCGTACGTCTGCCCTAATTGCCTCAACTGATGGTTACTGTTACTTTTTCACATCCATGTAGAATGTGTTTGAGAAATTGTTACGTCAATCTAACACCCCCTCAACAAAACATTGTGCGATATCCGCTTACGATTGTGCACAGCTGGTTAGTACACCCGCCAAGGACGATCCCCAAATTAGCCTAGGAACCGCCGATTTCGTTATTTATGGGGAAGTCTGTCTCGTTCGATCTCGAAGGAAAATTCTTGACTTTGAATCAAGTTTTTTTAATAACGTCTGAACATAATATTGATTGAGACAAGATATTTATTATTAAAGCCTGAAATGAGACAAACGTCTTGGTCAGCAATAGAACTTGTCTCTTCCTCGGTTTCACATTGAAGTTTTGCGGGATATGCTGTTTATTCTCGTTTTTTAATAACAGTCCTTTTCTCGGCATCATACTTACGACGCCAGGGTCAGATATTCCAATAGCGGGTAAAGTAAAGATGGCGTTTGGGTTGTTGTTTTTAGCAGACTTTATGCACAGTAAGGCTAATACGGACTGGGCCCACAGTTTAAAGTGGGATCCGAATCACTATGTGCCTTCACCGGGTATCGAACCCGGGATCCCTTGAATACAAGGCAAAGACGTTACCGCTACACCATCGGGGAGGCAACTTGGGAAAGAAGTAGTACATCCCATCATCTTCTTCGTCTGTTCTAGATTCATCTTCATCGTTCAATATAGAAACGTGGAGTAGAGAAGCTATACAATAGTAGACCTATTAAAAAAATTCACAAGGATTTCAGTACTACATACAGTACTTGCATAAAATTGTAATTACTCTCCAAAATAAAAATTCTGAATACTTCGTCGTCCAGTTAGAAGCATACCCTTATTTAGAATATGCGCTAGTATGAGGAAAATTATACAGCCTGTAATTCTTTGTAAAGCCATTTGTGTTTAATTGAAATTTTCCGAAAGTTACGTTGCGGTTCAAAACAATCATTCGCAACATATACGAAAATACACAAAGAGGATCATAAACCTTCTTACATTATTTTTATAACTTATTATTATCACATACCTTTCTTTATAATGTCCCTGTGCTAGAAGAAGTTGAGTTAATCCATGGTCTTCTTGCCTAGCACATTCACATTCTCGCTAGATTTATATGCTTATAACACAAAGACACTTGTTAACTCTTACATTGTAACTAAGCAATCACCATGTAAACACTAATGACATGATAAGCGGATCACATTTGCTATCACATTTCTCGAAATGAACACACAAACAACAAACTAAAAATCACTTTTTACCCCCCACTAGCAGGCGTGACAGATTGGTACAACATCATAACTTCATAAAATTGACAGAAGGTTCATTTAATAGTGTAACACAAAAGCGATCGATACGCACCACGAGTTGCCATGCGTATGGAAACCTACGCACTCTGAGGGAACGGCGCGTGATGTGCGTTTCTCGGGAATCCGGATTCCCCGTCCGTCCGCAGCCGAAGAGTTCTCCGGACCGTGTGTTGCTAGGAGACAGCATCTCCCGGAAACCCCTTCCTGCATCCAACAGGTGGCACCGACGCGAGCACGATGTGCAATGTATCCAATGGCAATGCTGCTTTGCTGACCGCGAACATTGATCGCATCATGGGTTCGAAAGCGAGCGTTAATTCAGAACAAGCCATTATCTTAGCCTCTTCCTACTGATGTTTAATTCGCCAATCAAGTTGTTTACTTGATACATCCCATATGCAGGGGACAATTCTGCTTTATATATTATTTCGAAGATCCGTTCTGAGGTCACTATACATTGTCCAAAATTTACGTCCAATACACGACGTCGAAAGCAAATAGTACTGCCAACTTTTATATTTTACTCATCCAAATGTTGGAACAGTTTTGCTTAAGGGAGTATATTCGTTACCACAAATGCTTTGTTGGGTGTAAGGGGTGGCCCTTTCGGAGGGCACCCAAATGTCAACCCCTCTTCCACATAGTACATCCTGGACTGCATTTTGCAGACTAACGATGCTCTGGCGTCTTGGCCGATGGCCAGTATAATCCAAATAAGATTTGTGTGCTGTCCATATCTCTTTTTGCTTGTCCCTTAATCGATTTCATCTTATCAACATTCATCCTCAACGTCGCGATTAGCTAAAAGTTGAAATCAATAAATACTTAGTAAATTATTCCAAAAATCTTACAACAATCTTGTATATGAGAGGCTACATTTCCAGAAACATTTCATGTAACATTCCTCTTTGCACGAGAGATAATAAACACAGGACGAAAAAGTATTCCGAAATAAATATTAAGCACGGTATTGATTTTAATTGGATGGATAACAAGAACATAGCAAGTATTTGGTTGTAACCCCTTTAATTAACTGAAATAGGCTTAGTTTTCTGAAGTATTGTTTCAAAAATTGGGAAAAAAGATGAAGAGAGACAACATTATCACTACATCTTTCTAGAAAATGTTGATATTATTCAGTCGGGCTGGTCATTTTACCTAGCAGGTGCAAACATTTAGTACTACTTGCAGTCGACCGTAATGGTAAACATCCACACAACACTACAGGGTGGAGGTTGCGACCTCATTCGTTTCCTGCCATAAACCATCTTCAACATCGGAGCTCCCACAGCACCAACCGCCGAAGTGAGATCTGCTTCAGGTCCTTGGTCCTCCGTCTGATAAAGTGCTTATGCCATTAGTGGCGTTTTATCACAATCAGGTTTTGCTGGAAACAGACAATAAGCTGTCAAATGTCAAGAGGTGATCTACCTTTCTAAAGACCACAATCTGATCGTTTGTACAAAGTGCCATTGCATACAATCGCGAGTATATTCTTACCACAGCTAAAGAGGATTGGGCCGCCGACCAAGCAATTTCTGCTATTCATTCAGTCAGCGTTGCATCTCTACATTACAGCTACTCCCCTCCCCCAGAATTATCTTAAGTCATGAGGTTCCTGGTAGAAATGAAGCAAAGAGTATCATGTCAATAGCAACAAACACGTAATCTAACCAACAACAGATGAGTTGTAGGATTCGTCCCATTCTCAGTCGTCATGGATGCTTACGTTATAAGAGGAAGACTCCCCTGAACTTTTAGGTTTCTTCTTGCAGGGGTGTGTTGTAAAGTATCAAAATGAGACAAATGTAACATCCCTCCCCTTCCAGGGGATGAATTTCGGAAAAATCCCTTCTTAGTGGATGCTTACTTTATAAAAGGAAAACTTAAATTTTCCCCTAAATTTTTACGTTTCTACACTCTGTCCCGGGAAGCTTTGGAGCAAGCGAACGAAAATAAGTCTGCGCAAGTAGTGACTCGAGATGGCTCGACAAATGACTTGGATGAGTGACAACGAACTCGTGAGACGAGAAGTGAGTCCAGCTACCAGCCATTTGCAGCAGCGCGCACTGGTTTGCTCCGCCAACTCGCCCCACCCTTTTCCCTTCCGTCATGCATGGCCTTGCTCTACAGATTGCAGAAACAGAGTATAGATGCATGTATTTAGGCTGTGCATCGATGAGTCAATGAGTACGAACAAACAGCTTATTATATTAATATTTTTCTGTAAAGAATACCGGACGCAAAAAAGCCCAGACTGCGACTTTCGCATCGTAAAATTCCCTTTCTCCCAAAACAAATCCTCTGCTTTACTTTCTCTTGACACAGCCATAAGAGTCCGCTTTCGCTTGGCAAAACAGAGGTCCAAGAGAAAGGGATACGGATCGTACTGTACACATTAATGTATGGCCCGGCATGCTGACGTTACGTATATACATTTTCTGAGCGAAACATTACGACGAGCAGTGGCGGCTATTGCAGTGGGGGGCGTTACCCTTACTTTCTGCTAGTTTGCCCCCGTACTATGCTAAACCCTAGATGCCAAGGGAAAGTAAACTTATTTGCCCCCTCCCTAGTTTTGACACCTTCCCCCCCAGTTATCGAACCCAATCGACGCCACTGAGGGCGTGCGACAGTGCATCGGCACCTCGGGATGGGCAAAATACGACATTATTGATTATCAACTAAAAAAAAAAGAAATTCGGGAATGCGCGATTTAACACAAGGAGGGAGAAGCTAATGAATGGTCTGACGGCTTCTTCGGAATTAGCGCTCGCTTCTGAACTCATAATGCGATCAATGTTCGCGGTCAGCGGGAAACAGTACACTAAGAGCGCACACCGCGCTCGCGTCGCTGCCACCTGTTGGATGCGGGAAGAGGTCTTGGCGAGAAGCTGTCTCCTAGCAACACACGGTCCGGAGATTTCTTCTGTTTCGGACGGACGGAGCCTCCGTTTTCCTCACAGACGCACTTTACGCGCTGTTCTCGGAGAGTGCGTGGGATTTCTAACTCATGGAAGCTCGTGGTGCCTATCGATCGCTTTCAGTTGACACTATAACGAACCTCCTGTTATCTTTTCGTAATGATGGTTATGTGCCAATCGATCGAATTTGTGAGCGTGTAAAAGATTGGTTTTGTTATTAGCATTTTTGAGTTCGTCTCTAAAAATGTGTGTGAGTGTCATCCCGTTGCATTCAAGTTGTGTTTATCATCAGTGTTTACATGGTGTTAGGTCAGTTCCAGTGTAAAAGAGTATTTGTGTCTTGTAAGCATATAAATCTTGTGAGAATGTGAATATGCTAGCCAAGAAGATCATGCATTAAATTCAGTTTCTTCCAACACAGGAACATCATAAAGAAAGGTAAGTCCCAATAACTGATTAATGACATACAAACTCACGTCATTGCAGTGCTACCTACTTTCCTATGTGTTAAGATGGGAATTTAACTTTCTTGCAAATTTTTAATAGCAGCTTAACTATCCGAAAGGTGAAGTTAAACATAACTACCTTTACATGTAACTTCTGGTTGTAGAGTACTCGTATACTAACCCCCGTATACTAAATAACGTTGCTCCTTACTGGGGACTACAGAATTTTTAATTTAGATTGTAACTACAAATTTAGAGAAGTTTTCTAACAAACTTAGCATTGGAATTCTTGAGCGAAATTTAATTTTTAATTTACTATTCTTTTTGGTTATTTTACTCAGCTTTCTACGTTAAAAATGATGATAAACGATACACTTCTGAAATAGAAGATACTACGCACATCCTTTCACTACCCAAGACTCGAATCTCGGAATTCTGTACTTGGTTAACTAGTTAAGCAACAATCATGTACATATTGAAAATTATATTAAAGTTTATTACATTATGTTCATTATGCTTTAGTGGACTAGTTCTAACGATTTTCATTCCAAAATTTTTGTATTCGATTTTGATCATCATTCATCCTCGTCGTCGCGATTAGCCTAAAAAACGCAGTTAGGCGATGTTCAGTTAATATAATTCGCGTCACGCACTGATTGACTAGAATCATGGTGAACTACAGTAGTGTCCAAAATTAAAGCAACAAACAGAAATCCTTTCCTCGTGTGATTTTTTGTTGATAAATTTGCCAAGTTTAACCTGCTGCTATCGTGATTTTTTGTTGATAAATCCTGGCAGGGGTGCCCACTGGGGGGTTTTATGGCGCAGGTTGAGCCATCGAGATTTGGGGAGGGGGATTCTTTACCTTCAAGTAATATAAAATTTAACATTTATATCTTTTCCAAAATATATGTAAAAATTTTACACCTTAAATGCACCATATATAATCCATTAGATGAAGAAATGAAAGTGTTTAGGGCATTATCGAAAAGGGGGAGGAATCGAACATTACATTTTGGAGACTGTATTTAGCGATAAGATATCCACACATTTTCGACCCCAAATGTGCCAAAAGAAAAGCTGGAAAAGACTAAAGTATTGACACACCATTAAATTAATATTCTTCAATATTAAGGGTACTGATTGGTGTTTTAAGTCCATTTTATTCACTCTAAGGCTAATCGGGACTGAACCCACAGTTTAAAGGGGATCCACGCGATATTCTCGATTATGATGAACGATTTTAGGGGTGGTCTTGAGTGATGGCACGCCTGTTTAGTGAGGAGGGGCAGATCAATTATAATGTTCATTAAAGCTAGGAAAAAAGTTACTTTCGGTATACACGCTGTCGGGATTAAATATTTTTTTGGGTATTACGATACGGTTTAAGGACGCAAATGATATGATTTGGGGGAAACGCATGACATGATTTTGGGGGGGATGCGCCATTGGCGTTTGGGGGGCACCCCTGAATCCTGGCACATTAAGGTTAGTTTATTTTCTATCTTAAACCAGTTGTCTATGACATCATAAATATTACTATCACCTGATCGTATTATGTGGTCAAATGGACACACGGGAAAGAATTTCCGTTTGTTGCTTTAATTTTGGACATTAGTATAGTTCATCCAGAGGCCCTATCAAAATGTAGAATGAACTTGCTTACAATCATAATAATTGAATAATATAATCTAAAATCAGTTGTAAACTGCATCAGATAAGTCAAAATACATTTTCTGTGATATAGAAAAAAATCAAATGTTAAAATCAAAAACAAGATCTGGCGTGCTGAAATTCGCTTTCTGTTTATAAGGAATTACCCTTTTGCTTTTCAAAACTGGATTTCTTGTAATTTCCAATCAATTCTTCGCAGGAGGGAGTGGCCGTCTTTCGAGTCTTTCAGTTTTACTATAGTATGGTAGTGCCTTCCCGATGACGTAGTGGAAACGTCCTAGCCTTGCAAATCAAGGTGTTCCCGTTTCGATACCCAGCTGGAGGCGAGACACCTAGTGATCCGGATCTCACTTTAAACTATAGGTTCAATCCCTATTAGCCTGTCAGTGCATAAAGTGGACTTAAACTGACACTATACAATGATGAACTCGGAGTAGTGATTCACTGTAAGTTTTGAAAGATCATTAATAAAACTTTATCAATTGCCCTTCACCTTCCCCCACCGTAGCATATTGTTCAAGTGGTAATTGCTAATTTGAATAATTATATTAAATATGAAATACTGGTATATTCAACTTAATAATAAAATTAATTATAATATTTTGTGGCTGAGTATCTGAAAGGATCGGAGCGAGATCGTGCCAGTCAGTTATCGCCTGCTTGTGGGTCGGTCGGAATTAGGTGACGAGCTAGTGGGGGAAAATTTTCTCTGTTACTAATTTCTCCTACAACCTAATTCTGACCCACCATCCCCCGCTGAGTCACGTTTATTTTCACCACTCAGTTCCAAAACATTTCAAGTAAAAATACATTGGAGTAAGTTACACACATTACGAAGGCAGATTTTTGTTGATGGTTTAGACCACAAAGTGCGAGTGAGGGAAGAAAGTTCTAGTGTAAACGCAGATTGGATTGATCTTTAAAGTTATTGTTTCTCACAAGTAGGAAAATGTGTCCTGGCACTACCTAGGCCATTCCTTTTCTTTCAAGATGACAAGTTATTTCAGAGTAGCTTCAAACTACTTATTTAACTATTCATAAAATTCAACTCCATTCTTCAATGCAAGGAATAACGCCCGACGCTTATAATCATTAAGCAGAAAAAACTTGGCGAGGATGTCCTCTCTCTGTAAATAGTGTAGTTGCCTGCTCCAAATCTGTTGTCTTTCAGTTTCATCTCATCTTCGTGAACATCATAGCGGAAACAGAGATGCAGACAGAGAGAGAAGGGGAGAGGGAGGGAGACGAAGAAGTCGACATGTGACAGCGGTGGCGCCTCTAGCATAGTAATGTGACAAGAGAGCCGAACGCCATCTGCGAGTCAGCTGTCGAATACATAATTGATAGGAAGAGAACCGTAATTTCAAGCACATGAATAAATAATCCTGGAAATATATGCCTGGAGGTTCGAGGAGGTTGCTTCCCATCGATGTGTGGTCACGCCCTCACGTTAGATGGACCTTTGCAGACAGGAGAACCGCCATTAGTGTAATGCAGGCTGGTTTGCGAGTAATAAATCACAAGAATTTGATCGACCTAATGTAGCGTACCTTTGCATAGATCAGGGGTAAATCTAATGAGGAGTGTCATTAGCCTATGTAGAATCTATTACGTGGTTCCAAGTTTAGCAGACTATTAATCAACGAAGGGTTTATTCTTAATATTCGACAGACCTTATTTTTTTTAATTCTTCTTCTTCTTCTTTGTGGAAGAGCCCAGAATTGAATTTCAGATCATGTTTTTTCACTGAGGTCATTTGCACCGTTCGCTAACAAGAGGGAGCATGGTCTTAAGAACAGAGGCAGATTTGATTGATTGACTGATTTGTTTTATTTTACTTCGCGTTTTGTGCCTCTTGGCTAATTTACGAAGATGGGGATGAATGATGATATGATGAAGTTGATGAATTGACACTCACAAACATCCATGCCCAGGCCAGGATTCTAACCCGTAGCCCTTGGCGTCGTAGCTCGATGTGCTAACCACTTCCCCACGGGGGTTGGCAAGGACAATATAGAACACGCCTGAAAAGTAAAACCATTACACCTCTGTTAATAGCTGAATCTACATATAGGCTATGAGGCAATCAGCTCACATGCCTCGCAGAAGATTATATTGGTTATTAATTAAGGCGCCAGAGACTCGTTAGCCTGCATCCGTGCAGTTTCTAGGATAAACTTCGTGGAAGGGGGTATGCTTTCATCATATGGGGAAATTTTTTCGACCTAGAAGTGGATCATAATTTTTGCGGAGGACGGAATTCCAGTCATATTTCTCAGGTATATTGTTTAGTACATCATTTCATCTCGCTGTCTTTTTTTTTATTATTTGTCAAAATTCCATTTATTTTTCCTACACCTTTTGGTCCGGGGGTGAATCGCCTTTCTGCTGTTTCGGGAGGGTTGGTTCTTTTGATGTCGGAAGTTGAGTGGGCCAGGTTTCCGTGTGGGGGTAAGGGAGAAGGTTCTTGCGTTTTGGGAGAGGATGAGATGAGTTGAACAGTTAATGTCGGGAGGGATCTGAAGTGATATTTTTGTGGGGACGGAACGAGTGTGGCAACAGGGTGTACAGATTTTATGGCAGATTTATCCTATGTCTAAGCTGAGTGTGTGGTTTGATACTTAGTGTTTCTGGAGGGAGTGGGGGTGGATTAGACATTTCCTCCTAATCGTTTGTGTAATGCTATGTTCGAAGGAGTTTGTATGTGTTACTGTGTAGAAGTTTTGTTCCATTAATGGCGCCTCTAATTCACGCTTTTTGTTACAATTGGAAGTTACTTGTGTAAGTTACAAGTGGGAAGAATCTTGTGAGGGAGGGGGTCGTTGTTCGGAAAGAGGGAGGGAGGAGGTTACTAGGTAAGCGGTTCATGACTGTTCGTTTGCGGAATGCTTATTTATTTATATGTTCATGATCTATATTTGTGTCATTATTTATAAGTGTCAGTTTCAGAATGGCTTATTAGCTGACTTCGCTTGTTCGTGCAGTTCGACTTTTTTGTTTTCATTACGAACGTATTCCCCCCTAACTAGCAGCTTCCTTTTTTCCCGAGGGGGAGTAATGCGTTAACGCTGTTTGGGTACAAAAGTGAATTTAGTGGACTTCTTACACATACGAGTAGTTACATGCATTCTTGTGCCTAGGTGTTAGTAAGAAATGGGATTGAGTTGAGTTGTTGAGTTGGTGTTTTAAGTCCACTTTATGCACAGTAAAGCTAATTGGGACTGGACCTACAGTTTAAAGTGGGATCCGAACCACTTGTGCCTCCACCGGGTATCGAACCCGGGACCCCTTGATTACAGGGCGGCGACGCTACCAGTGCGCCATCGGGGAGGCCCTAGAAATGGGATTTGAAAGCTAGTGTGGTAGAGAAAAAGAGGGAGGGAGGGTGTGTTTAGTCTGAGTGTGAGGAAGAATAGCGAGGATGGTCGCTACGCTTACGATTTGTGACTAGTCTTCCCTCTATTTTAAATTAAGTCACTACTGTTCCCCTGATTTTTAAAGTGAGGACGGGGAGTTTTGTCCTTGGTTTGGTTGTTAGTGTGTATGTATCTGGCTATGCCTTTGCACTATGACACAGAGAGAGTAGAGGGTCGTTAGTCTGTGTGTTTCGTAGGTCACAAGCTAAAGCATCTACGGGGATAGTCATTTCTATGTCGGGACCTGTTGCTCTTAGGACGAAGGCGAGTGTTAGGATGAAGCTTTGGGGGTGACTGGTTATAAAGAGTTTTGAGGCGATTAGAAATAAGAGGGTGAGGGTGGGAAGCAAGAGAAAGAAATGTCTGGTGATGGGAGGGGGTTTATAATAAGTTGACAAATATTTTAACCATGTTGTAATGGTGGGGGGGGGGCTAGAAATTAGTGGGAAGAAGCCTTATTGTGTATCAGTCGCATTTGCTGATTAAATACTAGAGCATAGTTAGTAGTGATTGATTTTGAATGAGGGTGTTATTCCTAATTAAAACGATAGAAAGTTGTACAGTGAGGGACGTAAAAATTCGAGTAGCATGTACGGTCAAGCACAAAAGCTACAACAAAGCCCGCAACTACACCATGTAATGTGACAAGGGTGTTAACGAGGTACGACGGATGTCACTCAGGGGTGTAGCAGTAAAACGATGTTCAACTGAGTTTTGCAGGTTGTGGATAGCCCTCCTTGACTCGGTGAAGAGGTAAGGAAGGCGGACGAGCAGAGCACACTCACCTAATCAGGCAGCGACTCCTCTGGCGTTTCGGAATCTGGTGACGACCACAGCACGAGCAAGGTAGTTACCCCGGATAGCAGTCGTTGGCTGTCAGCACCTGAAAGGTAGTGCGCGACCACGAGAATGTTTGCACACTCCTCATGTTTCCGGGTTTCTTATCCAACTCGTCACGTGCCGTGTTTCTGATGAGCTTGCAAGCTATCGTGCCACTACTTCCCTCTTTCGATCAGGAAGAACGATCCGGTAGCTAGACACCACCGAAAGTGTGGGAAAGTCCAGTTCAAATCTCTGTAGGACGAGTACTATGGCAGTTAGAAAGGCGGTTCCAAAGAAATCATAAAGGAATGTTATGCGCTCTACCAGAAACGAACCATGGGGGATCTGTGGGACCTATGCGGAAGGGACCCCCCATAGGAAATGGGGTTCCCCGGGGGATGTTCAGGATATTCGTTGTATGGGGGGCTTAATTAATAAAATGCCAATAACTATTTCTGGCGTACCGGAAGGTGTGCCTAGTTTGATTAATACCAAAATATTCCTAGAAAGAATACGTGAAAGGGGTACCTGAGGAAGCAGGTGAACGTCAATTACATGATATCCAGATACCATTCACAATTACGGAAACACGATAGACGAAACCGAGATAATTTTAGCATGGTTGCTTTGCCTTAGGGGCAATGGGCATAACAACACTGACAGTAAATGCAAGCAAAATGCTCGTTGGCTCACAAACGTCATGGGATAACAGTGTTTAGCTGTGGTTGGTATTTTGTAAAAGATAGAAAGAGTATGATGTGTGAAGGGAGTCGACGGGGGCCTATGAGAAAACCTCCATCCCACTTTTGTGACGGAAGAAACACCCGTACAAGAAAGGGAATACGTAAGATGAAAGAAGCAATACCAATACCTACAGTGGTAAAATTAATTTTGTTTTCCGATGGTCACGGGAGTTGAACCCTCAACCTAATGAATGTAAGCCGAACACTTTACCACTTGGGCACTGTGACACAGTAGTGTTGTGGTGTGAAAGCAGGATGGAGGCACGATACCTACGTACATATTTACATATTGTTAATCGAAACTAGGAGTGGTACCGAGCCCGAGACCGGCTCTCTGCAGACGAGACGAGAACGAGACCACCACCCTCGAGACGAGACCGAGACGGCTACCTAGTACACGAGACGAGACCGAGAACGAGATCACCCTTTGGAACTCGAGACGAGACAGAGAGCAAGGAAAGTCTCGTCTCGTCTCTTCTCGATACCATCCTTAATCGAAACACACATGACGTTATTGGAAATCACTGTACTTCATACTGTAGATGCCTTTGAATCACGTAAAAGTTACGACGTGTTCTACTAGTATTACGTAATACGTAATTTGCGTAGTTCCTATCCTTACCGTTAGGGGGCAGCGTGACTTGCGTCAAGGCTAGAAGGCACACTGAGACGTAGTTCAGTAAGTGAGTTTGTTCGAGACGGAATACGTACAACAGTGTCTGTCAGTGAAGTGCATGTACTTCACGGTTCAAATGGAACGTGTGTACACTAACAAGGAATATGCGGACATGCATTTCTTCTACGGAAAAGCAGACGGCAATTCAGTGGAGACTGCACGCCTGTACCAGAGAGCTTTTCCTCGCCGACGGCACCCTGATCGTTACGTGTTTATAAGATTACACCAACGCCTCCGAGAACACGAGAGTTTTGAATATGGAGAAAGAAGCGGTAAGCCAACACGTATTACAGTGGAAGAAGAGGAAAGCATTTTACAACGCGTTGAAGAAGCATCAAGGACGTCAACTAGGAGGATGGCGGCACATGAGCGAGGTGTTTCTCACAGCAGTGTGTGGTACATATTACACCGCCAGTTTTTCTACCCTTACCATCTCCAACGCGTACAAGGTATTCAAGCAACGGATTGCGAGGCCAGGGCTATGGTTTGTGAGTGGATGGTGCAAAAACTTGCATTACACCCACGCTATTTAGGTAACATTTTGTTCACAGACGAAGCTGTATTCAGTCGTGACAGAATTGTGAACTTTCATAATACTCACGTGTGGTGTGACGAAAATCCGCATGAAATGTTTGAGTCACGTCATCAGCAACGTTTCACCTTGAATGTGTGGATGGGTGTAGTAGGTGATTTCATATTGGGACCTCACATCCTGCCACCCAAACTCAATGGTCGTGGGTATCTTCAGTTCCTACGTAATCATCTTCCACGCCTCCTGGAAGATGTTCCCCTTCACCAGCATGATGGGACACCAGCACATTTTGCTTTACCTGTGCGGTGGCACCTTACGCGACGTTATGGTCGGCACTGGATAGGTCGTGCAGGGCCTGTATTGTGGCCACCACGGTCACCTGATAATGTTGCCGAGTTAGAGGAACGTGTGATTGATGCATGTGCACAAATACGAAATACATCGGGAATACTGGAAAGAGTGCGGAATTCACTACACCGACGGTTGAGCTGTTTTGTGGAAATGAACGGAAGTCATTTTTAGCACTTGATGTAACTTCTTGTACAGTGTTCTACCTGTGAAGTAAAGCGTATCATACGTGTTCAGGGATTTTTTTTTATACCTTCCTTGAAACTGTTTCCCATGTGAGATCACATTCAACCACAATGTTTTCCTATGACATTCGTCAGCCAACGAGCATTTTACTTGCATGTACTGTCAGTGTTGCTATGCCCATTTCCCCTCCGGCAACGCAACCATGCTAAAATTATCCCGGATTCGTCTATCGTGTCTCCGTAATTGTGAATGGTATCTGGATATCATGTAATTGACGTTCACCTGCTTTCTCAGGTACCCCTTTCACGTATTCTTTCTAGGAAGAAAGAATACGTGAAAACTAATGCATTGTGGGATCGAGCAGCCATGATTGAGGCCAGTTCTTGTAAGCATACGGAACTCAACGGGAGAGAGGGAGATACTAACATAGACATTCGTGATTTGAAACAAACCTGTAGTTGGTGCACGCTACATGGTGCATATTTTCTTGCACATTATAAATTAAATTGGCCGCAAACATGGCGATGTGACGTCACAGTGAAACCCACCCATAGCGATACTTCATAATATAGGTGTCTCATTCTTATTGCTAATGAACGTATATTCATTTCATTTTGCAAGAAAATCATCATCACGTGAGACAAAGATGTTAATCCACCATCAGTGTTGAAACTTCCAGAAGGTGGTTGTTGGAATTAAATCTCCTGAAGCAACCGTTCAGACAAGAGAGACTCGGAACTCATATTGGCTCCACAAATGTCCTATTTATAGCCCACGTTTTGTTTACGAGAGAATGTTCGTTATTCCAGGATCAGGATCTTCCGGGCCTCGCAATAAGCACCAACAGGTAGGAGACGATCGATAAATGGCTGTAAGGCAGCGAGGGACGTTCACTCTATACTTTCGTGTCAGTTTACAGGTGGCAATAGCGTTTGCATGGGGCATTTACTAATGAGAAAATCCATAAACCGGAACAAATATGTAGCAAACTGAACTTTTTGTAATGCATAGCTAATACCGTAATAAGCATGTGTACAAAGGTCCCATATGTCCGGCACTTGCCTACAGCCCGCAAACATGACAATTACACGTTCCGAGAAATTTTCTGATAAATTCCAGATGAATAAATATATAAAAGTAAAGTTCTCCCCTGTGCTTAGCACCACGCCATGAAGGCGTATATTGGGTGTGGGGGTAACGCCCTACACTTTCTTGAGTAGGGGTGATGTGATCAGCATCACGCCCCTGACCGCCTTTACACCCCAGGGTTTCCCCCAGGTACCCATGTCATTCGACGCCAGGGCCGCTTCCAACGTTAGAAAAGTTCCCGGATTTGAACCTGCCGGGGATCAAACCCGGGACCTTTAGCATGGTAGTCAGACGCGTTACCGACTGAGGAAAACATTTTTTGTTTTTATTTCTAAAAGACTGGTGAATATAGAAGAATACGTATATATCTACACACACACGGATGCGTACAGTAAAGAAGCAGGCTACATTTGCGCTAGTTTAATTAAATATTATATGACATATTTATAAATTATGATCCTTTTTAGATGTTTATTTCGGAGTATTTCAAAGATTTTGAAATTATTATTAGTACTATTATTACTACAAACTTCATTATTATCCTAGATACTGTGAATATTCACTATGCGAGTTAACATTGTCGTTATTAGGGCTGAGCCGATGCCGATGTATCGGTATCGGCTGATACCAATGGCATTGGTATCGGTTGGAATTCATCTACCGATACCAGCCGATACTTTCCAGGAATTTTCGTCTTTCGCGGGGTCCGCGAAAATTCTGCGTGACACTTTCGCGGAGTTCAATTATCCTGGAGATTATGCAAAATTCAAACCATCTTCTTATTTTGCACCAATTTTGCACGAAAAACTGTATTTTGTGATTACATAACATCTACAGTATTTTAATATTCTGATGTAGTTCTTGAACATTCTAAAGCAAATTTCTTGGTAAATTGATGCATATTATTGTAGAAGAATATTTACACACCAATTTTGATCAATATTTTAAACAAATTTTAATTATTGTAATTTTCAAGTATCGGTATCGGAATCGGTATCGGTATCGGTATCGGTTCAATGTAGTATCGGCTCAGCCCTAGTCGTTATCCTTTAACTTTATGGAAGAAGAGACAGGGAACCAAGAAGAAATATGTCTTGATCAACATGGGAAAAGAGAATATGGCAAAAGTCGCAATAACCATTACTTTGATAATTTACAACATGAAAATTAGGTTAATAATAGTCATAAAAAGTCTTGCTTTGACGAAGATAAGAGGGAAAACATGCTCGCATCCAGGTTCATGACGTGCAATGTTTCATATATATTTATATGTGTGTGTGTTTCTTCTTTTGGAGGGGGAGGAGGGCAACTTTTTAACACTTTGTTAAAATATTAACGAACAAGAATTTAATTTTTCGATAAGATAAATCTACCATTTATACTTATCTCCGAATAATATGTGGCGAGGTTGATTCATTGATATTTTTACTGAATTTTGGTTACTTAACATCGTTTTTAAACCTGTGGTTTAATCGAGTATGGTTCTACGCTGCATAGAGCACCTCTCAATAGAATCCGGTTTTTACCAGTCGTCTGAAACGAAACGCTGGTTTCGACAGACTAAACGAATCCCTGTGTTCTGTTCGTTTGCTTTCTTTACATCTATTCTTCTCTTTCAGCTGTATTTACAGCCTCCAAGCGTTTTCTGTTTCTGCCTTTGGAGCACAAATAAGTCCTGAGAGTAAACTATGCGTCCTCGATGGCTGACAAGTCTGTACATCTGTCTATGGAATCACCCATTACCTACAAAGACTTTCTGGCGTACTGTATCAATTCGTTCTGTTCATGTTTAACGGGTTTATTTAGTAAATATCAGCATCGTATGGATTGCAGAAATATGCATGGAGGAAACGTAAATGTGTATAGTTTTGTCATAGTTTGAGTGGATCGGTGTCGGAAAATTTTCTCTATTTCTCTGTATGTTTGGTTTCTCTTTTAGAGTTACAGCAAGTTCTTGTGTGAAATTTTACACGTATGTTGTGTTACTTCATAAATGTTTACTGGTGTTAACCGTTTAGGCCGATGCTCTGCTGAATATGTTCAGTTATTTAATGTCTTGACCGTGTGCCTCTCTGCGTAGTAGCAATGTCGTCTCTTTCTAAAAAAGAAGTCCCGGGTTCGATACCCGACGAAGGCACATAGTGGTTCGGATCCCACTTTAATCTCTAGGCACAGTCCCGATTAGCCTTTCCGTGCATAAAGTGTACTTAAAACAACAACTCAAAATATCAAAATACTTTGTTCGTGTTAGATGAAAGCAACAGGTAAATTTACGTGCTGCATGTCGAATCTGCTTTTAAACCTTAATGTGTGATTTCCAAATTGCACATTGCTTTCGGCACGAGAAATCAACTCACGCTATCAACGTCATCTTCACTACAGTTGCCGTAAGCTTCCAAAGACTCGGACAAGCATAAAAAAAGCAACAAAACTCTATATCTCGCTTCAGTGGGCTGACGGCGCATGTTAAGTCCATCAGCTCCTTCGATCGGACCACCGTAACATCTCGGAAACTTTTTCTCCAATACCGAAGTGAGCGTTGATACAATATTCGATATCTCCCCCACCTTTCCCCTACGGGTTTTTCAAGAGTGGCTCAGTGACTTATCGCTTCTTCAATATATTTTATATTCTATTTCTGAAGAAATATTCTTGATTCTTGTTCTTCTTTTCGATTATTCCCTTTACGTTTATTCCACGCTCTTTCACCATTTTCTGTGATTGGTAACATTACGTGAGACTCATGATCTCGCTGTCTAAAATTTTGGGTCCCAATTTTCTTGTCCTGGTGCGGTAATGGTTCTTTCGAGAGTCCATTTATGCACGGACAGGCTAATCGAGACTATACCTAAAATGGGATCAAAACCATTATGTGCCTCCACCGGATATCGCAACATAGGTAAGTCGAGGACATTACCACTACACCATCGAAGAGGACAAGGCATTCTTGTGTGAGTGTTAATCCGACAATTCCATCTAGTCATCACCATCAGTTATCTCCATAATCAAGAATAGATTCATTAAAACATGTTAAATTATTATTTAACTGACAATTATTATTGTGTTTAAATAAATATATATATATTTTCATTTGATTGGTTATTATTTTCTAAAAAAAAAAAAAGTAATATGAAAGGTGAGGCAATTTAATTCCCAGAATGGTAGCAGCATGTCGTTCGTGTGGTCACTGGAAAAAAAATTGCAGGAAAAGTTCCTATTACTCAGCTCGGTATTGAATGAAATCAAATTGAGTTTTAGCTTCAATTATCAATCTATGACTTTCACTAAGCATACTTAATGGATTGCATTATCTATTAATAGCTTCCGAGCATCCTATAACTTTCTCTTTAAAGTACTTTTAACTTTTCATTAATTTCGAAATGAACTGTTCTGATTTCTTTCCCCCAACATACCACACAAAAATTCTCAAGATTCACTCGTAACTTTCGTGATTGAGTCATAAATCCTCCAGCGTTAGTAAGTCATTCTTGATCTTGTAATTCAGGTCCGTCATTGTCACTTTGTTCGATGATACAATACTCACTTTCATAGTCCCGGTCCCGGGTCCGATAACTGGTGGAGGCTCGTAGTGGTTCGGATCCCACTTTAAATCTGTAGGTCCAGACCCGATTAGCATTTCTGTGCATAAAGTGGACGCTCAACTCTTTCATAGTCGCAATTTTTCCTCTCCAAGACTTCCTGTAAAATAACCTATAAAATCATTTTGGAGCGATTTCTATTTTTTGTTAAAAATTATTCAAATTTATGTTAGTCTCAAGTATATGAATATACCTTCCTTATTTTAATGTCAGTAATTTTTGTCATACTCTTCAGTAATATTGTGCTTCTAGTGTTTGTACTAGTATTAGTATCTGAATCAGACAAAATATCCTTCCTTCTGTTCTTTGGCCCAGTATTCACTTTCCGCTGGCGATGTTACGGAATATTCTCAAAACAGCGTTTAATTAACCAGAGCCCTTCTTGAAAACACAAGCGTGCCCTTTCTATATTCATCCCATCAGGCATCCGTTTCCCCGAGAGCCTTCGTTCGTGAACCAGCCACCGGTTTCCGATATGAAGCCACCCCGTGTAATATCCCGATAAATTACAGTGACAGGATACTGGTGCGAGCGCTAAACTGGGAATGCCTTCCGGAAACTCGCTCCTCCTCCTCAAAATCCATACGGCGGAGACAAAATTCGTTGGAACACATCCATTCCGATAAAATATAAGGGAAAACTGATGTCATGTTCAAGGGAGCAGCCAGGTGCAGCAAAGGAACAAATTGTCTGCTTCAATTCATTACCGTTCTTAATCACTGGATTCATGAAGTGTATGTTGCTTCTCAAGAATACGGGAAAACAATTTTCCACTCTGTGTTATCTATACGCAGGGGTAGAAAAATTCAGGCGCCTGGTGAAAATTTGCAGGCGTCATGGCGACAAGGCGCCCTGCATTTTTCTACTCCTGCCCATATATTTTTATAGTATTCCAAGTTCGCTTATGGAAAATTCCATTACCTTTTTTAAAGTAACGAGTAAAGTATGTGTTTTTTTAATGTTCGTATGTTTTCTGCATCATTAAATCAGAAGAATAAACATGGCATTATGAATTGTTACACTTTTAATTCAATCTTGCATCCCCTTGAATCCCAGCCTGTAGATAGAGAGCAGGATCCCACGACCATGATGCTTCAATAATAGTCTTGTAGATGTTTCTCACGTTAAAGAAATGGATAACATGATCGTCACTTAGCATTTGTTCCTTTTTAATGCTAACCTCCGCTGCGGATTGGTTATAACAGCGCGCTACGATGACAAGGGCCCCAGGTTCGAATCCCCGTATGATCGTTCACGTATGTCCAATCTTCGACAGACTTTGCCTTGTCTTCCACATCGGATATATCTGAATATTCAGACTCACTACAGTCACTCTCCCCTTCTTCCGGAACATTATCCGACGAACTGCTATCCTCCTCCTCCATATTTTTCTGCTTTTGTTTTACAAAATATGCAAGAAAACAAAAACACACAAATCTCCTCAATAGCACGGTTACGTACTTTCAGCAACAGATGACGTAACTAGCGTTCCTTGATCATTGCTTGCGATAGTCACGTGCTCAAATGACGTACAGCAACACGTAGACTTCGGTTCTTCCCATCCAGAGGCATTCGTACGTTTTCTTCATTACCATGCTAGAATATTTCCTTGTCGGCCAATAGTACCAGCTACGTACGTAGTGGTAGTCAAGAGGTAAATAAATTAAATGTTTTAAGATCATATTTGAAAATATTTAGCTTTATATTGGTAGTATTCATGGCTTTCTTAGGCAGTATTTAAAACAAAGTTGGCTCCTGAGAAAAAAGGACTGGCGCCTGAATGATTTTTAGTTTCTTCCACCCCTGTCTTTTTGCTTTCGGGAGGGATGCCGAACATGGCTAGATTCAGTGTAAACAATAAAGTTATTTTGTGCATTATTATTATTATTATTACTAATAATAACAATAAAATATTAAAACACTGAAATTCCTGTGGTAATTGCTCTTCTTCTTTCATAAAGTGTCAAAACAATTTAGTTAATGCAAAAATATTAATAAATTGCCAGACATGCACATAGGGCTTATTAAGATTTATTCTAGTCTTCAAAATAAACAAATTACTTAGATTTTTTAAGTTAGAGCCTAAATTTATTTCAATATTTGCATCTATTATTACTAATAGTAGCATTTAACACAACCAAAAATATCGCGCAAACATTAAAGTAACAATTTGTTTGGTTTTGTCGTCACTCTCAAAATACAAGAAACCTTAATTTGGAATAAAGATCAGCTTCCTGTAGTGAAAATCTATTGCTATATTGCAAGACGTTATTCGCATCTTGGAAAAAATGGGGGCTGTATGAAATTTTGTTATATGTACTACAAATCCAATACATCAATATCGGAAACAAATATTTCGACATGGAAGTCGTGAGAATTCTTCGCGTGTTTTTTGGACATTCGTATTAAATAATGGCGTCTGCGGCTAAATTATAAAAAAATGATGATTCTACGTGAATTTGAAATAACCATGATCTCAATTTTTGAAAAGTATCGTTTAGAATGAGATCATCCTAAAATTTGAATGTGAAACCCGAGAAAATCGTAAAATACTAATAGCTCGATGCAAAATAAATTCCCTGCACTAGTGTATGTCTTATGTGATTGATAATTTGCTATATTACCTTGTCTTCATCTAACAATAACAAATACTTGAAATATTATTGAGAATATATAAATATATAGATGTTTTGCTACCAAATGCGTTTCTTATATTTTCTAACAAGCAATCGCTTGCTTAACGCGACACGAACCATTTCCATTCCCTAGTTCGTCTGTCTGTTGCGGTCGAACAATTGTAAGACAACAAATGATACATTTTAATATTTCGGACACCTTTAAAGTTATAGTAAATAAGAAACTTATTGAGTTGAAAGAAGTATTAATTACGAACTTTATAATAGCATATCTATTTTCCCCATGGGTCCCCTTCATTTGTCTATTTTTGTCAACAATCAAAATATTATATATCTGTTGATTGCTCGAAAACAACAAAGATACCACTTCATGGACTGAAAGATATAACAAAAGGTAGTAATGTATAAAGGGATAATTAATATCTCCATGGATCTGTACGTCTATCTGTGAAACAATAGGCATTATATCAACTTTCCGATAGCAAATAGAACTTTAATAATATGTTGTGGGTAAAATGCCAATAAGATAATAATTTTAAAAGCATGAGTTATCTGGATTTTTCTATTTACGAATCTACGACCACTAGAAAGATAATTTGTTTTGTAATGAAATCAAATTTAAATGTTAATTGTGTTCTTTAAAAAATATGTAACTACTAAACTGTTGTATACGTCAACGTTGTAATTAGGACCTATGAATCATATTCCGTTTGTATAAATAATGCAGCATCTAATTGTTTCAGGTCCATACCATGCACCAAGGTGCCTTCCTGGGTGCCAATTTGACGGTGCGGAGGAACCTTTCTGTTGCAAGACCTCGACCAATCGAAAGAAACAGACCTCAGTGGAACAGCCAAGTGAAGAGAAAAAAGGTCACCACCACGTGTCTCTGGAATGCTTGCAAGGCTTTGACAATTGGGCTGCTGCTTATGCTTATAGGTTGTGCTATGGCAACAATAGGTAGGTACAGTATTATTTGATTGTGTAGTATTACGATTGCTTAAACCAGGATTCGAACTCGGAACTTTCGGTAGCATTAGGTCTTTCTTGACTCGATCGCTGAACGCAATCGAAGTTGCAGAAATGAGTAGTCAGGTGGGAGAGGCAGAGACGGAGTGCATCTGTTATTTCTGTCAATATTCAGCTTTCCTTTGAGGGTTTCCGACATGAATAGATTTTTGCTTTTCATTTATTGGAATAACGTGCTCGCGAACTGTCTTCATTCAACTCAATTTCTCGCCCTACCAATCAATTAAGAGATCTTTACTTAGATACGTTCCCCTTCTGACACTAAGTACAAATATATTTCCGACATTCGACACAATTTCAACCGCACTGCACTCTCCGCTGTTTCCATAATTAAATTTCAGCCCGTAATTCCGTTTCCCATTTGCTTTTCAAATTTCAGCCTAAAAGACACTTGTCTCCCGTTAATTTGCTTAAATTTTCCGGGATCCCGGTATCTGGCTCCCACAAAATCCAACAGTTATAGTCCGTGGTACGTACAAGGAGACCTAATTAGGAGAAGTTCTGTTTCCCGGAATTACTTTTATAATTTACGCTGCAATACTGGAATGTGCTCACTAATTGAGTATATTTGTGGATTATATCTGTTGATGTGGTTGCAATAAGCATTAGGAGAGACGAAAGCATATTTCCTTATGTGTGGAAAGAAACAACAGTAGTGGCTGTCGCAGTGACAATTTGATTAGTGGATAACAGGTGCACTTTATATCAACCTTGTTCCACGTAATAACCCTATTCTATGTGTAGGCTAATAAGGACGGGCGCTTGGACCCACAGCTGGCATAATCATATCTGGGATTGTGTGCTGTCCCGTTCCAAGTCCAAGTGTGTTCTGTGGTTCAACAAGGGTGCTCACAACGGGGGATAATGGCGCGGACAGTGCTATCAAAATCTGGAGAGCATTTTTCCATAAAATTAATTAAAATTCAAGATGTATATATTTTTCTTAAATGCATGTAAAAAAGAGGCAGTGGAAGGCATAAAACACCTTGATTTTCCATCTATATTTTTTTTTAAGTTTAGCGGTAACTCTTATACATTTAGAGGCTTTCGGATGAAATTATTTTTGCTGCTAGATGATCTGTTTGTTACGCCCTGGCCTAATGAAGTAATATGATATTCAAAATGTTTAATTTAAAAGTAATTCTTTTCTCATATTTTTACGTCGATTCTATAAGAGGCTGTTCTATAATTCTACGAATGGATATTGACTGACCTGTATGTTTCTTTCCGGTTGTTGCGGAGTGGTTATCACAGTACGCTACAATGCCAGGAGTCCCGGGTTCGAATCCCGGCCTGTATATGGTTGTTCTTTGTGAGTGTCCTTTCATCAATTTCATCCTCATCTTCGTGATTAGCCAAAAGTGAAAAAAAAGCGAAGTAAAATAAACCAAATCAATCAATCTTTCCGATTGCTAGGAGATGTTAGTTGTTTGTAGACATGATGATGTAAGCTGATTCAAATGTATGGTTCCTGTAGAGTAATTCAAGAAAGGTTTTCGAGATTAATGTTGTTATTTCCTGCTTCCCTGTTTTCTTTGTAAGTGTAAATTATACGGTTGATTGATTGATTTGCTTGATTGATTTTATTTCGCTTTTGTGCCACTCTTGGCTAATTTGCGAAGATGGGGATGAGTGATCACGTGATGAAATTGATGAATGGACACTCACAAACATCCATGCCCAGGCCAGGATTCGAACCAGGCACCCCTGGCGTCGTAGCGCGATGTGCTAACCACTCCGCCACGGTGGTAAATTATACGGAACTAACATCAGTGAAATGTGTATTTTCTATTAACTGGCACTAAATAGTGTGCGGTGTGAATGCTTACGATATTTTATCCAATGTATTAAGGTTTATCCCACGTCTTAGGTGGCCTGAGAGTAGGCTGATAATACAGTGCTCAAAATAAGTTTTGCATATTCAGGGTTTGTGATCATTTTATTGTACTAGATACATGGAATCATATTCAAGAGTACAGGGGAGACATACAGACAGAAAGAAAACAATGCAGCCATGCAGAAGAAACAAAATCATACCAGAATCACACCACAAGTACAAGATTGAAAATGTGGGATGCGAAACACAAAAGAAAGGCAGTGCAATACCGTGTACCTACGGCTCGCAGGCATCCTTGGGATCAACAGATGGGAGTTCAGTACCGTGTATAGCCACCTCGAGCCCGAAGACCTGCTTGAACAGGACGGAGCATGCTAAGGATAAGAGCATTCAACTTCTCCTGAGGAAGACTGTCCCACTCTTGAATGGCAGCCTCCCGCAATTGCACCTTGTTCACAGGAGGATTTTCGCGGCTGACAATTGCTCGCTTCAGATGTCCCCATGCATGTACAGTGTCTCTCAAAAGTTTTAGGACAATGACATTTTAAACTAGGCAACCCAATTTACATAAGGCGTTGGTGGGTTGCGTGTAGAGTTAGGCTCAATTTCAGGGTTGCCACATGCACAATAGATATTTATAAAATACGCGAAAGAAATAAAAACAAGTATTATTGCATAACATTATTAAAATTATCACTATTATATCGCAAGAGACAAAATTCTTTCTCAAGGGGAAAAAATAGGTTTTCTAGTATTTCATCGCTGATGAGTCTACAGAAAGGAAAAGAGGTGAGAGAAAACGAGAGGTGACAAAGGACAGGAGAAAGAGAAAGCGAAAGGAGAAGAGGAAAAGTAGAGGAGAGAAGAAAGAGAGGATAGACGAGGAGAGGAGATGTAGTGTGGGGATTGGAAAAGATTCAAGGAGAGATGAGGAAAATGGAGCAAAGAAGAGAAAAGAGAAGGAAAACGAGATGAGAGAAGAGGAGACGAGAAGAGGGGAATGGAGAGTAGAGTAAAGGAGAGAAAAAGAGAAGAACGAAAAGAAGAGGAGAAGAGTGCAGTGGAGTAGGAAATCTAAGACAATAGAGGAGATACGAGGAGTGGAGATGAGTGGGATGGAGATAAGATGCGAGAAAAGTAGGGAAGGCGATATGAGATAAAAGCAGAGCAGAAGGAGGGGAGAGAAGAAGGAGAAGAGAAGAACAGAAGGGATTGAAGATAAGAGGTAGTTGCAGAAAATATCGTCTCAGCATCAAGAATTGACGCATTGGTCAAATGATCGACTTGAAACATTCAATAACATTTTGAAATGTATTGGAGAATGTATTAGATCGGTTCGAAATGCCTTTTGGCTTAGTTCAGAGCAAGGTAAAATCTTCCATGTAAGATCTTTGATTTTACCTGCGATTATACCACTAAAAACATGAATGTAATTTTAATATTTATAAGAATTATCCAATTTTTGTCCACTTCTCGTTTCGTTGAAATGGAGATTTTGTAATTTAATATTTCCCCTCCCCCCATCGTTAATTCCAAACTGAATCATTCCGTTTCACACTGCGTGGACAATGAACACAATGGGATAGGTCTAAAACTTACGGAAATTTTCTGCCACCGGAAGGGTTTCAACCTACGACCATCAGATTGACAGTCCTGAACGGTAAACACTACCCTACAAGCTTTCGCTTCTGAAAGTAAGTAGAAGGAGCTGACCAATGTGAAATGTAGATGTAACTCTCCTCCGACATGTAATGTGCAAACAATACTTGTTTGTAACAAAGAAAACGAAGGTAGTACGACTCGGCGAAAACATTTAATGGAGAATTGCACATGATGAGAACTTTTCCTTCGATATTTGCGGAGGTATCCTTGCATTGAACTCGAGTGGGAAAAGGGGTAAAATTAGTAAACCTGAATTTCCACAAATATAAATAGTTATTTCATTAATATTTGTCAATGTCTTTGAAGGAGTACACAATTGTCGTTAGAGTATCATAATTCACGATCTTATACATGAAATTATCCCTTTGAATGTGTGTCAGTTCATTTATTTGTTTATTTATTTTATAAATTCCATATGCAGAACAATGTAGCCACTATACACTGCTATTACAAATAATGTTACCATGCTCTTGTTTAATAGAAGGGAATTTTAAAAAAAAGAATAAAAAGAACACCTAGTATGGAGGACCTGGGACCGCAATCAATGCTTTCAAGAACTCTAACCAATACACTACGCCCTTTGTTTCCCTTGGTGCAACAGTTCTTAATTATTCTGTCGCGTCAATGTAGCCACTATACACTGCTATTACAAATAATGTTACCACGCTCTTGTTTAATAGAAGGGAATTTTTTTAAAAAAAGAATAAAAAGAACACCTAGTATGGAGGACCTGGGACCGTAATTAATGCTTTCAAGAACTCTAACCAATACACTACGCCCTTTGTTTCCCTTGGTGCAACAGTTCTTAATTATTCTGTCGCGTCAATATTGTAAACGTTATCCTGCAAAGAGAAGTCCAATACTCTGATATAGCTCTGTACTTCTAGAATTACTCTATACACATGCATTTGAAATTTAACTCTGAATTTATTTCTTCGTTGTTAGTATGCGATGAAATACTAGAAAACCTATTTTTCCCCTTGAGAAAGAATTTTGTCTCTTGCGATATAATAGTGATAATTTTAATAATTTTATGCAATAATACTTGTTTTTATTTCTTTCGCGTATTTTATAAATATCTATTGTGCATGTGGCAACCCTGAAATTGAGCCTAACTCTACACGCAACCCACCAACGCCTTGTGTAAATTGGGTTGCCTAGTTTAAAATGTCGTTGTCCTAAAACTTTTGAGAGACACTGTACCACACAGTTCATGTCTGGAGAATACGCAAGCCACACCATGCGTCGAATGCCATGAATATCAAGAAACTCTTGAACCACTCTGGTTCGATGTGGTCGAACGTTATCATCCACCAGCGTGAAGCCATCGCCCACAGTTGAAGAGAAACCTGCTACCATGGGTTCGAGAATAGCGTTTCTGTACATCAGACCAGTCACGTGACACTGCAGAGGAATTAGGGGCGTACGTCGACCAAACATGATTCCACCCCAAAACATGATCGAGCACCCCTGCTGCTGGTGACGTTCCTGGATGAAGGGTTCGTTCAATCTCTCATCTAATCGTCTCCAAACCCTTATGCTTTTGCTTAACGGGCGCAAACTGATGGTGACCTCGTCTGTAAAGAGCGTGAGCTCCCACTGTTCCTGACTCCATTTGCTGTGCATTGTTGTCCACCTTACACGGTCTCTCTTATGGTGTGGTTTAAGAGGAAACTTGGGTATGAGTCTTCTTGACGTCAATCCTTCCTCATGAAGTCGATTCCGCACTGTCTGATTGGAAACATTCTCTCCTGAGGCCCTCCGCAGATCTTGGCACAAACTGGTAGCAGTTGCAGTGGGTCTATGACGTGCCGAAATCACCACGTAGCGATCTTCCCTGCGTGTTGTTTTGCGTGGCCTCCATGTCCTTGGTCGATCAGCAACTGATTGTGACTCCTTGAACTTCTTCCATACTCGAGAGACATCACCTTGGCTCACTCCAACAATGCAGCGACGTCTACTTGGCGATATCCCTCTTGCAGCAGCGTTACAATTCGAATCCGGTCCGTAGCAGAAACGGTTGCTCGAGGCATGTTGCCCTTTGTTTTCCACCCACTCTCTGTCCAGTTTCCAACTCACAAGTGCGGATAAAGCACGGACAATGCCTCCCATCGGGTTGCTTTCAAATCTGCTCAGGGATCATGTGGCAAATACTGCCCTCTATCTGCTGAATATCGAACTCACTTTGGGCATTATGTCGATTTCTGTCTCGGGCATTGATCACATAATGAACATTGTATACTTTTTGGGGATATCGCAACTCAAACCGCATGCAATCATAATATGCAAAACGTTTTTTGAGCACTGTATCTTGTTATCCGCGCAAATGAAGCTATGGTAAGTTATTAAACTGATAAGACCGGGCAACGTAACATATTTGATGACAGATTTGGTATTGCATTTGAGATAAAAACAGTCAATGTGTTTCTAGATTCCGGACTTTAATAGTTTAGAAACGGTGGATACTCGGAAGATACATTTCAAGATATGCTGCTCCATCTCATTTAGTTGTCCAAAATGTCTGCCGTTGGTTGATTTGAAAACAGAGTCTCCCTGCCCAAAACGTGCAAAAGGGGTAGCATCTGGCGAAGAGGGTATTTGCCTGTTGTTCTGACAATTAGTGACAACGCCTCCAACACTTGTTCCCTCTAAGAACCCGAGAGAGTTAAAACGCGAAGTCAAATTACTGGCTACTACGTCACAAGTCTGTTCCCATAAATGTTTCATTTTCATGTGGCAGGAGAGCGTAATTATCCCAGCTGTGGCCCTTACAGCTCCTCGGTCCCCAAGCCTTTACTGCAATAGGTTTCCATGGCAACCAGGGAGGCAAATCAGAATCTACATCTTCAAGATTAAGTCTCCTTCAAGGACTGCAACAAGTGGTCCCTTCCTGCCTTTTGGGAGAATTTCTTTCTACTTCGGCTGCTTTACATCTCTTTAATATGTACGGAGATGAGTATGAATGATGAACTCATGAATGTTGATGGAGTAAACAAAGTGATACTGCTTTACTGAAGTTTCGAACCTTAGACCTCTAGCCTCGTAGAGTGTTACGCTGCGGAAGCCGACAATATTCTAAAGTTTCAAATTCTGTATCCTAAATATTCCTAACTACAATTAACACCCACTCTCTGTGAAATAGTGGTTAGCGTTGCACATTACGGTCTTAGGTTCGAATCCCGATTAAGGCGTTGGCGTTTCATTAGGCTTATGCCTTCGTCAATTCCCTCATTTTTTTATTCATCCTCCTTGTTTAAATTAACCAATAAGGTTATAGAAAGCGACGTAAAATAACAAAGGTGCCATTAATTTGTAATATAAGTCGTAAGAGAGTAAATTGTATTTCTGAATATTTTTAATTTTAACTCATTGCCAGAGTTGTTTCCCCTTTTAAAAAATAAAACAACGCACCTTAGTTGGCAACACTCGCGACTTCGTGGTCTGTGTCCCGCAGGAAACAATAGCACACAGGTCGTTATTTATGTCTTCAAATACAGGGCTCTACATCTCGGATCGATGTTAATCGTTTCCTTGGCAACCTTTGGTCGCTATATCACCATCGAACCCTCGGAAGTAAATGAGAGTAAGTAGGATCTGCTTATGGTTTTTGTTTCTTCAATTTGATTTTTGTAATAATTTAAAATTTAAGTACCATTTTGATTAACAATACTGCATCTTTCTGTTCTATCTTCAATTTTCTCTGGTTTCGGTAGATTCGTTGGTATACAGGGTGTCCAAATGTGCCTAATTTGCCAACCTCCGTAGCGGAGTGGTTAGCGCAGTGCGCTAAGACGCCAGGGATCCCGGGTTCGAATCCTGGGCCTGGGCATAGGTGTTCTTTGTGAATGTCCTTTCATCAATTTTATATCATCACTCATCCTCATCGTCGCGATTAGCCAAGGCAGGAAACCGACGCTAAATAAGAAAGCAAAGCAAATGCCTCATTGAAGTTGTCTGGGAAAACATAGCGGTTCAAGATGTAATGAAGGTTTTATTTCAGCAAGTCATAGTACCACGTTCCTATGTGCGCTGGAGTTATTGGTCACATGGCATGAGGTAACTGATTATCTCAAATTATGTACGCAGCAACGTGTTTTCAGCTGGCGATGATTAAGTTTGATGCGCTGGAGAAGGTCGTCTAGATCACTGAATTTGATTGTGAATCTTCTCTTCCATTTAGTCCTACAACCCCTAAGGGCTTGATGTCAGGAGAAAGGGGTGAGGGGCAATGAATCTGTCTAGCTGTATCAATTGGAAATATGTTTCAGAATATAGCGCATTTACATGCAAATAGGAGGGTGTGTCATCTTGTTGAAAATGTACGTATATGTCAAGGCTTCTACGAGTGTTGCAACATAATTTCATGTTAAAAATCATACTTTGGATTTGAGTATGCACAAAGCTAAAATAAAAAAGAAAACATACATAAAGGTTGAAAATTAACTGCAGGGGAGAATCTTTTAGATGGTTCACGATGCTCTTTCCAAGTTATTTATACTATTATTTATATGGTAAATATAAAAAACAAATGACTTTTTTCGAAAATTCACTGCGCTAAAGAAAAAAATGTTTCTGGAGATTTCCTCCTTCCTTGATCTCCGAATCCCCCAGTACATTATTCTTAGATGGGTGTTATTTGGTGATACAGACAGTAACATAGCTTTTCCTATTACATACCTGGTCACATCGTAGGTCTGCCTGTGGTTAAGACATTCTGGCGTTATTAAGGTGCTCAGAAATTGTGCAACTTTCCTGTTTAAGACTTCTTTTTCCATTCTTCTAAACGCATTGTTTGCTTTGAAAATACCCCTCCACCTCCTATCCTTTCCCTGATTGTTTTTAGAAACCTCTGGCATTGTGTGAAGAAATAAACCAGATTTCGAGTTACGCATAAATCGTAAACCAAGTTGTCAATCACTAAGCACTCTGTATACATAAGGGTTAACAGTCACCTGGAAATAGCCCTCGTGCCACAAAAACATTCTCGCATTTAGCAACGGTGCGGTGCAGCAACGGCTTGAAGAATGCTCGTTCGTAGGTACATGTATTAAATAATCTAAAATCTAGGTTATGCAGAACAAAACGCTTTACGAAAGAAACAACTGACAATGAGGGAAGGGAATGAAGAAGTCGGACACACAAAAGGGAGAAAAGGAAAAGGGAGGGAAATTAAGGAACGACACAGAGAGACAGTGGAAAATTTATTGATTGAGTTGTTTTTTTTTTAAGTGACACTTTATGCACAGATAGGCTGATCGGAACTGGACCTACAGTTTAAAGTGGGATTCGAGCCACTATGTGCCTTCACCGGGTATCGAAACCGGGAACCCTTGATTATAGGGAGAGGTAGTGGAAGTAAAATAAAAGACAGAGGGGGGGGAGAAGAGAGTAAGAGAATTAGTACGTAACAAGAGAGAAAGAGGTAGGAAAGATGGAAACTAAGAAGAGAGAGGAAGAGAAAAATGACACTAAACATAAAAACGATCAAGAATAGAGCAAGTAACATCGAAGAATGAGATGAAATAATAAGATAGAAAGAAGATAAGAAAAGAGAGAAAATAGTTACAAATTGGGAAGAAGGAAAAAATAAATATATAGCTATACTACGTACATGCCAAGCGAGTCACCTTTCCCTTGGCCCTATCTGAAGTCAACAATGACAATTTCTGTTCATTTATGAAGATATAAAAAATTGAAACCTGTTTACCAATTCCAAAATGTACGGATTAACACCCGCCAGAAAATTTTGAATAAGAGCTCCCCAAGCGAGGCTAAACATCTACTGGTATTACGAGAGTATCTCTTTTGCAAATTTCAAAGCTTTCCTCATTATTATCATCATGGTTGCGGGCATTTTACATTTTGCTATTTTCGAATCTCTATTTATATTATTAAATTTACATATGGAGAATAAGAAACTAAACTCCCCACAATTGTAGAGCGTTATTTGAGGTAAAATTATCTTAATAAACGTTTAAATATCGTGCGCATTTTAGGAGAGGAGTGAGGCAAAGTAGTGAAAAAAATACATTGATTCCTATAACACTAGTAAATATCGAGCTTTTACGCTGAACTACCTGTAGGAGTTTAGTGTCCTTTTCTCTTGTGTTGCGTTGGACAAAATCGGTCCAAATGTTTCAAGAGGACGGACGAAAAGTTGCTTTTCCCTATCATGTGAGGATCTGAAGATTTGCTCCCATTTGCATATACTACATTTTCGTAGAATATGAAAGACAAAAATTTAGAGAGAACAATGTACTCCTGTAGCCCCTCCCCTCCCCCACCGCGCCGTTCTTGCGCCACTGCTCAGGACCTCTAGTTCGCTAGCTGCAGGCTACTGAACTGCTTCATTAAATTGTCACAGAACAACGCTTACCAGTTCAGCGCCTAACTGATTTCTCCTGTTCTCTGAATGATGCAAACGCTTGCTGATTGAATTATCCAACTTCAGATGCTTCAATTTTTAACGATCCGCGTGTCCCTTTGACGTAACGTCAGCGCCTCGAAGATTGTTTTGCACACGAAATCTTGCATCTTTCTCGTTCCTGAAAAAATAAACGGTTTTCGTGTAAGGGCTTTCGATAGTATTAACACAATTATGTACTTGTATTGTCGTTTTTTAAAATTCCTATTGGCAATCAGATGGACAAATCGATCCAGTTAGTAAATACCTTATTATAATAGCACGTGTCTTTTCTTTCAGTTCCCGAAATTATATATTTGTGTCCAGGCACGTAGTCAGAGGGCTGAAGCTCCTTCACCCCCCCCCCCCCGATATCTTACAAATGTTTCGTTTAAAATACAGTAGTGTATAGTGGTAATCAATTTTTCTTCCTTAGCAGGAAGTAATAATAAGCTGTAATATACTAAGTCAGTGTTTCTATCCTCGCAATTTTTCATCTTTAGATGACAGCTGCTGATAAGGAATGAGCCCCTCCCTCACCCCGAAATAAAATTCTGGCTGCGGATCTGTTTCTTTCTGTATTCGTTTCTGAGCTGGTGCTTCCTCCAACTGGGTGTTCGACTGTAGATCTGGGTTTGAAAGAGGGTCGTGGGTTGTGTTTTTGTATTTGATCTCTGATCCCTTTCATCGTCACGATTAACACAAAGCAGTGGGTAATTGATGTTAATTAACCAAAATTGCAATGCTAGAACAAATCGTATTGCAAAGGTCAATCTGCTCATTACCATAATTACACTAATTTCCCTTCATCCAGTGTCCGGCTCCTCTGGCTTTCAGCGCGGCCGACGTGGTGAAGAGAATATATATTTGCGAGCTTCAAGATTAAACCCACTGGATCTGTTCCCTGGAGGAATGCGGAAAGCCTGTTCTTTATACCCAACTACAAATCGACGTCTGCTAGACTGTCGGCTGCCAGCTCTGACTCCAGGAACCTTTATCTTAGTTTATCCTTCGTGTAGTCTTTTAAAGGCTGCCAAACTGACGAAGCACTCCTATCGTGGGAAGTATTTTCTTTTTCCTTAGCCTAATCTTTTGCACTTGCAAAATTGCCAAACAGAAGAGGGGAAAAAAAGGCTTCGAAATATTCTTATCGGAAATGATAAAAACTGCAATGCCATTTTTTGTTTTTATCGTGGTTTTATCTTGTACGTCCGTCTTCCTTACTTATTATATTATTTTTCCTTTGCGAATTTAGAAATGGGAATTTTATTCATGTCATTTTATTCGAAAGGACATTCTCCAAGTGCCAAGTCCCCATTTCGTCTCCCTGTCAATAGGGATGAAACCCTAGCTGCACGAAGAGTTTACAGGTATGAACTGTCGTTTTATCCTGACCGTCCTGTACAACTACCAACGAACGATCATTTGTACTTTAGTATCAGTCCTTAGTAGGTATCTTCAAGAAAGGCAAATACCCTACTGCGTTCATTCTGTAAGTGGAACCTGAACGTGCGCTTCGTATGAGTTTTCTTATCGAATTATTGTAGTAACGTTATTAAATATACTATTTCATATTCCATTTTTACGCAATAACCCTGAAAGGCGCTCCTAAGCTTAATTATTACTGAGAAATCTAAGTATTTGAACCACTATTTGTTCAGGACACTAGAACCCATATTTTTTCTCATTTTTGTTAGTTCCATAAGGTCATAAATAATATTTAATATTTTTATTCTTCATTAATAATAGTTTTTGCAACGCAATTAGAAATATTTACGAAATAGTGAATACAATTATGTATTTCGATGCTTCATGTAGCAAAGAACACACACACTTTATTTTCTTACATTCTTTTTTATAAAAAAATAGATATTTGCAAAAGAAGCTTCTTCGTAAAGGAGGTAGTCGAGTATTTAACATATAAGCAGATCCAGAGTTTCAAAGCGAATTTTGTTTTATTATTAAACTTGTCATATAAAACTAAATGAACGTGTATGATATGTTTCGAATGAAATAGATTTAGGCTTGTTTGAGTTTTGTATGAAGTCCACTTTTATGCAAAGATAGAGGTAGGCCCGTAGCTACAGTTGATTTCCAGGGGGGGCTCACGGGATATCAGGGGGTGCTTTTTAAACGAATTTCATTTTTCAAAAATGTAACCGTATTAAATGAAGGTAAATTATGTGTGTGGGGAGAGGGATCATTACGTTATATAAAATTTATAGATATCACACAAATACTACATTTTTCTACATCTTTTAAAATATCTCTTGAAGTGTTAATTGACTGGTATTGAAATCATCCCTCACACACTCCATACTGTTTTAGACGATACAGATATTTGAGGACTAAAAGTGGTAAACGTTGTATGTGCCAAAAGCGAAAGTGTTGGGAAATCACATCGTTCCGCACATCAGCCCGTAAGAACGTTCACACTAATGACCTATTTACACGCCCTTTGAACTACTTAGAGGGCTACCAGCCACTTTTCACGTTTACCACATCATAAAGCATGGAACATTTCACAGTTTAACGTGGACAACCGTGTTTGAATTATTGTGGCACTTACAGCGTTTACCAATTTTAGTCTTCATTTATATCACACAAAAAATGCACAATATTCAATCACAGTGCCTAACTAGTACATTCTATCTCCGGTCGAAGCAATGAAACTCTCCTTCGTTCCCAAAACTTGGGAACTGTTGACCTTTGATGCAGATGTGAAGGAAATTTGCATGATGACAGTCACAGATTTGGATGTATAAATGGATGTCGCAACAGGGGCAGTGAAGGTACAGATAAAGAAGCTCCCTGTGAAAGAACTTACAAAGACTAGATAATCTTCCAAATATTTGCAGCTACTTACACATCAGCTCATAAACAAGATGAGCGAATGTAATAGCTGCTGTTCATGTTCTGTGGATTTATACAAAATAGTTTTAACTAATGTGAAGGAGGGCTGATGGCAGTTCCAGGGGGACTCAGCCCCACTGGCCCCTGCCTGGTTACGGGCCTGGATAGAGGCCAATCGGAACTGGGCCTACAGTTTAAACTGGGATCCGAACCACTATGTGCCTCCACCGTGTATCGATCCCGGGGCATTTAATGTGTAATTCAGCATTATTACAGGGATCCTCGTTGTGGACTCCGAGCCTCCGACAGCCATTTAATTCCTCGTTGTACCATGTCGTGATGCATTCGATGGATCTGATACACTTTCGGTGGCGATGTAATTCTCATCGGAAGGCCAGAGTTCGAAATCTCTGTGACTTTCGAGTCAAGAAGAAGTATTTCGAAAACATCAAAGTTTTGGATGCTTCGGTAGCCGAGAACATTGAGTGCTTGACTCTCTATCGCACTGCCGAGGGTCCTAGATTGAATTCTGGCTGACATGGGTGTTTGAGAGTGTTCTTTCATGGTCGTCCAATAATATTCATCCTTATCGTCGCGGTTAACCGAAATGTGGAAGAAAAGCGATGCTAAACAAACAAATAGAAAATACAAATTTAGCTCGGAAGTATTTTATAAGGTTTATCGCTTCCTTTACAATATGGTTTGCGTCTCCTGTCTGTTTCATATACACATTACAGTTGTTTGCTTCTTATTCTTGTTTAATAAGTTGAACCTTTCTGCAGGTTACTACGCAGAAACGCTATCCGTCGCCCAGGAGATCCGAGGAAATACTACGGTGAAAGTGAAAAATGAAAGTCGGGGTTTTCATCTGAACAACCTGTCTTACGCGGGTCCTATCATTATGGGTGTTGGAGGTGAGTACAAGGTTTTATTCATATTAGTATTTGCATGAAAAGGAAATATGATTGTGCTTTGGAATGTCAGAGTTTGAAATGCTCACTTTAATTTTTACTAGAGTTATATTAACACCGAAACAAGACGATACAACACAGGTTTACATACCCCGTTCCCTCCTCCTCTTTATATACGAAACTACAACTTTTGAGCTTTAATATATCAAACAGGGTCCACAGTAAGAGAGAAAAATGTCAAACTGAAAACCTTTGTCCCCAAATCACATTTCAATTAAATAAGGCCAAATACTAATGTATGAAAGGCATGAAAGAATTTTTTCAATTTGATAGTGATTAAATATTTTTAAACTAAAATGAATAAAATTTCGAGTTTGATTAAAAATATTTATTTTTAGAAGGAATTCGACACATTGTTCAATCTGTTAAGTTGATATGTATCAGCACTAGAAACGAAATATATAATTATATGTATACATATAATATATTTTATATATATTACTTCGCATTTCTGCCTGTTATGGCTAATCGCGAAGATGAAGATGAGTGATGATATGATGAAATTTATGAAAGGTCACACAAAGAACACCCATGCCCAGGTCGGGATTTGAGCCCGGAACCCCTGGCGTCGTGGCGTGATGTGATAACCACTCCGCCACGGAGGCCGGCTAGGAGGGAGGTAAAAATTAGTGTAAAATCTCCCTTGCTTCCAAATTTCTCCTTCTATTTCGATAATAACTCTGAACATCCTTTAATCCTCTTTGGATTAACCTAATTTTGTAATTCCCCGCAGACACAGTCGGTAGGAATCTGAAAAGGGCATCCAGTAAATCCGAAAATTACAACTTGAAAAGAGAGGATCATGGAGCCATTGTGAAGTCAACTTGCTGTTGTCTGCATGAGCCATTTTCTCTCTACATCGATTCCCTCTCCATTTCCTCTTTTTCTCGGAGGTCAAAGAACAAAAGTCTATCCTTTCTCATTCATTCTGTTTTACTCTCACTCGCTTCATCCTCTTCTCTGTGAGCGTATGTGTTCTTGATCTACTTACCCATTCTTCATTTCTTCCGTCTCCACTTATAATCATTTCTCTTCATTTTTCTATTCGCTCTATATTTTTTTATTCTATCTCTTTATTACCTTCTCTTAGCCTTCATGTATTCACTTATTCATTTCCTGTTGTTTCTCTCCCTTTTGTATTACGTCTCTTTCTTTCTGTTCTCTATCCCTGTTTCCGTTCTATCCTCGTGTTTAACTCCTCTCTTTCGTGATATCTTGTTTATCAGTTTTTGTATATTTAGATATTCTTTTCTATACTCTTCCCATTTCGAAAATGATGTTCTGATTTGTATTAGCACAAAATAAATATTGTGTGGGCATGCATATTCGGTATTTCTCATAATAATTGAGAAGCATTTATAGTCAGTCCTACATGTTTCCAAATCCTGAAATTTGTTGAGATCAACCATATTTCAAAATATCAGAATTATTTTGAAAAATTCTCCAAGAGAAAATATTTGGGGATTTATATTAGCTGAAATCAATACGTTTGTACAAATTCAGAAAATATATTATCTTTACCTAACGAGAAGGACTGAGGTCCAAGTGAAAATGCTTTCATGATTCCGTATAGAAATATTTCTCTTCAAGAAAATTGCAGGAATACCGTATATTATACAAGCTGGTTTGTCACATCTTCACGTGGTACGAGGGTCACTATTTATATTTTGAGCCTTGGCAACACTGATTGAAGTTAGGCGCGATTTGACGTTTGCACAGAATCCTCTGGCATTATTGACCATAACGTACTTCAAATGTTTTGTCAATAGCTTCATTTGTGTTGTTTATGTTGCCTTGGAGATTGCGCGACAACAATAAAATGGAATTAACTCCTGAACATTTTCGTGCGATGATTTTTTACGATTTTCGACGTGGATTATCAAGACAAGAGTGCATCGATCAACTTACTTCCACATTTGGCGATGAAGCCCCATCCTTTGCCACTGTGAAACGCTGGTATAACGAATTTAATCGTGGCCGCCATTCGCTCACCGACGAGATTCGCGAAGGTCATCCAAAATCAGTTGTTGTTCAAGAAAACATTGATGCTGTGCAAAACCTAATACTGCAAGATCGTCATGTGACATACTGTGAGATTGAGGCAACCATAGGCATTAGTTCCACCAGCATATATAAAATATTACATGATCATTTAGCTGTGAGAAAGGTATGTTCTCGTTGGATCCCACACAATTTGACAAAAACTCAAAAAGACGCTCGCGTCAATTGGTGCAAACAAATGCTCAATAAATACAATCGTCGTGCTTCAAAAGACGTATATAAGATTGTAACAGGTGACGAATCATGGATATATGCATATGAGCCGGAACGTAAACAGCAGTCGACTGTATGGGTGTTTCAAAATGAACCCAATCCAACAAAAGTTGTTCGCGCTTGAAGCACATCGAAACAAATGGTCGCCTGTTTTTTCGGGAAAACTGGTCATGTGGCAACTGTGCCTTTAGAGGAACGTAGAACGGTCAACTCTGAATGGTACACAACAATTTGTTTGCCAGAGGTCTTCGGTCAAATACGGAAAACAAACAAACGCCGTCGGATCATTCTTCATCAAGACAATGCCAGCTGTCACACATCTCGTCTAACAACCGACTTTATGAACAGTCAAAAAATCGAATTGATGGGTCATCCGCCGTACAGTCCTGATTTGGCACCCAATGACTTCTTCTTGTTCCCGAATGTCAAGAATAAATTGTGTGGACAACGATTTTCGTCGGCGGAAGACGCCGTTGATGCGTTCAAAAACCATATTATGGAGGTGTCTCAAGAAGATTGGAAAAACTGCTTTGACAAATGGTTCGAACGAATGCAAAAGTGTATTGACCATAAAGGAGAATACTTCAAAAACAATAAAGCAGTTTTCAATGCCAAATTCCTGTTTTTTCATTGTTAGGCTCAAAATATAAATAGTGACCCTCGTAATCTCTGCCTTGCAACTGTGAGACTAAAAGAGAATACCAGGAAATAAGACAATATCTGATCATGCTTTCAAGACATTATGTCAAAGTTCCTATGAAGAAAAGACCACAGCAGGACATGGAATAAATATTAATCACATCAAGTGGTGTCACAAATGTCTTGTCAGCTTTTTTCACAATTTGTTAGAAGTCAGTCAGAAGAGAGAGTGACAGACAATGTGGAACCGAAAATAAAACATAACACTTTTGCTTATATTCCAGTAAATCATTGTTCTTCACCAGCAAATAAACAATTTACACCAGTGGTTCTCAAACTGTGGTACGCGTATCTCCAAGGGGAAAGCGATCAGCTCGGAAGGGAAATGTCGAGAATACCCACACGACGACGACAACATTTTTGCTGCAGGTGTGTACAGCAGACCTCATTGTTTCAGACTTTACAGCTTTAACACTCAAAAGGAAAATAAGGCTGATTTTGTCACTGACACTCTTGTCTTTGTTTCATACGTTTTGAAATAAAATACTCGTTCGAAATCGATAATAAACTAAATTTGGAGCCAAATCTCCACATGAAGAAACTGTGTCTGGCTGTGCAGGCACATCGTTCTCACTAGAAACTCTGATGATTTACAATAAGAACTCCAAAATCGTGCTTGACAGTTTGTTTTTAAACATATTTCTGTTCTTTATTTTTTCAATAACTCTGGAAAAAAATATTGAAAATTAAAGTGTGTTACATACCTCTTAGCATACATGTGTTTCACGTTTTTATTTTTGTAACTAATCATAAAAACTGTAAACATAGGAACACCCAATAAAATAATAAACGTATGATTCTAATGTTTATTTGTTTACCATCTTTACACATACAGCCCAAATGCTATTTTGCTCTATTACATATAGAACATATAAAAAACGCTTTACCAATCAGGCAGCAAAAAAAAATTCCCCAAATTTCACGATTTGGAGAAAGCCTATGGTGGGGGTACATTAAATGTTTAGTTGCGACTAACAAGGGTACAATGAGAAAAATGATTGAGAAATAATGGTCTACACATCATCATATCTTCTGACTAACGAAAGAGATTTTGAAAGATGTAAGGAAATTCAACTCCAGATGGAACCGCAGTTCTGATAAGACTCCCTCTCTCGCTCTGTATGTGCGTGGATGAGTGCATTACTACATTCAAATTCCTTACATTTAAAAGTCACTTCTGCATATAAATTGTAAATTTAAAATGTGGTGAAGATGAATCCTTGAATAGGATTATATTTCTATATCGGAAGTAGTTGAGCGTCCAGGAAACGCAAATTACAATTCCAGCATGTCCTAGAAACGAATAGAAGAGAATAAATCGAGGAGATATGTTAGCACTTTTCAAACACATTAAAAAACCATGAAGATGGGGAAATGGGAACCAGACTTCCATCTCTTCCCTCCATTTCATGTAATGAAGAGCAACGAAAATCGAGCTTAAAATTGCTGACTTCAGGGATAGAAGTTGAAAGCCATGGATTTCCTCGTTCGTTTGAAACCCTGCTTTAATTGGGCGTTGATTGGCTGACGGCAGAGGCGCTGACGGGTGCGCAGAATTTGAGGAGAGAGCTAGAGATGAACAAGAATAGCGTTCTGCATCCGACCTGAGGATGGTTTTAAATTATACACGACTTAGTGTGTGTGATGGTGCATGTGTGCACACTTGAGTACTGCATGGGACGACTTTCACTAGTACATACACGTTCCAGTCTCCTATACCCTCAATCATGCTACTCTCGAGCGTATAAAATAAAATATAATTTTCATGTGACAATAATCGTAGACACACATACGTAAAAGATCAGACATGCTAGTTTCAGACCACAATCGTCTATTTCATTTTCATATCACTGTGTATTCGTAACCTACATTTTAACATGGAGCTGATGACTGTGTTCACTCAAGTTTCAATTTCACTGCGCTGTCCAGTGGCGCAACCACAGGGGGGCCAGGGGGCATTGCCTCCCCCCCCCCAACCTTGGTCGGAAATGAGTTGTAGGGGGCAAGGGGGCAAATATTGACGGCCAAGTGTACCTGCAGGAGGCAAATACCGCCCAGAACTTCAAATTTTATGCAAATAAAATTACAATTCGTAAAATTTTCTTGCTCGGTTCGCTCGCAATGCCTGGTTTTCTTAGTCTTACAAGTTCAGAACCGTAGCTAGGAAACGGCGGGAGATCGCCCTGGGCGCCGAACGTTCTAAATAAAAAAAAGTTGTAAAATTAATTGAGTTGTGTTTTTTTAAAGTCTACTTTGTGCACAGAAAGGCTAATTGAGACTGGGCCTATAGTTTAAAGTGGTTTCCGAACCACTATGTGCCTCCACCGGGTATCGAACTCGGGACCCCTTGATCACAAGGCGACGATGTTGCCGCTACACCATCGGGGAGGCACAAAAGTTGTAAATTATATAATGCCATGGCGTTCCGTGAAATTATTTGCACCCTATTAAATTAATATTGATTTCAGCGAGGAAAAAAATTGGATTCAAAAATTTTCTTGCTCGCTTCGCTCGCAGTTTCTCTTTGTTCGCCGTAATGCATTGTAAATCACCAGACAAATAAATAAGACTTCTCTTAATTGATTTTGTTTTAAATGCATGAACAATTGTTTGGAGGAAAGGGAGCGTGAACATTTCAGAGTGAATTTATGTAATTTTTGCTGTTGGTTTATTGTGAGATGGATGAATTGGTTGTGCAATGTATATTTAAATAATATATGCTGTATATAATATTTATTAAAGAAACTTTGAATACGTACACAATTTAGTGTCCACGTCACTCCACGTTGCATATATGTCAAACATATATCGTGCATAAAAGTTATGTTAATGTAAAAAGGAATTATACTTGGAATGCATTTATCAAACATTTTCTGTCTTTCAAAAATAGTATACGTGCTTATTTTCCGTTATCAATGTGAAAATACAAACTTCTACCTCCTTTTTGCGTAATTTACGAGGATAATAACATCTTTGATACTACCACTACTAATAGTAATAATAATAATGATAATGTTCGAATCCCGGCTTCGGCATGGATGTTTGCGAATATCCATTCATCATTTTCATCATGCCATCACTCATCCCCATCTTCGCAAATTAGCCAAAAGTGGCACAAGGAACGAAGTAAAATAAAGCAAATCAATAATAATAATAACGATGGTATAATAACATTATTAGTAACATTATTTTAATTAACACTATTATTATTAAAATTATTATTATTATTATTATTATTATTATTATTATTGGTACGTTTATCCTGGTACTTACGCCCCCCAAACAAAAATTTGTGGCGCTGTCTATATTTGAGGGTCCGCTACCACAAACAAAATACGGTTATGCGTGTAGCCTACTACTAGGCTTCGAGCTTATACCTCTCGATTTGCCTGTTCAAGCGTTATTCGCTAGAGCAAAGAAGCCCTTAATTCCGTATGCCATCTAGCGTCGTCCGTGCAAACTGTTCGGCGCTCGACCGAAATCCTCTTCCTGCAGCACTCTTCGTACGTATGTGTATTTTGGTTACCCACTCAGTCCATTATTTGTGCTATCTTCTGCCTCTCACATTGATCTCTTGTTCTCTAAGAAATATTACCTTCGGTAAGGTGTCCATAAGAGATGATCACACATGAAAATAATTTGGTTCAGGTTCAAGATTCTTAGATTTAAACATTAACAGCAACTATCTTAAGTATGGGGTATTCAAATTAATTCCCTTAGAGGAGATTAATACAGATTACTCAAATCTTACATAATTTATATTTACGGGCTTCTTCTTTGTTGTTATTTAGAGTTGCTTTCCTGACAATTTTGGCTAATCACGACGATGAGGATGAGTGATGATTAGGGACACTCACGAAGGCCGAGACTCGAACCCGGGAACTTCGGTAACAAGATCGACAGTCGACCACTCAACGCGCTTGCCCACAGAGCCGGGTGGGCTCCTTCTTCATCCAGTTAAATTATCTAATTAAGAAATGCGTCACTATTACATGCATCATTGGTACTTTTAATATTACCCTAAACTTGATGCCATTCCGACACCAATCATCGAAAAGAAACTGCTACTTCAAAGCAAAATACAATACGTTATAGCTTTTCGATGCTCATATTTGCGCTTCATCCAAAAGTCTGTCCTCCAGGCCAAATTGATGTTCTTTCGGAATATTTTCTAATATAGGCTATGCAGTAGCTATCTCGTCTAGTGGTAAAGGGTCCCAAATACCTGCATTCGGTAAAATTATAAGAACTCTTCTTTTATACTTGCACGGATTCCTTTGGAATTCCCACAACACATACCTGATGTCTACAAAAAAGCCTTTAATCCAATACAACTGCTTCTCGGCAGAGTTCTTTCAGCGCAGAGAAACTAAATGTAGACCAGAAAATTAGCAACTCCCGTGGTTCATTTTGCTGCCAATCTGTTTCTTCACGACTGATGCCATCACAATTCGTTAAGGATTTTTACCTGCATATTTTTTATACATACATGTGTGAAATTTCGTGCTGAAAACTTACAAATTCACCAGGCGTCTAGATACATTTTTGGTGAGATCCTTGCACACTAATGAAGCGTCCGACATGTAATAAAAATAATAATCATAGTAATAACAGCAATTATACCGTGTTTTAAGGAAAGGAGGTATATTATAACTAATAATAAATTTAATTAATAATAAATAGGCTGTTAATTGCGATTACTACATGAATAAGTTAAAGAAAGACAAAATAATAGAGAATTAATAGAACGGACTCATTGTGTGTAGCTTATTTCTAGTTCGGTTTTTTAAAATTTGTCTAAAACAGCTGTTCTATAAAGGAAATTATTTAAGAAATACGATAAAGGAATATTTATGGAGTAACAAAAAATAGTGTTGGTTTCATCTGATGAATAATAAAGTCCCTGATTATTATTTTTATGTTCATACATACATATTCATTCATTCATTCATTCATTGTTTTCTGCCTAATTGGCAGGTTTTTCACTGCAATCTCCAGCTTTCCCACGTTCTCTGCCTTACGCTTCGTAATAGCATACGACCCAGTTAATTTAATATCATCCATAAGCTGATATATCTTTCTTCCACGGACTTTTCCTTCTTCAACCATTCCCTCCAAGGCGTCCCTTAGCAGGCAGTTCCTTCTTAGACAGTGTCCTAACCAGTTTCTTTTCCTCTTCTTGATGGTCTCCAGTATAGATCTTTTTTTCACCAACTCTTTTCAGTACGGCTTCGTTTCTTACCTTGTCCGCCCATTTTACACGCTCCATTTTTCGCCATGTCCACATTTCAAAAGCTTCGAGTCGTTTCTCTTCATTTCTTCTCAACGTCCAAGAAAGGAAAGGAGGTGTTTTGTAGTATTTGTAGACCTGGAGAAAGCCTTTGATAGAGTGAATTGGGTTAAACTTTCAGATATTCTGAAGAAAATTGGTGTAGATTGGAAAGAGAGAAGCCTTCTAAGCAACTTATGCATGAATCAACGAGTTACAGTGAGAACAGGAGACGAAATGACAGAAGGCTGTGAAATTGGAAGAGGAGTACGACAAGGATGCTGCCTATCGCCTACTTTGTTTAATATCTATTTAGAAGATATAGTGAAAAATTGTTTCCAGGGCACAGAAGGTGTCAAATTGGGAGGAAGAAGAATAAACTGCATACATGTATATATACATATATATATATATATATATATATATATATATATATATATATATATATATATATATGTGTGTGTGTGTGTGTGTGTGTGTGTGTGTGTGTGTGTGTGTGTAATGCCCCGGGTTCGATACCCGGTGGAGGCATATAGTGGTTCAGGTCCCACTTTAAACTGTAGGCCCAGTCCCGATTAGCCTTACTGTGCATAAAGTGGACTTAAAACACCAAATCAATCAATCAATCAATCAATCAATATGTAATGCATTAAGCTTCGCAGACATCGGCAATGCAAAACTGATTCCTCCTAATCGGATTATTACTTTTATGTAAGTTGACGTAAGTAAGTAACTAACCTTTATATTACACAACAGAAAGGAAGTAAAGTAAAGTGCTCCCCTGTGCTGTGAACCAAGTCATGAAGGCGTATAGGGGAGTGGATTTAGGGCCCCACACTGTCTTCATCACGACCGTAGGTGGCGGTGATGTGAATATAGGAAAGGAAACGAATGTATATCGCTTATTAAATTTAATTAATTGTAAGATTGTTGTGGGATTTTGATCTTTTGTTTGTTTGATTAATTTGATTTCTTTTACTTCGCGTTTCTAGGCACGTCTGGCTAATTGCGAAGATATTTATTTATTTATTTATTTATTTAATTAATTGAAACACAACAGGCGCATGCCCAATTACAGTGTTGAATATGGGATGACACCATTACATAAACAAGAACATAACAAGAAATATGAATGACGCAATATACATTTTACATTTAAAAACAATTGTGAGAAGAAATTAATTATTAGATTATAAAAGCAAAGGGAACACAGAGACAATACAATAACAAATGAAGCTAAACTGTTGGATATAACCTTACAAGCTGAATGAAAACCAAAATTCAATGAACAAAACAAAACAAAACAAAACATACAGAAAATTCAGCGATTAGATCTTATGTTACAATTACATTTAAATAGGTCTACGCTTGGATTATTCTTAGAAACTGAATTAAATAACTTGCACATTCTCCTCATGGGTTCAGCTTCGGTCATTTTGGTTCTTCCAAGGGGGATTTGAAAGAGATCAGTTCTGGGCCTTAACATACAGTTTGGCACATAAAAATTTAAATTCGACAACAGATTAAAAGAATCTATTTTACCATTGATAAGCTTGGAGAGAAAAGTTATTTGACTTGTTTGCCTCCTTTCGTCGAGTGACGGAATATTAAAGATTTCGCGTAATATGTTGCTAGGAGTGAGTTTTGGATATGTACCATCAAGTTTAAATAGTAGATATCTGAGAAATTTATTTTGAAGCTTTTCTAATTTTTCGATATCTTTCTTGAATTGCGGGTTCCAAACAAGAGAAGCATATTCGAGTTTAGATCTGACGAGTGTATAATATAGCAAGAGAAATGTTTCCTTTTTTCTAAATTGATGACCCATTCTCATTATAAATCCCAAATTTCTGTGAGCTTCGCTTAAAATGCGGGCAATATGTGATTGGAATGTTAATTTTTGGTCAAAAGTGACCCCTAGGTCGGTAACTATATTCTCACTTTGTACTAACACATTAGAAATAGTGTATGAATTTTGAATAGGGTGTCTGTTGTGGGTGAATGATACAAGTTTACATTTCTTTAGGTTTAGGCTGACTTTATTAATTTCACACCACTGAAGCAAGTTATTCAGCTCTTCATGTAATATTGTACAGTCATCAGCGTTTTCGATATTTTTGTATATTTTAACATCATCAGCAAAGATTAATGTCTCACATTTTGTGCGTAGTTCTGGCAAATCGTTTATAAAAATTAAATATAGCAAGGGACCAAGGTTCGACCCCTGTGGAACTCCCGAACTGGCCACGTATTCGGTTGATCTGCAGCCTTGATACACTACATATTGTCGGCGGTTCTGCAGATAGGAAGAAAGAAGGGTAATAAGTGGAGGAGAAAGGCTATTGTTGGCAAATTTCTGTATTAATATATCGTGGTGAACTGTATCAAATGCCTTTGAAAAGTCTGTATATAAAACGTCAACTTGCCCTTTATTAGCTATACTGGGTGCAATGTAGCTTGTCAGTTCGACAAGATTGGTTACGGTTGAGCGTTTTTGGACAAATCCGTACTGTTTGGGGGAAAGAATGGGTTTAATATGAAAATATATATGTTTGTATATTATCTGCTCGAAGAGTTTTGCTGGTACTGACAATTTTGCAATAGGCCTGTAGTTACATATGTCAGCCTTATCAGCGGCTTTGGGAATCGGACAGATTTCTGTTGTTTTCCATATTGCTGGAAATCTCGAAGTTCTGACAGCCAAGTTGAAAAGGGTGTGAAGAGGGTACTTAAGAATTTCCGAACATCCTTTAATTACATAAGGGGGGATTGAATCAGGGCCGGCGGATTTTTTAGGTTTCAGTTTTTTAATGGCTTCCTCAATTTCATTTAGTGATATTTCAGAGATATTTAAGATACTAGGAAGTGAGTTCATGTTTACATTAGGATGCGGATCTTTGTAGATAGATGGTTCTTTGGAATATACGGATTCAAAATACTTTGCAAAGAGATATTGGATACTTTCATTATCGTCAATGGTTTTATCATTATACTTAGTTGGCTGCACGGGTGGATTTTTTCTTTGATTTTTAATGAAGGACCAAAACTGGTTAGTATCGTGAGCAAGATTGATTTCTGAAGTTTCAATATAGTTTTGGTAAGCTTTACTGATCTCCCATTTTAATTTCGTTCTTAAGGTTTTATACTTAATTTCGTGATGTGTTACATTTCCCATTCTTTGTTTCCATTTTTTGTGGTGGCGTGATTTTGCTTTCAGATTTTTAATAATTTCCCGCGTGAACCAACATGGGTAAGATTTTTTTACAGAGGAGCGAGAGCGTGGAACACATTCATTAAAAATGCTTTCGATTATTTCATAAAATTTATCAACGGCAATATCTACGTCTTCGCATTCTTTTATTTGGTCCCAGTCAGCTAATTCGAGTTTCCGATACAAATTAATGAAATCTGCTTTCTTGAAATTATATCGTTGGATGTTTGGATTTAAAGCTCTTTGTTTAGGCATGGTTTGTGTTAAAGTTATTCCTAGAGCCGGATGGTGTTTATCTTCGCTTACCAGAGGCTCTTGGCGAAATATTTTAGTATTTTCAATATTTGTTAAAACTAGGTCGAGAGTTCTACTATTGGCGTTCTGGATGGAATTTTTGCTTTTGAGGTCGTTGAAATCGAGGAAATATTTCAGTTCCCGACATTGTGCGCCTAACGTGAGCAACTCAGTGTTGGAATTTTTAATTTCAGGGATGTTGAAATCACCTGCAATGACCAACGGGCTCCCCAGAGGATAATGTGCAGTTATATGACTAAAGAAGTTCTCGTATACGTCCACGGGAGATGCAGGTTGAATATACACTACACACATGTAACAATCGCTACCAGATTCTGTTTTAAACTTTGTAATTAAACTGCCAATGCTTTGTTCGTGTAAAAGAGCATCGACCATTACAGGATTAAGTTTTCTCTATATGGCAATGAGGACACCGCCACCTAGTGTTTTGCCAGTTTCTAACGTGTTGCGATCTGACCTGAACACGCTATATCTATCGTCGAGTAGTTCGGAATCTGAAACTGAAGAATTTAGCCACGTTTCCGTGCACAAGACCACGTTGTAATTGTTACTCAATACACATAAAAAGAACTGTTTGGTTTTTGATCGAACTCCTCTCAGATTCTGATAAATTATGTTCATGCTAATTATGTTTTTTTCATTGTCGCACAGAGTTTTGGAAGGGTCAGTTCTAGCAAGATTGATTGACGTCTCCACAAAAGCAGGGACACGAACAGGTGAAATAAACTTCTTACCTGACAAGTTGCGCTGGGCGTGGCTACCTTGACGTCCTCAAAGAGCCCTCTTGCCCACTTGCTCCCCCTTCCATCCTGCATTCCTAGATTTCCTGGACGAACGAGGGGTGAGGGTTCTTGACCTCCGCTTTCACTTTGCTCCAGGCGGGGACCAACACTTTGGGCATCGGAAGGGTTGCCAGGGTCAGCTTAAGAATAAGTGGTTATGAGATGACGTGGATGAAGGGACAATCATAATGGACAGCACAAAACAAGGCCCACAGAGAACTATCCTGGCTGCAAGTCCAGGCGCCAGATCCTCGTTAGTCTGCTAATGCAGTGCAGGATGTACTACGTGGAAGTGAGGTTGATATTTGGGCCACCCCTTACACACCGTTTCGATCTTTTTTAATGCATCCATTGATGCTGTACCAGTATCTACAAAATGGCATCTTTCTACTCACAAATACAGTAACTTTCCCATACGTACCCCACTATGTGCAAAGAAAAACCGTGTGATCAACGATTCCTTAATATTTATACTAGTAATAGGAGAGAGGAAATATTTTTATTACAACACACAGGGAATGTACCATATTGAAGGTGGTTAATTAACTTTCAAGCATTAGTAAAATAATATCCTTACAAAAATGGTGATATATCTTTTGCTAGCCTGCATATACCCGTGTGGTACGCGCACCTTAGGTTGAAAATATTTGCTCCTAAATATTATATTTGTTCATTCCTCGAATATTCATGCGATTTTGTTAAAAAACCATCTAAAGCACAATTATCAACACTGCTTTCAATATAAGAGGAGTACAGCGTATAGCTAAAATGCTTCTTTCCCCAAGTTGGATATGATTCTCCCCTAAACGGAAGATATAAATCTCTCCAGGTGTCACGAATGCAAAACGTTCCATTCCTCTGTTTTTCCTCTAGGAAGATTTAGCGACTTATATATTAAAAGAAAAGCAGTTAATATTTCATCCCAAACGAACAGCAGGAAATGAAAAATTTGATTGTAAAACAATTTTGAAAATGAAGGCGAAGCAAGGAAATTCATTAATAATTATGCAAAACCAAAAGAAAATAAATTATTTATTTACTTCACCTACAACAGAGCTCTTTCTCCAAGTACAATAGACTAACATGGAATATGAAAATTCATACATACCAGTTATAATAATACAATAGATTAAAATAAAGAAACTACAAACTTTACTGACAATCGCGTACGATACTATATACACATTGATTTATTGAATTGTTGTTCTCAGTCCACTTTATGCACAGAAAGGCTAATCGGGACTGGACCTACAGTTTAAAGTGGGATCGAAACCACTAAGTGCCTCCACCGGGTATTGAACCCGGGACCCCTGGATTAGAAGGCTATATAAATTGAGTAACTCAAATAAAATAATATAGATCTTATATATTATACATAAAAATATATGCACAATCTCCAATATAATAATATAATTTCTTTGGGTGTTTAATATATTCTTAATATTTTTTGAAGCGAAGACAGAAAGAAACTACTGAAAACGAAATTCAAGTCTTGGCCGTTTCTGACTATTTCATTACAATTGTCACGAGCTGGAAATAAAATGCTGTGTAATCAGAAACGCCAGGTGAGGAGAGGTCGCCAAGGGAGTCTTGATCGAGGAAGCGAAGCGCGAAGGGTGTTGCAAATGACAATGTTAAGTCGGTCCGTCTAAAAGGTTTGGGCGAACCCACTGAAAACACCTTCGATGGACCGATACAGTGCCAGGTCGTGACTCAGCTGAGGAACCACGAAGGAAAGCAGGTACAGTGGTGACACTTTGGGTTTATCATTATCAGTGTTTAGATATCTTGCTTGCTCGTGCGTGATCTTCCCTCCCCTTGGTTGTGCGGATTCAATTAAATATTGGTAAAGGGCAATGAGCGTAATTTATTCCACTCCTCATACACACATCCTCTTGCAGCCAAGCAATTTAAGCCGGCGAACGGCCTAAACGTAACACAATAGGCGAATTCTGGTGTAATGTTGAGTGGGATTTACCATAATAAAACGTTTGCCTGAACCTTCACATATCGGTAGCACGACCAACATGGTTTTTCCCTCACGCTCACATCATGTTTCGGGACATTTGATTGGCATATGTCGGCCCATTTGTCTTTTATATGTGTTTCCACACTTTTAGCCCACGACACGAAATGACATTTACGATAAAACTGGACACACCATCGCGTTTCTCGTGAAACTCCTGCCTATTTTGATGTCACATGACCACCTTTCCATTTAAGAAAATGATAATTGACTTCAAGATATCGGTTTTCAAGATAGCCACCAACTTGGTAGAATGGCCCACGTCATGTTTCGGGGCATTAGATTTGTGGTATTCCACACTTTCTGCTCACAGTGAATTACAGTTCTGCACTGCAAAGACAGTGAGAAGATGACTACGAGAAAACTACCAGAGTTGACAAATTCTTCTAGGGAGGGAGAAGCCCTTCTAATGATACTCCATTCCACTACCCAAGTATGCACGTACAGTGGTATCCATGAGTATTACCGTGAAAATTGTCCATGACTATTTCCATTAATTTTTATTTTACATCCTATGTGTTTTTAAGCGATGGATTTTTATGTATGCTGTTGCAGAAGTTGTCAACAGCTTGTTTTGGGTTTTCTTTTAATTTTTGAAGCTCTTATTGGGTCAAATAAAGTTGACGAACATGCTTATGGACAATTTGCACGGTAATACTCATACTGTACCATGTGGGAGTCGAATGCAATATATTGCTTAAGAATTTAATAACTAAAACGAAACACAAGGTTTGTAGACAACTTAGATATGCTCTCTCCAGTTATGATAACAATGATCAAATTAGAAGTGTCCGTTTTGAGATATAGGCTTCTGAAAATGGGTTCAAATTTATTATTATTATTTTTGGGATGGTGGGGAGGTTTAAGGATGGATAACTCAATAAATATTTGAGCAGGCAGGACACCATTTATGCAGCTTTACGACATGCTCATGGCCCATAAACTGGAGAAACACCAGCCTCTCAAAGCAATTTATTCAGTAGACACAGCTTTTTTAAAGTTTTGGGGCGATTCATCGCGACATTTGTATTTGCCGCGGCATTGAAAGGTGACCATAGCAGATTAACTCTTGCGCCCCAACCAAAGCAGTTCTCCGTATGGGATACATATTCACAACCTGTAGAAGTTTCATCAAAATTGAAGAGGATCGAGCAGGGACCTTGAATTTAGGCCACATGACATGGAATTGCCCTATAGCAAAAACTGCTTTGCGTCAAGTACAGCAATGTAAAAACTATCGTTTGTTCTGAAATCCACATCGTGTGTTATAATAAGATGTTAAATGAAGGGAGTATTTCATTCATAACGTCAGGAGCTTTGGGGCAACACAAAACCTAATCCAATTGGGCTGAAATTGCATACACTTTTGTTTCATAGTAAATGTAACCATTCTAGGAGGTGCGTCTCAAGAGTTTCCAAAATAAAGAATAAAGCCCACATCGCAACAAACTATGGAGGCTCACGGAAGTAAAGGCTCCACACATTCACTATCTCGGCCATTGTAGAGATGTGATTGTTACCATGCTCCTGCCACCTCCCCTTCCCGCGAGAATTCTTAGCACAGGCAACAATGAGTGCCATCACAACAAGTGTGTATATTCTTGAAACGGGATAATCCCTTTGACTTACCTAATGTTTGGATATATGAACAGAGAACACGGAGCAGCTAATCTAAAGCAATGACTGGCAGCAGAAGCAAAATAAATTATCTCCACGAGTTAAAATAAATCGCGGCTCCATCCCATTACAGCGCATTCCAGAGAGCGCAGAGTAGACATGCAAATTAGTTGGAGGATCGATATGGAGTACGCTGCGTTGCTAAGTAACGAATTTAAAAATAGTAGAGAGAGTATCATTTGTAAAATGCAGGATGCTGGATCCATATAAATAGGAACCTTAACTTTTAGCATTAGCAATATACACCGGGAACGTGATTTTTACCAGAAGGGAATTAATTATATAAGTGTACAAAACGACATGCAGAACATTCACATACATATAGTAAGTCGAGAATTTGTTTTTTTTTAATATCTTTGTTACTATCTCCTGCCAATTTCACCATTTAAAAACGAATACAGTAAATATACCTCTAAAAATCGAACCCCATTACGTTTTTTCTATATATATATATATTTATTTTATTTTTTAAACCGAAGATCGCTACTTGTTTTCAAATACCTCTTGAACTATCTTTGCATGACGTCTTGCACAGAAATCGAGAGCGCCTGATCTCTGGGTTAAATTTACAGTTATTGAAAATCTAATGTAAAAAAAAATCTGTCAGCTAACCTTCTTCTTGTATAACCATCAGTGAAGGGACGAAATGTCTCATGTTTCTCGCTGAATGTTACCTTAGTACGATGTAATCAGTTTTAAGTAGAACACAGGTGCTTTTGAAAATATTTATTATTATTATTATTATTATTATTATTATTATTAACATTTTTTTATTTGTTTTTTACATTTTTAGGCAGTTAAAAGTAGATGAACTTTACCACTTTTTTATCATTTGCTTCTGATAAGTTTTTTTTAAGGCGATCTTTGTGAAAAATGATGCCAAATTGGGAAACATACAACAGATATTTGCAAATAAAATTAAAGCCAAAAACAAAAATCCAGGTTCCTTATTATTCACACTCCAGCTTTCCAGGAAATATTTATTTTTCTCTTGACAGCCACTGTTATATGTTACAATCACGGAAACTTCTGGGTTGTAATTATTCTCCTGAAAGTCAATGATATCGTTACAGCCCAGAAGTATCCGTGACTGTACAAAAACTTCAAACTGTGGGGTATGAACAGCTGTATTCTTGGAAGTAAGTCACCTGGCATCCAGATCGATGTCCTGAGTTCGATCCGCGGTGGTAGTGTTTACTGTGATAACTTTCAACTGTATTCTGAATGTAGAATACTCGTCCCTCTTGTAGGAAAGTAAGCGCCTCAGTTGCAACAAAAGAATGCAAAAAAGCCCGTAGCCCAGACAAAATGTTTAAATGCATCATACAAAAAAGTGCAGGAATGTGCATCAAGAGAGCGCACCTTTTGATGCACTGAAGTACATAAATAGCAATGACGTATCTAAACGCTGGGTTTGGGCTACAAACTTTTGTGCAGCCAAGTGCATCAGGCACAGTGCTACTTGTGACGTGCTGCATGAAAGTGCACTGCACACAAGTCACCCAATAATCTACAGGAAGATCCTTAGGCGAGTAACATGATAGGGGAAAGCCCTATCAAGCAGTGGCGGATCCCGAAGTTACAGTTGGGAGGGGTGAATTTCTGTCAGGTGGCTCACATCACCGAGAATCAATTCTAACCTACGCTTTCACTGTTCAATACAGGGTGCTCGGAAATTCCCCTAACAACTCCTAGGGCTAGTAGAGGGGACTGAGTAGACAATATTTAGAATAGGAACCCACGTGCTACAACCATGACAATGTGTCGGATGTGCCTGTGTTGGTATGCAACCGGGTAGGCAGTACATGACGTCAGAAGATCACCTGATGACGTAAAGTGTAATCATGTATTACAACCATGTCAAATGAGGTGTTACGTAAGGTACAGAACTGAATGACGTGTGACTCAGTCCATAATACAAACAAATTTATTTGGTAACAATGCCAAGGGAACAAAAAAGAAACGTACTATTCATTGACCAACACCTGTGTCGACAGCGGAACGCAACAATTTGTAGACGTCAAGTGCCATCAGGTGATCTTTTGACGTCATGTACTGCCTACCCAGTTGCATACCAACACAGGCACATCCGACACATTCCCATGGTTTTATCACGGAACCGGTACGTTTCCGGACATGGGTTCCTATTCGAAATATTGCCTACTCAGTCCCCTCTACTTGATCTAGGAGTTTGTAAGGGGAATTTCCGAGCACCCTGTATAAACAATATATGGTACTGTAAGCAGGAACCAAGCTGACTTCCATGCTCTAGAGATTAGCGTATTGTTTTTCAAAAACAGGAACCTAGAGCTGGAATAGAGGTTCCCATTACATGTCGTTATCATCATAATTCCTCACATTACCGTGGTAAACTGAACGATAAGATGATGAGTAATTGGAATAAACATACAAAAACCTATTGTCTGAAGGGGTCTCAGGTTCGATCCTGGAAGCACATTACACAGTGGTTCGGATACAAATCCAGACTGTATGCCCAGTTACAAACATAAAGTGGACTTAAATCAATTTTTTATAAATATTCTCAAGCCTATTAGACTTGTTGATAAAAGACAGAATATTCGAATCTTCAAAAATATTAGGCATAATAATATATCCTATAAACCTGACAGTTGGGAGGGGCGATTTCCCTCCCCGTGAATCCGGGCTATCCGCCACCATCAAGTGGCTTTTCATTGGGTGATACGCGATAGCGCTTGAATTTCTATCGTCACTGCTATCTGACTTTTGAACTGAAATGGAATTGGCGAAAAAAAGATAGACAGAAAACATAACTTAAGTAAAACAGCGATAAAATATCCTCACACGTAAATGCGTCTGCTGCAAGTCTTGGGTAAACAAGCACCCATTCTTTAAGCCAAGCACAAGGGGAAAAAATGCTTCTAAGAACTAACAGAAGGGCCTCGACTTTACTCCCATCCGGAACACGTCCCCCCTCCTGCGAAGGCAGAATGAGCAACCACTCTCCCAGACACAGATTTCATAATTTTCTCTCAAGCAAGAGCGCGCTGATTCATAAATTCATCGAAACCACTGTTAGGGACTCGCGATGCGGGACCTAATGGAAATTTAAAAGGCACCTGTGAAAAGGATTATTTATTAAGAGATTTCTCCATCTCGACAACTGAGGAAGGTTTCATGGATTGGGAGTAGCCGCATCTCTAGACGGGGTTTCAAAGAAAAACCCTACCACTCGCTTTGTAGAGAGATTGAAGTAAGAAATTCATATTCAGAACGCCCTTTCTAGAATAACAGGACATATGAATAAATTCCTCTCTAAACTTTACCGCGTATCTAGAGCAACACGAAAGCATTTTTTTTATATTCTATTACGTTCCACTTTGTTAACCCGAATGAAACCGCCGCAACCGAATTGCGCACACTTTAGATCCAGGACTGCGCACAAATCTCACTGACCTGTTTTGCGCACAGATTTGATCGAACGTTGCCACTTTGATATCTTTAAAGTCTGTGCGCAAAACTGTTTTCTTCTTTAGACAAGAAGAGAGAGAAATTAGAAATAAAATCTCTTAAGGATTAAATAAAAAATATAATTTGACCAGTAAATGTATCAAGTCAAGATAGGTTAGGTTAGGTTAGGTTAGGTTAGACAAAACACAGCAAAGACACGTGTAAGTCCACACACACACACACAAACAAACACAACAGAAGTGAGAACGGCTTGAGAACATTTTACATCTGACAACATCGCCTCATTTTTTTGTGCGCAATCCTGTATATTGTGACAGCTTGTCAACGGCTTATCAGTTACCACTGATAAAACCGGAAAAGTGTGCGCAATTCAGCTGCAGACAATGAAACAGCCAATGTAACTTTTCAAAACAGTGGAGTGTAGTGAGTGAATTGAGGTCGAGTAGAGTGTGGAGTGGAACGAGGAGGAGAGTAGTGCTGTTGAGTGGATTTTAGTTGAGTCTTGTTAATTTGAATGAATTAGTTATATTCATTTCGGTTCAACTGCGTTTAATAGAGCAGGATAGTTTGCTTTGAAAATTTGTCACGATTGACTTTTGAAATGAGTTGAGTCTGAATATCGCTATTCGTGATTTTCAATTGTAACAGATTAACAACTTGTGTTTTTTAGTCGGCACATTTTGCATTGAGAATACTATTATTGTTCTATTTAGTCATTCAGATAATTGATGCTAGACTTGTTCGATGCAGATGGCGTTTCCGGACCGAAAGTCACTTCGAAGGTTCTTGTGTGGTTGCATACTCTTCACTTGTTATTTACTTATGAGCATACACTGGCTTCCCGTCACCTGAAAAGAGACGAAATAACATTTCCAGGAATAAAAATTATATCTCACATCTCCATTATGTTTGCCTTATTTTCTGAACAAACGGTAGCTTTCCAAGAAATATAGAGTATTGGTTTAATATATAATCTAGTAATCAGGAGGACCTAGTTTCGATACGCACTGGAGGAATAGTAGTAGATTTATCTTTTAAACTGTAGGTCCAGTCCCGATTAACTTACATGAGGATAAACTGGACTTCAGGCAAACGTGCCTTTCTTTCCTAATAATATATATTTTATCGTTTTCCTCCTAAAAAGTAAATAAACAGAGGACTAAAATACTTTTGTTCTAATCTCCACATTACAACCAATTCTGCCTTCACCTGACATCTACTGCATACATGAAATAATTCATATTTTTTCAAGTGTTTATAGACAACCAATAAATAACATAGTATTTATCTACTTATTAGACTTGGTTGATTGGTGTTGTACAGTTTACTTGCATTTTATACGATGCATAATAACAATATAATTTTGGAAAATGTGGAACCTTAGTTAAAACAAATATAATTGGCGACGTAACATTTGTGCTTCTATAACATAAATTACGCAATGTAGCCATGTGTAATTTTACTCTTATCATTATGTTTTAGAATATTTCTCTTCCGGTTGCCACTGATGCACGATTCTACGTTTAGAAAAAGTAATGTGCTCTCAATACATAACACAAAACTTCAAATTGCATCCCTCCGACAATTTATATCTTTTTCTCTCCCGGAATTGTCTTTCCTGAAACGAGAACATTTAAACAATTAATACCTAGATTTTTTTGTATGGGTTAAATAGGCAATCAAATTTTTGAAGCGTATCTGAATTCACGAGGCTAATGCAGAAAATCTGGAGTTTACATCTCTTAATATCCATGTAATAAGTGATCATATCTCCAGTTGGATAATTTTTTAATCCCTTTGTAGTTTCTTCTCTCTTCCGTTCGTCTTTCTTCCATTCATTCTTTCCATATTTCTCACTTTCGATTCTTTTTTGTTGGTTCCTTCGTTTTTTTTTACTATATAATTTCCTTTCTTTCCCTCTCTATATCTCTGTCTGTGTTTTTCTTTCTTCTGCGAATGTAAATTGGACGTGCCCCGTATTTTTGGCACTACTGAAAGCTCTTTCATCACCTTCTCTCTCTCTCTTGGTTCTCCCAGCCCGTCTCTGATGAGGTTCACCAACCGTACGAAACTTTCCAGAAAATCATTATTCCCACTGGCAAGCTCTAGCGTATCCCTCTTTCTGTCAAAGGAAGCATGGAAGCTAAAAGCTGTGCACTGGAAAACGAAGAAAGTGATGTGGCAGACTCTCAGCATTCGGAACTTCTGCTCCCTTTCCTTTTGACAATCCTTGTGAGATTTCCTCTACAGAGACACTTGACTCGTATCGCAACTCTGGAAAGAAGCGTTCTCATATTCAGTTTGGAATCGAGAACGAGACGAGCGATTCGAAGAGTCTCCTGGTCCACAATCGCTTCTCAAATGAGTCAATAAAAAATGCGGTTTCGTCACAGTCACATGCTCACTAGACGTACTTGTTTTGTTTTTTTTTATTTAGCGTCGCTTTTCTGCCACTTTTGGCTAATCTCCTCGATGAGAATGAGCGATGATTAGATGAAATTGATGAAGGGGACATATAAAGTACACCCATGCCCGAACAGAAGTCGAACCCGGCAACTTCTGTGGCGAGCGATACATCCACATCCACGTCTTTATTATCAACCTCGTGTTTCATGGAACAGTGTGCAACCTTTGCACAGATTTTACCCACTAAGGAAGTTACTATTTTTTGTTAATGGATATTAGGTACTTATTCTTTTGCATCAACCCAACTCCTAAGATGTTCTTATATTGCACGTAAATTACAGTAAACAGAAGGGCAATCTCAATGGATGCCATTTAATTGACTGCATTAGGAAACAATATTTTTCACCTATATATTTTCTTGAGCTGTTCTTGTCATAATGCAGTTTTATGGGTTTAGAAAAGTTATTGTAATGAAACTTAAATCTAATCTGCGGCAAACGGTGATTGCTTCATTAGTATTAAATTGATAACAATACTTTATCTTAGAAAAAAGGTGCTTCTTTGAATATTAATTGTTTATGAACACCTAATGTTTCTACATTTCAAGAAGAGCTTGAACCTTTACAATGACTTTTTTTTCCTGTACGTTCAGATCAGATCAGATCTTCATTTGACTATTTGTTTTGTGAAGTATCGCCTTTATCAGGCCTGGCTCTATTTCTTCCTGTGTCGAGTTAACTATTGACGTGGATTGGTTGACTTGTCCTTCTGTTCCTCCTGCAACTGTCGCTTGTTGGATACATCTGCTTTGTGCTTTGTTTTTGGTTCCGTTAGAACCGTTATTTTGTGGTCCTTAAAAGGGCCTGTAGTGATTATTCGTTTTTTGGTCCTAAATAAGGCCGTCTTGGTTTTTGATGTCGTGTCTATCCCTGCTGCGTAGAAGTCCCCTGCTGTGACGATGTCTAGGCAGACTTCCATCAGGAGTGTGGCTTTCCTCTTTACTTTGAAGTTGTGACATCTTGTTTCTGGCACTCTTTATCCTCTGTAGGATGTTGCCTCTGCGACGTTTCTGAAGTAACCACTGGAGTGTTTCTTCATCTTCTTCGCTGTTTTGTCGTTTTGGTTCTTGGTGTTCTGGTGTTGTCTGTTTTGGAGTTGCTGCTATGGCATAGGTAGTGTCTCCTCTGTTCTTTCGTTCAGTCTGTGATGGTGTTTCTCTTCTTGGCGTTGACTTTTGAAAAGGCTCAGCTGTTGTTGTTTTTGGGGCTGTTTGAAATACTTTACAGCCTCTGAAGTTAGCTGGATGTTCGCCCCCGCAGTTGCAGCACTTAGTGTTCAAGCTGCGGTCCTTCTTCTCACATTCTCTGGTCAAATGACTCTGTGCACATTTTACACATCTAGGCGCCGCTTGGCAATTTCTCTGCGTGTGTCCGACCCTGTGGCACCTATGGCATTGAGGTATTCCAGGGGAACTGTATGGCGTAACCTGAACTCTGTAGCCTAACAGGTCTTCTTCTTAGTGAATGTCTCTAGCTTTCGCTGTTCTTCTGATGGCATTCAAAAATAGAGGCATCGGCACCTTGACATGGGTGCTTTTGTCTCTCTTTGTCATCTGGGAGGCGTCGAGGACCTTGTAGGTCTCTGCAAGCTCTGCTTTGATGTCTTCTACAGGCGTATCTATTGGCAATTTTCTGATGACGATCTTGATTGGTCTGTCTCTTTTTGGAGTCGAAGTTGCATACTCCGTGTCACTCATCTTGCAGTATTCTGTGACTTAGTCAAAAGTCTTTTTCGTCTTGAGCTGTACCCTTATGCCATCTCGGGTTATCTTCACCGTCGGTTTTTCCTCTGCAACCTTGGTGATGGCTGTAGAGAGTGCATATCTATTCTTAGTGTGGAATAAGAATAGTGGTGGAGGTCGTTCAGTGATGTCTGGCTGATGGATGTTCAGAGGTTAGAATATATTATTCGTTTCAACCGTAGCAGGTGTTGATGTAGCGTTTCCACTGACTTTTGCTATCTTCTTTGGGAAGATGAAGTCTTCATCTGCCATTTTTTTCTACTATTGAAGTGTCCATGTGAGCTTCTTCTTCCGTTCTTTCTGCTGTGGATGTATCTTCATACTCTCTTTTTCTGATTTGTTGTTCCCTACTGCTAGAGGACTCTGTCTGGATGTTGGATTTTACACTGGTAGTTTCCCCCTGTGCATTGTCATATGTCTTAATTAGATACCACGTGATGGCGTTGCATATCGTATTGTCGTCTTCTTTGGGGTGGATTTTCTTGCACATACTGTGCAGGAATGCAAATTGAACGCTTGTCTCCATCTGGCGTGCCTGGTTGGATTCCGCCTTATCTTGAGGTTTCTGGTTCCTTCCGCCTTGGGCTTCTCTTGCCTGTTGCTTCTGGAGCTGTCTCCTGTCGTACACCGTTCTTTACATCTTTGTATCTTTTGAGGTTGCCAACGTGAACAAGGGGTCTGCTCACCTCGACTTCCCAACGATGGATCCTGTATGTTCAAACTTGCATCTTGTAATTTAAGAATTTGTCACATGTTCCTATGTAGGAGTTCAAATCAGAAGCTGCATCTATGTGAAAAGAACATCCACATAACATATTATTTTCTACTATTACGTGGAAATTACCCATACTTGACAATTCAGGCGTTGAACGAGAGAAGAGGCCAAGCCACAAACCTATGAACATTGAGTTATAGGGTGGAATGCATGTACCTTCCATCTATCGATATTTTCGCAAAACGGTAGCGTAGTGACTTGGCTTCAGAACCGTGTATTGGCCAAAATCAGAATATGGGACTAACAAGGGAGGTTATCTAAGTGTCCCCCTCCGATATCCATGAAACTTAGCAGGTGTATAGAGGGGCCTAAAGGAAGAAATACGTGTTTTTGTGTTTCAGCTAAAAACTGTTTTAGGGGGCAACCCACCCCCCTCAAATGTCAAGATGAGGACAAATTAAAGTGGGGATCTGACCCCTGTGTCCCCCTCCGATTTCCATGAAACTTGGCAGGTGTATAGAGTGGCCCAAAGGAAGAAATATGTGCTTTTTGTTTCGGCTAAAAACTGTTTTAGGGGGGCAAAACCTCCCTCAAATGTCAAGATGAGGTGAAATTGAATAGGGGATCTGACCCATGTGTCCCCCCTCCGATTTCCATGAAACTTGGCAGGTGTATACAGGGGCCGAAAGGAAGAAATGCGTGTTTTTGTGTTTGAGCTAAAAAACTGTTTTAGGGGGCAAACTCCCCTCAAATGTCAAGACGAGGAGAAATTGAAGTGGGGATCTGACCCCGAAACCACGTAAATATGGCATAGGAAGAACACGCACATATAATTGGAACACACACAGCACAGAGCTGTGTTTGCCAGTGATATGCACTTCATATCTCAAGCGTCCCACTTGTGTATCTGCTAGTACTATTAGCACAGAACTTCAACCGCCATCGTCCCTCACGATACCAATTGCGTTTGGTACCGACAATCCTACAGTACTGTGCTGTGTGTGTTCCAATTATATGCGCGTGTTCTTCCTATGCCATATTACGTGGTTTCGGGGTCAGATTCCCACTTCAATTTCTCCTCATCTTGACATTGGAGGGGGGGGGGGGTTGCCCCGTAAAACAGTTTTTTAGCTGAAACACAAATCATGTATTTCTTTATTTCTTCCTTTTGGCCTCTCCATACACCTGCCAAGATTCATGGAAATCGGAGGGGGACAAAGGGGTCAGATCCGCACTTCAATTTGTCCTCATCTTGACATTTAAGAGGGGTTGCCCCCAAAACCGTTTTTTAGCCGAAACAAAAAAACACGTATTTCTTCCTTTGGGCCCCTCTATACACCTGCCAAGTTTAATGGAAATCGGAGGGGGACGCTTAGATAACCTCCCTGTGGAATGAAAGAAAGGATCAAGCCACACGTGACTTATACCCTGTCCCAGCTAACTGTGGAGCAAGGACGCGCAGAGAAGCGAGGGAAATCTATTGGCCAGAACGAAGCAGTAGACGCTGATGAGAAGGCTGGTAACATCAGTCGCTTTCCCCCACTCCACGCAATTCCGTTCCTCCCACGTGCTCAATGGTGGAGCCGTCTTGCGCAGAGACTTGCTTTCGTTTGCCTGCTCCACAGTTAGCTGGGACGGAGTATAGCTCCTCGTTCAACACCTCAATTGTTCATAATTTTCTTCTGTGTACTAAGAACTTCTCATTTCTCGTTCCAGGCTTCATCGTGGTGGCCTCCTGCGTGATGACCTTTGAGGCCAGGGATAGCGCTGCCAAGGTCGTCCCAGCGAGGTTGAAGGCCAAGTCTAGCCCGCACCAATCATCTCGCCAGGAATCAGTTAGCGGGAAGATAAGCATGAGCAGCCAAACCAAGTGGGACAACCTCGGGGTGTTCAGAGCGGGTGGGGGCGGCGGCGACGCGTCCTCCGGAGGCAGTGCGTCCCCGGGATTGACGGACGCCGGACGACGCGCTCTCACCGCCGCCTTCATCCAGTTCTCCTGCGACATCCAGGCTTCGGTGGACTCGACGAGGTCTCCCGTGCCGACGAGAAAGGTCCTCCCGAAGTGTCCGTCGGCACCGAATTTGGCTGCGTTGTCTCCGTCGGAACGGATAAGGCGTCCGGTCCCGAGACCCAGTCCTCAGCCCAGCACCCAGCCGCTCTTCAGCGCCCAGTACCTTCTTCCCTGCCCCTTCCTCCAGAGGCAAGCCGTCTCCATGGACAACCCCGCGATACGCCCTCACGAGTGCACGTCGCCCATCTTCAGGAGGCCTCGAAAGGACCGAAGCGAGGAGAGAGACGGAGACGTCGAGTCTTTGGAGCTCGGGGCGAGCGCAAGCGTCATCCACAAGACCGACTCGGAGACGTCGATGGCTCTGGACCTTCACATCCCGAACTGTCCGGTTACGCTGAGGGTCCACGACGAGTCCCGGTCGCCGTCCAGACGCGGTGACGGCTTAGCAGGATTGGAGAGAGGCTGGTCCGGTGGGAGCAGCAGAGGTTCCAGGCCGTGCAGCCCGTCCTCCAGGACAACCACTTCTGGAATTAGGGTTTACAATGCCCAAGAAGTGGATGCCTCTACCCAAGTACTTTGCGTTACGCAAATCGATATCAGACCCAGGACACCTCGACGATTTCAGAGCACGCGTTCTGAAACCGCCAAGAGGCACCTATTCGTGCGACAAAGGCCGGTGGAGGCATCGGATTACGATCCCGTGGGTGAACTTACTGCTGAAAGTATTGAACACCGGACCGAAATAAGAATTACGCTCACCCCTGAGACTAGTATGACGGACAGGGAAGTGCACGAATAACGTAAGTCGAATTGCGCATCACATTTTTTATGGGATGACCCAAAGTACTGAATTGTGTTTTTTTTTTCTTTTTTTAAGGTGTTCGTTCAGCGAAATGTTGATCAGAATGTTACTTGTGATTGATAAACAATTAATAAATATGTATTTTCAGGTAATAATTCGGGTTGCCCGATGTGTACATTGTGTGTATGAAGCGCGAACGGATAGACATACACACATTTGTAGTTACGAACATGTAACATGTGTAATGTATATTGCTTTCCGGTAAGTTGAGATGATTCATGTGTTACATTTGAAATGTTGGCGTATTAGTGTCGATGCTTCTTTCGTGAATTTTAATTCTTCCAAGGAAATCGAACAATCCTTGAAGCAATTTATTTTAATTTGTTTAGCAAGTTACTGTAAGTCAAGAAGTGCACTTTCCACGTATTGATAATCACTTCAATTTATTGCTCACACAGGATCTCCCCGATGGCGTAGTAGTAACGTCGTCGCCTTGTAATCAAGGAGTCTCGGGTTCATGCATAGTGGTTCGGATCCAACTTTAAACTGTAGGTCCAGTTCCGATTAGCATTCCTGTGTATAAAGTTGATTTAGAAACACACTCGAGTTGTTCAATACGTTTTCATATTATGACGTGGAAAACATTTCTGATTTGTTCATCGGTTTTGAAAGTGTGGACCTGTAACGAATTTACTCACACTCATTGAAACCGTATAAGAGTTCTTGGACGTTCGTTTAAAGACCGTTGACCAAAGTCAGAAATATTTCCTACAAATGTTTAATTTTCCTTTCCAATTCGAGACATACCAAATGAGGTGTCATTCGGTCCATTTTACCATTTGAAATTATAATGGTACCTGTGCGTACTTCAATAATCGAAAGCTTCTATGGTGAAAAATTGTCACATGCTAATTGTATGAAAGTAAATGCAACAATTACAACATGGTTTTAAAAATGCCTTTTTTTTCAAAATAAAAAGGAATAAAAACACTTTGGATGAAATCCCCACTTCCTGTTATGCCGATGGTTTAAAATTGAGGAACAGCAATCCCACTGAAATGATCAACTGAACAAATATTTGTTAGTACACCTTTTACCATGGTAGTGGTAACGCCGTCGCCTTGTAATCAAGGGACCCCAGGTTCGATAAGTGGTGAAGGCACAAAGGGGTTCGGATCCCATTAACTGTAGGTCCAGTCTCAATTAGCCTTTCTGTGGATAAAGTGGACTAAAAACAAACAAACATTGTATTAAAGTCATAAGCAGTGCTCTAATTCTATATATATATTTTTAAAGTGCCAGAACACTGTGATTACATAGTTTATCACAATCTCCTTCCTCATCCTTACGATTATCATTGCTGATAATAGTACCATAATAATATTATTTTAGAATATATAGAACAGATAATACTACACTATGAAGAGGTGTTCTCAGGTTATCAGCCAAGTGATTTCCGGATAGGCTTCCAAGCTTTCGAGATCTAAGCTCACTCTCATCTTCAGGGATTGAAGTGAATAGAAAGCTCGAACACCTGTCCGGAAATCACCTGGCTGATAACCCGACGCCAGGAAAGCTTCAAGAATTGTTTCAATACTACACTTAGTTTCAAAATAGTGAGCTAAATTTACCCTTATGTATCACTTTATGTCATGAAGATAAATAGGAAATCTCCATTTTCATGCAACAGTTCAGCTTCTGAAATTGCTTCAGTTTCTCTCCTGATATTCCCCTTTAGTTCTTCTAAACCAGTGGTTTCCAACTTCAAAAGGTCCGAGGGCCAAAATTATATCCAGCAGTTGATTGGCGGGCCGCATATTTTTTTTTTGGGGGGGGGGTGTTGAAAATTACAAAAATTTTAAGTACTGAACTGAAAATGTAGTACTTTCGAATTACCAAAATGTCTAAAATGAGGCAATAAAAACAATGGAATCACAAAATCAAAATGGCATAATTACAATTTATTTCACAAAACCCGATACCTATGGATGAATTGAAAGAAATGAAAAATACACCATACAAATAAGAGTCCTTCATAGTAAGTGTTCAATGTGAAAATTGAGGCCGATCTGCTTCTTTTATTAAAGTTTGAATGTCCACTTCAATTTCTGTATTTGAAAGTCTCAGAAGGTGAAGCAGTGAAGAATCTGCCAGTCGGCTTCTGTAGCGATTCTTGATGAACTTCATTGAAGAAAAAACCCTTTCACACGCGTATGTGCTGCCGAACATCGATGTTATTCTTTGCCCAGAACTACGAAGGTTTGGAAAGCGTTCCTTTGAAAGGTATTTGAAAAACTCTGGCCCCTTTTCTTGCGTAGTTTGAAGGAACACATCGCCTTGCAAATCACACAATTCAAGTTGGAGAGAAGCTTCTTGTTCTTCGATGTTAACGCCAAGAGGATTGATAAATAGCTGGATGCTGCTTTTAAGTTCTTCAAAATCTTTAAATCTGGTGTCAAACTCATCCATTATTTCTTTAATATTTGCACTGAATTCAGAAAAGTTAAGTGTTTCTTCATCTTCTGCTAGCCGCTGACAGCTTGGAAAATGGACCAGGTTATTCCTCTCCAAAGTAACGTTGAAAATCTTCAGTTTATTACGAAACCCATTTATGTTTCCCATTAAATCTGACACCAGCTGGTTTCTTCCCTGCAGTTTCAAGTTCAGTTCGTTCAGATGGCCTGTGATATCTGTCAGAAACGCCAGTTGTTTAAGGAAGTCCATACTCTGAAACTGTTCCAGTTGTCTTGCGTCCGATGAGGCAAACTGTTCAAGGAACGCATGGATTTCATTTCTTATTGCAAAATATCTCTGAAAGCACTTTCCTGCACTCAACCACCTCACATGGATAAAAAGAAGTAAGTCGTCATATTCTGCCTCCTTATCCTCCAAAAACTCTCGTAACTTTCTATGTAGAAGGGCTCTGTTCCCCCCTCAAATCTTGTTTATTATTTGTATAACTGTTTTAAATACTTCATTTTGTTTCACTGATTTCCCACACAGAGCCATTTGGTGAAGAATGCAATGCAACGCTGGACAATTTACTCCACTTTCCTTAAGCATTCCTACAAATCCAGATTTTTCTCCTGTCATCGATTTTGCTCCATCTGTTACAATGCATGAACACTTATCAAAACCTCCGATCTTATCTATCGACATTTTTACCGCATCATATATGTCCTTCCCTTTAGTGGTTCCGTGAAGAGAGCAGAGGTCAAATAATTCTTCGTTTGTTGAAAACTCGTCTTGCGTTATACGTATAAATATCAAGAGCTGACTCACATCAGTCTGATCTGTACTTTCATCGAGACACAACGAAAAATAGGAACTACTTTTAACCATGTTATACATTTTTTTCTGTTACTTGTTCTCCCATATCCATAACCCGTCTTTGTACAGTCTGGTTAGAAAGTGACACTGATTCAAATTTGCTAGCAACGCTATAGATTGTCCAGTGAAAAGAATAGACTGTTGCTTCAAATGGGCTTTTACTTTCCCTACATCCCCCCTCTTTTTAAATATTGTTTTCACTACTGAGCGCAAAGGTGAACACCCATTTGCTTTCTTTCGAATGCAAAACGCTATTCTGGAACTGGTTGAGCTTTCAGACCAGCAAAAGTTCCTTCCAGCAGCGCGTGTTTTTAATTTTGTGTGTGCAGGGGCACGTGAACGGAGGGGAACGGCGAGCCCAGCGTTGTCGACTGCTTTCCACCACACCCCCTCAGCCAGTACCGCGGTAGACAAAATTTCTCGGAAGGAGAGGGTGACTGACCGTTGGTTTCGACGAGCAATGACTGTGGCGGATCTGTGCGTTGGGTTGCTATAAAAAACCGTTGGTTTTAATACTGAAATATGAGCGAAAGTAGTGTAAAGAAGAGAAGGCGTGGTGAGGTTCTCAAAAGTAAAGAAAGGCAAATAGTAATGAATATTTTTTGTTTATTTAAAACAGAAAAATCCGGATCGCAGTGTAAGTTGGTTAGCCAGCGAGACGGCGAAAGCAACTGGAGTTTCTCGGGCTACTGTGTATAAAATTCGGGGCGAGGTTTCTCAAGGTCCTCTTGAAACACCAGGTAAGAAACGACCCAGGAAAAGATCGCCAATTACAATTAAAAATGTAAAATATAATGATTTTGTCAGAAGTGCTGTGCGACGTAAAGTTCACGAATTCTTTTATAAAAACAAACCCCCAACACTTAATTCTGTTCTTGTTGCTGCTAATTCTGACTCCACATTACCGAATTTTAAAAGATCAACGTTTCATGTCTTTCTCAAAGAACTTGGCTTTTCGTATGAGAAAAGGGGCAACAAATCCATGTTAATGGAAAGAGAAGATTTAATTTCTCTTCGCCATAAATATTTAAGAGAGATTAGGAAGTTTAGGCGTGAAAATAGAAATATTGTTTACACTGATGAATCCTGGGTGAACACCGGAACCTCAGTTAATTATGAATGGAAAGACAAGACAATTACAACTGCAAAACAAGCGTTTCTGGCAGGTCTTTCCACTGGTTTAAAAAATCCAACATCTCGCGGAGCGCGATACTCTTTAGTGCATGCGGGTAACGAACGCGGTTTTCTGCGAAACGCCCTACTTGTGTTTCAGTGCAAAAAGAATACAGCAGATGTCCATGATGAAATGGATGGAGAAACGTACGAGATGTATTTTCGGGAACAGTTGCTCGTCAATCTCCCTCCGGGATCTGTTATTGTTGTTGACAATGCCTCTTATCATAGCCGCAAGCAAGAGCCAATGCCGACAACCTCGTGGAAGAAGAATGATTTAAGAGAATGGTTGAAATCTCATGACGACATGTTACGGAGAGATCTTCTGGAACTTACAAATATTCATAAAATTAAGTATATAAGATCGATGAGATGGCAAAACAGATGGGGCATACGGTGCTTCGTTTGCCCCCATATCATTGCGAACTGAACCCGATTGAACTTGTGTGGTCACAGGTTAAGCATTATGTGCGGTGTAACAACACTACATTCAAAACTAAAGACACTGAAAATTTAATCACTGAATCATTTAAGACAGTAACAGTTGAAAACTGGCAAAATTACGTAAAACATGTAATGGACATAGAGAAGGAAATGTGGAATGCAGATGTATTGCAGGATGACGTTGATCAGATAATAATCCACTTGGGTGAAGATTCCAGCGAGAGTGATGATCTGACAGAAGAAAATGATTCTGCAATGGAAGGAATTAACCCCTTGGAGTGACATGCGAGAGAAAAGTAAGTTCATTAAGACTTATTCTTTCAGTTTATGTAATTTTGTGAATTTGTTTCTTGTTTTTAATAATAGCTCACCGTGAACTTATTTCTTCAATTTGTACGTACCCGCGATTCAAGCGCCACGCTCGTTTGTTTGGTCTTGTACTTTCACTGCCAGCAGGTCCGTTTCTCGCCCCTGCGGCAAGCGGCAACGCTGTTCTCATATACCCAACAGTCTATTCTTTTCGCTGGACAACCAATAGAGTCCCCGAAAGCCTTTGCCATTTCAATTGCGCACCTTTTCATTATGTTTCCATCAGAAAAAGGTTTCTTTGCCTTAGCAAGTTCAAGTGAAACTGCATAAGAAGCATGCAGAGCTGACGTCTGCCCCTTTGTAAAACTGCTAAACATACCTATCTGCTGTTTAACTTTCTTCTTCAGGTCCACAATTAGCAAATCCCTAGACTCTTCTTCATATTTTCCGTATCTTTCTTCATGCTTAGTTGTATAATGTCTCTTCACGTTATATTCCTTGAGCACTGATATAATTTGCAAACACACCGAACACTGCAGCTTTCCATTGTTGTTTGTAACGAGGTAGTCTTTTTCCCAACGTTCTTGGTAGGTTCTATTTTCATTTTCAATCTTACGTTTTTTGGAGATATTGCTCATTTCGATATTTGCACAAACTTTTACAATTAGTTACAGTACAATCCGAATTGGAACACTGGAACTCACTTCGTACTTCGTGCGTAGTAAAACAGATCTCTTTAGCGCCGCTCTGCAGTTTGTTTCTAAACACACAGAGTGAAACCTTCGCGGAAGCGGGCGAGTTCATTCCGCATAGCGAAGGGGTGAAATGCATGATGTGAAGAGAACGTTACGTCACTTTAGATTCTTCTGATGATCATTATTGACTGCAAAATAAATTCTACCTGTGATATTGTCTTTCTTCACAGAGCTTCCGTTCCTTCAGTAAAAATAGAACGTATTTTAATAAAAATACATAAAATTAATGTATTTTGCAAACAGACTTCGCGGGCCGCCAGTTAGAAACCCCTGTTCTAAACTGTGGGGGTTTATTGCATAGACTTTATTTTTGTTGTAATGTGTACGTATGTGCCATTATTAAAACTATAGCAAAACACAAATAGAGGTAAAGGTGGTATTATGAGTCCCCATTTTGTTTTGTATTTTTTTAAATTTGATTTTTATCTTTTTTGTTCAGATTCTTATGATAACTTTAACTACAACATTTCATAAAACTACTGTTAAAATATATATCAATTTGAGAAACTTTTAGGATATGAAAAAAAATAAAATACAAAACAAGTCATTTTGTGGAAAAAAAGTTTTGTGCTGGTAATATGAGCCCCTAGGAAAAAATAATAGAATGACTGGTTTAGAAAAGTGTATGAAAAATTGAATCATACAAACAAAATTTTATTCATTACAAAACCTTAAAAAAGATATTATGATGTGAAATACCATAAAAGAGTTCATAACAAAATCATTGAAAAAATCATTACAAAACCAATGGAAAGTGTCATTAAAAATGAATTGAAAGGGTCATTAAGAAACCATTTAAAGAAGTTTTATTTTGTTTCTTTGTAATGTCTATTTACAAAAGTCGCAAATGTAAATATCCTTCTCTCATCCAGCGCAGTCGTTGTGTGCCCACATTTCACAGATAAGACATTTCACCCACAGTTCTCCTCGGTTATCAGCCGAAAATAGACCCTCAAAGAACAGACAAACTGCTTCTTCATCACCGGGATTTTCCACTCCGATTTTTGTTTCTAAGACAGATTCCCCAAAATCGATATCTGATTCACAGGATTCCTCATGTTAATCTTGATGAAGCTTCGATTTCACTGCATGCTTTGTTTTAGTTTGTGTTTTTTTCAGTAGGCTCTTGATCATCATCAACTGATATTCCTGTCTCGTTGATATTAAATACTCTATCTGCCGGGCGTACTCGGCTTCTAGGATATCAAAGAAATTGTCGACTGCCTCTTTGTTAAAGCCATTTGCTCTTGAAAACGATGTCGCAGCATGTTTCAAAAGAGATAAAACATTGTTATGACGATTCATGAAGTGGTCGAACCAAGCTCTACGAGCTAACCCCTCTTCTGTGAATGGGTAATTAATTTCATTTCTTTCACACGGTTGGTAAGCTACTCTGCGAACATCTTGTCTGGTAAGACCATATAATTTATTTTGCATGATAAGTAAATACTCGACTCACTCTGTTTCCAGCTCCTCACCCATTATAGGTTTTCTCCCTAATTTTGTTAAAGCGGCTTCTTCCGGTGGTTTGTCAACTCGAGCAAGTCTTTGAAGAGTAGGTCTTGGAACAAGAAACATTTTTGATGCCTTTTTCAATCCCATATCTTTGTTTCTTACAGCCTTGATCGCCTTAACCATATCTTCAGTATTCCAGTTTTTTCTTTTGGTCTTGTTTTTTGGACCTAGCACTTTTCGTGACATCTGAAAAGACAAAGTTGAAAACACTCCTGTAGTGTATATAATATGAGCCCCTTACAATTTGGGGGCTCATATACCAAGCACGATGGGGGCTCATTTTACAACCCTCGCCATATTGGAATTGGAAAGCGCATAACGAATCTTTGTTACTTGCAAAATTACATAGTATCTACACAAAAACAATCTTTTAAACATGCTTTATCCAATGCAATAATGCACTACGATGAGTTTAAATGAATAAGTACTGCAATTAAAAGCAAAACACTTATCTTTCAAAGTTTTTCAGATCGAGAAAACAAAGAGAACACGTTCACTCATAAACTATCAGCTGCAACTGAACGAGAACTCTCTGGCGGCAAAAGGTATTACTAAACTAGCAGTTCACACTAAACACTTAATATACATTTTATAAAACAATAGAAAATCACAAGAACACTTCCAACACGTAAACACTTTAAAAATACAACTGCAATGAGATCGCGAAGTTTCTGAAATGGAATGGATTAAGAAATTCACAATGTTATGCGCAAAGCCATGTGTTTCAGTTGCTGCTCTGGCGCCACAAGCTGTTAGGAAACTATAGTGCTCTTTTACAGTGGCGTCTCGTGGCCTCACATTTGGCCGGGGCTTATTTTTTAAAGAATTTAAAATATAATGACAATTCACATGAATTACAAAAATTAGGTATTTTTTTTTCTTCTAGACTACAAAACTGGACTTACTTTTTTGAAAGAATTTAAAATGTAATGACAAATTACATGAATTACAAAAATAACGGGTATTTATCTTCTTCTAAACTACAAAACTGGACTTATTTTTTTAAAGAATTTAAAATATAATGTTACGTACCCAATAGGATCAAGTAATGTGAACAGTTTGCCAAAGACGAATAGAGATAGCAGCACCAGGCGTGCAAGGTTAAGAATTGGCATAATATATGTGAATAATTTTGTAAATAAGAACAAAGCAAATTGGAAAGATGAAAAACAATAGAATATATTATAAGAAGACAAAGAATAAATATGAAAGAAGTAAATTAATATATATATATCTTATAAATCAAATCAATGATCACATATAAGTTAATATGAAAATTAAGGAAGTCAAAGCACTGATACAAGTTTGTGTCTTTGAACAGATATTGCATCTGTATGATTGATTTACCATTCCTATAGGGGAAATTTTGTTTACATCAGTGGCGAGCGCGTTCTGATCGACGCTCCACAGCACTTTTTGGTTGCGCGGTTTAACCGTAGCACCTACTTGGATGCGCGTGTAAATCGTTTGCACCAAGTATACACTCTGTTGTACCTAGTTAATGGTGGCGCGTTCCAATTGCAGCCCCAAGGGAGGATATTAGTATTATTCCCAAAGCTTAGAGGAAAAAGTTGGAAAAGGATAAAGGAATTCGTTAAATAGTCAAAACCTAACTAAATTGAAATCCAGAGGGAAGTTCACAAAGAAGATAAGATGGAAGTCCCGATCCAGAACGTCCACTAAGAGGGAAGTCCATATCCTCCATATTGAGAAGGAAGTCCAAATCCAGACCGTCCATTGAGAAGGAAGTTCCGATCCAGGCCGTCCATCAAGAAGGCAGTCCCGATCCAGAACGTCCATTAAGAGGGAAGTCCAGATCCTCCATATTGAGAAGGAAGTCCAGATCCAGACCGTCCATTGAGAAGGAAGTCCCGATCCAGATCTGCCCATTACGAAGGAAGAATATTGAGATGAAAATTGACTGTAAACGAGAAAATTATAGAAGAATGTAGTTTATCATGTAAAATTCTTACTCCATGTATCCTGTGTTTAAATAATATATTCGTTTAAACGTCTCCATTGGAAGGCATCCTATCTGGTTTCGTTGTCTACAAAGAAACCTACCCTGTAGATAAAATAGCTGAGATTTTAGATTAAGGTTTATGTACCTTTGCACCAAATGAAGGTAGCATAAATAAATGGCGCCCAACGTGGGGCTAGAGAATTAGGAACCAAACAGCGAAGAGAGAAAGAATAATTGAAAATGGAGGAAAAGGATAAAGATGGAAATGAGAATGGAGAAGCTACAATGAAGGAAGACGGAGAAAAAAGGGAAACTTTCATTTGCTGCGGAGAGGAAGGAAACAAGGAAGAAATTATATTCTGTGTCACATGCAAGGAAATGAAACATTGGGCGTGCGATGGAATAAGAAAGGAGAAATACATATCAATAAGTAAAAGGGAAGAAGATTATACATGTAAGGAATGCAAGAAGGAAAAGCTAAAAGAAAAGCAGAAGAAGACAGAAGAAATAAACTTGATGGAAATGTTCCAAAAGCTGTCATTGCAGATAAGAGAAAATAACAGAGAATTGAAGGAGAAGATTGACGAGAGTAATAGAACAGTAGAAGAAAAGTTAGAAGAAAGTAATATGGAAGTGAAAGAAAGGCTCGATGAAAATAGTAGAAAATTAGAAGCAGTAAGAAATGAAAGCAAGAAAATGTACAAGATAATAACCGAGACATGTGGAGAAAATAGAAGATCATTGGAAAAGAAGATAGAAGAAACAACACTGCTAATTGAAAACAAAAGCGTGGATATAAATAGGACGATCGAGGAAGAAGTTTCAAAACTTCAAGAGGAGAATATACACAGAACCAATAGTATGGAAAGAAAAATTGTTGAAAATAAATCGCAAATAGAAGCAGTATCTTCTACAGTAGAAAGCAAGATAGAAGAAGCAAAGGTCCTAATGGAAGATAGAAGCTGGGAAACACGCAATAGAATGGAAAAGGAAGTTCTAAAACTGAGAGAAGTAAGTCCGCGGGAACTGCAAGAAGTTCAAGAAAAAACTAGCAGTATGGAGAAGGACATTGCGGAAAATCAAAGTAAAATTAATGCAGCAGATAAGAAAGGAAAGGAATTAGACAGAAAATTAAATGGGGCAGTGTCAAAGATAGAGAAGACAGAAAAGAAAGTAGAAGAAGTGGAAAGAAAGTTAGGAAAGCTATTCATCAAAGAAGGAAACATAAATCCTAGGTTTCGAGAAAGTGAAGAAACGAAGGTTAAGAAAGAGCTGAGAGAAGAGAGTTCAAGCGATGAATCGACGACGGAGGAAGAAGAGAAGCTTAAGAGATATAGAATAGCGGGAGGTCACAAGAAAAGGAAATGGAAGAATAGCGAAGATGGAAGTAATAATGAAAGGCTCTTAGACATATTAGAAAATGAATTCCCGAGAGACGAGAACTATAGGACCAGGATACCTAGGCCACAAGAATTGCAGCATCTTCCAAAATTCAATGGGAATATATCTGATAAATGTCCCAGAAAGTTTTTAAGGGAACTAACAACAAATGTCAGACTTATGAGGATCCCCGAAGGAATGATTTTGAACGTCATAGTCGGCAGCAGGATGGTATCAACTAAATGAGCACAAATTTAGAAATTTTAAGGAGTTCAGCCGAAAATTCCTGAATTACTACTGCAGTGAAGACATAAAGGAAAGGCAGCTAGAAGCATTAAAAAGAAGATATGTAGATTGGTCAAAAGTCGACAGCCTGGAAGAACATACATGGGAGACTCTTAGAAGCTTCAAAAACCTAAAGGAAGGATGCAGTGAAGAGGAGCTGGTTAAACAAGTTGTCCAAACATTGCCATTAAGAATACAGAGAGCCATAGCAGCGGTTAAGATAAAAACAGTAGATGATTTGATTGAATATCTAAGAACCGAAGATGTGCTAACAAAACTCAGAATTCCTGGAACGATAAGGAAGAAAGATTCTATGGAAAGAGGCAACATTCAGAAGAAGAAGTGCGCTCAAAACCAAAGTTCCGGAGACAAGAATTTGATGTAAGAAGAATAGAAGTTAGAAACCGAAGACCAAGTGCAGAAAGAAGAGACGTAGGAAGAAACAATGGAAGATATGAAAGAAGCATAGACTCTGTGGAAGAAAGAGAGAGAAACGATGATAGATATCGAGGAAATTGGAGAAACTTGAGAGGCCGAAATAATTTCCGAAGATACGGAAGAGGAGGAAATCAGCGATGGAGGAACATATATGAACAGAACGAAAGAGAATACCGAGTAAGTGTGCCCAATGAAGAAATGGAAAGAAGAAATGCACTTCCGGATGTAGAAAGAGACGAAGCCATGGAATTAGCTAGAAATTATTGTAATTACGCAAGAAGATTCCAGGAGGGAATTACAGCAGATGAAGATTCAAGGAATGCAGAAGAGAATAGAGGGTCAAACATGTAATGCTCTTGCAGCATCTCCCAGGTGTGAGAGCAAAAACAGAGAGAAATGTAAGGCAGGGAGAAATTGTAAATAGAAAAAGAGAAAGTCTTGAATTATGTTTAATAGAAGAGCCGAATTTCAATGACCTGAAGCCAGGGAGAACTTTTTATGTAAAGGCAAAAATTATAGAATTAGAAGTAAAGTGCCTAATAGATTGTGGTAGTGTGGTAGAAGTAATGAGTTATGATTGTTGGAAAAGGATAAAAGGAAAATATCCACAAGCTCGTCTAGATGGATCAGAAAGGGATAAAATAAGATTGGTCATGGCAGCAGGGAAAGAAGAATATAAAATACAAGGAACCGTCGGCGTAATGATGAACCTTCAAGGGCTAAATTTTCCTGTCAGATTCCTCGTAGTAAAAGGTCCAAGAAGTGATATGATATTAGGAATACCATTTTTGGAAAAATATGATGGTCATATCTATATCAAAGATAGAAGATTGAATCTAGAGTCATTGGAAGAAGAAAGACTAGATGTTCCTATGGAAACTGTAAACAACGAAATGGAGAGAAAAGAATGCATTGGCAACCTCAATTTAATGTATGGACAGATGAAGGCAGTACCAAATGATATATGCGAAGAAATTGAAAGTGAAATGAATAAAGAAAATGATGAATACACTGCATCTGTTGAAGAGATAAAGAATAAGGTTGATGAGTGCAAAGATATTTCCAAAGAAGAGAGGAAGCAATTACAAGAAGTTTTGTTAGAACATAGGAACTTGTTTAGCCAAAAGCCAGGACTCACCAGAGGGTATTCCTACGAAATAGAAGTAGATACAGAAAGACCTATAGTATCTAAACAGTATCCGATACCTTTTGCGAAAAGAAAAGCTGTAGAGGAAGAACTTCAGAAATGGTTAAGATGGGAAATTATAGAAGATTCAAATAGCATACATGTAAGCCCGATGCATGTATTTGACAAGCCCAATGGAGGAGTTAGACCAGTCTTAGATCTGAGAGAACTAAACAAACACGTATTACTTCCAAGAAACCAGGTGGATAGAATAGATGAGATGCTACACTCATTGCAGGGAGCAGATACTTTACTTCTTTTGATTTGACACTGGGATACTTTCAAATTGAGATCGAGAAGAAGTCAGGAAAGTATACAGCATTCAGATATGGATCAAGATTGTTTCAATTCAGAAGATTGCCATATGGTTTAAATTCATCTGTTTCGGCATTTATGACTGCGTTGAACAAGATATTTGGGATAGAAACTAAGCATTGGTTAGCCATATATGTAGATGACATGTGCATTCACAGTAAAGAATGGGATTCACATATAAGAAGAATAGATTGGGTATTGAACAAATTAGGAAAAGCAGGATTAACCGTCAAACTGGAGAAATGTTTTTGTCAGAAAGGAAGTTACGTTTTTAGGACATGTTATATCCGGTGGAGAAATTAAGCTATGTACAGATAAGGATGAAGCGATAAGACTTTTCCCTAAGCCAATTACAAAGAAACAATTAAAGAGATTTCTTGGAATGTGTAATTGGAGAAGCAAGTCCATTAGAGATTTTGCACAAAAGGCAAGACCATTGTATGAGCTATTAAAGAAAACTAACAAGTGAAATTGGGGAGAAGAAGAAGATAAAGCTTTCGGTGTACTGAAGATCGATCTCATATCATCGCCGGCCATAAGCCAACCGAATTTCGAGAAAACATTTTGCTTGGGAACCGATGCATCTAATATAGGACTAGGGGCGTATCTATTCCAGAAGGACGGGAATGGAGAAGACCAAGTCATCCAGTATGCCAGCCGTTCTCTTAAGACTTTTGAGAAATCCTATACTATAAGTGAACTCGAATGCCTAGCCATCCTATTTGGAATACAAAAGTTCTCACCATACCTCAAAGGAAGGAGATTTAAGGTATTCAGCGATCACAAAAGCTTGGTCTGGCTAAATTCGGCAAAGCAGTGGAATCCTAGACTTACCAGATGCGCCCTGTTAATACAAGAATATAGCTTTGAAGTGATTGATATAAAGGGCAGTGATAATCAAATTGCCGATGCATTAAGCAGAGCTCCAATAAGACCACAACAAGAACCAGAAGAGATAATCAAATTGTCCATAAATGCGATTGTGGAGGAAGAAATGAAAAGTATAGTAAAAGAAGAATGGATAAAAGAGGTGAAAGAAGATGAAGAACTTAGTACTATATTTAAAATATTGGAAGGAGAAACCATTGTTGGAGAAAGGAAGATGAGAAAAGCCAGAATCAAAGGGAATTACAGAATTATAGAAGGCATGATTTTCAAAGTGAACACTGAAAATCCACACCAAGTAAGGTTATGTGTACCCAAAACAATGATCTATAAGATCTTAACAACAGTACATGAAGAGTCAGGACATTTTGGGACAGACAAAACTTTGAGGATGGCACGTCGTTTTTATTTTTGGAAGACTCTGAAAAGGGATGTTGTGGACCATGTTAGAAACTGCGTTGTATGCATACAGACTAAGCCATCTAAATGGAAATTAAAAAAGGAAGAACTACATGTTATAGCTCGAAGGCCATTGGATTTAATATCCATAGACTTAATTGGACCACTGCCGAGATCAAAAGGATTCCAATACATCCTTACATGCGTGGACATAAGTAGTAAATTTGTAATGTGTTACAACATAAGAAAAGCAACATCAAAAGAGATAGTTAAATGTTTCGAAGACGGTTTCACTAAACACTATGGAATTCCTAGAAAGGTGTTAACAGATAATGGTACACAGTTTGTATCGGAGTATTTCATGGACTATATGCAATTCAAAGGAGTCAAAGTAATAAATGTAACGCGATACCACCCCAGCTTGAATCCCATAGAACGATACAATGGAGAAATAGTCAGACTGTTAAGAACATACTGCCACGATAACCATACACGATGGTCAACTGCTGTTAATAAAATAACTAAATTGTTAAATAACGCATTGTCAGAAGAAACAGGAAGAAGCCCTGCTGAATTATTTCTCGGATACACGGAGGAACCATATGTGTTTGAAGAATTGGAGTGGCCAGATATGATGGAGCAAAAGAGCGAAATGAAGAAAGTGATATCAGAGCTGTATAAAAAGAGAAATAGAAGAAAAACAAAGGACGAGAAGAAGGTTAAGAAAACAGATATCAAGAAGGGAGATTTGGTGTTTTGTAAAACACATCCGGTGAGCAAACTTCAGAGAAAGCTATCAAAAAGCTATTTTTCATCTATGAAGGCCCATATGAAGTGACAAGTACTTTTAGAAATACAGTTTTTCTAAAGCACATAAAAACAGATGTAGAAAGGAGAGAGAATTTAGACAACATTAGAAGATATAATTGTACAGAAGAGAAGAAAGAAAGCGTCAAGAAGAAATAATAAAATTGTATATATATATAATTTGGAAAAAATGTATCTGCACATATATATATATATATATATATATATATATATATATATATATATATATATATTACAATTTTTTTTATGGCAAAGGGGGGGAATATTGTGTTACGTACCCAATAGGATCAAGTAATGTGAATAGTTTGCCAAAGACGAATAGAGATGGCAGCACCAGGCGTGCAAGGTTAAGAATTGGCATAATATATGTGAATAATTTTATAAATAAGAACAAAGCAAATTGGAAAGATCAAAAACAATAGAATATATTATAAGAAGGCAAAGAATAAATATGAAAGAAGTAAATTAATATATATATCTTATAAATCAAATCAATGATCACATGTAAGTTAATATGAAAATTAAGGAAGTCAAAGCACTGATACAAGTTTGTGACTTTGAACAGATATTGCATCTGTATGATTGATTTACCATTCCTATAGGGGAAATTTTGTTTACATCAGTGGCGAGCGCGTTCTGATTGACGCCCCACAGCACATTTTGGTTGCGCGGTTTAACCGTAGCACCTACTTGGATGCGCGTGTAAATCGTTTGCACCAAGTATACACTCTGTTGTACCTAGTTAGTGGTGACGCGTTCCAATTGCAGCCCCAAGGGAGGATATTAGTATTATTCCCAAAGCTTAGAGGAAAAAGTTGGAAAAGGATAAAGGAATTCGTTAAATAGTCAAAACCTAACTAAATTGAAATCCAGAGGGAAGTTCACAAAGAAGATAAGAAGGAAGTCTCGATCCAGAACGTCCACTAAGAGGGAAGTCCAGATCCTCCATATTGAGAAGGAAGTCCAAATCCAGACCGTCCATCAAGAAGGCAGTCCCGATCCAGAACGTCCATTAAGAGGGAAGTCCAGATCCTCCATATTGAGAAGGAAGTCCAGATCCAGACCGTCCATTGAGAATTAAGTCCCGATCCAGATCTGCCCATTACGAAGGAAGAATATTGAGATGAAAATTGACTGTAAACGAGAAAATTATAGAAGAATGTAGCTTATCATATAAAATTCTTACTCCATGTATCCTGTGTTTAAATAATATATTCGTTTAAACGTCTCCATTGGAAGGCATCCTGTCTGGTTTCGTTGTCTACAAAGAACCCTACCCTGTAGATAAAATAACTGAGATTTAACATTAAGGTTTATGTACCTTTGCACCAAATGAAGGTAGCATCAACGTTGGGCGCCATTTATTTATGCTATTTATTTAATATATTCACATATATTATGCCAATTCTTAACCTTGCACGCCTGGTGCTGCCATCTCTATTCGTCTTTGGCAAACTGTTCACATTACTTGATCCTATTGGGTACGTAACAATAATGACAATTCACATGATTACAAAAGAAACAGGTATTGTTGCGAAACATACCTTTCTACGAACGTTGACTCCTGTTCTTCTGCTCAGCAAATATTGTTATTACTTTTTCGTAGAAACCCTCTATGTTTGAAATGTATTCTTTCTCTATTGTAAGCAAGTGCCAAGGCATTTGCTCTGTCTTGTCCCATTGCATTTCTTAAGCAGGTTTTAATACGCTTCAATGTGCTGAAACATCGTTCAGATTCAGCTGTTGGCACTGGAGTTATTAAAACTATGTTTGTCATTTTTACTGTTTCTGAAAAGATACCCTCTAAATAATTTTAAATAAAAAATGAATGCAATCTACTGATAGAGTTTATGTTTTTCAACTCTTCACTACAATAAAGAACACGAAGTTCCCTCTTTAGTTTTCCTTCTTCTATGAAGGGATAATAAATCTGGGAAGATGCCTCTGTTTAAAGATTGTTCTCTTTCATTATGTCCTCGTAGAGCAAGTTCATGTCGACCTCAGAATTTTAAGCAATCAATAATTCTATTTAATATATGCCAGTGGCGTCTCGTCCCTTGGGGCTTCCGGGGCTTAGCCCCTAAAGAAAAACGGACGTATTGACGTAATTTTCAATCACCATAATACATAACTATTACACAATCTTTTAAAAGGCGATTTTTACCGACGTAAGTTCACCGGCAGCTGCAATGGATACGACAGCGCTCCTAGCGGTATTGATGTCAGTTATCATCTCGGGGCTCGTCGCAGAGGAAGGCGTGGTCTATGCTACACGCTACAGTGAAGGTCACGTGCTAGCAGAGAGAGGGAGCGAAGGCGGGGAGTGCAATGGGTTTGGATGTCGATTCGGGGCTACTTCCGTGGCGTCGCGTTCGTTCGATCCCGCGTGTTGTAGTGTAGCGTTCTGGTGGCTTTTATTCGCTATGAACAAAGTGGATTTCTTGTTGGCAACACCATTTCAGACATTGAGTGACCAAGAAAAACTTGTTGTTAAACAATTAGGTCCTGACCATCCGAGTGTTACATTAATACAAAAACACAAATCACAATCACGCTCTTTCAATCCAGACTGGTACAACAGAAAACCGTGGTTGACAGCTAGCGAAATCAAGAAAACTCTCTTTTGTTTTAATTGCCTTTTGTTTGGTGGTGATGCTTCATGGACAGTTCATGGTATAAGTGATCTCAAACATCTTTCTGAAAGAATTAAGTCACATGAAACTAGTTCTTCGCACATTGGAAACTCGTTAAAATTGAGTTTGTTTGGAAAGGTTGATGTTCGAACACAAATCGATGAATTACAAGGCACAATGAATTAGTCCGGAAAAATAGGCATATATTAAATAGAATTATCGATTGCTTAAAATTCTGTGGTCGACATGAACTTGCTCTACGAGGACATAACGAAAGAGAACAATCTTTAAACAGAGGCATCTTCCTAGAATTAGTAAATGAGATTGCTAAGCTAGATAACAGTTTGCATGAACATTTAAACGAATCCAAAGTAAATAAATACACATCAGCCGTGATACAAAATGAGTTGTTAAAAAGAAAAGAAAAAGGAGTTTACAAAACAGCATGCACTATTGAGTGCTGCGATATAATTATTCATCAAGCCGAAGAGAGATTTGGGGCAACTGAACATTTGGAGTGTTTCAATTTAGTTGACCCTGCAAAATTCAATGACTGGAGGAAGTCTGATTTTCTCGATGATTCGTGTAAGAATTGTGCTAAATATTATCCCTTCATAGAAGAGGGAAAACTAAAGAGTGAACTTCGTGTTCTTTATTGTAGTGAAGAGTTTAAAAGCATAAACTCTATCACATTGCATTCGTTTTTCATTGAAAATGATTTAGAGGATGCCTTTTCAGAAACAGTAAAAATGACAAACACAGTTTTAACAACTCCAGTGGCAACAGCTGAATGCAATGGGACAAGACAGATTCGATGCCTTGGCAGTGCTTACAATAGAGAAAGAATACATTGCAAACATAGAGGGCTTCAATGAAAAAATAATTACAAAATTTGCTGAGCAGAAGAACAGGAGAGCACAGTTCTTGTTTAAATGAGAACCAACGTTCGTAGAAAGGTACGTTTCACAGCAATACCTGTTTCTTTTGTAATTCATGTGAATGGTCATTATATTTTAAATTCTTTAAAAAAAATAAGTCCAATTTTGTGGTTTAGAGGAAGACAAATACCTGTTTTTTTTGTAATTCATATGAATTGTTATTACCCTTTAAATACTTTTTTTAAAAAATAAGTCCAGTTTTGTAGTCTAGAAGAAGAAAAATACCTATTTTTTTCTAATTCATGTGAATTGTCATTATATTTTAAATTCTTTAAAAAATAAGCCCCGGCAAAATTTGAGGCCATGAGACGCCACTGATATATGCCTATTTTTCCGGACAAATTCATTGTGTCTTGTAATTGACAGCCTATGTCCTTCATCAATTTGTGTTCGAACATCAACCCTGCCAAACTCACAGCGAATGAAAGCCACCACAACACTACAGAACAACACGCGAAATCGAACGCGACGCTAAGGAATCAGCCCCGAATCAGCACTCAAATCCATTGGACTCTCCACCCCCCTCTCTCTCTCTCTCTCTCTGCTAGCACGTGACCTTCACTGTAGCGTAGGTGGGTGTAGGCCACGCCTTCCTTTGCGACGTGCCCCGGAAAATGATAATTGACATCAATGCCGCTAGGAGCGCTGTCGTATCCATTGCAACAGACGATGAATTTACGTGAGTAAAAATCGCCTTTTAAAAGACTGTGTGATAGTTATACGTTATGGTGATTGATAATTACGTCAATACGTCCGTTTTTTTTTTATGGGTTAAGCCCCGGAAGCCCCAAGGGACGAGACGCCACTGCTCTTTTAGCATGTCTTGTTATCAAAGCTCCGCGAAATTTAAAAGAAAAAAAAACACGCCAGAAATGTGTGGATGCACAAGAACAACATTTCCAACATCCCCTGTGACAAGGTATGTGCTTATTTTGAATGTAACTCTAACTGTAATTCTGTGGCATTTCGAAGCCAACGAGATATCACAAGGGATTTGACGGGATTTGTTGTCTGGCCGGGCTTCAAGCGGGCCGCCGACAGGCGCACAATGGACGGAAAAATGCATTGTATGATATTAGAGTTAAAACTCGTGTATTCCGGTCAGATATTCTCACACAACCTCTAATTAATGAGAGGTTAGAGCTTTGCTCTTTTCTTCGGTGGATAAGTAGGATGATGTGATGCAATCTGATTAGTTTTTTAGATGATTTTTTCCTCAACAACAGTGCACTCTGATTGGCTATTACCAACAGATGCACAATTTATACACCATGCACAAGGTGATAAAATTAGCAGTCATAATGAAAGGAAAGAAACGAAACTTCAAATCCAAGCAGAAACTGTAGACATCAAGTGATTTTTCAGCATTTTCTAATTTTAGGCACTTAAAAAGGCAGTTATCTTCTAAATAGGCACCAATGACTAAAAATCAGGTACTGTAAAACTCGTGCATGGGCGTCGGAAGGGGGGTCGAATGGGTCGGTGGACCCCTGGAAATAGACATTGTTCATTTAAAGATACAAGAAAGTCGAAAGTTTGTTACTCTTATTGTTAAGAACAGAAATAAAGCATATTTAGTTAGTATACGAAGAGAATAATCAAAGTAAAAATGCATTGGATGGAAAACATTGAATGAAAAATACACGAACAAGGTTATATTCTACCATTTCATACAAAGAAAAAATGGTTCCACAATTTTCAAAACTCTAAAAATTACAGTTGTAGGTGAGAGGTCACACAACAAACTTTATGAAAACAAAATCCCGCTTAAAATTTAAGCCTTTTCTTGACCAAGACGTGCAAAATTAATATCAAAATGCATTTCAGATACTAACTGCATAAAATGCAAAAGAAATAATGGAAAATAGTTGTGCTGGTGTTCACTCCCCATTTATATAATAATAATATTAATTATTATTATTACATTATTTAGAATAAAATTTATTTTTGTTAGTTTATAATATTTATTATTGTATAATAACATTTATAACCGTGCTACCCTACTAGTCAACTTTTATAATTTGCCCGACCCACCCTGCAGAAATTTCTGGTGACGCCTATGAACTATTGTACTCTCAGAAATGGCCTGAAACAGGGTTTATACATAAATGCCAACATTTTCTGAACAAGGAAATATTGCGAAATATTTACACCTAGTTCTCAGGATTATAAAGCGATATCTGTTGAGATATTTTGTAAAAAATGTTTTTGTTTGTCAGTTTACTCCATGCAGAAAATTCTCGGAATTAATGACTCAAACAAAAGGATATATTTTCAGAATGCCAATTTCTAATCAGAAGTACCAGAAAATAAATTAATGGATGTTGATTTATAACAGATGAAAATAAAGGTTGTGATAATATTGACTACAGTTTGTTTTACGGGGTGGCCTTGTAGAGTCATGGACACTTCTGGGATGTTAATGGAGTCATTACAACCCACAAGTGTCCACGATTGTACAAACTCAATTATGGTCAAACAGGGAAGCAGGGTGGTGTTGTATGATTATTTTGCTTTATATTACTATTCCTAATCCCATTCATTTCCTTCAGTTGAACCAACATGCTACTTTTTTCTCCCAAGCCCTGAATATCTATAAAAAAATGCACTTTACTCAATCCATTCTCAACAATCACACATGTCTTCTTACCTACTAAATGATTGTGAACTATCTACTCAAAATATAAATATGTCCTAGATATATAGCCAAAAGTCACCAGACACCCAGTGCTGTTCATTCCAAAACACCAGCCAGGTAACTAATAAGATGTCGGACCTCCCTTCACTATTATTACAGCATTTACTCTCAGAGGCAGGCTTTCCACTAAGTTCTGGTGTATTGCTGGTGGATTTTTTCCCATTCGTCCTGTAGCGTTGTGAATAGTTCACGAGTGGTTCTCAGTCGCCACACAACTCGTGCTCCAGTTCATCCCAAATATGTTCTATGAGGTTTCAGTCGGGGCTTTGAGCGGGCCAGCTAAGCATATTCACTTGATTGTCCTCAAACCACGATGCAATGGACCCTGATTTATGGACAGGGGCATTATCTTGCTGATAGATCGGTTGCCACAGTGTCGGCAGCATGCTATTGTCTAAAATGTCCTCATCAACCACTGTTCATGTTGCCAATTACCAAAGCTAATGGCCCCAAGCCAAAACCAGGAAGAACAGCCCCAGACCATGACACTCCTGCCACATCCACTTGGGTGTTTGGTGACTTTTGGCTAAATGGTGTATTAGAGAAACAATGTTTCCAACTAAGACTGAACTAATTTTCTCATCAATAGTATAAACAACAATATCTTGAATATTTCTGGGAGTTAACACTGCCATGTGTTGTAGCTTCAACAAGGGAAATTCAAACATTCTGGTTTTAAAGAGTGCGAACATGACAATCATTTTCACATGCATTAGAGGTAAATGTTAGTGCTTGTGCCACTTCTTGTATCTGACCAAGAAATGTGTTGGTATCGAAAGAGCAATAAAGAACAACAGGAATGCTGTGTTTTGTTTTCTTCTCCTTGTGGTTATCATGTGATGCAAAAACCAATGTGTTTCAGTGACCCAAGAGTAACACGTACAAGTTCTGCCAGATATTTTCAAGAATAAGAGTATATATGTATGTGTAAAAAAAGAAGAAAATTTAAATGTAGATCTAATATTGAATAACTTCCTTTTTATCAAACTATTACAATGTTACCTACTATTTTTTTGTGCTTATTAATAATATATTATGATTTCCCCAATATGTTGAATTGTTGATAACATTTTATAATATTCAATGTTACTAATTTCATTATATATATATATATATATATATATATATATATATATATATATATTGGTCTAGGAATTAATTCGTGGAGTTGTTACACACACATTGAAGCTGTAGTTCAAACACAAAATAAATAAATACCTTAAGAAAAATATTGTCCATCCCGAGCCACCACTTTCGCCCATCTGTCAAGCAAGTTACGGATTCCATGGCGAAAGAAGTCCTCATACTTTGAACCGATCCAGTCAGAGACCCATTTTTCAATATCTTCTGAAGAAGTGAACCGCTGTCCAATCAAATCATTATTCATGCAATCGAACAAGTAGTAGTCCGAAGGAGCAACGTCTGGTGAATACGGCGGGTGGGGTAAAACTTCCCATCCGACATTTTCTAAATAGGTTTTGACCGGTTTTGTGACATGTGGGCGAGCATTATCATGTTGAAAAATAAGTTTATCATGTCTGTTCTCCCATTCTGGTCGTTTCCTGGCCAGAGCTTGCTTCAAACGCATTAATTGTCATCGATAATGTTCTCCATTAATAGTTTCACCCGGTTGCAGCAGCTCATAGTACACCACACCTTTCATATCCCACCATATGCACAGCATAACCTTTGCACAGTGAATATCTCATTTCGGTTGTGATGGACCTGGTTCACCTGGCTTCACCCAGGCCTTTTTTCGTTTCGGGTTCTCGTAATGGATCCACTTCTCATCGCCAGTAACATTGCGATGCAAAAAACCCTTTCTTTTCTGTCTTTGAAGCAGCAATTTGCAAATGGTTTTTCGTCTTTCAACGTCTCTGTCTTTCAATTCATGTGGAACCCAATGTGACATCTTTTGAATCATTCCCATGGCTTTGAGGCGTTTGGAAACTGTTGTTTGATCAACGCCTAATGCTTCTGCAAGTTCTTCCTGCGTTTGACACGAATCCTGATCGAGCAATGCTCTCAATTCTTCGTCTTCAATTTTTTTTGGTGTCCAGGTCGCTCTTGGTCTTCCAGGCTGAAATCACCACTTCTAAACCGTGCAAACCACTTCTGACACGTTCGCTCAGCTAGCGCATGGTCACCATACACTTCCACCAAAATACAATGACTTTTGGTAGCACTTTTCTGCATGTTAAAGTAATGGAGCAGAACACCCTGTAAAAACACTTTATCTGGCATGAACTGCGCCATGTTCAGTTGACTACAAAATGCTGTTGTTGACGCGTCAATCAACTGTCCTATACTACGAACGATGCGTGCTGACAGGAGTTTTCAACGCATGTGTGGATACACGGAACTGTGGGACGATAAGCTCATTACGCCATCTCTTGTCCAGGTGCACGAATTAATTCCTAGACCAAATATATATATATATATATATATAAACTAAATATGCTATGTATGAAGTAAAGACGATCAGAAATGGCCACAAAGATAATGAACCAAAGTTTGCATTTAAATTTAATGATGATTTAAAAGTCATGTGCAAAATGGAATTTTATTTGCCTACAATATCAGAAATAATCATGGGTAAAATTTGAATTCCATCTTATCACCGTTTCTCAATCTCAATTGATTGAATATCATGGTGAAACTATCAGCTTTGTTCTAACTCAACACATTTGACTTCAAGTTATCAACATAGAAATATAACAGGTTTGGTGCAAGGCACACCCAGCTTCCACCAAATGCTAAAACTACACCTGCCGCAAAATGACTTCGGACTTCATAACAAAGGCACAAAAAATACAGGAAATTCGTATGAAAAGCTATTATTAAGCTATTAGATACAGCAAAAAATGCATACATTAGTACGGAGTCATGCTGCCTTTACTTTTGAGAACCATTTGGATGAGCTTGGGCATGGAATCACTAAGATTTTCGGAAGTAATTTAAGTCCATGTCAATGCACCACATTTTCTTTAGTTCTGTTTGGAGGGTCTGTAGGTTCTGAATCATCATCTTTCCCAGGAATTGCTTCATACGATGCCAACAATTTTCATTTGGGTTGAGATCAGTGATATTCCCAGGCCACTTAGCCATGTGACAAGGAGCGTTATCATGCATGAAAAGATCACACTCGTGGATCTGAAGCATATCCACTAAATGGTCCTTATGAACGTTGATACATTGGTCTGCGTTCATCGTCACATTTTGTGGTAAGAAATATAAACATGGCCTACCCTTTTCACCTGAAAAACACACCCACACCATTACAGACTGGAAGTGCCTAACGGTCAGAACCGTATACTTTGGGTCGTATCGATCTGAAGATGATGGACATCAAACTTTAGCAGCTCCCATTCGGAACAATTGGAATGAGCTTTGATTGGAAAACATGACTTTCCTCCACTGTGCTGGTCCAGTGTGCATATTTCTTTGCAAGAGCAAGACAGTCTTTCTTCATGCGGGCGGTGAGTAGTGACTTCTTAGGAGCAGTACGACACGGCAAATCCAAGTCTTTCTGTAAACGGTGCTGGATCGTGCGAACACTAACGTTTTCCAGCAGACTCGGGTGCATTTCTTTAAGTTCTGCTGATGCTGTCAGTCGAATGTTTTTCTTTATTTCTCTCATTAGGAGAGAGTCTGTAGATTTGTTTTTTTTTCTTTGCCACCACTGAATTTGTTCTTTGGAATGACAGTCGGAGGCAGTCCTCTGGCGGCTGCCACTACCTTCATTATGGTTGATTTTGCATTACCTGTTTGTTTACATATTGTCTTTATCGGGACGTTTTCACTTCGCCATGCAATAATACTGGCTTTTTCCACACTACTACAGTACTTTCCCGGCATATCACAAATACACCTGTACAGTAGTCAAATATCCAACACAAAGTGCACCACACGAAAACACAGCAATTTATCACACACACTAGAGCAGAAAGTCACCCTTCCTGTGTCAACTAACAATACGAAATGAAATGAACTCACTTATCAGCAGTAATACACTGTTGCCAGATACATTCATGCAGAAACAATTCCGTGTTCGAAACGAAACAAAACAACACTAGATACAAGGCTAGAAAGTGATAAGACCGCTTACTACGGCAGATTTCACATGAGGTCCGAAGTCATATTGCGGCAGGTGTAAATGCTGAGAGCTCTAAATCTGCCCTCCTAACCCAACCATTCTGCTTAGGTCTAATAATGCACATGTTGTTAAGTTAGGAGGATGAAGTATCGAGCTCTTAGCATTTAGTTTTAGCATTTAGTGAAATCTGGGTGTGTCCCACTTTAAGAAGTGGAAGATCAAAATAGTTCATTGAGATACCAATATATTAGTTGGGAACTGTACTGCTGTGTTGTCTGTGTGAAGTAGCTATGTATACTTCTCCAAAAGTTACCTGACCTCCTTCAAATGTTTCTAAGTTCATAAATCAGTAATGTGGTACAATACCTCTTGAATACCAGAAGAAATTCATAATTAGAAGAGAGATGCGGTAGCAGATAAATACGTAGAAACTAGTACTCACTTTATTCACGAAACTCTTTTTTTTTTCCCTATTAATTTCATTGGCCACTACCACCATCCTCATTGGAGCTTGTTGTACAGTCACGGACACTGATGGGTTGTAATGAATACCTAAACTTTCAATGCAATCGTTTCAACCTGGCAGTGTCCATGACTGTACAATACAAGTTCCAACGAGGATGGTGGCAGCGGTCACTGAAATTAATAGAACAAAGAAAAAAACAGTTTCGCGGATAAAGTGAGTACTAGTTTCTCCGTATTTACCAGAAGAAAGTAGCCAACTTTAATGTAGCTTCCTTTACGAGACTAGAAACACAGTGGTGAAATTTTTTGCTTACAACATGAACTCAAAAACTAGGTTTAATCTTCCAATGTATTCTGAATTATTCAATCCTGGAGAGGTTTGGATATAAGCCTGCAACTTCTTGGGGGGGGGGGAGGGGAGCACACAATAAACATTTTAATAAAACATTAAAATGCTGAACAAGGCAAACTTTTATAGTATAAAAATATACATAAAAACATTACGTTTCCACCCTCTAACAGGGTCTTCTTCAGATGAATATTCACAATAAAACGTTGTGGAAACGTTACCTTTTTATGCATATTTTTATACTATAAAACTTTGCCTTGGTCAGCATTTTACCAAATTCTCTATAATATCACTGATACACTGTGTATCAAGTGTCTTGAAATGTGTAGATTGCACAGGCAACCACTTTTGCTGCAGATTGTGTAATTATGGCTCTTAGCACTCGAGAGTTAACATTTTTTTCCAGGTAAACCACAACCGAGTGCAGTGTTTCCAACCTTTACACATTTCTTCGGTTCCAATTTTTACATGCAGAATATCAAATATTCTCTAACATTAATCCCCATATTCAAGTTTTCAGAAATCAAGAGCTTTCCACCCCTGGGATATGTCTGTTGTACTATAATTCATAGTCACCTTGGATGACTTCCACTTACTATTTCATGGTGTCCTTAACCATGATGAAATCTCCTACTCTAGTCTACCAGTATGTGGAAAATGAAAATATTATTAAGCCAATAACACTGGTCGTCATGGGTTTGGTTATCTTGCAGATGACTGTTGCCTTTGAATAATTTCAGCATACTGATTCCAAAAACGAAATCATTTTTACCCATCATGTACAGTTTTTGCATATTGATTTTCTATACACTGACATAAGTTTTATTCAAGAAATCACTCTTAAAAAATGTTCTTCACAAACTGGCCCGAAGTCACTGTTATAATGTGATGGGGTTGGTTTGGTTGTTCCATGCATAAAAATTCACCTTGTCAGTGCAGTGTGCTTTTCGTTAAGCATACAGGGACATGCAATTGTTCAAAAATGATATCATGTAAGTATTTGAACGGGCTTGATATTTTCTGTTGTGTGTGTGGGACTCATTGTGCTCACACAGAGACTGCCTACCACAAGTTTCATGAAGAAAGCGTACTTGATGCATTTTGACATGAACTTAGATGACCAAGATAAGTGGTGTACACCCCACAGTGTGTGCTGGATGTGTTCTGAGACAAAACAGTTGTACAACCATTAAAGTTGTGGAGGCAGGCCCAAAACCACCTTGATGACTGTTACTGTATTTCTCTGCAACGTGTGAAAGAATACAATGCACAAAACAAGGCATTGGAACTACATAGCCTCAGCAAACAGCCACATTCATTATGGAGAATATCCACCAGTCCCAGAATCCTCTAGCCCTCTTTGGATGTTTTATCTTCACAGTCTTTCACACCATGGCCCTGCATTCTAAGGTATCAGGCTTTGGGCTCCTGGAAGCTTGCAGGTTCGAGTCTCGTGGGGAGAAGCATAATTTTTCTTCTGAAATTTTGGCCTGTATATGCGACCAGTGGCCACCCACCATTGGGGAGCTACAAATGAGTAGCGTAACCCGGTCATGGAAACCGACATAAACAACTGGAGGTCCATCATGCTGACCACATGTTACCCCGTAACTGGTTGATCTCTCACGTCGGCAGGTGGGAGTCAGGCCAGGAGAATGTAGGCCCTGGCCCTCACAGGCTGTTGTGCCATGATAGTTATTATTAGTAGTAGTGACGCAGAAATCCACTCTCATAGTGATTTTTTCGTCAACCTTGTGATGTGAGCAAGGAGCAGGGAGAATGGTTTCACAAAGATATCATGCAGAACATATGTATATCGAGACAGGTGAAATATAGATTGTTGGATGATGACAGTTTGTCTACTAGTGCTTGTAGGAAAATGAAGAGATGTGCATTTACAAAAGAATGAGTCGCACTTCATTTAACTCTAGTGCAATGCATTTAATGTTATATCATGTTTTTAATGTACCTTTTGTTTCCTGTGTGTAAAAATGTAAAATTCAACACAGTATTGCATCTGCAGTGAATTGTTTAGTGAAACAGCAGGACTAGAAGTGGATAGATGTTTGGTCAAACCTTGAGGCTGACTGGGGGATGCTTCTATGGTTTAGCATGGTGACAGTGAGACAGGCATGTTTTGTGAAAATTTTGCGCTAGCTGGGGGATACCACCCCCTTTCATCCTTCTCACTTAAAGCACTGCTTGTGTGTTTCATACATATATTGTTCTCTTGAATTATGATGCACTTTACATTTCCCTTGTATAAATTTATTTTGTTATGTAATAGCGAATATGAGAATTTTGATTGTTAAATTGTGACTTTATGGTGGAAAATGGATGTCATTTCCGCAATCAGCATTCAAAAAACTTCCACAGTTTGCAAACAACTGTTTTTTTCTTCAAAATATCGACCAGTGTAATAGGCAGAGAGCTGTACATCGGCCAGATTAGCTTACTAGGCCCACTTGGCAGGCGAGCGGGCAGGTAAAACTATAGGCCTGGATTTTTGACCCGTCAAGCATCAAAAGCCAATGGGTAACTGGAAGGCCTTGTAAGAGTAAGCTCGCTTATCTTCAGCAAACTCTCATTCCGGTTTTACACCGTCTCCAGATACATGAGTCATGCAGTCACTGTTGCCAACTAATATTTTCTAAACTCTTCAAGGAGCACTTGAAATGTTCATCACGTTTATTAATTCGAAATTGCAGATATTTATTCCATGGTAGAAAACATTTCTCTCACACTCAGTGGCGGCGATTGGGTTCCAAAACTAGGGGGGAGGGGAGCAAGATGCAAAAGTGTGGGGGGGCAAGGACGGTTTAATTTCCCTTGGTACATAAGGTTAGCATGGTGCAAAAGTAGTGGAACAAATGGGGGGAGGCAATTGCTCCTCTTACCCCCCCCTGTAATGGAGTAAATATTTTGGAAATTTGAGAGACTGGTGGTTGTTCTACATTTAACTTTTTTTTGGGGGGGGCTCCCCTATCGTGGAGTGGTAGTAGCATCGTCACCTTGTAATCAAGGGGTCCCGGGTTCGATACCCGATGGAGGCACATGGTGGTTTGGATCCCACTTTAAACTGTAGGTCCAGTCCCGTTTAGCCTTCCTGTGCATAAAGTGGACTTAAAACACCAAATCAAACCAAAGAAAAAGGGATTCTTATATCTGCAAATTTCTTATGTACATTATTCTGTAATTTTATTTACAGTGATTTTTTAAAAATAGAATTCCCCAGATTAAATCTTGATTTAAATCAACCTGAATTATATCACACCACCTTACTTAACAGAAAGCTGGGCACCGAATGACTCTTAATTCACAATATGAGTCTGCTAAATTTGGGCTGAATCATACCACCCTACACTACCTTCCAGGAGATTTCCTAAGTTTCAATTTCTATTCTCGTGGTTGTTACTTGAAGAGTAAGAAACAAACAGAAGGCGGTACAGGATACAGGAAACACTGGAAGCTAGTGTAGAGTTATCAACGAGAAGAAACTTTGCCGAAGCACTTAATTTCAGATTCAAGCACATTCCTGAAATGTAGGAAATTCGGAAGATAAATCATTTTCGTACAGAGGGCAATCGCTGCATCTGAAGTTGTAGGAAGGAAGGAAGAACTGTTAATATTATCCATGCCCTTCGTCAGTTGAAAACAACGGAAGCATTTAAATGCCCCATACCTTGCTCCTTGGCAGTTTCAGGTGCTTTATTTTTAACATGTATTAAAATCGGGTAGGCTATGCAAGGTCATGAGGCAGAAGAAAAGCCAAGACAAAGCCCTTTTTATTCAAGAAATGATTAATGGATAATGCATAAAAATGTCCAAGCAATTTTTGCGTTAATGTTTCACATGAGAAATGAGAATTACTTTGACTTTTTTGGGGCCCCTTAGACTTGGGAGCCCCGTCCGCCTCTGATTTGACATATTCATTAAAATTATAACGTTAAACTAGAATATAAAGGCAGATGAAAACAAAATGTTCTAATTTCATTGCAAACAAAACTTAGCCTTTTCTATTTTTCACACTTCTATTTATTACGTTTTTCGTATCAACCTCATGGAATGCAAGGCCCCTACATGCCCGAGGCTCAGAGTGGTCCCCACTTCGTCACCCCTTGCTACGCCAATGATTACACAACCTCAAGGCACCTGCGACTAGTACAAATTCAAATATGTCCATGCGTAGTGAAATATAATGGCCGTTGGCAACACTGACAGTAGTGCTCGCGTCTATCTGCAGGAACTACATCGAGTCTCACGTGACTTCTTAGGACCCGGGTAAATACAAAAACCTGACAGGCATCGAGGCCTGTGCACAGCTGTGGTCAGTGAAGCTCACTTGCTCGATGTCAAACACCTGGGTTTGATGTGCGCGTTGCATATTATTGTAGGCTGGCCTTCTTGTAGACAGGTTTCTTCCGGTTATTTTGCAGGTCTCTGGTAATAGGAGTTATTCACATATGAAGCCCCTCGGTGAATTCTGGGCTGGTCCCTTCCCCCTCTCTGTCTCACACACACACACACACACACAGAAACAAATGTATAATTGTATAATAATGACAAAAGAATATCTCAATACTACACAAAAAGACACACTTGGGGAAATGGTTCTATTGAAAATTTCATGAAGCCTGAAGCAACATGGTACATGTGTGCATGGACACGCATGCCCACACACAACCAGATGGGAGCTAAGTGGAAATAACTGGGAAACACAAGGCAGAATAAAAATCAGATTTTTCATAACATTGCTGCATCTTCAATGCACAGAAGAATGATGGCATCCAATATTGGAAAGTGGCCGGATTTCAAGAACAAGGTGGTAGTCCTGAGGAACCTAAACAAAATAGTACCTTAGCAGATACTCGCTGCTGGTCAGAGAAGTGTTAGATTTGGAGATAAAAGAAAGAAGAGCTGATAATTATGAAATTGTGAAGGAAATAAAAAATACTCAGTAGCCATTATTTTCAGATGTGGAAAAGAAGGCATTCAGACTATACTATATGTACCATGCATACATTTCCTTGCAAGGCCGAGAGATCGGGAGAACTGTGGCAGGCAGAGCTAGCGGAGATGCAGATATTTTTGACCAGTAACGTCCCACTTAAGTTTACCCTCGAAAGCATTTTGCTTCGCTTGCAACCGTTTGGAGGTTTCGAATGTGCAACACTGTATCAAGATTACGTTGCAGACTAAACCGTTAAAAGTCAATGGTATTCGTGAGCATTGTTTGTGTTTGCAATCTGAAAGTTCAGAGCTTGAGTTGTTCTTTCTTTCGCGACTACAGGTGGCCTGGACAGAGCTGCGAATCGAGTGAGTACAGACCTTGAACCAAGAGCATGTTAACTTCATACTGTGTGAAAGACTAGTTTTTGGTTACTTGCCATACTACTACTTGTGCAATTGCAGTGTGTGTGTGTGTGTTGTGTGTAAGTGAGGAGATTAAAATGCCAGCCACAAAGTTCATGTTAGAACAAAGATTTTTTTATGTAAGACACTTACGTGACAAGACATGTGTAGGCAATTTGCATACACATTCTCTGGCGTTTCACCTCCAGGTGGAGAGACTGTTAGACGTCTTGTCCTTAAATTATGAAAAATTGGATCATTAAATTTTAGAACCCTTAAGCAAAAATGACTGATTCTAACCAAAGAAAAACTCGATGAAATTGTGGCAGCATTAGAACACTCTCCAAACAAACCTCTACGCCGTGTTTCACATGAGGTGGGTGTGTCAAAATCATCAGCACATACAGCCACTAAGCTAGTAAAATTAAATCTACTGAAATAACCCTCATAGTATCGATGAACTAAAACACAATATAAGGGTAAAACTTGGAAGAATTGCAGAAAAAAAACTTGTGTGTGTGAATCAAAATTTCATCAAATGATGCCAGGAATGTGTGAATGTAGGTGGACATCACTTTGAACAACTCTTATAACACAGGTTAGTGCTTGTTTTGCAATAATATAAATATCTGCATGCTAAAGATATGTCCATAAAAATAAGCGGCATGTTACTGGTTGAAAATGTCGGCATCTCTGCTAGCATCACCTGCCACACTTCTCTTGATCTCACAAAAAAAATGGATGCATGGTATAAAATGAATATCAATATTATGTATAAAATGTGTTTTTTGGTGTATTTGTTATAAGCGAATGGGCATTGGAAAAGGAATGAAAAGTAAATAACAAACCATTACCAAGGAAAAGTAAATAAAACATGTAATAATTAAGGAAATGATAAAAATGTGACTTTATATGAAACAAAAAATGACCAATTATACTGACTTCACAAATTATTTTTCAGAAAGTACATGCATACGCACACAAAGGAAACACACATACACTCACAAATATATATAGATCTATATACTTGATATTAGATTTACAAAACAATTAATGACATCATCTACATAATGAATTTCAAAAGATTTTCCATAAGTGTCCATCTTCACTAATACTAAAAAGAATGAAGAAAAACTGGAATGGCTCTCCTTTAACACACTGCAACAGACATGTGGTAACGTATTGATTTTCTGTAGATATTGCTCAGCAGAGTTGCTCCAGTCCAGCTTTCAATTTCCGTTTTCATGCAATACTTAAGTCTTTACAAATTACTCATGAAATTACTTTGAGCTTGCAGCTCTGTCAACCTTTAAATACACTGCAATAAATGTCCTCCTCTCATATTGCATAAATGCATTTTTTTAAAAATTAGTTGTCAATTTTACTTAATTTCTTTCCTACGTGCAGGACTTTAGCATCACATTTGCACTGAATATGAATTATGGAAAGTACTTCATTTGTTGACAAACCTGTGCCTCAAAATCCATAGATAGTAAACAAACGTGTAATGAAGCATCGGTTTTATCTTGTATTAGGTATGCACTGTACTTAACAAATATGTAAGATTTTTCCAGTTTCACTTAAAAAAATAATCCTATACAACACAGCTATGCTCTGTAAAAGGCTAGAGGAATATGCATAAGAGCAATGTCTGCCAACATGAACTTAGTGAAAATCTGTACAATGTGCACTATGAAGAGTGAATTACCATTATTTAGACAAACAGATAAAACTTTTTTCCAACAGCAGTTTCAAAAATATTTCATGACCTGTAAGAATTGAGAAATGTGCTTAATGAAACATTTATTACACATATTAGGGGCACTGAAATGAGTGCTTACATCAAGTCAAATGACGAGCACATTGAATTTCACTGTTCTCTACAGTAACAACAATTAAGACTTATCATACAGATATGATCATACAAGTGTGGTACATGGATGTCATCATTTTCTTCATGCGTAACTGGTAAATAATTACCTAATAAGATATATACAGAACATGCAGACTGAAGACAAACAGTACAGAAAAACTTGGTCCACTGATATGACGAAAAAAGTAATGTCTACTGAATTAAAATGGAACATGGCTGTGGCAATAAAACTTCAGGCTGGCAATACGCATCCACTATCATGATGAATTAGTGTCTCCGTTATCATGGTAGTTGTTTCCATTTAACACGAATGATGTTCCAAGACCATACAAGTGACCACAGTATTTAGCATCATCTATGTTATCCTCGAAGAACATCTGAAAGCAAGAACAAAAAAAAAAAAAAAAAAAATAATTATTTCAGTCATTTGTAAATAATCTACATTTCCATGAATTACACTGATGGAATTGCCAATACCAGATGGATGATACTTTTATTTCGTCTAAGTATCATGAAAAATTGGGTACTATGTGGTATTGTTTGGAAAAAATAAATTTGTGCTTAAATGCAATAATTATAAATATTTGAGTTTTGCTTTTAAGTACACTTTATGCATAGAAAGGCTCATCGGGAAAATGAAAGTAGTATATTGATATGGTACAGTTCAAATGGATTACTTATATATTGAATTTTTTTTAATATTCTCGATGACTCGAAATTATTATAATGTTCAAGATAATATATACCTGAGCACTAATAAGAGTAATGATCAAGGCTGAGGATTTCTTTCTAAAACAAAAAACAACTTATTTTTAAATTCAAAATGAATGAAAATTTCACTTACGACTGCAGTAAAAATATGTTTTCTTTTAGAAACAAGCAGTTCCTTACACCAGGACATAATATTCACTATTATTATTATACTGGATGAACAGTGCCATATTTTTCATCATCAATATGCAAATTCTTACTTCATATTTAATCAGAAAACTTACCTCCCTCATTTTAAAAAATGCCATTCCTGTGAGTAAAGAATCACTACCAGCTTGATGTTGGGGTCCTACTCTCTCCAATTCCAGTTGATCGGCTACTTCTTGAAGGCCTCCTTTCAGGTTTTTACAGCTTTTCATCAGATACTGTTTATAAAATACATATCACTTTGATACATGATATTATATTCTTATCAATCTACACAATGTGGATCAATCAAGATATAATTTTAATTAAAAATCAATTACAATTAACTGGTATACCAATCCAATATGATGGACGTTTTACCAAGAATCTGAATGATTCGTTCATTCTTTAATTAATGTAGTTTACAATGACACTGGTGAGTTTTTCCTCTGCAAATGCATTTATTTTACTAACCATGGGTTAGTTAATTAAATTTAAGGATTTGAGAAGGACCTGGAAGAACATGTAGGGAAAGAATGTGATGGGTGATTTTAATGCACATGTGGGAAGAGACAGGAGAGGATTATATCTCAGATAAAGATGGAGAGAGAAACAAGGAGGGAAAGGGGCTACTGGACTTGAGCAAAGGAGGTGGATTACTAACGAATGACAATACATTAACAGACTATGAACAAGAAAATTAAAATAGGTCTGAGCCAAAAGTGATACCATTACAAATACTCTTACCAATTTCCACCAATACAGATACTTGAAAAAATGTAACAATCCAAAGCAGTTCAGAATATTTATATATTTTAATACAGTATTCTCTCCACAATGTTGCAAAATTAATGAAAATTGTTTTAATTTTTGTATAATTTCCGGGACATCAGCTTTGCAAAAGTGTCATGTGGTATTTTTGCAGAAAAACATCGAGCATTATCAGTAGGCATGAAAATTTCGTTTTTGACGAAAACACCAAATTAAGAAATAACATGCTGTAATGTTCATTTTTCATGTTTCTGAAAGGTCTGAGGTGCATTTTTCTACCCTGTTTTGCCACGAAATAATGCGAAATAAACTGCAAAATGTGAAATTGACTCTTAAACACGAAATTTACCGTTTATATAATGATCCTACACTTTCTGTAGTCTGAAGTATCCTGTGAGTTATGAAATTCATGGGAAATTGATTAAAAAAGTGAAAAGGTAGTGTGTTTCCCTGTGCTTAGCACGATGCCATGAAGGCGTATAGGGGGTGTGGTGGTAACGCTCCACACTTTGATTAATTCTGCTGTAAATATTTGAGAAGTAAAAATGGACCCCTTTACACAGGAATAAACTTAATACTCTGGTAACTACAGTAAATAAATATGCTATTAGAAGGGATAAGTTTGTTTTGTGTAATAAGTGCAGTTTTTAAATCAAATTTAAGATTATATTCACAATTTTAAAACCAAAATGTCATTTTATATAGCACTATTGATGTGATTATCCACCACTATAACACCGAAATTTTATTTATTTACCACTTTTGAACCCGAAATCGACTTGTGTTTTTCTACCGAAATTTTGCTTTTTTATTTACCAAAAATATGTGCCTCTAATAATCAGCGACTAAATTCTACCTTTCCGATACCAAGCACCTGGAATAGAAAAGTGCCAGTGGAAATGATACTGATAATAAGAGCAGGAGTAATTGGTGTTCAGTTGTATTGGTCCTGCTCAACCCTACATTAAAGTGACACAGTGTGGACATCTCTTCAATAAAAAAGGTAAAGTGTTCCCCTGTGCATAGCACCACGCCATGAAGGCGTATAGGGCATGTGGGAGTAACGCCCCACACTTTCTTGATCCGGTCGTGAGTAGGGGTGATGTGATCAGCATCACGCCCCTGACCGCCTTTACCCTCCAGGGTTTCCCCCAGGTACCCATGTTATTCGACGCTGGGTGGGCGCCAGAGGCCTGCACAAGACCCGGAGAAAACCCGTCTGCGAGGAGGCGCGCCTACAATAATATGCAACACGCACATCAAGCCCAGGTGTTCGACATCGCGCAAGCGAGCTTCACGTCACAATGTTGCACAGGCTTCGATGCCTGCCAGGTTTTTCTATTACCGTAGTTCTTGCAGGTAGACGGCGAGCACTACTGTCAGTGTTGCCAACGGCCATTATATTTCACTACGCATGGAAATATTTGAATTTCTGCTAGGCGCAGGTGCCTTGAGGTTGTAGAATCATTGGCATAGCAAGGGGTGAGCGAAGTGGGCGACCAACCTGGGCCTCGCGCATATAGGGGCCTCGCGTCCTATGAGGTTGATACGAAAAACGTAATAAATGGAAGTGAGAAAGATAGAAAAGGCTAATTTTTGTGGGCAATAAAATTAAGACATTTTTAACTGGCTTTATATTCTAGTTTAACGTTATAATTTGAATGAATACGTCAAATCAGAGGCGGGCGGGAGCTCTAAGCCTAAGGGGCCCCGAAAAAGTCAAAATAATTCTAATTTCTCATGTGAAACATCAACGCAAAAATTGCTTGGACAATTTTATCCATTTTTCTTCTGTGTCGTGACCTTGCATAGCCTACCCGATTTTAATATGTTAATGGTAAAGCACCTCAAACTGCCACGGAGCAAAGTATGGGGCATTTAAATGCTTCTGGTATTTTAAAATCAAGAAAGGTATGGATAATATTAGCAGTTCTTCCTTCGTTCCTACAACTTCAGACGCAGCTATTGCCTGCCCTCTGTAACGGGCACGAAGATGATTTATCTTCCGAATTTCCTGATCAAGTTCTATGTTTCAGGAATGTGCTTAAATCTGAAATCAAGTGCTTTAGGAAAGTTTCTTCTCCTTGATAGCTCTACACTAACTTCCAGTGTTCTCTGTATCCTGTACCGCCTTCTGTTTGGGGGAACGGATAAGTAAGTATTTGTATTTTCTTCTTTTGAATACATAAATGTCAAAGAAAGATATGTTGTAATGTGTGAAAATTCAGAGTTAGAGCATCGATTTGTATAGTTATTAATGTAAGTGCAGCCACAACCAGCCATTCTAAGTAATTACGTAAATTTCCTGGAAGAAGCTGACTGTACTTGAGGGACCCAAGTTTATTTCTTGCGGACGCGTACTTTACGATTTTATTACGCCACTGCGTCAAATATTTAATATTACAAGAACATTAAGACGTAACAACAAAATGAGATTCACAGTTATTATTATCATCTAAGTCCTAAAATTCAAAGTTAACTGGTACAATTTATGTGCAACAAAGTCAAAATTGCTAATTAAAAAAAGTCAAAATTGCTAATTTAAAAAAAAGTCAAATTAGCTGTATCAGTTGATTACACCAAACATTTCACATTTATTGTGCAAATGACTATCGTTTTAAGATTTGCTGATGTTGAAACCGATTGTGTAGAAGAGCTTGTAGGTAGATACATTGGGCCCCTAGACAGGATTGTGATTTAGCGCACTTCCTTCCCCCCGCTCTATCAAGCACTGACATTTTGTGCGTCCTTCTATATTTTCTACTTAAGCTATGGTTTGTGACATTTACATCCTACAAACTTCGAAATGAGGAAACAAAGAACGACTCATTAAATAATATATAGGTTATATTTCAAGATTCTTACTTTGTATTTCTGATTTTTTTTAAAAAAAAGTTTAGCACACTTAAGGATATTTCAGTTATCTTACTGCCTAAAGAACATCTTAAAAAACGTACTATTACTACTACTTTGGTTAATGAAAATTCCAGCAGCGTGTTACTGTAGCTCTGCCAAGTGTAAATTTCTCCGTCGCGTACTATTAAATATAATTTTCGTCAGAAATTAATTATTATTGTAGGCTATTATATAAATATGATAATTTGCTGACGTTTCCTTGATGACTGTGTATCGATTTACATTGATATTTCAAACTTAAAGAACGATGGGGCCTTGCATTCAAATCTCGCCCAGGACCTCGCGATATGTTGCTAAGCCACTGCACCTAAGATTTTGTAACTTCTCAAATTAGTGTCATTATTATGTCAAACCAACTACCACATATTTTCTAAATTTGTTTCGATGGTCTTGAAATAGGTTTGTGTGTCTTGTTCATTTTATGTCACCTTTCTGGTCTTGAAATCGTAAATCTTCTGTCGGTTTCATTTTTACGTTGTTTGTTTGTTGAAATGTGTAAATAGCATTGCCTGTTATTTGCACCCATGTGAAAATACAAGCTAACAATTGTATTTTGTATCGTATTACTATCAATGCGGTCTGAGAACAAGATAACTAGCAACAACACTAGCGAACGACGATTTGTTGAAAGAGATGACAATATTCAAAAACCTTTTATAATGCAAATTCTGATTTCATGTTCCATTTTATGGACCATCGTGCCTTAGTGTTCAGGGGGGGGGGGGGATCTTGAGCAACTAATTCGGATATTGAATTGGCAAAATTACACCAGAGAGAAAATCTGTTTGATCGATTGATTCATTTATTTGGTCAATTTATGCACAATAAGGCTAATCGGGACTGGACCTATAGTTTAAAGTGGGATCTGAACCATCATGTGCTTCCACCGGGTATCGAACCTGGTACCCTTTGATTACAAGGCGACGACACTACCACTGCGCCATAGGGGAGCACCCCGAAAAAAGTATAATGTAGAACAACCACCAGTCACACAAAGTTCCAAAGTATTTACGATGGCACTGTTTGCGAAACTTGGTTCGTACTCCTGTACAGGTGTCAGCAGTGGCAGCAATTAGGGGCGGGGCCGAGAGAGTGCAGTTGCCCCCCCCACTTTTTGCTACTTTTGCACCACGCTAACCTCATGTACCAAGGGAAATTAATTATCCTTGCCCCCCCCCCCCCCCCCCGTACATTTGCACTTTGGCCCTCTAGTTTTGGAACCCAATCGCCGCCACTGGGTGTGAGCGATACAAATGTTTTCTAGCAAGGAATAAATGTCTGCAATTTCAAATTGATAAAAGTGATGAACATTTTAAGTGCTCCTAGAACAGTTTAGAATCTAAAAGTTGGCAACGGTGACTGCGTGACTCATGTATCTGGAGACGGTGCAAAACCGGAATCAGCGTTCGCTGAAGATAAGCGAGCTTCGTCTTGCAAGGCCTTCCAGTTACCCGTGGGCTTTCGATGCTTGACGGGTCAAAACCCAGGTATATAGTTTTACTCGCCTGCCCGACCAACCAGGCGGGCCTAGTAAGCGATTCTGGCCGTTGTGCAGCCCTCTGGTGGGCGCCGGGCCCGCTTTCATTGTTAGAAAAGTTCCCGGATTTGAACCGGCCGGGGATCGAACCCGGGACCTATAGCATGGTAGTCAGACGCGTTACCGACTGAGCCACCGCGGCCACATCTCTTCAATATAGTGACCAAAGTTTATGCATGCATTCTGACCGACCACCCAGGTACCTGCGCAGCAGCAGCAGCAGCAACAACAGGAAGAAACTGACCAATTCAGATATGTTTCATGCCATTTGACAGGTGTGTGGAACACAATTTTTTTTCCTCCAATATACATTGAATGACGCCCAGCGACACAAGGAGGTATGCGTGGCCTTTCTGGCACTCAGCAATGCTTTCGGCAGCATCTCCCAATACCTGATCCTACACAACCTGTGAGCATTCCGCCTCCCTGGTGGTGATGATGTGAGGATTTGCAAACATCTACAAAGACCACCAGCTGGGTAAGAAGCAACACAGGATTCACAAATCAAATCTCAACAGGAAGATGGGGGGAAGGGGGAAGCAGGGGTGTCCACTGAGCCCCATGCTCTTTAATCTTGCCCCCCTGAGCCCCATGCTCTTTAATCTTGCCATAGAACCTATCGTGAGAACCATACTGCAACACAAAGAGGTGTATGGAAATCATGTGTACAACACACCTGCCAACATTCTAACGTACACCAATTTGTCCATATTCAAAGAATCCTGTCCCTGTATTGACAGTTCTGTTAGAGCAATAGTATAGAATGGTAATGCTTTCTGACAACAAGTAACCACTATTTTTACATGCAATCTGAAAAAAATATGCTTCCTACCTTGACATCATAAACAGTTGGGAAGTATATTCTGAGCAGCTCAAAAAATTCACTTTCTTCATTTGGAAGATTCTGATCTGTTAGCAATTTCAGGAGGTATCCGAAGTCATAACCACTAGAATAAAAGCAAATACCAACTATTACTTATACATATAATGCATAAAATCTCGACGGAGTAATATGAGTAAGATATTCAAACATTCATATGAGAGCAAATTTAGTGGTTTATATGTAGGGGCATGCACATTTAGTTTTTGACGAAAACACAAAACGTGAAATAACAATGAAATTTTGTTCAAATTGCAGTACAGCGTAAGTTAGTAAAGGTTTTTTTTGTTTTTTTTTGTCTGTAACAATATCTTACCCTTTGTCCCCCAACACCCCATTTCCTGCTTTCTCAAATGATTTAGCGATGTTTTGAATACCGTGATGCTCAGCATCTTATACAGAGTGTTTCAAAAGTCGCACAACCCAAACTTTGGAAATGTATATCATGAAAACCGTAAGAGATATTTACACCAGGTTTTCTGCTTTGAGATATTTTTCAATGCTTAAAATTATCAATTCACTCAGTAAAGAAAATTATATAAATTAATAACTGAGGGAAACCAGCATTCAAATCTTTCCAGAAATGAATTTCTGAGTAAGAAAAATGTGTGTGAAATTATCGAAGGGCCATAATTAGACATTGGATGACTGATACCATGTCAGTCTGTCATTTTCGACAATTTATCCTATCTTGTTATTGTTTTTTTAACTTTTGTTATCTTTGTTTCTACTTTATGTTGTTTCAGTGCAAAATGGCCAAATAACACTGTATCTGAAACTCTGAGTAAATAAATAAATATTGGTCATGTGCAACATTTGATGAATTTTTGACTGGCGGTTTTATGGGTTGAGCGAAAAGTGCCATTTTTGGAACATATCTCCATATATGACAACACTAGCAGGTCGAAATATTGCCAACAGTCGCATGCAACATGTGTCTAAGTATAGGCTAAACACTTACGTGAAAAATCGTAAATCACGATTTTTGTGACGAAATTGGACTCTTGAGAGAATCCTAGGCTGCCCCTGGTTACATTGAATTCTCTTCGCTCACTTTCGCCGCTACTGTGCCTGTTCTTTTTAATTGATTCAGCATGGCATATTCATTGGAGCAGTGCGTGTGCATTGCTGAAGAGTATTGTGTGTGCTTTGCTGAAGAGTATTTTACTACTCATTCTTACACTCATGTGTAACAGGTTTTCGAATAAAAATGGCCCGACCCTGTGGCCGAGTGGTTAGCACATCGCGGTGCGACGCCAAGGGTCCCGGGTTTGAATCCCGGTCGGGCTTGGTTGTTTGTGAATGTCCATTCATCAATTTCATCATTTCATCACTCATCCCCATCTTCGCAAATTAGCCAAGAGGCACAAAACGCGAAGTAAAATAAACTAAATCAAATCAAAATCAAAAATGGAATAAAAATGCCCTGCTTCTGCTGTACCTCACAAAGCAACTGTTTTACAACCATTCAAACACCAACAAATGATCCCACAAATTGTTTAAGAGTTGGTATTTATTGTTAAAAATCAGTTCTCGGATGTTTTCAGCAAATTAACAATGTTTTTTTTTTAAAAATAATGTAATTGCTTTTATTTAGATAAATGCTAACATATATTTATGAACCCAGTGATAGCCTACAGGATTAGATTAGTGCAGAAAACCCGGTGTAAATATCTCTTACGATTTTCATGATATAAATTTTCAAAGTTTGGATTGCGTGACTTTTGAAACAAACTGAGAATGCACGGCGCCTATCTTTGAAGACAATTTTTCGAGCACTACCTATGCAACACCTTTCGGGTTCTGAATTATCCTGAGAGTTATGCAAATTACAGAAAATTGATTAATTCTGCTGTAAATCTTTGTACTACATCTGAGGCTACTAGTAAATATCAACAATATGGAATTCCTATTTGTATTCCTTACCTGTGAAATGAAAGCCATTTGATATTATCCATCAACACTATCCCCGATGTCATTAACAATTCTGCAAAGTCAACAGGATCAATGCCTTCTTCTTCATGTTTCTTAAACTGGATCCCTGAGTTCTGAAGCAGGTCAATACTGTCCTGTGCATACATGTCCTCCCTATTTAATACAAGAAAAGTAAGGACTCTAATAGAACAAACAGATTACTCTCATTGTTTTTATTTCTGTATGTTAGTGACAACAGTTCTTTATTAGAATGCAATGTTATTTGGATATTACAGATTGTCTAGTGCTTCTACTTTTAAATATGCTAACACTACATTTCTCTAATGTGAACAGATTTCTTTTTAATTAAAGCATAGCTTATGCCTTGTGCCAATATTATTAAGAATTAGGGATGGGCCAATTATGTGATTTTGGCCGATACCAATAAAATATTGAAGTAAAATTTATCCCTGGGGTACTTGAGTCAGAAAGTCTGTTGTAGGTGTGGGTGAGAAGGTAGGCAGAGGGTAGCAGAGTAAGGAATAATGGGAGAGGATATGATGCAGGCAGGGAAAAACTATATCTGCAGCACAATCAGGAAAATGTACACTCATCACCAATAAAAATGCGAGACCTGGATCCTGCAATACTTACTTCCCTGCATGGTGTTGTGTGTGTTGCCTAACTCTACAGTGATGAGTGGATTTTTATAGCAAATTTTCAATGGCCAGGTTCTGCCACAGCTGTAGAGTTAGGAAGCACACCATGCACAGAAGCAAGTATTTTGGGACCTAGGTGTCACATTTTTGTTCACAGTGACGGTAAATTCCTACAATTGAACAAGAAACACTATCCAGTTCTCTGAAAAAATTGTCATGAAATGCTCAAATAAATTCACAAATAAATATACTTACGATAAATTGAATTTAAAATTAAATTGCCAGGTTGAGTATCCGGCTGGGGCCTTCCCATTTTCATCTAGAAATGTCAAACCAAGTTGGATTATCCTTAACAAATCAACATTGCATCTGAGCAGTTGATACTGGTAGTCTGCTGTACTCCGGAACTCTCCAATCGGTCGAGCAACTACCCCTGGAAATTCTGTATCCTGAGAAACAAGTACAAAACAGTCACAGTTATTAAAAAATATATACTTTTGAATCATACACCTATATCACACTGTAATAAATTTTATTACTGTTTAACTTGAGTACTCTGTGCAGTTTTTTTTACTAATGATGTTATAGAAAATGTGTATGCAGCTTACTCGAGTATAGGGTTCAAATCAGAAGTGAACACAATTTATCCCATACACATAAGCAACCTACTAAGCTCTTCTTACAGCAGTGTAATTGGAAAGCATATTAATCATAAAGAGCATATATATGCATTCTAACCTAATCTGCACATGAAATGAATGAAAAAGTTACTATAGAGCAACCACAAGGAAAAGAACATTTGGCGAAAAGTCTCAGCGGAACTTCCCTTTCTTCCGTTCAACTTTGGCCATAAGGAAGCATGCTCCACTCTGCACCTCTCCTCCATGCGGGAGTGACGTGCAGATGAGTTGTGGGTCTGCGGAGGCTTTCTTGCTTGTTGTTTCCATTATAGCTATGCATCTTCCAGGGTGATGTTTTTCGTTCATTTCTTCTATGCTTTCAAATGGCTTCTGACAATTGTAATTCATGAGAAACCTCTTTGTACTGCAACCAGTTTGTGAAATGCATGATATGTATAACATTTCGTGACTACAAAAGTATGAACTGGTCAAGAAAAGAAGAAAAAAAAGGGTGAAAAATGTACAATGCTCCAAATTTTAAAGAAGTATCTATAATGGAGCCACCATACTAATTGGTGTGCAAGAGCAGAACGGTTATTTTAACAAAATCCTGTTTCTCTAATGGCTGCTTTGCGGAGGGGGAATTTTAACATTCTCGCTTCTTGCCCAAGGGGTGGACATAATTGGCTGTTTGACCGTGAGTTCCTTCACAGGTAAACGCGGCAACAGAGGATCACTGCCACAAAGGCAGTTTCCGTGCCAGTTCCTGATCCGGTGCACTTATAAAAATTAGCATTACATTTTACGTAAACAGATTTTAAAGATTGTACTCTGTAACAAGTAGAATTAATACATAAAATAGCAAGTGTAAAGAAATTTACTGACATGTTCAGTTTACAAAAATATGGGAAGCCTACTTTTCATACAAGATATAATTTTGTTCATACATCAAGTCCAAAACAAGTTGACTTCCATTACTCGAAATATTGACTGACTAATTTCTTTTATTTTACACCACGAAGATAAGGATGAAAAACAATCGAAAATTGTTCATAGTGTACTATGTGGAAGTGAAGTCAACCCTTTGGTGTCTTTTCAGTCTCCCCTTACTTCCATAACTCTATATGTCAAATTTCGTAATAACAAATTCCAAATATTGACTTACCATAGCCACATAATGGTACTTCTGAACTACTTGACGTATAGTGCGAAATTCTTCTTCCAAGTTGTGGGCCCACACATCCCGAATGCCACATTCTTCATTGTTAGGAATGTTCTGATGGCCACAGTGGGTGCTATTGCTGGCTGTAACAGAAATGTCATGGTAACAAAAAAAAATATTTTAGATGAAATTGCAAGCAAACAAAAGGAACAGTTGAGAAAAAATGAAAGAAAAATACATGAAAATAATGAAATATGGATTGCAGAAATATATATTTCTTTTTCATTTTTTGCTATGTGAACTAATAACAAAGTTGCCTATAGGACCAGATCTTTCAATCACCCTGTATTTCTAAAGACTGGGAATATAAATATGTACGTGTCAGCTTCATGTTCGTTAATTCAAATAATACTGTGTTTATATTTAATTTTACTTATGGATTATAGGACCTATCTGTACTCTATCCCATGAATCTGTGGAACAAGGACATGTATAACGACAGAGAAGGGGAGGGAAAGCAAGTGGGCAGAATGAAGTCATACACACCACTGTAAAAGGCTGGTAACTGCAAGTGATTTTCCCCTTCCATGCAATCTTGTTTCCTCTCACGTGTTCATTAGTCAAGCCCTCTTGAGTCACTACTTGCACAGAGAATTGCTTTCGATCTAGATTCACAGGACAGAGTTTATGAAAATATACTATCATGTATTACCTAACCTAACCTAAATCTAACATAACTTGGGATTCCATTGGCATTTCATTTTCAAATTTTGTACAATTATTGACTAATAGTGTATACATGTCGCAAAATATTAAAAGATCCATTTTTGAGAAAATGGCTATACGAATTTTGCCTTCCCTCTGACATAGGCATGTATGAAAGAGCTCTTCAAGATCTTTCCAATGGCATCTGAATCACGGTACCCTTGACCCTCTGTATCCCCTGGAGTAAGTGAAATATCTTGCATGGTTTATGAAGATTTTGTTGTTTATGAACATTTTCAGTCGATTTTAGCTCTCGGAAATGTGTTGTGAAGTAAAGTACGAGGGACATTCCAAAAGTAAGTTTTGTCATTTTTTCCCACAGGGAAGCTCTATTACAAAGTGAGAAAACACATTGCCATAACAAAAGACAATATTTCCTGAATTCACAACGGGAGGAGCGAGAGCAGAGTGCTGAAGAAGAGAGATAAGCAGCAGACCGACGTGTGCTGGAAACGTGGTAATAAATGGAAGTGCAGCACGTTATTGCCACACACTAAGCAAATTGAAGTCTGTCATTCGATGATAGAGACCAGGGCTCTTGAGTCGAAGGGTTTTGTTCTTGGACGACAGTGCAAGACCCCACACAGCAAGGGGTCACTGCAGAACACATTCGTCGTCAGGGATGGGAGAGACTGAGTTTTCTGCGTTGAAGTCAGCACAATTGGGACGTCACTTTGGAAGCAACGAAGAGGTGCAACAGGCTGTGAAGAACTTTCTTAAATCAGTGGACACCGATTTTCACCAGGAGGGTTTCTTGAAATTGATTTCACGGTACAACATATGTATCAGTGTTGGTGGCGACTATGTGGAAAAATAGCCAAAAGATTGCATTTTGTTATGACATTGTATTCTTCTGTTTGTAATGAAGCTTTCCTGTAAAAAAAAAAAAAAAATGACGAAACTTATTTTGGAACGTCCCTCGTATGTCTGTTATTTTAGCGTGTTACTTTACCGTGAAGAAGAACAGCCCGAAGGCTTCGTGCAAGTGAATATAGCACCCAAAACGGCTTTCCACAACTATAATTTTACATAGTTAGGTTAGGATTGTTAGGTTTGGTAGTGCTCGTTATTTTAGGCATGTTCTTTTGTTATTTTAGTGTACATGCAAACAGTGTTTATTCACAAAAATCGGCGATATTACTCCGAAATTGCAAGTTTTAACTTAGGTGGGACATTCTTTGGGATCAAATATCTCCATTCATTATGCTTTCCTAATGCTGGAACCATTTTTTACATTACGTAAAACATTGAAATATGTGGACTAAAAAAAATTGACGTAATTCTCGAGGGAGTACAGTGGATAAACAGCATCTGAATCAGTTCTATAGGAGCTGAAGTATTGCAACTTAAAATTAAAGGGCGCGGGGGGGATCAAATCCTCACAATTTGCATTCCTGGAATTTCAGAAATTCCAGGACTGCAACTTTCCTTAGATCCCTACCTCAGTGTACCTCCTTTCAGTATGACAAATTTGAAATGAATCAAAATATGATGAAGTTGAAAAGTGTCTCTTCATTACTCGATTTCACATGAAATGACCCTTATGTGTAATTTCACAACAGAAATACTTTTTTGTTGCATGAGCTGGTGTCTAATGCCCTGTTCTTTTAATCTATCCACTATTCTTACAAATGGAGACACAAACCTGTAGCTGTGGGCATTGCAGTGCTGCACCCTAACTTTTCCAATAGGTGAGTGGCCCAATTCACCCGTCCGTCATTCGTAGACTGCTCCAGGCTTCTAGTTTCTTCTGGTTAACACACCACCGCAAAAGCTTATTAGAAAAAAGGAAACAACAGACTGAATGATATTTCTTTTTTTCTAGTATCATGCAAAATTCACATTTTTGTGATTATTATCTTTCTTAAATGTAAATCAATTCCAATTACATTATTAACATGTTGACTGATAATTCGGCACAGTGGGATCCGCAAGTATTGTCCAGCAAATTGTCCACGACTATTTTCATTAATTTTTCCCTTTCATTCTACATGTTTTTAATGGTGTTTACTAATGCTGGTGCAGGGGTTGTTTGCGGTTTCGTTTCAACTCTTACAGCTCTCACCGAGAAAATAAAAAGAAGAAATATGGTGAAAAATTTGCTTGGTAATATTTATCCATCCCACTGTACCACTCTTCCATTTGGTGAATTAAATTGAAATTTCTGGTGCACCAGTACTTGGGCTATTTGCACCCATCAGATTACAAGGGACCTAGACCCTCATACCCTTAGTGCATGAGGACTAAACTATCATGGACATGTTAGTTCGAAGCTCAGTTCTTCAAACATTCATCTAAATAGTATGTTATCCAATACTAGCAAAAAAATAGGTTAGATTAAAAAAAAAACAGGGGAAGATATTTTCAGTACTGCGAAGTTTGTAGAATAAGGAGAAAGTCAAATGGGACTACAAGAAAGTTGGTAGTGTCAGTGCGAAAAGTGTGATGACCAACCTTTGTTCCGGCACAAGTGCATCAACAAATTACATTCAATTTATTATGATTTGTAGTGTACACGATGGAGGTAAAAACTATAGCAAGATCACTTATTCATGGTTTTGTACAGGTAATGAATGACACAGTCACTCTGTATGACATTTATCTTCACTACTGCAGTTAAACAAAACTTCCATGACCACTGGTATTTGTATTTTTATTATTTAGCATTTCTTTTTCTTCCACTTTTGGCTAATCGAGGGGATGATGATGATTAATAATAAAAACAACACAAAGAACTCTCACGCTCAAAATGGGAATCAAACCTGGTAACTTCGGTGGCAATATTGAAATTCTACCACTTAATGCACTTGCAACAGCCAGTGGCGTGACTAACGAATTTAAGTATTTACTCAATGCAAAAATGTTTAAAAAATTTCTCATGTTGTACTAAATTTAAGGGCCATTCAGGTTTCAATTTTAAAAAACTTATGCGAGAGAAACAGTACATTTCAATATTATATTCAGAAAGTAGATAGTTGTTTGTACGTTAGGCTTCATTCTTAAGTCTACAAAAGACTAATTGAGGAGACCTACAGTTTAAAGTGGGATCCAAAGGACTACGTGCCTTGTCTGGTTATCACATCCGGGATCTCTTGTCTGCTAAGCCCCGCAACAGGTTAAGTTTGCAGAAACTTGTCGAGACCCAAACGTGTGTGCAGAATATAGTTCCGCCGAGACGGGTTCTGTTCTAATATAACTGTACACTTGCAACAAAACAGTTATTTAATTTGGAATATATAGACAACATAATACCTACATTAGCAGGTATGAACTTCATCGGGGTGGAGGCACAAGTGGTTCGGATCCCACTTTAAACTGTAGGTCCAGTCCCAATTAGCCTTACTGTGCATAAAGTGGACTTAAAACAACAAATCAAATCAAATCAAAATCAAAATGAACTTCATCGGTTGCAATCACTGAGCAGACGAAATTGGAAATGCAGATTCGCCAACTGGTTAGTCTATTGCGCAAAAGGAACAGTTAAGCTCAAGAGTAAGTCGAGGGGGACCGGAACATGTTGCAGAGCGCATGTTTATTGTGTTTCATTGGTAATAGTGCTACACAGCAGCGAAAATGGATGAATTGAGATCTCATATTCAGTGTGTGGTTTTGCCAGAGTGTAATTTTGGGCATCATCCAAAGAGAAAAGCTCTTCGAAGTCAAGCAAGTTGTTTGAAATGTATGTTCCTCCTTATGGTAACAAGATTAAAATAAAACAGGGTGTGAGGTGACGAAAATAACACCAGTGCTGACAGGTGTCAGCAAACATTCCATTTATGCAATGAGTTTTATTTTCAATGTGTAATATGAATATAGCAGGCAAAAAGAGGCCCTTTGCCGTTCAAGAATGGTGGTGTTTTAATGATTTCTCCGCGAGACTGATTCGAAAGAAAGTGCACAAGGTTTATCATCACCGCAATGAACTGTCACAGCCAAGTGAGAGTGATTGCCATCAATGTGCACACAAGCTGTGTCTCAGGTGTTGAATGAATTGGGGTTTGAGTTTAGGAGGAGGAAACGATTGTTTGTTCTTTGACGACAAAAGAAACTCCCCAGTATGAAAAGATATCACTATGAGAAGAAACATTTTTATTACTTGAGGGAGCCATGCATCAACATGGGAGGATGCCACTGTGAAAAACTACTGGGAGAGGGTGAACCTCCGTACCCCCGTGAGAAAGTGGAAAGTTTTGAGTGGCATGGGAAGATTATCATTCATATGAACGTTTGTCGTTTTTTTTCGCACGGAGATGTGTTGTAAATGAGTATTGATCAATTTTAAGTGGTATAATTTATGACGTCATGCACAATGTGATTGACGTCGGAGATCGGGTCTTACTAATCGCATAACCCTGCAGCAACTTGTTGTCCAGACATCACGTCAGAGGAGGCCTTTAAAAGGGACTGTGTAGAGAAAGGCATGTAGCCGGAGTGTAGCAGAGGCGGGGCTGCGGTAGCAGTCAGTAGGTCAACTACCCTAAGGGCGGAGCCTGGAATCTGCAGGAAATTTGGAGCATGGTTAGCCCTTTTACGGTAGGTAGCATTAGCATTTGCAGTGACGTCATAAGAGGAAGGTGTAATGCGATGCGATGAGTGGGACCCCACAGTCTGCGTAATCCACAAGTCTAGGTCGTGAGTGAAAGTAGTTCTCATAAGATGTTGTTGCATCGCTCCACAATTTTTTAAATATATTATTTCTATAAGAGAGAGCGAGTTGCAGGCGGAAGATTTAATGGCTGAGAACAAGAAATGTTTGAGGTGTAGCACATGGTATCGCAGGAATCTGAGAATGATTCTGAAAATACGGCAACGTGCTGAAAGTGGTTTAGTTGAATTCCATTTTAGGTGTTCAAAGTGTAAGTGTGATTTCTCAGCTATGTCCGGAACATTTATTGAAAATATGAAACTGTCTCTGACACACATTTTTTCAATAATACTTCTGTGGTCTTGCGGAGTTTCCTTTCGTCCTGCCTGCAGTGTTCTTAAGATTAGTCGAAAGGGGGTTTGCCAGTTATTTCGCTACGTCCGAGATATTTGTTCTTGGAAGTTACTCGAGTCACCTGACAGCTTCAAATTTGGAGGGGCTGGCTCTGTTGTACAGATTGACGAGAGTGTGTTTGTGAGGAGGCAGTACAACAGAGGGAGCGTTGTTGGGGAAAGAAGGGTTTTCGGATTCTTCGATTGCAACACAAAAAGGGGGTTCATTTTGTTAGTTGACGATCGATCATCCGAAACCCTCATCCCGTTGATTAAGAAGCATGTACTTCCAGGAACAGAAATCTGGACGGATGAATAGGCATCTTATAAATATCTTTCCCATCTTGGGAATGTTTCCTCTTACATTCACAACTGTTAAGCATAAGATGCACTTTCGCGATCCGATAACTGGGGTTTGCATGAACCAGGTGGAAGGATTTTGGTCAAATGCCAAAGGATACCCCAGCTGGAGAGGGGTTATGAATTCGAAGTTTTAGATGGAACATATGGACAAGTATATGTGGAGGCAGCTGTATGGACCTACTAACATTGATGCTTTCACGAATATCTTTCAGCATTCTGCTGAAAGATACCCTGTGCGTGGTCAGTGTTAGTAGTATGTGATTCGTCTGCCACTTTACACATTTTGTCCCTGCAACCATGGAGTGGGAACAGCATGCTTTTAAGGTATGTACGTATATAATTTATTATGTAGAATGACATTTCAAGTTATAGGAAAGTCCCTTAACTTTTAAAAATGTAGAATTTTTTCTTCTTTCCCTTCGTCGGTAACGAAAATTGTTCTAAAAGAACGGTGAAAGTGATAATTTAACGTCTCTATTTTTACGTTACAACAGTTACTTTGCATGATGTTATTAATTAAGTATTATCGTTGTACATGTTTCGATGATTTGTTATGTATATGATGAAAATTTGTTGAAATAAGTGGCAAAAGTGGTGCAGGTTGCGAGGAATTCTACATGCCGTTCTCACATTTCAAGGGTACATATCGGTAAGGGTTCCGATTGTTTTATGATTTCTCATAGCACAAAGACTAATGATCGTAGAATTTTGGAAATCATTGTCCCACGAAATTTGAACGTTCCTTAAAGTAATGAGCACTGGACTCAAAAAACGTTATTTATGTTAAAAAAAAAAAAAAAACTTGAAAATTACCTTACACACTTCGAAAAAGATATTCTCCATCGACAAGCGACAGTAAATATCGTAGAAGCGTGGGAATGAATGTACAAGTAAATCAGAGTCTTAGTAGAATGCATTCAGGAACTTTATTTTAATGCTAAGGGAACCAAACCTAACCTGCCTAACCTAACCATGAAAGCATACATTGAACAAAACCTTAAGTAATCAATAAAATTCCGCAGTATGTTAACAGACATACATCAAAATCGAACCATGTAAAAATTGCATTCGTAACATGATGAAATCACAATAAAACAAAAGGAACTTGGGCCGAACTTATTACTGTAAGTAGTTACTTGTGTAAAAATGAAGAAATCTGTTTGTGGAATAGTAAATTAGTACCGAAAATAGGAATTTTCGAGGTGGTACGGTTGGTCACCAGCCCCAACTACCGCACCGTCAGGCTTTCATTGAAGGGCTGAAGCAACCGACGAGAAAGGGGAGGCTTATTGTTTCACCCATTGGCGGCAATGAAGGTTTTGTTGAAGACGTTTTTTACTGTTCCGTGCAAAGAAAGGGGAAGATGATTAGTACCAGGAAATGGTCACACCAAGATTTGAATTTAAACCAAAGAGAGTAATAATATCAGACAATACACTACATTGTATATACCACTATAGTGGAACCACGAGCAAAACAACTTGCGCAGACCCGCGAGTCCTGTGCACCGTGCCCCCGCGAGTAGGGGAGGGGGGGAGTTGACCATGCTTCATTATGGCCCGAGGTGGAGGGAAGAAGGGAAAGCTGCGCAGGGACTTGCCCTCCCAAGGTTTTTTTCCTTGTGGTCGATCTATAATAACAAATCATGCTTCTTTGGCGGTACAAACTTCAAGTGTGTGTCTTATAGTAACGGATGTATTGCGAACGAAACAACCAAGTTTTTCATCAAATTATTTGTGTGTCTAAACCAAAAAATTAACTCAACATTAGATTCAAGCGGGGTCTGTCTACTTTTAAATTTTCTTCCATACACACCCATGCCCTCATGTTTCGAACATATTTCGTGAATTATCTTACGTAATGTCATATTTATTACATAATCTATGCACAGAAAGTTATTTAAAGTTGTATGGTTCAGGAAACAAAAAGAAGCAAAAATACATTCCACATGACACGCATGTACGGGTTTTGATGTGTTCTGCGGGTGTCAATACTGCAGATTTTCTCATTGTCTGCCATATGAACAGCTCAGTGGTTGAGGCAAGACTGGCATGGAAGATTCAGAGTGCAGATCTCGCATGAATTGATACATAAAACTCGCTGTATACTTAACCTGTCGCCTGGTTTAGGTGAAACATTACCACTATGGCAATGAGGGGAAGTATGGGGGGGAAGAGAAAACAGAGCGGATGTAGAATATAGAGAATGTCTCTAATTCCGCTAATATTTGGTATACTAACTAAATTTGGCCTTCTAATTACGAATCTGTTGTTAAAATGCCGTGGACACATCTGGAAATCGTGAAAAAAAGCTGATGTAAGTTGAATTTTCTTTCATTTTTTTTTTAAAAAAAAGCTTTTTCGCATTGTTTTACGAACAAAATTTGGTATAATTTAACAATACAGGGAATTTCTCCTATTTGTTTGAAATTTCGGATACTTACTAATTTGGGTCTCCTAATCACGAATCTGCACTTAAAATTTGGCGCTCACGTATAGAAATTCCAGAATTATGTGGAATTAACACCGGTATGATTGTCAATACACTACTGTGGTAGCCATGTTTGATGTTGACAAGTGAGGTTCGGTATTCGTTGCATACTTGTTGCTGTGTGTACAGTGTTGCCGCATTGTTACTTTCTCATTTGGGGATCATTGATCGTAGCAGAATGGAGGCGGAAAGGTGCCTTGAATTACGAACGGATCGGACTTTGGAATTTTTTAAAACTTGCTGGAATTTTGTATATTCAGATAAGCTCGGAGGAGAATGGCGATAGTGACGATGATAGTGTGGAGGGAGAATATGTTGTGGATTGCGGCTTAGAATAGAGTTAAGTTTGGCAACGGTGCGGTTCCTAGAGTGTTGTACGAATAGTTATACCAATTGCATGTAATCTGTGAATTGCATGGAGCGTTCATTTGCATGTGAGAAAATGGTGTCTTGTAAAGTGTGGATTACATGTTTCTTCCACGATTCATTGACAGTAAGGATAGGTTACGTTAGTTAGAATAACTGAAATATATGCAATTTGTTTGAAATTCGGTGTACTTACTAATTTTGGTCTGGTAATCATGACTGTGCAGTTGAAATTTGGGTACTTGTTTACTATCCTTCGGACAGATTTCGTACATAGCCCCACGAACCATTTCCGGCAAGGTTAGGTAGGTAGGGCCACGCATAGGTTACAATAGTTAAAAATGGGTTTCGAAAAAAATATTCGTAGCCCCACGCACCATTGGCGCTAGCCCCACGCACCATTGGCGCTAGCCCCATGCACCATTGGCACGTGGTTAGGTTAGGAAACATAGTTATAAATTTTGCAAGTTTGACACGTGAGCGCCAAATTTTAACTGCAGATTCGTGATTAGGGGGCCAAAATTAGTGAGTATGCCCAATTTCAAAGAAAATTGAGATATTCCCGGTATTGTAAAATCGCTCCCAAAATTTTAACTATGCTTGCCTAACCTAACCTTGCCGGAAATAGTTTGTGGGGCTACCCATGAATTTTTACACATGCCCGCGGTATTTTAACAACAGATTCGTGATTAGGCCAAATTTAGTTATTATACCAAATATTAACATAATTAGAGACATTTTCTATATTCTTCATTCATACCGAGAAAACAATACACTGCAGTAACGAAATTGGTAAATATGCAATATCGCCCGGACAGATTTCTTCAAATTTACAGGAGAAAGTACTTACTGAAATGAGTTTCTTTAGCATTCTGGACGTTCTTGGAGGTATTTTCTTCCACGGGAAACTAAAAACTTCGTATTTGAATGCTGCCGAACAAGAATTAATCACTTTTTACGTACGAAACTTGCATTGCCTGCCATATTATGCCGTTGTTTCCATTGTGTGCATGCAGATGGCGAGAGCGTCGAAAGTCACACAGTCTCGTCAGTGTTTCCAAACGTGCATTTTTTTACGAGATTTTTTTTTTTTTTAACTATGCTTATCTAACCTAACACAACCTACCCTAACCGTGTGAGAAATGGTTTTTGGGTTGGGGATATCGTGAATGGATTTTGGGGCTATCCGCCAATGGTTTGTGGGGCTATCGTGAATGGTTTTTTGGGGCTATCCGTCAGTGGTTTGTGATGACATAATGGACACGAAAGTAGGAATTTTTCAGTTAAGAAGGTTGAAACACTGCATACACACTTCAAAACGACAAAACACAAGCACGGAGCGATGATCATGACGAGTGCATGCAATATTGTCTGTTACCAAGCGGAACAAGGAAGACAAATAATCACTCATAATATGAAAAGTTGACACTATTTTATGGAAAAAGGCATAACTTCACCTTAAAGAATGTTCTGCAATGCAGTAAAGGGTACTACTTTACTATACCGGAGACACCTATCAATGATTTATTTTGAATTTTTTTACATTGCTAACGTACTATTCTGCATTGCGGAACATTTCTTTAGGTAATATAGTGAATTTCTAATGAAAATAATGTCTATTTCTTATTTAACGAGTACTTACTGTTGTTCCTTATATCCTACAAACATCCACGGGAAGCCCCAAAAACCATTGACGTTAGCCCAAAACATCGGTTTTTCTCGAAAGAAAATACACTGAATTATTTTAATTTTAACCTTCCACGTCCTGCATTCCACTTCTTTCTTCAAGATTCCATGTTCAATAATAAATAAATCGGCATCTTCTACACCCAGCAACAACTTCACGAGCAGCAATAACGCATATTGTGCTCTCGTGCAGAAAGCAAATGGCGGCAGCAGCAATAGCACGTCGGAAATAGATTTTCGTAGAAAACCACATGCATTCACATGCATCAAAACTACATTCCCGAACATCAACAACGCTACAGAATATGATTTGCGTAAGTACTTTCTCCTGCAAATTTGAAGAAATCCATCTCTGGTATAGTAAAATGTTACCCAGAAAAGTTAAGTACCAGTGGTAAAATTAAGGAAATAAATGAGTTAAGGGTGTCTGGGCGTTATCACATATTTACCACGAAATTTATTTACATTGACTTAGAAAACATTAAACCTCGTTACTAACATGACAGTAATAACACGTTGCTTGTGTACACAAAACTCATAATAGGGGTGATGTAGAATACAAGCTCGTATTAAATTTCACATCCAAGGTAGGTAACATGTTCAATACACAGAAATTAAACATGTTTAATGAAGACTCCACATGTTTCTTTAAAGCACGTGAGTTTCTTAAACGTATTCAAACCTATCAAAAGTGTGAGGATGCGACATTAGTTCAGAGGACAACAAAAATGTGTGAGGAGGTTGCGGTAAGACTGCAGAATATGGGCTGCTTAGGAGGAACGCGATTCATAATTTTTTGGTAACGTTTTGTAGTTAGTAATCGGGGAAAGTAAGTTTTAAGGTGCGGAAAATTTTTTTTCTTTAAAAAAACCAGAAAAACGTGTCCAGGTTGGGCAGTATTGAAATCGTAGCAACGAAGGAAAAGGCATATTCCTGCACAAATCTAGCGAAAGCAAAAAATGCCTATGTTGTTAGGTAGCTAGGTTTAGTTCACTTAGCCTAAATAATAATTAGTCATTGTATTTATGCTAATGAAACCTAACCTAACAGGCCTAACCTAACCTTGTAGGCATTCCTCGAAGAAATAATGAAAGAAACTGTGCGTAAACAATATGGACTTTTTCATTGTATTTATGCTATTGGAATATTATATTAAAATATATATAAAAATAATACCCGAAAACAATTTTACATCCTTTTACATGACAAATGGTACGCTTCGTACTTGGTAAATACCAATTGTGGGAAAAGAAGAAAAAAATAGAGTGGGATTCGAACCTGCGATATAACGCGTTCGTAAGAAAGTAAAAGCTTGCCCTAGCACTTTACTAGCCGTTCTACAATATTCATGCACCCAATGCTTTTAAAATGTGTCGAAGATTGTGAGAGAAGATCTTTTAATGCTAAAATGGATTTTACGTGCTTCACAGGTAGGAACTGAAAGGCTTCTGTTGTTATGGTCATGGTTCGTAGGGTTTAGCAACGCTAGCGTTTGCAATCCTTCAAACACATAAATAACCTCATGATACTTCATGACGTAATTCACATTCACAATCGAATGAATTCTAAATATTTGTAAACAGATTATACAAAAGGTATACAGGTGATTGGGTGAAAAACACAATATAGTTGTCAGTTAAGGAAATTAACATTTGATATGCACACAAAGTGCACAGCTACAAGTTTTGCTGAACTTACTCGCTATGATGTAATAACTCCTATCTTAACTAAAGCAGCTCTTATTAAGTTCCTCATGCAGCATCGTGAAACCGAATATCTCCTATTTAAGGTATATGAGCAAAAAAATTTCAGTACACCACAAGTTCCATTCCTCACGTCACCATGCTAATGCTAGGGGAAATAAAAGGCACCCAAAGACAGTAGAGGAAGTAGAGAAATCAATCCTCGGTAATCCCATATGGCAAAGCTTGTTGTACATCAATTAATGCCATCTGTGTCGAAACGCTAAACTATTTCCATCTAGAGCGTGGTGCACTTTTCCCAAAGTGAGCAGCATCGACATTTCCCACGCAAAGCAAATTAAACCTGTGTCCAGCACAAAACAAGTAGACAAAATATTATTATTGCTTTATTAGTGGTGCACAACTTCTGATATTAAAGATTTATTAATTATTTTTCCTAGATACCAAAGACAGTGACATCTGTCGGGATGCTGCTAAACTACTAGAAAGGTACGTATGATGCTCACAATGGTAAATTGAGATGTCTTCCTCTATTAATATCCTTGAAAAACTATCTCGATTGTCGATGTATCGAAAGTCAAGCGCCCACAATACACCTGTATACAGCGAGATTGTCCACTAGGAATCTACATTTTTCCCAAATATTGTATATTATGAAATAAAGTGCTACATAAGATTACTATACTTTTAGCATGAAATGTTATAAATGAAGCAAAACACTGTCTCAGGCAGTTTGATACATGTGCATAGGGCAGGTAACTCTGACATTCATGTCCCAGAGCCCTGTAGCGTTATCTAATCTTTACATTGTGTTTTGTTTATCTATGGTGGAAGGAAGTAGGATGTGGCGAATTATTTAGGGAGTGACAGTTAAATTACGTGTGTAATTATTGTGAAACGGTAATTTCATTTATTGATTATTTATCCTATAATATAAAAAAATGACTTGGCTTGTAATGAAATCCAATGTGTTTGAGTAGATACCAGATTTGTAAATAATTTGAGTGGAACCCATAATGCGTAAATACGTGGATTTATCAGATAATAAATGTAAACAATAAGGCAAGGATGTGTAGACATGAGTGACAGGTAAACGCACTGATATAAGTGAATTAACTGTGATAGGACCCATTGCATTGCTGCTTGGTTGTAAGTTATACGATCATTCCTTTTTCCTGATATTTCAAAGATATAGCATCACCCTTGAATATCAGAAATTTCTGAGCCCAAGTGTGTATTTCAGTCTCACGAGTTTAATGTGTCTCCGGCTTAGGTACTATTATCGTATGGGTGAAACACCTACGAATCATATATTTCGGACTTCTTTACATTGCTAACGTGTTGCGGAACATTTCTTAAGGCGAAATAATGCATTTCTATCTAAGATAATGTTTATTTTCTCTATTTACGAGTACTTACTGTTACTTGTTGTTTCGAATCTGAAACACATTATGGCCGTGATAGCATACTGGTTTAGGGCGCGTTCTGAGAGTGTTTTGTCGATTTATGCAGTGGTGCAACCTCGTTCACCGGAAAATATCTACTTTCGTGCCCCTATTTGAAATTATGCCAATACGTCGCATTTACGTGTAGAACTTGTAAAATAACCTTGCGATTTACCACGTTCATTGTCCATAAACAGCAATTCGGAACCATCTTTCTTTCGCAATTCGTTAATGTTCTTCCTTTACGCACAACACTCTTGCAACCTTGAATATTGACGTCAGACGAGGAATGCCTACGTGGTTAGGTTAGGCCTGTTAGGTTAGGTTCCATTAGCATAAATTCAAAGAAAAAATAATATTTTCGCTAAGAGATGCGTTACCTTTGTATTGCCTAACATGAAAAAGGTCTCTCCTGTGACGTCAGAACACAATGTTGCTACATGTTGTGCGATAAGTGACACCCATTCGGGTCGGAACCATCTTTCTTTAGAAATTTGTTAATGCTCTTCCTTTACGCACAACCATCTTGCAACCTTGAATATTGACGTCAGACGAGGAATGCCTACGTGGTTAGGTTAGGCCTGTTGGGTTAGGTTCCATTAGCATAGATACAAAGAAAAATTATTATTTTCGCTAAGAGACGCGTTAGCTTGTATTGCCCAACATGAAAAAGATCTTTGCTGTGACGTCAGAACACAATGTTGCTACAGTGTTGTGCGATAAGTGATACCCATTCGGGTCGGAACCATCTTTCTTTCGTAATTCGTTAATTCTCTTCCTTTACGCACAACAATCTTGCAACCTTGAATATTGACGTCAGACGAGGAATGCCTACGTGGTTAGGTTAGGCCTGTTAGGTTAGGTTCCATTAGCATAAATACAAAGAAAAATTCTAAAAACAGCTCTCTCCTGTGACGTCCGAACACAATGTTGCTTCAATGTTGTGCGATAACTGACACCCATTCGGGAAAAATGGCTTGTTCCGAACTCGACAGGTGGTTCTAGTGAAAACACGGCGAGGCTGAAACACTGGCTATGGGGTTGCATCGTCTTAACACTCGGAACATTGCACTCTCATGCAAAAAGCAAATGGCGGGAGCAGAAACAACATGTCGGACAGAGATTTTCGCAGAAAACCAAACGCATTCACATTAAAATGGATCAAATCTACATTCAGGAACTTCCAAAACGCTCAAGAAAATGATTTCCGTAAGTACTTTCTCCTGGAAATTTGAAGGAATCCGTTTTACCCATACGATAATGTTACCCCGGCTTATACTACTGTTACCCTAAAAGTTATACCATTTCATTGGTAAAATGTGGCCGTAGATTGGTTTGGACTGTTAGGAAATATTAGTACATCAGAGAGTGAATTGTACACAAAGATTTTTGTTCTGATTTGTTGATGAAAAAATATGTCGGTACTACTTTACTATACCGGAGACACCTATCAATGATTTATTTCGCAATTTTTTACATTGCTAACGTACTATTCTCGGTACTAGTTTACTATCCTTCGGACACATGTATTTATTTTTACAGAAGAAACTACTTACCGTAATAAGTTCCTGTAGCATTGTCGAACATGGGGAAGGTGTTTTGTGTGATGTGGGAATGTTTCATAGCTGAAATTCATATTGTTTGTTGAAAATTAATTCTCCGACGGAGAATAGCTAGCCCCACGAACCATTGGCGCGTGGATAGGTTAGTTCTGTTAGGTTAGGAAACATAGTTAAAATTTGGTGTCATGTTAGTATCAGGATCTAGAAATTGGAAATAATTGCGAACCATTGATGCTAGCCCCACGAACCATTGGCACGTGGTTAGGTTAGGCAAACATAGTTAAAATTTGGTGTCGTGGTAGTATCAGGAATATATATATTTGGTTGTGAAACAAAAAAAATCACGAAAATCGACAGTTTCCATTCCGAAAACTAACGCCTTATTTTCGCTTATTTTGCAATTTCTAGATGTTCTACACCTTCAGGAATGTTCCGCGAAGCAGATAGCCTACGTAAGTACGAATGTCAAAAATTGACGAAACGAAAAAATTAGAGGTGTCCGAAGGATAGTAAATTTTTACCACGCTCACATGTAGAAATTCCTGAATTATGGCTAGCCCCACGGACCATTGGCGCTAGTCCCACGAACTATTGGTGCGTGGTTAGGTTAGGTTAGGTTAGGAAACATAGTTAAATTTTAGGGTCGTAGTAATATCAGGAATATATATATTTCGTTCTTTAAGTATTCGAAACGGAAAAATCTTGCGATAAATAATGAGCAATTGTGCATTGTCGGTTGCGATGACTGACCCTCTTATTTTGCAAGTTTGACACGTGAGCGCCAAATTTTAACTTCAGATTCGTGATTAGGAGCTCTAATTTAGTGAGTATGCCGAATTTCAAACAAAATGGAGAAATTCCCGGTATTGTGAAATCGCTCCAACGTTAGCCCAAAAATTCACGATAGCCCCACGAACCATCACGGGGATGAGGTATGCCTACTAGGTTAGGTTAGGTTCCATTAGCACTCCTTTCGTTCAATTTAGCATATACGTACAATACGAGAGTGTATTGTGCTCTCGTGCAGAAAGCAAATGGCGGCAGCAGCAATAGCACGTCGAAAATAGATTTTCGTAGAAAACCACATGCATTCGCATTAAAATGGATCAAAACTACATTCCCGAACATCAACAACGCTACAGAAAATGATTTGCGTAAGTACTTTCTCCTGTAAATTTGAAGAAATCCGTCTCCGGTATAGTAAAGTGTTACCAATATGTCTTTATCATCTGAAAGTTTCTTTCACTTCTCAGTGTGTATTCTTTTTCAGATGTCTGTGTGGAAAGCAACCGCTGGTGCTCACTTGGAAATCCTTAATGGGAATGATGATGATTGGGACACAGATCCAGACTTTGTCAATGATGTTTCTGAACAGGAGCAGAGGTGGGGTTCCAGAACAGTGGAAGGATCTGGGAGAACTGCAGGTTCACTTGAGTAAGTATTTGTTTCCTCAAAGGATATATCAGTAGAATATAATAAAACTATATTTCTTGGGTCTATTTTTCCAGGAAAAGTTTATTATTATTATTTGCAAAACATTCCAACTAGTGATTTTATGATTGAACAGAGTTTATGCAAATATGAAAGGGTCCGTGGTCACATCACCCACCTAGAAACCCATCTAGAAAGAGAAGCCACGTGAAACCCGATATAGTTGCTTCAGTAAAATTAGTACATGAGAATAAATCATGCATGTCTAAATGGCTTGATATCAAACAAGGAGTACCACAAGGAAGTATTCTAGGACCTATCCTATTTTCGCTATACATCAAAGATTGTAATGATTCACTAAAACACTGCAAATACCACCAGTATGCGGATGACACACAAATATATATATACAAACACCATTAAGAAACAGTGCAATGGCCTTAGAAGCATTGCAACAGGACCTAAATTCAATATCTAAATGGTCTGAATTGATCCAAGTCTTACATTTTAACTTTAGGCTCAACGAGTAACCTCAAAAAGTTAGAACAATTAAAACTCCTCCTCCCTACACTGAATAATTTCCAAAATACAGAAAGTAGAAACAGCACGCAACCTTGGCATAATATTGGACGAGAATCTACAATCTACAATGGGGTTCTCATGTCACACATATAATTAAAAACTCGATAGCCAAACTGAAATCCCTTTTTCCATTAAAACATATGCTAAGCAAAGAAACGAAAACTCACCTAGTCAACACACTTGTAATGCCAAAAATTGATTATGCTTCCCCCGTATTTATAAACATCCACAGTACTCTAAATTACAAGATACAAAAACTTCAAAACAGTTGCATAAGATTCATACTGAATGTCAAAAGAAGAGAACACATAAACTCCGTACTTACAGGAACTTTATTGGTTAAACGTTAAGAATAGGAGAACATTTTTGGCATTGTCTTGATTGTACAGGATCCTGAACAATAAGGAACCAAGATATTTATATGATCAAATTGCTCCGTACAGGAAGAAAGGAAAACAAATTAACCTTCGTCAAAAAACACACTTCACGATTCCTGTACACAGAACAACATTCTATGGGAATTCTTTCATAGTCACCGCAATAAAAGAATGGAATGACCTCCCCCCACCACTGACCTCAGGGGAGCTCCACCCTGCAACATACAAAATAAATCTAAAGAAGCATTTGCTGTCCAAACAATAGTGCCTGGATTTGTCTTTTCTGTAATGAATGGGAATGAGTTATTGGTTGTAGTTTTAGCTGTAATAATTGTATTCTAATTGTGGTTTTAGATTTAACTCTGTACCTTCAGTACATTAGTTGTTTACATTATAAGTAGGAATGTTTTTTTTATTTCTTTTTATATTTTTTTATTTTTATTGTTTCTACTGCAACAATGATTTTCAAGAAGTGGAAAGTGTCAATTGTAATATGTTTTTTTAAAGGGTTTGTTGTAAGAACGGCCCGCGAGGCCAAAACACGCCCTCTCAATAAAGACAATATTATTATTATTATTATTATTATTAGTAGTAGTAGTAGTAGTAGTAGGATACGAGCACCATGTCAGTGTTGTCAACAGCAATTCAATTTCACTACCCATGGAGACATTTGAATTTATGTTAGTCACAGGGACTCTTTGGTTGTATAACTGTTAGATTTTGTAACTTCTCAAATTAATGTTTTCCCATAAGAATCTGTGGCCGCTGTGGCTCAGTCTGTAACGCGTCTGACTGCCATGCTCAAGGTCCCGGGTTCGATCTGCGGCCGATTCAAATCCAGGAACTTTTCTAACTTTGGAAGCAGCTCCGGCACCCACCCAGCGTCGAATGACATGTGTACCGGGGGGAAACCCTGGGGGGTGTAACTAATTAGGTGGGCAGTTAAATAATATTACAAGGGGGAAGTCGTGAACTGAGGCTGTGGGATCAAAATTAAACGTACCCAAACCCAACAATTACAAAAGTTGTTTTGTTTGAAGCTAATGACGTGGTTTTTCAGTCGCCTCAGTCTCGTAAGAGAACCACAAATCGGGACAACCCAATTGATTAAACTAAAAAGAATACCACCAGTATTAATGCAAAGAGATGCTAGTTTCACAAAAAAGGCACTTTAACCTGGAAGAAAAGTTGAGTGTTTGTTCCGTGTCCAATTCTAATTGCCCAAGTATAGTTTCTAGGACAAATAGGTAACACAATTTATGATTTGCGACACATGGTCAAGTTTTATTATAATAGTCCTGCAACGTAGAATGACTATTATTTCCGAACATCAAATACATCAATATAACAACAATTAGACGAACCGGCGTCCATTCAATAGTTCAACCTTTCACGAAAATTATAACAATAGGTTAGATCTATCTCTTAAAATTACTTCCAAGTGAAATAACATCAACGTGTTCCATATTAAACCATTACTAATTTGACAATACATTAGATTAGCAGTGATTTCTATAAAAATGTTCCTTCTTTTATACTATGAAGACATAATCATGAATCTTTGGCCTTTAAACGACATTATACAAATCTCAATTCTTTGGTGCTCTTACAAGGTATTTATAAGGTACGTTGCGTATCAATTTCTTCCCAATTCATCGGCGTGAAATTACGTAAGTGAATTTTAATTGCTTTTAGATACTCGTAGCGAACATGTTTCTTCAATAATTATAAAGCATAACACTACGATAATACTGTACACGTGTAGTTCGCCAAATTAGGCAAAAGTGGGCAAAAAAGAGGAGCAAAAAGTCGCACCTCGTCACTTTGGGCCAATCGAGACGTTCGTCTTGACAGTTGCGAAGAAAGAAAAATGTAACCCTTTCGTTTACACTCTTTACAATATTTCTTGATAATTCGCACGTGCAAATAATCCACCATGACTATGTACGTTCCACGATGACACTTCGTTATTCACTACCAACTACCGCAAAAAGTACATACCTCAGCGACAAGTCGTTCGACTGCGTGGTTACTTGAATAATCGTAATGTCAAAAGTCAATCATCCTCTCTCTAAGCATTGTTTTGGCCAAACACGTCCCTTCTCAAAATGACGTACATACGTTGCAGCAGTGAAGAAAAGGCGAATACTTCAAACTTGCAATCACTCCAACGTCAGCATTCTAACCAGACTTCACACGATGTAACTTCCTAACGACAGCTTCTACCCTTCCCTCGAACATCGTCAATTACGCTCGCCTCGTGCGTAGTCAACTTCGAGAAAACAGGAATCAAAGTGGGCAACAGTCAAAAACTTATATATAGTCCCAATACCTCGTTGATTCCTTCTAAACAGCAGCAACTCTCTCAAGTATTTGTCACAATACAGTTTCGGAAGAACTTCTTTGACGTGATCCGAGAGTGGGAGTCAAACGTAGGGACTGTTCTCAAAAGGTCGAACAAGAGGAGGAGGAAGTATATCGTGACCAACGTGTCCTCTGTTCTTCCGTGCTGAGTCTGCTTCCCAAAACTACTGCTGTGTCTATGCGTAATTGCGGAAACAAGTGATGAAGCTGAGGGCCTCTAGCGGCGATTCAGACAACTAGAAACTTAACAAAAGACTGACGCAATGCGTACCGAAGCATTGAGGAAAACTGTGAGGTTTTTCACGCGGTAATATAACGTAATGCTTTTATTATTAATCCGCGTAGAAAAATGTCACAGGGGTAAAAGTGGTCAGGGGGGTGATGCTGATCACATCACCCCCACTCACGACCGGATCAAGAAAGTGTGGGGCGTTACTCCCACATCCCCTATATGCCTTCATGACGGGTGCTAAGCACAGGGGATCACTTTACCTTTTTTACCATAAGAATCTTTCATTATTATTTCAAAGGGACGACCACATATTCTCCAAATTTGTTTTGAGGGTCTTGAAATTAGCTTTGTGTGTTTTCTTCATTTTATGTCTTTTTCAGATCATAATTGATATGTTTGTAATTTTTATCAATAGATGTCAGGGTAATTCAGTTTTGCATTCCTATGCTTACTCTCGAACAGAGAGAGAGTGACGCAGTCCATGGGGACGAGGCAATATGGCGGAAAGTGCGGTGATTCATTCTGTCCATCATTTTGCATTGTAGCAAATTTGTGTAAGCATGTGATCTTTTGTTTTAGTCAATATATCTTCGTTATTATCAGTGAGTGTCATTCCGCAAACATCCGAGATGAATCAACCCATTGGAACACAACATATGGTCCTCCACTCCAGAGGCAAGGGTTTGTACTAAACGTGACGTGCAGTAAGTAATAATATTTTTGTTTTCCGTGCATCGTGCAAAATTAGACAGACTCAGCTCAGTCCAGCAGACATACATTTGGTCTATCAGTGCCGAAATCATTTTGGTACATCTGGGCCGCATACAAACAATTCAATGTCCCCTTTTTGATCGTGATATCGTAAATCTTCTCTTGGTTTCATTTTTACGTAGTCTGTTAAAATGTGTGAGCCAGCACTCATGCTTATTTTGACCCATCTCAAGATACATACTAACTAACAAATGAGATCACTGTAGATAAGCCAGCTGGCTCTTTAAAAACTTGCAAGGCCTGCCAGTTATCCATGGGCTTTCGATGCTTGGAGCTTCAAAATCCAGGCACACAGTTCTTACTCGCTAAGCGAGAGAAGGATGAAAGCTCGTCATGGCAACCAGGTGGGCATAGTAAGCAAAATTTGTCCAATGTTCAGGGCTCTGGAGAGGTTTCCAAGTACAAGCTTTTCTACCGTACAAAGAAAAAAGTTGGAGGATTACTCTTTACTGTAGAGAATTGAAGTTGTTGTTTTGGAGGGGAGAAGAATCACACTCTCATGTGAAATCACCTTCTCATCAAGCATACTTGCATTTCACAGGTAAACGCTGCCCATTTATGGGTGGAGAAGATATTTCCTCCCGTGTGTGCCAAGTAGGGTATGCCAAAGATTAAAATTCCCTGAAAAAATATCAATTTTATTTTCTTCATTTTCCAAAACTTTCCAAGAATATTAATATTCTCTCAAAGATTGCTATTTACGGTACTTAAATTCAAGTGTCCAGCCTACATAGCCACAACGCTGGAATAGATTTTGGGGAATGGCCTGTAACATTCTTTGTCTTTTTTTTTTTTCTTTTAAATTAACTGTTATACTTTCCAACATTGATCGTAGGTACACAGCAGTACTTGCTATATCTTAGAATTTTTCATTTCATTTTGGTGGTTCATTGTGGTGCCCATAGTGACTTGATGAGGTGGAAATTTTGTGTAAAAATGTCTTTTTTCCCTTCTTTTTCTGAGCGTAAGATAGAATTCAGTTATGTAATTTATGTTGTAGGTAGTTATGCCATTGTTTTTCCATGTAATTCCAGTATGAAGAAATTGAGAGAAGAAACAGCTGTGTCTGATGCACAGATAAAACAGAAACAGTGGGACGAAGGACCAAAGGCTGCGTTTGGCTATGGAGGAAAGTTTGGAGTTCAGGCTGATAGGTAAGGAGCACTATGATTCGTAATATCATGCAGACAGTTTTAGAAATCTGCTACTTGTGTGAAATGCTTAGCTGCACTTTTCTTTAATAATATATTTCACATGTTTTTAATAGCTCTCATCTCACGGCATGATAATGATCAGACATATTTATGTTAACCATGAGGACTGAACCAGCACATCCAGCCTCTGCGATGAAATGGATGATAGTGTATTGTGCTGCAAGGGGCTAATGCATGATTCGTGCATGCTCGTATCATGATGATTTCGCTGGGAAAGTGGGAGAGTAAAGTGAAACTTTGATTTTATGTTTTTCAGGGGACCAAGCTTAAAATGCAGGAAAATTGATGACATTTTTCTATGTTGGGATCAAGATTGAATGCATAATGCAGGGAAATGTAAAATCCGAGAATGTAAAATAACTTTACAAATAACAGAATTACCAAAAATTCACATCTAGAACAATGAGCTTGTGCTTGTTAAACCAGGGAAAACAGTTCAATTATATTGTTGGTTCTAAATGTATGTTTCACCTTTTTTTCTCTGTGAGTGGAAAATGAGTGCCAGCTGATAGTTGTTTTGCTTTTCAAATTATCTTTAGCAATTCCGTGTAACTGTCACGAGTTTCTGTTGACTCCATCTCCTTGTTTCCTGTATATGATGAACATCTGTTAGTTATATATTACTTTTGTTTCTACAGTTGACTGCCTCTCTTAACCTTCTCTTAGTTGGATTTAAGTGAAACTAATTATATTTAAACATGGCTTATGCTTTGTGCCAGCATAATGTAGGATAAATGATGTATATGTATCTTACACTTACTTGTTTACTCATGTGTAGTTGTAAAACCCAAGCATGTGTCAGAAATACCAGTCTATCTATCAGAAATTAATTTTGTTGCCAAACAAATTAATTGTCTAAATTTATCAGTGTCTGTAATTTCAAGTACTGTACTGTCTATATACAGGGTTCGCAAGTGAATCGGGCAATTTCTACATGTTAACACAAAATTAGAAGTATGGGATATCATGATACAGTTACATTTATTAGGAAGTACATACCTTACCATTTGCAGGAACAAAACATAGCACATCATTCCACTGAAAATATTACTTAAATATTACGAGGTGCATCCAGATAGTAAGTTCCAAAAGTGCCCCAAGTGGGCGAGTGGTCAAAGCAGAATGCGCTTGCACAGGAGTGGAGGAGGAACACATAGCCGTAACCTGGGGCGAGCTCAGTTGTGTGGAGTCAGTGGTGAGAGAACTGTGGTACGGTAAACATGGCTGCATGCATACAGTCTCCCGCCGAGTGCAAGGTACGCACGGTAATCAGGTTTCTCCACGCTAAGAAGCTCTCGGCGTCAGAGATCCACCGGCAGTTGTGTGAAGTGTATGGACCAAATGTCATGAGTGAAGGAATGGTCAGTGAAATGTGAAATGCTGAGTGCAGGAATAACGTTATTGTATGATAACGCATGCCCCATACAGCAAGGCTCACGCAGGCTACTTTGCAGCAATATGGTTGGGATATCTTTGACCACCCCCACCCCCTACAGCCCTGACCTCACGCCCAGCGACTTCCACCTGTTCCTCAACATGAAACGATTTCTGGCCGGACAACGTTTCGACAGTGCAGCTGAGTTGCAGACGGGTGTAACGTCCTGGTTCCAGTCCTTGGCAACAGAATTCTTTGACACAAACATACAAAAGCTGGTGCCACGTTACGACAAATGCCTCAACATGGATGGTGCATATGTTGAAAAGTAGGTTATGTATCACCAACTCCACAGTAATAAAATCATTGTCTTCTGATGTTTGTGTTTCATTTTACAGTCCATCGGAACTTACTTTCTGGATGTGCCTTGTACATCCTCAAGATGCCCTCCATTACCCCGCACACTCTCAGCAAGCTGATCACGAACACTACTCATGGTCCTACATAACACATCTGTGGTGTGTGAACAGTTTTAACACTACCACCTTTCTTAACAGTTTAGCCGGTCTCTTCAAAGTTGTTTACCCACGTTTTTATGGACTGTTTTGATGATGAATCCCGAATTTCTTGTGAAATTCACGTTAAAGGGCATAGCTATCGTTGTTCTTATAAAATGCTTCTATGGCGAATGCACGCTGTGCACCAGTCAAGACTCCCATTTCAAACTTAATGCTATTCAAAGCCACACCACCTGGCAGTATCATTCCCCTTCTCGGTTCATGCTAAAAATAGAAAACACTGTTGCCAAATTTCCCGATTCACTGGCAGACCCTGTATAAAACATTGTGTAGTGTCCCTACAGACTTGTATTTACATGCAGTCACATATTTCACAATATATTTTACCATAATAATTGTGGTTACTCCAAAATAAATAACGCAATGACGTTACAACCTTGGTGGAGGTTGCTACATGCTGGAATGTGTTGTGATGTGCACTGTATGTAATGTATAGGAGTTATAATTGTATGACCTGATGCATGTGTGTGTATTTTAATTCCCAGAATGGACAAGACTGCTGTCGGTCATGATTATATAGCTAAAGTTGAGAAACATGGTTCTCAGAAGGATTACAGTACAGGATTTGGAGGAAAATTTGGAGTTCAGACAGACAGGAAAGATAAGGTAATTAAAATTTAGCTTTTTTCTTTTTTATTCTGAAAGCTGGTTGACCAGTGAAATAACCTTGGAGCTTAATCTTTTTTATGATGATATTTTGCATTTCATGTATAATTTTTATATGTGTAATAAATAGAGAGAGAGAGAAATGCTAGTTTTAAGAAAGGGTAGAAAATGGGGAACACTCACAAGCACATTACATGGACAGGTCCATCAGATCTGTCAATGAAAGAATCCAACAACACCTAACAGATGCAAAAAGATGCTAAACACATCAAATACACTACCCTACCCTACCCTACCACTCGATGCTACAGCCGTGGGTGAGCCTTGGCTGCCTCAAGAATCAGCTTCCATTGTCTTCTCTCTCTCATCTTCTCGTTCCATCCTCTAATCTTCATAATTCTCAAATCTTCTTCCACATCTTCCTGTCATCTTAATCTTGGTCTTCCTCTTTTCCTCGATGAGTATATTTTTGCATTCATTATTGTTTTAGGCATTGTCATTACTTCCATTCTTTGTACATGAGATAGCCATTGCAATCTTCTAGATTTTATAAACCTCACTATCTCCTCTCCCTTTATTATTCTCTCTAACTCTTCCTTGTATTGTATTCTCCATCATCCATGTAGAGGCCGCGGTGGCTCAGTCGGTAACGCGTCTGACTACCATGCTCAAGGTCCCGGGTTCGATCCCCGGCCGGTTCAAATCCGGGAACTTTTCTAACGGTGAAAGCGGCCCCGGCGCCCACCCAGCGTCGAATAACATGGGTACCTGGGGGAAACCCTGGGGGGTAAAGGCGGTCAGGGGCGTGATGCTGATCACATCACCCCCACTCACGACCGGATCAAGAAAGTGTGGGGTGTTACCCCTACACCCCCTATACGCCTTCATGGCGTGGTGCTATGCACAGGGGAACACTTTACCTTTTTTACCTTTTTATCATCCAATATTGGTCCATATATTTTCCTTAACACCTTTCTTTCAATTCTTCTCAAATTATTTTTTTCTATTTCTGGTAGCGTCCATGTCTATGTAATGACAGGTTTTCTTAGAGTTTTATATATATATCTGGTTATTTCCAGCTCTACTGATTGATTTACTTCTAAGTATACTTTGATTAACAAAGTATGCCTTATTTCCTGCTTGTATCCTATCTTTGATGGTTCTACTAATTTCGACTTCTCTACCCACCATGTTGCCAAAGTATTTAAATCTCCTCACACCTTCAAATATTTTTTGTCCTATTTTTAAGTTTTCTAGTTGTGTTCTAGCTTTTGATGCTTACATAATCATATACTTAGTTTTTTGTTCGTTTATTGTAAATCCCATTCGTTCCGCTCTTTCCTCTAATTCTTTATATATTTCAATTATTATTTTCTGTGACCTTGTTACTATGGCAATGTCATTGGCATATGCACATATCTGACTTGTTTTATTAAATATTGTTCCTCTTTGATATGTATCTTTTATAACATGGTGAAGTCCTAGAATAAAGAAGTACTGCTGACAATCCATCTCCTTGATTTCCACCCCTGTTAAATTCAAATTCTTCTGTTAATCTATAAGTTTATTTGGGATTTTCATATTATTCATAGCTTTATATAGGGCTTTGCTAATTAAACTGTCAAAAGCTTGTTTGAAGTCAACAAACAGCATATGGAGGTCAATTCCATGCTCGTAATGCTTTTCCATTATTTTTATAATGATAAATGATTGATCTGTCGTTCTTCTATTCGGGCAGAACCCACATTGATATTCTCCTATTGTTATTTTCTTAAGCTTTTCATTTATTACTGAGGATAAAATTTTGTATGCCACATTCAGTAGTGTGATTCCTCTATATAATTGCCATACAACAATTTGTCTCCTTTCATAATTGGGAAAAGAGGGACGCGATAGTATATAAATACGGAGACACTAGTACTCACTTTATCCGCAAAACTGTTTTTTCTTATTCTTTCTATTAATGTCAGTGGCCACTGCCACCATCCTCGTTGGAACTTGCTGTACTGTTTCTTGGCGTGAGTCTTTTGTTTGTAGTTCCCTGGCTGCCGCTAGGTGCGCTGTTGTTAACTGTATGTCTGCTGTTTCCTGGTATTATCTGTTGTAGTAGGGAAATCGAAGTGTGGTGTGCCTGTCTGCTATCGATGTTTAGCTCATGCAGGAAGTGCATTATGGCATATGTTTCCTTGATTTTGGTGTCTATAAGTGTGTGGGTAATGTGTTTGACTTCTTTAGCAAGACCAGTAATGGGTTGGGCTTTTTTTTGCATCTGTTAGGTGCTCTTGGATTCTTTCATTGACAGATCTGATGGATCTGCCAATGTAATATGCTTTGCACTCGCACTCTGCATCGTATACACCTTAAATAGTGGCAACACTGCTGTGGAGACACTATGCAATGGAATGTAGTAGTGGCGCTGATAGCACACGTTGTTGACATACCTACCTTACCTCCGAGCAAATGGACTCGCACGTCCCACGTCACAGGCAGGCGCACAAGCGAGGGAAACACAGTCACTTGTGAGCGAGCGGTCTAACGTGAAGGTCACTATGTTTTCCAAACAGGAACAACGGAGTTGGATCAAGATTGAATGTGCCAGAGGTCGTACAGCACAACAGTGTCATCAAGGGCTTCAAGAGGCGTGCGGGGAATCGGCATTGCCATACAGAACAGTGGCACGCAGAGGCCAGCATAATCTGCATTTTACCTACCCACTGCCCGCTTGCCGCGAGGACAGGTATACCTGCTCGCCTGCCCACGGCAACGAGTCGACTTGCGTCTTTACCCGGGTTCTTCGTCTTCCAGGCGCTCTCCGCTTACAAGGTAACTGGGCATTCAACAAGACCCGGGCACCTGCAAAACCTGCTGGAAGGAAACAGCCCTCCGGCAGCGTGTCGCTCCAGGTGTTTCATCACCACGTGGACAGCTTCAGCCAGTGTTGCCTACTTACGTAGGTCGTAAATCCTACAAGGTCCTAGGAGGAGCTCTCTCCTCCAAGGAGAATTTATATACTTAGCGATTTCAGTTCAGCGTAAGCAGTTTTTATCTTATTGCCAGGAAATGCACGCAGTATTACAGCTTCATTTATTTAAATGAATGATCGAGCAAACAAAAATCTCCTCACTGAAAACTAATTGCTTTTCATTGCATGGTGCCTTAACCAGGCACGCAGTGGCGCAACCAGAGGGGGTAGGGTGCATTGCTCACAAGCTTGGACGGAAATTAAGTCTAGCGGAAGGGTCAGGGTGGGGGTCAAACATTAAAGTACAAGAAAAAACAGACTAGCAGAATTTAAGAGTAGCAGGGCTAAAGGGTACTCAAGATGGAATTAATTTTCATATTTTTCTTGCATTTTCCTTCCAGACGGCCAAGGGCACCTGCAGAGGGGGAATGGAGGGGTAATTGCAACCCCTTGATTTCAAATTTTATGAAAGTAGAAATATATTATAAAATATTATCCAGTCTCATCAAGTTCAATGCCGTAGCAAAGGGGTAGCGGGAGTCGGCCCTGAGCGCCGAACGATCTAAGTGAGAAAAGTTTTAAAACAGAGAATGCTATGGCGGCCCGTGATATTATTTGCTATTAATGTTGGTTTGTTACGAGTTGGATGAATTGATTATGTAATACGTCGCTCCATGTGAAAAGAAAATATTGTAGATGGAAATTTTACATGCCATATGTCTGTACATTCGGAATGCATTTATCATGCACTTTCTTTCTTTCAAAAACAATTTGTGTGCTTGTTTTCCATTATTAGCTAATGTGAAATTGACGTGTTGAAAAAAAATATTTCTAATCCTCTGTTTCAACACAAATGCGCGTGAGAACCGACTTCTACCCCCTTTTTGCGTGATTTATGAGGATTATAATGCCTTTCATGCTACTTTATTACTATTATTGTGATTGTTCTTGTTGGCACGTTTATCCAAGTACTTGGCCCTACCCCCCAAACGAGGGTAACGGCAATGGCCCTGGCTGGCTACGGCCCTGGTGTTCGCAGTAGAACAGTGTGTTGTTCGACTCGCGACCTCAGCGTCGAACGTGACATGTTTCAGTCCTGTCCTATATCACTATATATACGTATATTGGTTGTTTACGACATATACTTATGGATCCTGTGCCACGGAAAACCTATTTCAATGTGTGTGGGGGGGGGGGGGGTAGCAACATTCGTAAATCTCATTTCATTGGTGATGTGGCTTACGAAGCTTCGAGTTCCCTTTTTTAAGTAGTGAAAATCTATTGCAGTTGGCAACACTGCAGAACGGTGTGGGCCAGGTGCAGTTTCTACTCGAAGCAACTACGTCATGCAGAGGGAGGGGTCTGCAGTTGATGGAAAGAACGAACTGAGACCTACTAGGTATCGTAAGACTGCGGGTACCCGGCGGGTCTACAATGCCTGCCAGGAACGATCTGTGCAGGTGGGCATACAAGCTGCTCAAGCGAGGGTGTTGCGCAGGTTGCATGGCATTTCAGGAGCGATGTCTCGCGAACGGGTCTGCTCCAGGTCTTGTGCAGGCCTTTAGTGGCACGGTGGGTAAAAGCCTTCAACGAAGGTCGTCATTATGGGTCGCCGCGAAAGTCGAAAGTGCGTCAGAGCCCCAGTGTGGTGAAAGTTATGGTGATTCTCATGTACGACTGTGATGGTGTTATCCTAACGCATTACGTTCCTCCACGGCAGACTGTCAATGCCCAGTATTACTGTTCATTTTTGGAGCATCAACTGCGACCAGCTTTGCGAAAGAAGCGGCGACACTTTCAGCGCAACCCACCCATCATTTTGCACAACAATGCACGGGCGCATACAGCGCAAGCTGTGGCTGCTCTGTTCGGTCGATGGGACTGGGAAGTACTGTACCATCCACCATACTCCCCGGACTTAAGTCCTTGTGACTTTGATTTGATTCCGAAGATGAAGGAACCACTTCGTGGCATTCGCTTCAGAACTGTTCCAGAGATTCAACAGGCAGTAGACCGCTCCATTCGCACCATCAACAAAACAGGCTCTGCTAACGGTATACTACGCCTTCCACATCGCTGGCAACGGGTTCTACACAACGCTGGTGACTACTTTGAAGGATAGTAACAGGTACAAACATGTACCTCTTGTGTATCGGTTGTGAATAAATAGTTGCCACTATTTAAGTTCCAACCCTTGTATATTACTCCCTCTGTCCCATAATTATTGTCCTGTACACCTCTGTTTGTGGTCTCATAATAATTGCCCGATATTCAAACTGTGACATTGGTGTATACAGAAGAAGAACATGAAACAAGGGAATGAGTCATACAACTTTACTACTTAAGGATCAGTACAAATTGTGCTTTCCATCTGCCTCTTCGTCTGTCATTCCTGTACTACCATTTTGGCATACCGGACTATAATTGTGGGACAGAGGGAGTATATCTTTTTAGGCCATTATTGAAATCGTAACGATATATTTAAAATTTATTGTTTGTTACATTTGACAAATATATGCAGCATTATAATCTGTAATGTAACTTTCAGAGTGCGGTTGGTTGGGAACACAAGGAGAGATTAGAAAAACATGCTTCACAAAAAGATTACAGCACAGGCTTTGGAGGGAAGTTTGGACTTCAGACGGACAGGCAAGACAAATCAGCAGTTGGGTGGGACCACTTGGAGAAGGTGGAAAAACATGAATCACAGAAAGGTAAGTTATTGTTGTTATATTTTCACATGAATATTTTATCTTAAATGTTATGCTAATGTGGAGAAGCACACACAGTAAAGAGATATAATGCAGAAAACAGAAGCTTGTGCTTCATAAAATAATTAGCTTTTCCCTCTATTTTTGTGAAGTTCGTCAGACTTTGAATTTTGATAGGTTTTGCAGTTTTCTCTCTACAGGCAATTATTTTATTCCTACATCACATCAGAACAGTATTAAAAGTAAAAGGGTGTGCATATATATATATATATATATATATATATATATATATATATATATATATATATATAAAAGCAAGGAGGGCCAAAAGGGCTAAGT